>NC_062546.1:181803703-183003703 GCF_016906955.1 Phacochoerus africanus | reverse complement strand
GAACTTCCATATGCCTCAGGTGTGGCCCTTAAAAAAAAAAAAAAGCAAGAGATTTATATGAATTAGCATAGCCAAGAATTACCCCAGTACTTGACTTGGAAGGGAAAAAAAAAAGGAATATGATGAATACACAACAAATATAATGATAGGTACTCTTCAATAGTGAGAAAGGTCAAACTTTCTGAGAATACATAGACAGGTTTGGCCACAGTAGAATGTGCTGAAGAGTAGAGGAGATCAAGCTGGGTGGGGTTCGATCGTGTAGGGTTTTTAATGCTAGTCCTAGTAGTCTGGATTCTCTCCTATAGTAATAGCAGCATGGTGAGGAGTTTATTTAATTTTCTTTTTCCAGCATGGGAGGTAAACTAAGAGAAGTTTGAAAGATTTTCTGCCATTTTTGTTTGTCTTCATCCAGATGTTTCTCTCACGGGCTATATTAGTTATCTATGGTTCCATAACAAATTGCTTCACAAAACATAGTGGCAACAACAGTAAAAATTTTTATCTTCCAGTTCCTATTGGTCATAAATTTGATAGTGGCTTAACTGCAGTTTTGACTTAGAGTCGTCATGAGATTGCAGTCAGGATTTTGGCTAGAGCTGCCTTCATATGACATCTTGACAAGGGCTGGAAAATCTGCTTTCAAAATGGATTGCTTAAACGACTAACAAGTTGGTACCAGCTTTTGGTGAGGAGCCTCAGCTTCTTTCCATATGTTTTTCAGTGTCCTTGTGACATGACAGATGCTTCCCCAGACCAAACAATCCAAGAGACAGTCAGGTGGAAGCTATCCTCTTTATGACCTACATTCAGAAGCCTCAGAGCATCAGTTCTACCATGTTCTGTTCATTAGAAAAAAGCCACTAAGCCTGACGCATATTCAAAGGCAAGGGAATTGGATTCTGCCTTTTGAAGGAAAAAAGAGTCAAAGATTCTGTGGACACATATTAAAACCATCACATAGACTAACAGAGCCAGTGGTGCAGTAATAGTGTGCACTAAACACGCTTGAACTATCCAGCCCCATCATGGCACAGTCCTTGAGACCATACCACATTCCTTGCAACTAGTGCAATGCACATGGAAGCGTCAGTATATGTTTTTTGGACTGTTACTATTTTGTAGATGAAGATATTTATTTTCAGAGGTTTTAGCGACAGATCTCGCTTAGTAATGTGTTGCAGCCAAGATTTAATTCGGTTTTACTACCGAAATTCCCTATTTACTATGCTATCTGTCAAACAGAATCACTCATTTCTGTTAGAAATACCTTGCTGTTGGCATAGCTAGCAGAACCACTTTTTGGAATTTTGTCTGGTATTTAGTAGTCACCCAACAAACTTTGTTGTACAAATGAACAAATTTGGTGCACCAATACATGAAGACTTGAGATATGAAGAAATCTATTTACTGAGAAGTCAATGGAAAACTGGAGAATACAGGCCAGAATACTTGCTTCTTGTGCAGGCTATCATTTTATCATATTTATTGAAAGGACACTGTGTTTAAGAAGTTAGATGTAACTTGAGTCTCTGATGTAATGACAAGGTACACCGGATTCTGTGTAGAATGCATTTGTATTAGTGTGCCATTGTTTTGAATACTGTCTTCGTAAGAGTGGGAGTGGATTAAAGGGGAGTAAATAAGTGTGGTTCAGCTTGAATTCTCATGTGAATAGCATTATGCTTTGGTATTTAACCCACAGACAAAGGGAAATAAATGAATTTGAGTACAGAATGGCATACCCAAACTCTATATACTTCTCTACACAGCTCTAACACTATTTACTCTGGCAAAATTTTGTACCAAAATTGAACCTAATCTGCACTGAAAACTTCACCCAATTCCCCTGAATCCTGTTAGCTTTCATAAACTGTTTTTAAGATTGTATGCTAAGCAAAGTTCTGAAAACCTGCTTTAAAAACCCCACAGGACTTTGTTACATAGGTTACATCCCTTTTAGCAGCATGCCAAGGGCTGAAATTTAAGGTCTTCATTTTGTTGATTTATCTTTAGTTTTATGTGGGAATTTGGCATTAAATATATAATCTGGTGGGTAAATGATAGGGACCAGTAAATTTCATACGCAGGTTCGGTTTGGGGATTATTATGTATTTTATGTTAACATTAGGCAATGTAGCCAAACCTCCAGAACAGTAAGCAATGAGTTTTTCCGCAATGTTAATACAAAGAGTATCGAGCTTAAACTCAAATAAAACCTAAAACAAATGAACAAGAGTGGGATTAGGTTAATCTCAAACATTAGGAAGATTAAAGTATTAGAGTCATGGTTCTGATGCCTACTTTTGTCACACAGATTTCTAGACAGCTAACTCTGCACAGCCCCTGAACACTCAGCTATTGATTACACAAACTCTCATTTATTACAGTGCTATGTGGAATCTAAAGGAGAAGAACACAAGACTTTTTAGATAAAACATCAATAATCAAGTTGTGGGGACAAGATGTACCATACCTGACCCTCAATCCCATAATCTATTGCTTTATCAGCTTTGATAGCAGGAATGAAGAACCACAGATGCGTTAAGGTTTATTTAAAAATACAATCCCTGAGGCTAGAGAAAATAGCAAATCTTAACATTATAAGTAGGACTGAAGTTGCATCCTGAGGAAGACTAATAGGCTAGTTGGATTTGCATGGAGAAAATGGGAAGTTTTTCAAGGGAAGGAAGAGAATGCACTATGTTCATGGTCGTGGGGGTGTAAGATGAATGGTTTTATTTTACCTCAGGAAAACTTCCCTGAACTCTATACTACGTTTTTTCACCTCCATACCACCCTTCCTTTATAATTGTAATTTACTATGTATGCATTTATTTGACGTTTGGGTCCTGGTCTCCCTTTTGTGAGGCCCATGACTAAGCCTGTCTTTTCCACCAAATAACAGCAGTGCCTTACACATAACAGACACTCAATAGATAAATAAATGTCCCCTCCTAATTCCATTAGATTCTACTGAGAAATGAGTTTGAATGTGTAATATAAGATCAAGGGAGCCAGAGTTTCAGATACCAAGGTGACAATATCAGGATGTCTTTAGCTGATAAACAATAGTGACACATGGTAATAGGAATATGATACTTTGTGTTGTTTTTTTTTTTTTTTTTTTTTTTTTTTACTGCTGCAGCTGTGGCATATGGAAGTTCCCAGGCTAGGGGTTGAATTGGAGCTGTAGCTACTGGCCTATGCCACAGCCATCACAATACCAGATCTGAGCCACATCTGCAAACTATACCACAGCTCATAGCAATGCTGGATTCCATAGCCTACTGAGCAAGGCCAGGGATTTAACCCCATCCTCACAGAGACTATGTCATTTTCTTAACCTGCTGAGCCACAAAAAGAAGTCCAGTGCTGCATATTAATCAGATAGTGTGAGAAGACCAGAGCAGGGTGAGGAGGGCTGGAGCAAGAAAAATAATTGCACAGTTACCAAAATTATAAAAAGTGATGAGCACTCTAACACAATTGGAGAAAGAGAAATGGAGAAGAATGACTAAGTCTTAAAGATATTGGGAAGATAGAGAGTCCATAGGATATGGTACAGATTGGATTTGTGGGACAAAGGAATACTTGGAAATAAAGTCATTCTCCTGGCTTTTAATCTGGGAATCTGAGAATAGAACCACAGTGACTATAACAATGATCCTTTTAAGGTAATATTGCTTTTAATTCCTGTGAAAATCCTGAGAGATTCATGACTGATTTCCAGTTTATAGATAAGAAAATCAAACTCTCAGAGAGGCAAATAGAGCCTAATGATCAAACCCACGGGTCTTCTTTCAGGGTGCTCAATTCAAGTCCCAGTTTGCCTTTGAGAAGTCTCTTAACTTCTCTGAGCCTTTTCTTCATCTGCAAAATATGGATAATCAAAGTATCCATCTCATAGCATTTTGGGGGAAGTTAAGGTAACGTATCTAATAAAATAGCATGTGGTGAAATAGTTTCTGATATCACCGAGAAGGATGCCTGTAGTCTATATAAATATATAGTAAGTGATCTATAAAAGATTTTTATGATTAGATGACTTGTTTAAACAGCTAGTAAATGGAAGAGCTTTAGAGTTGAACCCAGGTTTTGTGATATATTTGTTATGGATATCATGTTGCTATTAGAAAAAAAAATAAGGTGCAGGATAGAGCTGTGAAAATGTCGGTTGTTTAGTATCCACAAGGCACTACTTATTTATTACAGTTCATGCTTTAAGAATCACCAATCTGAAAGTTGTCTTTTTGTTTTCTTTTTGGTTTCCTTTGCTGTGCAAAAGCTTGTCAGTTTGATGAGGTCCCAGTGGTTTATTTTTGCTCTTATTTCTGCTGTGTTGGGAGATTGACCTGAGAAAACATTTCTAAGGTTGATGTCTGAGAATGTTTTGCCTATGTTCTCTTCTAAGAGTTTTATGGTGTCTTGTCTTATATTTAAGTCTTTTAGCCATTTTAAGTTTATTTTGGTGCATGGTGTGAGGGTGTGTTCTAGTTTCATTGATTTGCATGCAGCTGTCCAAGTTTCCCAATCTTGTGTTTGAGAAAAAAGAAATCAATTGTTCTTATCTTTGTTCTGCCATTCTAAATTATCCTAAGACTTGAAAAAGGATATAAATTGTATTTTTGTTTCTATACTTATGTACTGGATAATATATGTGAAATTATGCCAAGAGAAACACACTGGATAAAAATCGTCTTAATGCTAAATTAGTCCTGTAATCTTTAGTGACAACTACTGTTAATGGAACTTGTTTCTCTTTGTGAGTCTGCACTTTAAAACTGAAGGCAATAAAGATGCTACATCAACTGTTTATAGTTGTGAAGCCAAGTACGTTTTAATAGAACCAACATTTGAAAGAATTCTACTCCCTCTAGGAGGCCCCACACAGCAATCACACAGGAGAGGTAAATTGATGAGAAAATGTTTGCTGAGAGCAGAAATATTCAAAGGCTCTCTGTCCTGCACACAAATTTGGGTTTTTTGTTTGTTCGTTTATTTGTTTTTGGTTTTGGTTTTGGTCTTGGGGGTTGTTTGCCCACACCTGTAGCATGTGGAAGTTCCCTGGCCAGGGGCAGAATCCACGCCATAGCAATGGCCTGAGCCACTGCAGTCGCAACACCAGACTCTTAACCCACTGAGCCACAAAGGAACTCTTGAACACTAATTTGTAACAGGGAGTCTGTTTTGCTGTCGTATCCCTGCTAGTATTTGTGTTGATTTTGTTGAATATAGGGGTTCCTAATAGTTCTAAAGTAGGAACAGTCACTTTTTTCCTTTTGACATGCTATGCTCTTTTCTCATTTTTGGAAGGAACATGAATATCATGAAACAGTAAGCAAGACATGATTACATAGGTTATAAGGAACCTATTTGAACACAAATAAGCCTTGAAACAACAACAACTTGAACCATATCTAAAAACAATCCAGTCAAACCAGAGTAGGTATTAATTTACTTTATTATTCCTACCATATGTCTGGACTCCTTATTTATACAATGGAGGTCGAAGTACCATAGCCTTCTTTGAGTGTTCTGACCAAGATTTGATCCTTTTTATTGGGGAGGGGGGGTCTAAAAGTATCTTTATTTCCTATTTGCCTTTTTATTTATTTATTTTAAAGATATATTTTTATTTTTAAAAAATTTTTATTGGAGTATAGTTAGAGTGTTGTGTTAGTTTCAGGTGTACAGCAGAAAGAATCAGTTATGTATATTCAGTTATACATATTCAGTTACATGTATAACAAAAATGAATCAGATACACACACACTCATATTCCTTTTCAGATTATTTTCCCATATAGGTTATTACACAACATTGAGTAGATTTCCCTGTGCTATACAATACGTACTTGGTACTTAACTATTTTATGTAGTTAATGTGTATATGTTAATCCCAACCTCCTAATTTATCCCTCCCCACACCATTCACTTTTGGTAATCATAAGTTTGGTTTCAAAATCTTGACTCCATTTCTCTTTTTTTGAATAAGTTCTTTTGTATCATTTTTATTAGAGTCCACATATTAGTAATTTCATATGATATTTGTCTTTCTATTTCTTCACTTAGTGTGATAATCTCTAGGTCTACCCACGTTGCTGCAAATGGCATTATTTTTTTTATAATGGCTAAACATCACATTTATGTATCACATCTTCTATATCAATTCCTTTGTTGATGGACCTTTAGAATGCTGCCAGGCCTTGGCTGTTGAAAGCAGTGCCTCAATGAACATCAGGGTGCAGGTATCTTTTTGAATTACAGTTTTCTCTGGATAGATGCCCAGAAATGAGATTACTGGATCATATGGTAGTTCCATATTTAATTTTTTAAGGAATCTCCATACCGTTCTCCATAGTGTTTGCACCAGTTTACAATCCCACCAGAGTAGGAGGGTTACCTTTTCTCCACACCCTCACAAGCATTTATTTATTTATTTATTTATTGTCTTTTGTCTTTTTGTTGTTGTTGTTGTTGTTGTTGTTGTTGTTGTTGCTATTTCTTGGGCCGCTCCCGCGGCATATGGAGGTTCCCAGGCTAGGGGTTGAATTGGAGCTGTAGCCACCGGCCTACGCCAGAGCCACAGCAATGCGGGATCTGAGCCGCGTCTGCAACCTACACCACAGCTCACGGCAACACCGGATCGTTAACCCACTGAGCAAGGGCAGGGACCGAACCCGCAACCTCATGGTTCCCAGTCGGATTCGTTAACCACTGCGCCACGACAGGAACTCCCCAACAAGCATTTATTGTTTGTAGACTTTTTGATGATGGCCATTCTGACTTGTGTGAGGTTATACCTCGTTGTAGTTTTGATTTACATTTCTCTAATAATTAATGGTGTTGAGCATCTTTTCAAGTGTATTTTGTCCATCTGTATGTCTTCTTTGAAGAAATGTCTTACTTCTTCTGCCCATTTTTTGATTGGATTGTTTGGTTTACATACATGATCCTTTTCTTTTTAAATGTCAGAACTCTTCCAACTCTTTCAGTGTGCATGGCTCTTAGTAAAAGTTCAATAAATATTTATTGGATGGCTGGATACATGAATGCTTTATGTAATGACTAAATCAATGCATCATTGAAGTTTCTCCCAAAACACCAAATACCTGTTTGCTCACTTGAGAGCGACTGTGTCACATCATCAGCATTGTTAATGACAAATGCATGATCATAACTAGGAGTTAACAGGTTTTTTTCCCACGAACACTTATCTTCATTCTCATTTCCTTTTCCTTAATGAAATAAATGTTGCCTCCTCCCATTTATTAAAATTCTAGTTTGGTCTGATGACAAATAACCCCAGACTAAGCCTCTGACAGTTTCATTCCCAAATCTCCCAGTCAGCTCATGATAAATTAGTCTAATCCAGCTCAGTTCTAGCTATTGAAATCTAATGGTTCTCATCATGTTAGACTAACCCAATTGCACTACCTAAAGAAAGATAATTAAGAAATGTAGGTTTGTTATAAGTCTTCAACAAATCTGTTACTAAACCCCTTACCTTCCTCTTCTCTCAAACTGCCCATTAATAATGTGGGAAATGGATCTGCCATCCACCATATCATCCAAAGTATTAAGATGGTAGTCATTTTTCCCCTCAGCTCATATCTTTTGGTCACCAAGACCTTTCAATTCTTCCTTCCATATATCTCTTCAAACTCTTCTGTCTCCATTTCTACTGTCACTGCCTTAGTTTAGATCTTCATCCTGTTCTTCTGCCCTAACTACAATAATTTTTTATCTGGTTTACATCCCCCTGACCTAGCTCCTTCATTCTATTATTTATACTGATACTAATTGTTTTTTTAAAACATGAATCTATATAAGCCACTTCCATGCTTAATATCCTTCTAAATCAACATTACTTTTAGGTTAATGTCCAGACTATCACATGACACCTGAATCCTTTTATGATCATGCCCTGACCTAACTCTTCTGTGCCATCTCTGGCCATGAGCCTTTCCCCATCACTCACAGTCACATACTTCACTCTAGCCCCTTTCAGTGAACTGAAAGAAATGCTGCCATAAGATCATAAGTGGGGTCCAGAACATTCAATCATGTAAAATGCAAGAGCCTGTTTTGCAGGGATAATGAAATGACCTGGTGAGCCAATTGCTTTACATCTAAATTCAAGTTATTGCATTATCATGGGGTTTTATTGTACCTCAGACTCCTCAAGGGCTTTCTTACATTTATGCCTTTGCATATATTATTCTCTCCGTTACCTGTCATTCTCTCAGCTAGCTCCAACTTGTCCTTCAAAACTCATCACAGGTACCACTTCTTTAACTAAACCACTCCTGTCCACATTACCTTCTCTGCCTATAAATGGTATTAGAAGTCCAAATTTCTTACTTTAATAGCATATACAGTGCATGACCTCATCCTTGTAGCAAGCATTATGGCAGCTGTAATTGTTCAGATACATACATGCTTGTCTCTTTTCTTTTATCTTTACACAACATACATGAGCACACACAAAGCTTCTGTGCCCATGTAGAATAAGAGTTTTATTTCCCATATCTATATTTGCTCCTAATACCCAGCCCAGTAGCAAGCACAAAGAATAAATTTGAGACCTAAATGGAAGCTAAAAATCTGGGTTTTCAGTAAACCATTTGAATAAATATTTGCTATTTTGTGCTTTCCAATCTGTTAAGAATATCCTAAGCCAATTTGGCCATTCATAATTATTAGGATCTTCTTGGTAGGCAACATTAATAATTGTCTCATAACTAGAGATAAATGAGCTCTGTGGGTTTCCTCCCCCACAACCTTGCTGGCAGTTGGTATATTTATAATGAAAACAAGTCTTGTGGTTTACCATCCATAAAAATATTTATTATCAAGTATGTACGGAAATGTTCATGAAGCTCGGTGAAGTCCCAGCTCTTTGTCCTTGCAGACATTCCAACAAGACCCTTGCTGGAGAGGTGTTCTGGAGGCAAGTGTAGCTCTATATTTAGTAGCAGTGGTCATCAGCCCCAGAATTGAGTCAGTGTGGGAGCACAGGGCTGAATGGAAATGCTAGACTATAGATCTGCTAATTCTTACACCCTGTTCATGTAAAGGTGGAAGTACATCTGCAGTATTTCTAGCCAAGCCACGTTAACTTAAACAGCATTCATTTCATTGTTAAAAATTTACTCCTAACACCCCTTATGCTACCTAACACATGCCAGGGCTGACTGAAATAAGGGCAGGAGAAGAACTGCCTTTGCAAAATGCCATCCTGGCTCAGGTCCTCCTGAAGTTTCTCATTTAGATTTAACTATTCCAGGACTATGTATTCCTGATTTGGGAACTTCACAAATTAACTCTGACTTTTAGATCCAAATTAACCTCAAAAGTTAAGGGTTAGTTGCTAAATTAAAATTCTTGAGCACACTTTACTTACTGTATCCTTATGTATTTTTAAATAAAATATAGACTATACAATAAAAATTAACTTTTGGATCCTTTGGCCAGTCACAGTGGTTTTTGCCAGCCCTCTACTAAAGAGGAGAGCAACATATTCTGGCTAGGATTCGTTAGCTGAGCAAATATTCTCTTTTCATGGTTTAAATATTTCCCATTCCTTACTTCCTCCTTGTTTCATCATCATTTGTCCTGTGTTCAATTCTGGGGTCTTGATTCATTCACCACCATTATTACCTTTTATGTTTTTTATTAAAATTATAGGAGTTCCCGTCGTGGCGCAGTGGTTAATGAATCTGACTAGGAACCTTGAGGTTGCGGGTTCGGTCCCTGCCCTTGCTCAGTGGGTTAACGATCCGGTGTTGCCGTGAGCTGTGGTGTAGGTTGCAGATGCAGCTCGGATCCTGCGTTGCTGTGGCTGTGGCGTAGGCCGGTGGCTGCAGCTCCGATTCGACCCCTAGCCTGGGAACCTCCATACGTCGTGGGAACGGCCCAAGAAATAGCAAAAAAAACCCCAAAAAACCCAAATAAAAAAATTATATAATGGTCTTTTCACTTACATTTGGGGTCTGTCAATTATAGATTTTTTGATTCTCCAAGTGCCTATGTGCTTTATTTCCTTGTGGAAGTAGATTGATACTTTGTTGAACATTTCTGCCTGTCCTCCTCCTTTTCTGCCCGTCCTCCTCTCTCCTTTCCCCTTCCTGAGGCAGTAACTCTAGTGCCCAGCACAGTGTATAAAGTACTAAAAGGTTTACAGTTAGAGAAGGGAGAAACTTATCCTTGTGTATACAGTGTTAGAATGAAGGAGACAGAGTTGCTACATATAAAAACAAATTAATTTAGGCCAGGTCTTATTGAAGTAAATCCCTTATAAAAATATTTATAAAAAATTATGTATGAGGAATTAACATTTATTGTGCCCAGGACTATGGTTAATCTTTTACAAATAATATCTCATTTGATCTAAACAGTATCATTCAAGGTAGATATTATTGTTTCTTTTTGTCAGTGAAGAAGAGAGGGCATGAAATCAATTGGCTAATGTCATGCAGTAGTGAAGCTGGAGCCAAGCTCTGAGTCCAGGCCTGGGCTAACATTATACAAATGTTGCCAAATATGTTTTGAAATCTTGATCTGGTTCACTTAATTTCAATTAGTATTTACAGTAGTGAATCTGGTTCACTTAGTTTCAATTAATATTTACAATAGTGAAAGCGCAGTGCATCTGAAGTACCGAGAGCTCATCATAATTGAAATTTGGATGTTATAACATTAGATTCTTATACAGGCACCAAACCCTGTGTTACTCATTCATTTATCCATTTGGCTATATTTTTTGAGCTCCTACTCCAGCTATCTTATCTATGTGTGGCATAATGTACACATAAATCCTTGCCAGTAAGGTGAATTGACCTTCATTCAGAGTTGTAACTGTTAGTGGATTCCTGGGATCAAGTAAGCACATTGATCTTTATGCAGCTAGAATAATAGTTACAAAAACCTTCTGGCCAAGCTCCCTCTTTGAGGTTTAAGGATTTTTTGATTCAGCATTGGTAGTTGAAAAGCTTTAATCTTACAGTCATTTCAGGTCAGTAGAAGACTGTCTTTGACCTTAGTATTTGTTGTTCCTTCCATAATTTTCCATCTTTAATTTTAAAGAATTACAGCAAGACAAATACAACTGTTTTGTTTAATTTGCATAACAATACAATAAATTGTTGTGACTCAGATTGATATTTGATAAATAAAGGGTCATTGCCCTTTATGGTATCTGAAATAATGCTGTCTATAAGCATACGTTGTGATTTACATGTAAGTTACATATTGATATTTTGGATATAGATCAAAAACATTCTTTTTTTTTTTTTTTTAACCTTGATGTATAGGAGTTCCTGGGCCAGGATAGAATCTGAGCTGTACCTGTAGCAACACTGGATCCTTTAACCCACTATGCCAGGCCAAAGATCAAATCCATGTCCCTGTAGTGACCCAGGCTGCTGCAATTGGATTTTTAGCCCACTGCACCACAGTGGAAACTCTAAAAAATGTTCTTTATAAGAAAGATAAAGGTAGAAAGAGAAACCCTATAATGATAAACATGAAAATCACAAAGACCAAGCCATACCAAAGATATTTTGAAATAACGATTTAAGGGGGAAATCAGTTAAAGCTAAGCCTGGAACCGTATACTTAGTCACTGGATTTATATAAGACACTTGAGATGTCATGTGAGCTACTTTGCCTCAGTTTACCCATGTGAACTGTGGATTTCAGCTTCATTGTCTCCAGGAGAGTGCCCCCATGATGGTAAAGTACATAGGACTTCTAGTTAGCACATGTTAGAGAGATAATGAAAGACATTATCACACTTATCCAAAGGACAACCGAGTGTGGTTAATTTTTTCCTTTCTTCTTTCAAATTCTTTCTAGTTGTACAGTGAAAAGGGGTTTTAATATACAATCTCTTATGCTACCCAAAGGCAATTAGTGTTTCCAGACAATGAGACACTCCCAGCCTTTCTCTTTGGTTCCCAGGAGTTATCCAAGCCCTCTCTGACACATTTGTATTGAACCTTTATATCTAGACCTCCTCAGGGTCAGCCTTATGCTTAAGACATTTCCCAGCCTCCTTTCTCTATCAACGAGAGAAACTATCCAACTATCCAGTGCCACAGACACCTGTTCTCTGCTAGGTGACTCCACATATTAATGACTAACAGTCAGTAATCCCTGTGAATAAGCCAGACACCCAGTGTCTCAGACACCTCAGTAACATGACCTCAGACATCTCAGTAACATGACCTATTAATCTGGCTTAAAATCACACATCTCTAGAGAGCCATTAGTGTATGGAAATGCCTATCACATTGCCAAGTTTGGGAAGAAGATTTAATTAGAAGTGGAGTGGGAGGGGGACTTCTATACTTCCATCAGTTTTCAGATCATACAATAAACATGATATGGAAGAGAGAGTATGGGATTTGAAATCACAACTTAGTTTAAAGTTCCAATTTTGTTTATTTACAAATGTCACTGAGTTTTCATTACCCAATCCATAAAAGGGGAAATGATGCTTACCTTCTGCTGCTACATGAATGAGGCTCAAACATGATCTTATTTGTGAAAGTACTTTTAAAGCTAAAGAGCATAAAAACACGTTGTTATAATTACATATAGTTACATATGTTATTATTATAGTGATTGAAAAAGACATCCCCTTGAACCAATTCTTCCAGGAGATATAACTGGTTATATATATTCTAGAACTACAAAAGGACTGGGTGGTTAGCAAGGGGCTTGTGTGTAGCATATACAAACTTGGCGTTATGCACCAGCCTCTTCTTGACTCTTCATGAGTCGTTGATCCCTTTCCCCTCTATTCAGCCTCAAGACCGCTAGGCTGGACGCAGTGAGGAGAAAGAAGGCAAGTGTTTGAACAAAGGACATTGACTTCCCTGGATCTATATTCCTGTGAATTCTGTGACACAATTTAAAGTCTTATGGCAAAATATAAACAAAATGACTAGTTTTTGTGGTGGGAGACACATCCTGTTGTTCAAGTTAGTAGAGGGTGGGGGCTGGTAGGGGGTCTACTCAGTGCTAAAGTTTGGACTTTATCCTGAAGATGGGAAGGCTGCTCAAAAACAAAGGCATTAAAATTATTTGAGCATAGTATGTATCTGCATGTGGACTTGCGAAGAGGGACTCTTACCTTTATCTGAGGTATACACAACTTGTGTGACCCTCTTAATAAGGACAATTCCAATAGTCTAGTAACAAGAAATTATCCAGGGCCTTTTTCATATTGGCTTTATGTTAGAAACTTCAAGATCCTCTACTTATTTCATAGAGGAATAACTCTCCATTTTGAATCTTTTCTTCCTAAGCACCCTTTCTATTCTCTGTCTCAACATCTACTCTTGCGTTCTCTTGGGCTCTCCTAAAGACATATATATATTGTGTGTTAGGTATATGTAAACAGATGGATATATTTTCAAAACACTATATAATATATAATGAAATATATATATGTATATGCATACACTTAAATGTATTATTTTATTTTATTTTATTTTTTGACTTTTTACGGCTGCACCCATGGCATATGGAGGTTCCCAGGCTAGGGGTCAAATCAGAGATATAGCTGCCAGCCTATGCCACAGCCACCACAATGCCAGATCCAAGCCTTATCTGTGAGCTTCACCACAGCTCACAGCAAAGTCAGAACCTTGACTCACTGAGCGAGGCCAAGGATCGAACCTGCATCCTCATGGTTACTAATCAGATTCGTTTCTGCTGAGCCACAATGGGAACTCCTTAAATGTATAATTTTAAACACTAGCTCTCTGACGAAGTATAAAGGCAGTAGTGTGTGTTAAAGCATCTCAGTATTTAAAATTCACCTTTATTGGAGTTCCTTGTGGTGCAGTGTGTTAAAGATCTGGCGTTGTCACAACATTGGCTCCCATTGCTGCTATGGCAAGGGTTTGATCCCTGGCCCAGGAACTTCCACATGCTCTAGGCATGGCCAAAATAATTCACCTTTATTTATGGGGAAACTAAATCTAAATCCCTCACCCGAGTTTTGTTTGTGTTTTTAAGAAGTGAAGGGAGATAAAGAAAGCCAGTTAAGATAAATTTTAACTGCAGCTTCTGAATACAAATATGCACAATATAAAATTTAGACAAGGTAATTGATATCCTCCTTTTCCTGAGTAGAAATTTACACCATAAAACCAAGATTAGTGTAGGAAACAAAAGTTAATGATGATGCAAACATTTCTCAACTTTAATCAACTAATTCTCATTTATCAATTAACTAATAGGAATAGGAATATCCCAGAACTGGGCCAGAAGAGATTAAAAATCTTAATTTACAACTCCTTTGAAGAGTTGCCAGGTACTTCTGATACTGTTTGTATGAAACCCCAGTTATTGCAGCAAACAGGAAAATGGAGCATTGAGTTGAATATGGGACTGAAGATACAGTCTTGACTTCTCAACAAAGCATCCCACTGGATGTGGGAAGGAATGGATACGACTTAGGGCCACTGATTGGGCTGCCTCTAGCAGTGGCTTTCTTTTCTAATCTATATCGTGTAAGTAAGTAATTTCTCTCTATTAAATAATCAAGGGAAGTTGTTTCTTAGACTTATAACTATATCTTTTTAAAGCATTTTGATGCTTACTTAGGTGTATGTCTTAACTGTGATAAATCCTTATAAATTTCTGACTTAGTTACATCATAAGGAGGGGTTTCCACTTTATTTTTTAAAGGAACTTTAAAGAACTGTACTGGGAATTACTAATAATCAACCCCATTTTCCCATAAACAAGCAGGAAAAATGATGGGGGACTGAAGGTGCAAAATAGGCCTTCCAGATACATGCAAGATACTCCAAATTACCACATGTAACAGGGAAGAAAGTCTCCTAGCAAGGCTGTCATAAGAATTAGAAACAATGTATGCCACAGAAAAGTATACCTATTAGGAATACAATAAATGGTAGTCATCCATTTATATGTTTATCCACTGGGGAATCTTGCCTGGACCAGTATTTTGGTATTAATCTTATTGGTATGTCTAGCTTCTATTTCTTACCAACTTTCTATGTTGTACTGACGTATCTGACTTTATCAACTTTTAAAAATGTTGGAAGGCACTTGCTTAAAGTTTCTGTTAATTTTTTCCTGAATGTTTTATTAAGTAACACAAAATAAGGTCTTTGCAATGTAACCAAAGGGAGTAATTAATGAGAATCCGGTGCTTATGGGGAAATTGGTACGTGTCCAACAGCAATAAGCAAAGTCATTCAAGTCATTTTTTTGGCTTGAATGATACAAAACAAGAGAGACAATGATCAGGAAAAGCTAACATTGACTTGGAAGAAACAAACTGCTCCTTTAAGAATAGTAAGAGGTCAGTGAAATCACATCAATTTTTATATTTGAAAATTGGAGATAATTTTGAACTTTCAGATATCTTTCATGTTTTATTTCTATTATTTATCAAAATTCTCCAGGGCTGACAATGAGGATTTATTATTGCATATTTAGTAAGGCCCCTTCATTTACACTTTATTGTCTTAGAGCCAGAAAGTATTGTGATTTCCAAATTCCAATCTTTCAGTTTCATATAGTTGGTCACCTTTTTATGGAGAGAAACTCATTGCTGTCTACAGAGGATTTTCTTGTGTGTTATAGCACAGCTTTATGCTTCTTTCACCTTTTCTGGAAATTGAACTGGAAGGAGAGGATGGTGTGAGGAATGCAATTTTCATTATCTGTTATCTCTGAAGACAAAGCACATGAAGACTTTTCACATCCTTCTGTTTTTCTCCACATCATTAGGCTAAGAGAACAAAAGCATCTGCTTGCCTCAGACACAAAAAGGGCTGCTGTAGAGTTCACTAAATATGCATAAAAACAGACAAGAAGGGAGAAGCAAAATGCACTATGCTGCTCACCCAGTTCATGGGCCGTTTCACATCCCAGTTTATTTTAATTATTGAATTTGTGGATTTGTGGGAAGGATTTAATTTCATTGTTGAAATCTAGTTGTTGAAGGCTTCTTCCAAAGTAGAAAAAGAGGGGTAATTGCCTGGATTGAGTCAATTGGTTATAATTCTCATGTATTAATGGCCAAAAATAAAGATGGGATGACCAGGGTTTGTTTTGCTAACGTGATGAACTCTGTGCTTTTTCCTATCTCTCATTAGTCTTCCTCAGGGTAGAGACAGAGTTCTCTTGTCCCCCAAGAGCATTTCCACATTACGTGCACACAAAGTGTTTGAAGGCCATTTGTGAGTTGACGGAATGAATGAGTAATGATGTTGTGTTGCTGATGTACAAACACATATTGGCATAATATCTACACACGAATTGACAGCAAAGAAGAAACTTATCATCTGGGGCTGCATGAACCAGCACTTTTAAACTTAGGAAGGGATTTGAAGACAGAATTTTTCCCAGTTTAAAAACTTAACAAGAATTTCAAGATTTCATCCTCATGGTAAAGGCAGAGGAGCCTCTTAGATCAGTTCTCTCTCAGACAGTCAAGGCTAAATATGATGCTTTGTGGTCTTGCATTATTCTTGGCCACCTGACAGTGGAGACCACTGACTTGAGTGGCAGTGAGTGCTGTAGGAGGCTGGGGGTTGAAATGGCATTGCTTCACTTTGTTGTCATTTTTAAAAATCTGAAGAGACTGCGAAATGAAACTGACCCACCAAATAATGTTGTACGATAGACCATTAATTATAAGAATATCTTTACAGAGCTGCCAGCTGGCTAATGGCTAACCAGTTTTTAAAATGTGAGGGGAGAGATCCTGGGAATTCACATTAGGTGTGAGCAAATTTTCCTTTAGCAAGAAAAAGAAATGACTGCCCAGACAGCTTACTTGGTATAGTTTTAATAAATTATGTCTTCCTAACCTGCTGAAATTCCTTGAAACAACTGAATATTTGCAGTTGGGAGAGCCAGTGGTTGGCACTCAGTTGTGATCTTCCCACAAGGCTCAGAATGTAGGGTCCTTTAAATAAGTTGGGATGCAGCTCAATAGTAGATAAAAGGTGAGATCCCATTTCCAAAAATCAATTGAGATAAGCAAAAATGTAAAGAGAGAGCATGGAAGTTTGAAGAGTGAAATGACTTTTAGAAACCTAGAAGCAATTTTAAAACATTTATCAATAATTCAGAAGCAATGCAAATAAATGGTATGTATTTGCCAACAACAAGTTTGGAGGATTATTAGAGACTCTAGAAGGACTTAATTAAGCTCAGTAATGGAGTAAACACAATAGCAGATGATGCTCAATGGAGAGAAGACGGAGGTAATATATAATGAGCAGTTTGGAGTCATGCATTTAATGAGTTCTGAATTAGCCATCCCTCTCAGGAAGAGAGATTTCCAGCTAGTATCATAATAAACAGGGGGAGGAGGACAATGGGCAAAAAAAAAAAAAAAAAAAAAAAAAAACCATAGATCAATGAGTTACTCATAACATTTTGCAAAAAGTGGTGGAATCTATCAATGCACAAAACATTGCTATAAAGCTATTCTTAAACTGGCATGTAGGTAATATTGCATTATAATGAGTTTTCTTTGGTACTTCAATAACTAAAACCTCCTGGTTAAAGTCTAATGTAATTCCAGGATGTTATCATTAAAAACTGTTAAGTATTTCAAACATGTTGGCAAGCATAAAAATGACACATTCCACTACTTAACTTTATCAAACCCTAACATTTTCATTCATATTTTTCAGAATTTTTGGTTGTTGTTTAAAACAACTCAAACATTAAAGCAGGCTTGAGGCCCCTGGGTAAACCTCCTAGATCAGTCTCTCTCCCTTCCTTCCTGCTTCCCTCCTACCTTTCCTGAAGGAAACCATTATTAATTCAGTGTGTAACACTCCCATGCTTGTTTTATATTTTTTTACTGCATATTTTTATACCTGACTACATTCCATAATATTAGTTTGCTTTTTTTAATTCTGTGATTTCTGGACTTCATTTGATTTTGTTGTTATTGGAAAAGTTGAGTTTATTACTCCTTGGAGCTAGGGAGAGTGCACACCCTGAGGAACTGTGGTGTGTCTCAGTGAGAGGGTGTTAGAAAGAACTTACTGTAGGATTTGGTCTTTGGATGATCATTGGGGAAGGTCCTAGGAAATGGATTTGTTCTGAATTGAAGGTTGTCAGGAATCAGGGACAATTTTATGATTCTTTGCAGGAGCGTGTCTCTGCTAATTTCCTTGCTAGTATATTAAGCGGTTCTTTTCTTCTGTTAGGAGCAGTGCTGCCTGAACCTTTATTTTATGTTTCCTGGCATAACTGTAAGTGTTTTTCCCAGTTTTATTGAGATATAAATGATGTATATTAGTTTCAGGTGTACAACATAATGAGTCTATATATATATATTGCAAAATAATCACCTTAAGAAGTTTTGTTAACATCTGTTGCCTCACATGGTTACAATTTTTTGTGTGTGTGATGAGGACTTTTAAGATTTTTGTTTGTTTGTTTTTGTCTTTTTAGGGCCACAATGTGGCAAATGGAGGTTCCCAGGGTAGGGGCTGAATCAGAGCTGCAGCCACTGGCCTGCACCACAGCCACAGCAATGCCAAATCTGAAACGCTGAGCCACAATGGGAACTTCAGACCTTTAAGATCTACTTACTTAGCAACTTTCAAGTATACAATATAATATTGTTGACTTTAATCACCATGCTATATGTTACATCCTTAGTTATTATTTATATCTTATAACTGAAAGTTTGTACCTTTTGACCACTTTTTTTTTTTTGTCTTTTTGCCTTTTCGAGGGCCGCTTCTCACGGCATATGGAGGTTCCCAGGCTAGGGGTCGAATCGGAGCTGTTGTCACCGGCCTACTCCAGAGCCACAGCAACGTGGGATCTGAGCCGCGTCTGCAACCTACACCACAGCTCACGGCAACACCGGATCCTTAACCCACTGAGCGAGGCCAGGGATCGAACCTGCAACCTCGTGGTTCCTAGTCGGATTCGTTAACCACTGTGCCATGAAGGGAACTCCTTGACCACATATTTTTAAACTTTATATAAATAGTACCCAACTGTAGCATCCTTTAGCATCATGGTTTTTAGGCTGCACGTTATGTTGTGCTCAGCATTGTGTTTGGTATGTTTATTTCCGTTGATATATGCAACTTTGGTGAATTCATTTTGACTGCATACTCTATGCATAGATATATCTCCATCTGTTTATCCATGGTCTTTTGATGAGCACCTCAGTTCTTTTATTCAATTTATTTCTGATAGTATTGTGATGGGTATTCTTTTCTTTCTTTCTTTTTTTTTTTTTGTCTTTTCTAGGGCTGCACCCATAGCATATGGAGGTTCCTAGGCCAGGGGTCTAATCGGAGCTGTAGTTCCTGGCCTACGCCGGAGCTACAGCATCGCAGGATCCAGCTGTGTCTGCAACCTACACCACAGTTCACGGCAACGCTGGATATTCTTTTCTATGTCTCTTTGTGCATTTGTGCACATGTGGTCTAGGTTATATACCTAGAGCTACATACATTTTAAACTTCATTGAGTGTGGCCAAATGCTCCACAGTATAGCTTTGCTAATTTACTTTTTCCCCACAATGGGATTAGAGTTCCCACTGCTGCGCATCTTCTCCAACATTTGGTAGTGTCAGACTCTCTAAACTTTTGCCAATCTGATAGGTATAAAATGGAATTTCAAGATTTCAATTATATTTTTCTGAGGTATCTTTTTTGGGAAAAAAAAAAACCCTTTTTCCTTAGAAAAAAATTAGAAATACTAATTGTAAGTTGATATTTTTAATTCTACGGCTTAGGAAAATACCACAGGGAATTTTTCTTTACTTTTTTTTTCCCTAATGATAGTGTCTTGGATGGAAGTGGCTCTACAGAAAGGGAAGGGGAAGTCCATTAATATTTTGTGAGTTACAAAGCAAGCCACAGGTCACTTGAATTGTCTCTTTCTGATTGGCAGAAGTCTTGGTAAGAGAATCTTTGTCTTAGGAGAAAGTCAAGTCTGACAAGAAGATGAGGCTGCTATCTGTCAGCAACGCTGCTTAAAAGAAAAGGTTGTGACATACATTTTCCACTGGCAGGTTGTCACACAAATCATTTGTAAATAGACGTAATATGAATACCCAGATATCTAAATATTACACAAGCTTTTGAGAAGTGATCATATCTGGAACCAGACCCTGTTTTTCCCAAATGAATAAACCATGTGTTGAATTAGCGAAGTCGCTAAGCTTCTGCCTTTATGGGACCTATTATTTTCTATACAATGATCCTAGCAATGTATTTCACTGACTTTTATTTTTATACTGTAATGCATAAAATTCTCTGTGATCATAACTGAATCAGATTTCTGAATGAAAAAAAAGGCCTTTTCTCCATATCATAACTCGTAATGGTTACTGAGATCACATTTTAATTTTCAAACATACTGTTCATCTTATATTAAGTGCTTAATACTTCAACATGGCTAATCTTTTATAGGCAATTCTTCTACTTGTAATAGTTGTGATGGATGGGTAGTTCAGATATATTTTCCTTGTGTAAATGAGAAAATGACTCATGGTAGAGGTCATGGGTGCATAATAAATCATTTGCAAAGCTAGGATTAAAAGGATACTTTTTAACTCTTGTTCCTGCTCTGTACTTTACTCACTAGAGTCATTCCTTAAATGTCTGCCAGCATATAGCTCTTGGCAACAACTCAGAATTTAGCCTAGTTATCAGAGAGGCAAAGATTTGGGGGAGAAAGTTTGCATGGGAAGTCTTTCTAACTAACACCACACAACTTTACACTATTTTTATTGTCTTACTCAGTATTTTGTATATCAATTCTATGATGATCAGAAGTGACCGCATTACTAAGTGACTTGGAAGTGACCCACTTAGTATGTGGTAAAGGGAGCACAGCACCTCAGTTTCTCCCCAGTCTTTGCCTCTTAGTGGCAAACACCCTCACTCCTTGTTAAGGATAGGTCATTGGGTTAGTTAGTCACTTTCATTGGTGCTCCTGTGCTGGGGGGCAAAGGCACTAAGACCCACTGAAGTATGGCTCTTGAGGCCTGAGAGGTGGCATTTCTCTCTATAAAGGAAAAACTTTACCTCTCCAATACATTTATTTACTTTTATTTTATTTTATGAACACTGAGAACTGGATAAATGATCATTTCTTTAGTTTCTTAGGCCATTCAGATTCAAATAACACACAGACCTTTGGCACCTATTATTGTGATGGCTCTGTTTTTTCTTACCTATGTTTCGTGTTATTCTGATTTCCTCATTACCTCATTTTTTTCCCATTATAGAGTGTGTACTTTTATAAGCCTGTCTAAATCCTCTGGAAAATTCCCTTCTCCAAGGTGTGGCTTAGGTTTTGCTGAAGGACTCCCACAGTAATAATGGGCGTTTGTGATAGACTCCCACAAATAAACACTAAGGATTGTCATTGAATTACTATAGCTAAGCCAACTTAATGAAGAGACTGTTTACAAGTTTTAGTACGTTGAGACATAAAGCCAAGACATTTTCTTATGTAAAAAGTTCCAAGGAGTTCCATTAGTGACTCAGTGGTTAAGGAACCTGACTAGGATCCATGAGAATGCAGGTTCAATCCCTGGCCTCACTCACTGGGCTAAGGATCCAGTGTTGCCGTGAACTGTGGTGTAGGTCGCAGATGCGGCTGGGATCCTGCTTTGCTGTGGCTATGGTATAGGTCGGCAGCTACAGCTCCGATTGGACCCCTAGCCTGGGAACTTCCATATGCCTCAGGTGTGGCCCTAAAAAAAAAAAAAAAAAACTCCTGCTTTTGGGCAGGGGGTACTTTCCAGTTCCAGGTCCCTTTTCAGTTGGGAATACATGAGATAATGGGTTAAGGCACCGTTTCCCAAAGTGTGCCCCGTGGAATATTCATTCTCAGCATGTGATCTAGTACTACCTTAAGAAACAGGAAGAAAAAGAAAGGAAAATTATTCAGTGGTCACATAACCACATATGTGGAAATGTGGAGTTAACCAAAGTTATTCAGGCTTTTTACTTAAAAACGTCTTCATCTTTAATATGCAAATATATTCTGGCTTTCCCAGAATAGGAGATAGAGTTTAGTTTCCTAAATTCATTTGGCCCCAGAGTCTGATTTATGGAAATCCTGATGCTCCTTCACTCCCTACTCCCCCAAACCTCAACATCACATTGGAGACCATCTGTAATGGGAGAGAAATTAATTCCTCAGTTTGTTTTCCCAGGTTAACTACCTAGATACCTGTTTGATATGCAGTGTGATTAACAATTAGCATAGCACTTCCTCCACAAATCAGAACAGATGTGGTGGCACTGGAGGAAGTATCACTCTTCCAGAGTCCCCCCTCTTTTTGCTAGATGTTTACTGATGTTGCTGGATCCACGGAAGAGGGGGACTTGTCTTGGAGAGGAGCTGCAACTGATGGGGCTCAGTGCAGTGGTTCTCAATCCACCTGTATCAGGTCTTTTTGATATTACCAATCCACCCAGTCATACCAATGTATACCAGCTTCACAGCCTCCTTGCCCCAGAGGCCAGAGGTCACTCTCCTGGTCAGCATGTCTGGGAGGATTAGGAGATTACATTTTCTAGAAAGAATGTCCTGTAGTGAATGAGGATCTAGGGTTAATTTTTCTTTTAACTTTAATTTAGGTGGAAATAAAACAGCTGCCAAGATTCTGTTTGTGAATGCCATGGCAGGGAAATTTTTTAAATGCAAATGAGAATCTTTGTTACTAAAAGACAAGTTTCCGAAAAACAAAATATTGGTTACTGTTAGGCTCATATAACATGGATGAACAGATCCCATTCACTCAAGATGAGCTGTAGAACTCAATTTTTGCCAAGGGGAAATATTTTGAATAGTATTAATGGAGATTCTTATTTTTGAACTGCTCCAGATTCAGTCCATGAGGGAGTTTATTATCTAGCATGTATGTGTTCCTGTTATGTCTCTTAGCCTTGAATCAAGCCATTTTGTTTTCAATTTAAATAGATCAGGCCATAGCTTTGGAGTCTATCACACAGCAGGGTCTCCTTAATATTCAGAAAGGAGGACAGCACATTCTGTTCTGGGAACTTAGTAAGGTGGGTTACAGACCCCTCTGGGTGGGCCATGGATTCAAGTGTGTACTTTAGAATCATAACATCCAAAGAGATAGCAATGTCCTGAATACAAACTGCCTCACCCTCTTATCTTAAAAAATAATGACAGTAATAAGCCAAAGATATAAAGCAGGCAGAAATCTTTCCCTACTTCCTCTCACACCTGCAGTGTCATAGTCAGAGTCCCGAAATGATTTCCACAGGGACACTTTTTGCACCTTTTTTTTTTTTTCTTTTTAGGGCCACACCTGAGGCATATGGAAGTTCCCAGGCTGGGGGTTGAATTGGAGCTATCACTGCCAGCCTACACCATAGCCACAACAATGCAGGATCCAAGCTGTGTCTGCGACTTACACCACAGCTCATGGCAACACCGGATCCTTAGCCCACTGAGAGAGGCCGGGGATCGAACCCACATCCTCATGGACCCTAGTTGGGTTCATTAACCGTTGTGTCACGAAGGGAACTCCTTTGCACCTTTTAAAATTTGTTGACTGTGGTTGGAAGCAACTCCAAGGGATGTGGGGGATGTTGGAAGGATCCCAGCCTGTAGAATACCATCTCAATAACTTTTGTCCTTATTCTCTGAGGCTCTAGCCACTAAATTTATACAGAGGCCAGTGTTTTGAGTGTAAGACCTCCTTACCCACTACTTTAAGGATTAGGCATCATGCCTCACTCCCCACTGCCAGAAACAGTCTTCATTTTGCCAATGGGTTTCAACTTGGAAAAGTACCTGTTCTGTGAAGCAAGACTTGCCTGGCAAGAATTAGGAAGAATGTGTCGTGGCACCACACCCACTGAGCACACAGTAATTAAAGCACTATACCAGTTGATACAGGTACACATTATGAATTACTAGGAAGAGAAACACATCATGCAATTCTCCTAACCATTCATTGGTTCAAGACACAGAGATGGAAGATCAGGTAGGGCAGCAAAGCCCCAGCCACTGCATGTAAATTAGATAAATGTTGCAACAGTAGTCTGATGAGCAGTGGTAACTTATGATTCCATGTGGCATTTCCTCTTCAGTGTTCTTAGTACTGTACACAAGCTTTATCTAATTATATTCCTTGTGCCCTGTGAGGTGTCAAGGCCCATTATCCTCAATTTGGTAGATGGGGAAATAGAGACATGGAGTGGTTAATTTACTTCTGGTGATTCAGTGAATGAACAGCAAAATCAGAAGTGGGACCTGTTTTTCAATTTCTCAGTCTGTTCACTCCAAGATATACTGAAACTTAGCCGAACAAAATGTTGTATTCATTATTGCCATGTATCATATTGGTTCTAGATTCATCCCTGGCATTTTATTTTTTATGTGACCTTAAGCAAATTATTCGATCTTTCTGAGGTCATCTGCAAAATGGGTATACACTTTCCCTTCCTATCCTATAGGACTGTCATGGGGCTCACATGAAATGGTGATTGTTTAATTCTTTCAAAATGTAAAGTTTTTTTAAAACCAGTGCTTTACTATTTACTTTCAAATATATTCTATTTTTATACGTAATAGTTCTGACAACTGAGGAAAACATGACTTCTATATGCATTTTATTTAATAAAAGTATGAAGAGTTTTGAAACCAACAGCTCACTTGCTCTTTCTTTCTCTCACCCAACCTCTCTCTCTCTCACAAACATATACACACACAATAATCCAGAGTTACATTTCTTGAATAAAAAATTTAATAGAAGAATGAATCTTACTTAGCAACTTAGTGCAGACCTACAGTATCTGTTCAATAAATATTTATTGAGTAGATGATGGATGGATTCACTTTGTGGATAATTAATTCAGTGGTTGATATTATAGATGTCAATGTGTACTAGCTAGATTTTCAGAGAAACCAAGAACTAAGGAGCCTGTAACCATAAATAATATTGATTTCATTACTCAATATCAATCTATCCACTTTTATAAGGCAGATCGATATAATGCAGTATTGTCCATTGAACTTACTATATCCAGTGTCATCCATTAAACTTACTATATAATTTGGGATAAAACTTGAAACTTTGTCTTTCAAATAAGAGAGCTATATATTATGTTAACGTCCTAAATTATGCTGTCTTATTGTGACCTTCAGGATTTCATCTATTCTTTGATTCATTTATTAATGTAATAATTGCTTATAATGTGTCAATCATTATGTTATTATTTTTAAAAGTGCAATTTTATTGATATAGAGTCTCTGTCTGAAGATTCATAGTCCTATCAGTATTTAACCCTAGGCTGAGGTCTCTCTGGGCCACAAAAGTTTTTAAAAAGCCCTTATTCAGATGAATGAAATCAGGAAGAGCTTGTGCGTTTGATTTTACCTGTGATGTGCAGAGGAACAAGACCTTTTTCCCTGAGGGAACAGCCTGTTTCTCTGAATGGAAAGTGCATGTGAAGGAGAACAGAACAGTCCTATGGTTCCTAATAATTTGAAAGGTCAGATTTGTGTCCTTCATAATTTTAATTGTATCTTTAAAAAGTAATTGAGAAGGCAATTTGCTCAAAAACTAGGAGAATAAAAAGTCTTACTTCAATAAATTATGACAGGTATACTTCTGAGGTTCATTTCCTTTCCTGTGTTTTCTTTATTCCTATCTGGTTATCTGATTATTTGTGGGTGACATTTCTGGGTATGCTTGATTCATTTTGTGTGCTTGTTGTGGGGACAAATTCTTGCCCTGTGTTTCACAAGGAGACTTATCATTTGCCTGATCAGAAGACCTGATACATTTTCTACTAATATGACCCTATATCCAAAAGGTTAAGAAAAAATATAATACCTCAAATGAATAAGTCCATAGTTTTAAAAGTCAGGATTTTTTCCCAAGATTTATCATTCATCTCTTCACTGGGGTAAAGACCAAATTCCTTTCACCTGGAAGCACAAAAATACCACCTAGGTTGTGTTCTGACCTAGCTTTGAGAAAAACACAAAGAAGCACAGTGGAAGTTCTTCAATTCTACCATTATTATAATATTTACAAATGTCACCAAGGCAGCCTACTGAATGCTCTGCGAGCGAAATGATGTCAAATGGAAGTAGCTTCATTACCAAAAAGACTGTGACATTTCTTTCTTTAATATTACAGTAAATAGAAAATAGTACTTCTATAGATAGTGCCTATGAACAGCAAGCTCCTGAGTTTATTATAGAGGTGGGCAGAAATCCTTCTGTTGTGGCGAAAATGAAAAAAAGAGTAAAGGAGTACGTTGGGAAAAATGTGCATTCTTGACAATATCCATGAGTCGGGAGATATAAGCGTGGGTGAGAGAAAGGAGAGTAGCAAGAGAAGGAGAGAAAAGAAGAAATGGAAACAAGAAGGTGGTGAGTGAGAGGGAAAGAACAAAAGACTGAGAAATAGAGGTAAGGGGATTAGATGAGATAAAGTAAGAGGAAAAGAAAAAACAAGAAATGAACAAGGTAGGAGAGGGACAAGTGTGAGAGGTTATTCTCCTGGGGTCAGTAAACTACAGCCTGTGGACCATATTCATATCCAGTCCATTGCCCTTTTTTTTTTTTTTTTGTAAATTAAGTTTTATTGGAATACAAGCAAGCCATATTGTCAATGGCTGCTTTCATGCTGCAATGGCAGAATGGAGTAATTACGATGGAAATAGTATGGCCCACAGCTTAAAATATTTACTGTCTAGGAGTTCCGTCGTGGTGCAGTGGTTAACGAATCTGACTACGAACCATGAGGTTGCGGGTTCGATTCCTGGCCTTGCTCAGTGGGTTAAGGATCCCACGTTGCTGTGGCTCTGGCGTAGGCCAGTGGCTACATCTCTGATTGGACCCTTAGCCTGGGAACCTCCACATGCTGCGGGAGTGGCCCAAGAAAATATCAAAAAGGCAAAAAAAATAAATAAATAAAATAAAAAAATAATTTATAAAAAAAATATTTACTGTCTAACTCTTACGGAAAAGTTTGCAGTCTAATCCAGTTGTTCTCAAACTTCAGCATTCATCAGAATTACCTAGAGGCTTGTTAAAATAAAGATTGCTGGAATTCCTGTTGTGGCTCAGTGGAAACAAATCTGACTAGGAACCATGAGGTTGTGGGTTTCATCCCTGGCTTCGCTCAGTGCGTTAAGTATCCCGAGTTGCCGTGAGTTGTGGTGTACGTCGCAGACGAGGCTCGGATCTGGCGTTGCTGTGGCTGTGGCATAGGCCAGCAGCTATAGCTCTGATTAGAGCCCTAGCCTGGGAACCTTCATATGCTGTGGGGGCGGCCCTAAAAAGACAAAAAGACAAAAAAATAAATAAATAAAAATAAAAAAATAAAGATTGCTGAACCACATCCTCAAAGTTTTTGATTAGGTAGATTTAGGGTAGGATCTCAAATTTTCATTTCTAATACATTTCGAGGTAATATTGATGCTGTTGGTCCAAGGACTGTACTTTGAGAACTTCTGCTTTGGTGTTTACATTATGTCACACTAATACTCTTCTGAATAAGCATTTTTGTGTAGAAGGAAAGGAAAATCAAACTTGATCCCCCTTCTAGGTAAACATAGATGTATATGTTGATGTAATAATTCTTTACAAAGTATCTTTTTAAAACTTCTTAAACTGGATCTTTTTATAACACCAGTTTCATTTTCAAAACAATGAAAACTGAATTTGATTTAGCTGAAAGCTTAGCTAACTGGTGGTTTATTCCTAAAAATATTTTATAGTTTGGTTTCATTCCACTCCATGGAATAACATTGGACTCGTCAATGTTATTGGACTGTGTCAATAATGTTGACTGTATCCATTTTATGAGACTAACCTCTTCCCACCCATGAGTGGCTGCTCATGTGACCTTACTGCCTGTGCATGGAGCCTCTGAGAGACGAAGCCATAAGTGATTTAAAAATTTGCTTACCACCCACCCCACCTCACTCTTAGACTATGCTGGAGTCTTCCAAATCCAATTTCCCTGTGAAATTGCAAATTCTTCACTAGCTTTACTTTTGGAATGTTGTTCTGAATGTCAGACATTGGGAATCATAACATGCTTAACACTCCATCCCAAGACCCTCAAATCTTTTTTTTTTTTTCAACCTATAAGTGGTGCATAGTTTGCACATTTATCGTCTTCCTTTGCTTGTATCCTTAAATCTGTGTTCTGGCCGTGAACATGGGCAACCAATTATTAACCTTAACTTTTCATTCTCCATGCTTGCTGTACAGAGGTTCTATGAAGGATAAAGAAGAAATTGTTGCTCTTTTTCCTGCATCCCAGCATTCAGGGATATAAAGATAAACATAATTTTGTAACCTGAAAATGCCAGACACACCTTCAGAGTAGAATGAGATCAATTTAGAATTAGCAGCTCTTTAAAACAAGCAATGACTTCATTTCACCGTTGCTCTGAGTATTAACTTCCTTGCACACATAACTGAGATGGGCAGAAGATTGAAAATTTTTATCTTTCTCCATGAGAAAGCTACAATACAGTTTAGCTCTATTTCATTCTGATGTATTAGTTCTAGAGGGTTTCCAGATTTTGTGAAAAGTTGATGTGCATGAGAAAGTGTATTGTGGATATCATAGAAGAATGAATAATGTATATGGAATACAGTAGATGCTTAATAAATCAGTGTTAATTGTTGTTGAAAAAGGCTATCTGTCTCTTTTTAAAACACATTTTTTTTTTACCTAAAACCATGTCTTGCTACCTGTACAGAAATAAATTGATCTCTATTTACAGTCTAACGTGCATTGTGATAAATTGACATTTAGCATTTTATTAATATAAATGCATCACAATATGCAACAGCCTCTCTTATTTTAATGAGTGATGGTTCTTAGTTAAAGGTGATGGTACGAGTTCCTGTTGTGGCTCAGTGGAAATGAATCTGACTAGCATTCATGAGGACGCAGGTTTGATCACTGGCCTTGCTCAGTGGGTTAAGGATCTGGCATTGCCATGAGCTGTGGTATAAGTTACATATGAGGTTCTGATCTGGCATTGCTGTGGCTGTGATTTGACCCCTAGCCTGGGAACCTCCATATGCCTCGGGTATGACCCTAAAAAGACAAAAAATAAAAAAACGAAAATCTAAAAGGTGATAGTAAAATAAACAGTTCAGGCAGTCCATATTCTGCATTACACTGTATTAACTTAAACTTGTGCACACCAGTTCCTTATTTGCATGAACCCATTGTAACAGGTTAAATATCGGTTATTTAAAAAAAAACTGCAAAGAGTGGTCTGTCTGTACTTTGAACATCCTGGGATCTTATTTCTTAAATCCTTTGGAGTTCCCTGGTGGCTTAGTAGGTTAAGGATCCAGCATTGTCACTGCTATAGCTCAGGTCAATTGGTCTGATCCCTGACCTGGGGATTTCCATATGCCACAGGTACAGCCAAAAAAAAAAAAAAAAAAAAAACCTTTATGTGAATTTTCCTATAAAATAAGCATAGTTATAGTTAATCACATCAAAGAATGTCATGGGTTTAATTTCCTATATTCTTTCAAATTCCTCTTTAATAATTTGCAACTTGTAATCAATGTCAGAATAAGTAAAGTGGATATAATGTACCACCTCTTCCCAGGTCTTCTTCCTGTGACATCTTTTCCCTTCTTTTTCTTTCTTCCTGTTGTTATCTGGCTTCTGCTGTTGTTTTCAACACCATCACCTTGGCAAGTGGTACAAAACAGAGGGGTCTTATGTTTCTGTTGCCCTTCTATCTGCCTTCTATTCAGACAACCTTCTGTACGTGTTTGAGATGGAATATGAACGTGCTCACTTGCAGACCCATACCTTGAGTGAGTGGCTCCAGGTGGGATCCGTGTAACAGGGTGACTTACCATTAATGGTGAAATTCCACTGCAGAATTTTAAGGGTCTTGCTGTATGCAGTTCACTGTGGCAGAATTTTGTAGTAGAGGGGTGATGTGAACTGCTAACAGGCAATTCACTGCTCTCCAGCTTATGTAAGGAATTGTGTTACAGTGAGAACATTGAAGTTCACTGCAGTTTTCACTTGGATTGGATATTAGGAGAGGCTTTTGTCTTTCTGATGTCAGAAAAAAATGCTTCCTAGAAGGTAGTAGTGAATAGTATGGTGGATTTAAAATCTTTCCAATTTCTTTCGAATTTTCAGAACTTTCATTCATACTGGTATAATTGTATGTGTTAGTTTTTCCAATGGCTATCGTAACAAATGACCACCAAACTTTGTGGCTTAACAACAACATGAACTTATTTTTCAGTTCTGGAGTTTATATGTCTAAAATTTAGTATTAATGAATTAAAAATTAAGATGTTGGCAGGGCTGCATTCTTTCTGGGGGCTCTAGAAGGGTCTATTTCTTTGCCTTTTTTGGCCTCTAGAGGTCGCCTGCTTTCCTTGGCTTTTGGCTCTTTTCAGTCTTCAGAGTCAACAATATAGCATTTTTCAGACTCTCTGTTTTTTTTTCTCTTTACTTTTTTCTAGCTAACTTTCCTATTAATCTTTTCTTTTTATTTCTAATTTTCTTTTTTTAATGTATATCTGTATTTGAAAGTTACTTAGATCTATTTTCTATTTATTATTCTCTCTACTAATAATGCATACTTAACCATTTTACTCTTACTATTTTTCTCTCTTCTGTCTTTTTATAATAAAAACATACCTGTGCCAACACTCTTTTCAACAGACTCATAAGGAAGTTAACATTTTGCTTTTCAGTCTTCAGTTTGTTATCTAAACCTGCCTTTTTAGAAAGTTCCTTGTTTCTGTATTCCCCAAAGGAAGGAAGCTAATGTTTTAGTATCAAATCTAATTGCGAAAAGATTTGTAATTCATACTTTTCCTATTGCCATCGTCATATTTTGTAAAGCAAATTTTAAAGGTTACAAAACCCTTAACTGTCACAATTCTTATGATTTTAATATTGGGAAAAATCTGCATATTCATTCACACAATTATTATTGGTTTTTATGCTTTTTTTGTGTGTGTGTGTCTCTTCTAGGTCCGCACCTGTGGCATATGGAGGTTCCCAGACTAGGGGTCTAATTGGAGCTGTAGCTGTCGGCCTACACCACAGCCACAGCAATGCAGGATCTGAGCCGTGTCTGCGACCTACACCACAGCTAGCAGCAACACCAGATCCTTAACCCACTGAGCAAGGCCAGGGATCGAACCCACAACCTCATGGTTCCTAGTTGGATTCATTTACCACTGAGCCACAACAGGAACTCTTATTGGTTTTTAAATAAAAAGAAAATATTGTGTGTGTCGGATAATTAGTTTAACTATTACGCTAAATTTTGAGAAGACCAAAAATATTTCTATGTATCTGGAAGATAAGCCACATTTATAAGGAATAATTATAAAAGAAGACATGTACATTGTGGGAAAAATAGTTAATATGCAGTCAAATGAAAGTAAAGTCATGTGAAATATATCACCCAGGGAAAAAATTCCTCCCGATTTTTTAGTATACCACATGTATTTATATATTTATATATTTTTAAAAGATTGAAGCTATTCTAGTCATATATTTTCTGATCTACTCTTTTAAATTAGCAATATAATATAAATAATATAATTGGACAACATTTTTATTGGATGCATCATATTTTACTACATGGATACATCATGTAAACATTCTTGCAGCTAGTTCCTTAGAATAAATCCCCGAAAGAGAAACTTGCAGGAGAACAAGCTTTTTAAAGTTTTTTTGATACTCAGGGGACCCACACAATCATAATCCAGAAGATGATTTTATAAAAGTTACTGCACTTCTTTCCCTTCCCAGGAGAACATATAATGATTTTTTTTTTTTTTTAACTTTCAGGTTATCTTGCACCTCGAAACCTTCCTAGTACCGGCTTCTTCCCGTTCCTGCAAACCCTACTCTGTGACACAGATTCTAAATGCAAAGAAACACCCTATGGGCCACAAGATCTGCTTCGAAGAAAAGGAATTGATGATGCACTATTTAAAGACAGGTAAGGGCACTTCCAAGTGTGTTCAGTGGGTTTGAGAAATCAGCTCTTTCTTCCTTATGAGATATCTAGGAAACCATCCTACATTAGATATACAACTTTATTTTCTGTATCTACAAATGTGATGGAGTAAATATTAATGAACAAGGTGAGTACAGACTGGAATTACCATGCAAGTTGGATAAATTACTCAAACTGCCTTTTAAACTGGGTAGCCAAGGCAGTCCTCCTTAACATCCCTCAGAGATTCTCTTTCCTACCTCAAATTGTCAATGACATTACCCTAAGACTCGATCATAAGCATAAGCTGTAGGGCAGTGTCAAGGATATTATCTCCTGGACGAATGACATATTTATCTTACTCTGTATGCTACTTCCACAAATAGCAGAAACCAGGAAATGCAAATAAGGAAATTAAGGTCTATACATCAAAGTAATGAAGTCAAAAATATTCTTAATTGAACAGCAACCTTTAAAGGAGGCTAATGTGTGTCCTGTTTTATGGTATGAGAAAAAGCTAAAGAATAAAGATAGGAATTGTAGATCATTTGAAACCTCAGTTTCACATCCCGAGATTTTAAACCTAAAGAGACACCCAAGAGCCCAACTGTCTGTAGAATCGAGAACCATATTGTAATCTGAATATTATTCTGGTAGAGAATTTTTTTTGAAGTGTCTCTTAAGAAAAGATTATATTTATTCATAATCAGAGGTAATTTGGTTCCAAAATTTTAATTTAAATTCATTGGCATGCAGTACCATTTCTCCTTGAATATTATCATCATGATTTTTGTGTGCATGTGTCTTTTTTTTTTTTTGTCTTTTCTAGGGCTGCACCTACGGGATATGGAGGTTCCCAACCGGCCTATGCCAGAGCCACAGCAATGCCAGATCTGAACTGTGTCTGCAACCTACACCACAGTTCACGGCAACGCCGGATCCCTAATCCACTGAGCAAGGCCAGGGATCGAACCTGCAACCTCATGGTTCCTAGTCAGATTCGTTAACAACTGAGCCACGACGGGAACTCCTATCATCATGATTTTGATTGTCAGATAATATGGATGACAGTTTCTTAAAGAGAGTAACTAACTGAACGTATCACCATGTCGAGAATTGTCCTGGGAAATTACTTGGACACACATAATTGTTGGGTTGCTAATTCCATTGGTTTCATAGTTTCAGTAAGGTATTTAGTCTTGATGCTTAAAGCACTCTGATGTTCATTCACTTATTAATTTATGCAAGAAATAGTGGCTGAGAAATTTCTGAGTGCAAGGCACCATTCTGCATTACAGAGGTGAACCAAATCATTTCTTTACCCCTCTGTTACTAGCATTCAAATGGAAAAATAAGTATGAAAAGAACAAACAGATACATACATAGTGTAATTACTAACCATAATAAATGTAATAGCGAGAAAATAGAGCAGGTTAAGAGGTAAGAACTGAAAAGTGAGAGTTTAATAGGGTGGTCAGAGAAGGGCCTCTGCTAGAAGGGGACATCTGGGTAGAGACAATCAAGGACAGGGAGAAACTAGCGCCAGCATGTGAACATCTGGAAGAGAATGCTTCAGGCAGAGACACAGCCAGTAATCCTGAGGTGGGGACAAACCTGATCATTTAGAGGAACAGAGAGTCAGCTAATATGGCTAGAACATAGGGAGGGATGCTGAAAGAGGTAGGGAATGTGGGGTCGGGAGGGCGCAGGAGACAGCATGAATCGATCAGGTAAGGAAAGGGAAGGGATTTGTGTTTTATTTTTGGTATAATGAGAAGCCATTGGGACATTTTAAACAAGGAAATGGGGAGTTTCCATTGTGGCCTAGCAGGTTAAGAACCTAACTAGTATCCATGAGGATGCAGGTTTGATCCCTGACCTTGCTCAGTGGGTTAAAGATCGAGCATTGCCACAAGCTGTAGTGTAGGTTACAGATGTGGCTCAGATCTGTTGTTGCTGTGGCTGTGGTGTAGGCCAGAAGCTGCAGCTCTGATTTGACCCCTAGCCTGGGAACTTCCATATTCCATAGGTGCAGCCCTAAAACAAACAAACAGGGAAATGGCATGGCATTGTCTACAAGACTAACATGTTCTAGGCATATGCCTCAACTAGCAGCTAGTTGTCTATCTCTGCAAGGAGATCAAAAGCGAACTAGAGCCTGTGCCCCCTTGTTTGTAATCAGTGTAGAGATAAGGTGAAAGCATGGCATTTTTATTCATTTAACCAGTTCACAGATAGTTCATGTGTCCCTTTGTGAGTGGTGAATTAGGCATGATCTATGCCTGTATCCTAGCAGAGGCAGGTAAATATTAAATCCACGATAATAGGAGACTGGGCAATGAAGAGTGCCAGAGGGATTCTGAAGCAAGATATCCTCCATATTTATAAAGTAGAGAGAGAGCTTTCAGTTGATATAATCAGATAAATCATGAAGAAATTGTACGTAAGATGGACATTTTGTGAACTGTTAGAGAAGACATGGGAAAATTAATGTCCATTTTTTACAAATTGGATTATAGTTCTACTTAGGGCTCTCTTCTTCATATCTTTTTTTTTTTTTCCATGAAGAATGAAGTAAGAATGAGAGAGATAGTTACCAATATCTAGGAAGTTTATAAATATGCCTTCCCCCAAAGAAGTATGTTTCTATATAATGTAACAGAAAACCAAATTCATGGAGCTCTCTGAGATGAGCCATTGAGTTGGTTTTAGAAGAAGGATTAAAGTCTAGGTTTATTTTACCCTCTGTTGTTTATTCTCTACATAGCAGACCTTGTCTCTTTTTTTAAGTTTTATTCTAATCTCCAGGTATTTTATTGAGCTGACGCTGTATGTTGCTATACATTCAGTATTTTCTCTAAACTACCAAGTAATTGGGGCTTAATTTAGAAAATTATGTACAGTAATAAAATTGCAGTAATGATATTCCCCACCATGCTATTAACTTTAATGCTTTATATAACCATGCATAGAAACTAGGGTGTGGTTTCTAGGTAAGCCCTTCCATAGTAGGTAAGCCATTCCACTAAATTGCTTCCCTTTGGTAAAGAAAGACTCATTAGCATAGCCTCATTAACAAAACAGACTTCCTTTTCTGTTTTGTAAATGAGGGGAAAAAAATGCCATCTTTGGCCTCATCAAAAGAGATCCACCATGTTTATTTTAACAGAATGCTCTTCTGAAAGACAAGATCACACGGCAGTTACTACTTGCTGGCCAATGGCCAAGTTTTTGAATGTGTTTTGCGCTGGCACCAGCCTTCTGTTATTGAATTCATGCTTTTCTCAGCATTAAACTGAGGTGCTTTAAAAAAATTCAACACTAAACTGAGCATCAACTGTAACTAGCTGTCTGAAGGAAGAAATTATTACATTTATGGGTTTTTTTTTTTTTTTTGCTCTTTTGCATGAGGCATGATCCAACATCATGGGACTTACCCTTGTGGGCCTTCCTCACTGCACTGTCTCTCAGCATACATCACAACAGTGGGAGGCTCTGGCTGTGTCATTGCTCATACAGCTGGCAAATGGAAAAGATCATCTCACAGATCTCACAGGGTCATTATTTGGAGAAGAAATTCAGCATTCCTGCAGCTACCTTGGGGGAATTGCCTCAATGAGTTTACTCCCTGACTCTGTCATGTTGACACTCATCCATTACCCATGGTTTACAAATTTGTATCTCTGTCCCTATTGAATGGCTCCTACAGAATTTGAAGCATAGCTAATCATATTCTATTCAGGGAAAATTTTTAAAGTGCCAAGGCTTTTGTTTAATATTAAAAAATATGGATGTGTTTAGAAACTGACCAAAAGATATTATTGGGAATCTAAGGTAAGTGAACATGTATGTATCCTCATTTGACCATAAAGATGAGGTAAGATGTATAGTTTCATACTGTTTTAATTTCAGAGTAATTTATAACCATTTAGTAAGCATTTTAATGAATATTCTTATAAAAATAAAGGTTAAAATTTCACTTATCAAAAACAAAGTGGAAGGAAGTCTTAACTGCCACACAGGTGAAATTGTTAATTCATTGAGTAAGAATGTATTGAACCTGTACCACTTACTGAAGACCATGCAAGCCACTGTGGATATAGAGATGACTAAGGCACATCCCTACACAAACTTACAGTCTGGTGGGAGAGAGAGACTCCTAAACAGGTAAATTACTCTATGATATGGTAAATTTGATGAATATTTGTCTAGTTCTCACTGTGCCCAGAACATCAGACAACAAGCCGTAAGTAGTTACATAGGCACCCTGAGACATTGTTTCTGCCTGAGGAATATGGATCTGACTATTGGATATATTTTTGGAGTGGAGAGAGGTTTGGGTAGGGAGATATCAGGGAAGTTCTCCAGAGGGTGAAATCATTAAGGACAGATAGGGTGGTGATTACCAAACTAGAAGAAGGTGTATTTGAGAGAGGCCATAGAAGAAGAATCTCAGAACTTAATAAAAGAAAGAAATCAGTGGCAGCCCTTTTATAGTCAGTTTAGAGGAATAGGCAGATAGCTTTGCTATTGACTGTGATGGCAGAAATCACAAATTCCCTTGCAGTGTTGCCAAATTAATCTGCTTTGTGTCAGGGCCAGGTAGAACATAATATGTACCAAGTCATCTGAAATATACAATGATGTTATCTCCTTCCCCCCATATTCTACATGCTTCTCATACATATCTACCCCCAAGGCATTTCCTCATCTTCCCATCAAGGTACCTTTAAAAACTTTTAGAAACGTATTAGCTCAGATATCTATTATATCTATCATATCTCCAGAGTCCCTCTGAAGAATATTAAAAAACCTGAGGGCAGAGCAACATATTAAGGTATTTCTAAATCTCACTTTAACTGATACAGATTGTTGGTTGGTAAGTGAGTCACCTAGGAGAAAGGTGTATTTTGAACATGGGCATGCAGGGATTATATCTGAAGTGTAGATGCCTCTGAAGGAAGGAACATCAGAATGAAATGCAATAAAATAATGAAAAAAATTAAAAATTTCCAATGATTGTCTTCTGCTTGAGGGTAGCCAGGAAAAACAACTTATCAAATCATTGAAGATGCCTCAATGACATTGTAACATCCTTATTTGTACTTAAAAGTCAATAGTGAATGCCACATGAAGGTGGAATCAGAATTGGGCCTGAACAGATTTCACACCTTCTTTCCAGGTGTCACTACATACCCATATAATTATAATTCTGGGGGAAAAGGGAAAAAATATAAGAAGTTTAACAAATCCTTAGAGACAAAAAAGAATATCAGAATTTTCTTTTTAGGATTTGCCATATGTGTCTTTCCTGGAAGCAGTTTCTTTTATAGGCAGAATTTACCAGGGCACACATGGATGCCACCCACACAGGTAGCCTTTCCCACTCACAGGAAATACAAAGACATTCAGGATAAGCGCATAAATCCTACCATTATGATGATGTCTATAAATGTGACATTTCCCAAATGTGACTGTGGGTAGAAATGTCTGAGAAGAAGTAAAGCTACTCTGAGCCTAATTTCCCTCCTAGTCTCTTAAATTTAACATTTTGAATCCAAGATGTTTCCCTTAGTAAATTCCTTTTCAAAGTAGAGCACTATAAATGCCACTGAGGCAGAATCTACTTCTTCAACATCTTAGAAGCAAGGCCTTAGGCCGTCTCCAAGTACTGTACATGTGGCTGGGCCCAGTAAAAGGCAGTTAAATGATGCCATGAGCCACTTGAATATTTGACTCAGGCTTTCTGGCCTCACCCGGAAGATTGAATTTTCCAGACTCAGGTGAGCCTGCATTCTAGATTCAGGAACTGTTTAAGTTTTGCAGAGAGATATAGTATGAGAGAGATTCTCTGATACTAGAGAAGCTCTAAAGAAGAGCTATTCAGTGTTCCCAGATAGGATTTTTAAATCTCATGTGTTGGTCCTAGAGAGTGGGATTAGGGATAAGTCATCCCTGAGTAAATTCACTTCTTTTTCTCAGCCTAGTACAGGTTTTCTCAACCTTAGCATTATTGCTGCTTGTTGTGCTGTGCATTGTAGAGTGTTTAGTAGCATCCATGACTTCTACCCACTAGATTCTAGTAGCATCACTGCCCCTTCAATTATGACAATCAAATGTGTCTCCTGGGAGAAGGGGAGGGGCACAAAATTGCCCCCAGCTGAAAACCACTAGTTCAGTGAAAGGATGAATAAAAAGATTTTAAGGTAGCAAGAGGCATGGGGAATTAGGAGTTCCCACTGTGGCGCAATGGGACAATGGGATCGGTGGCATCTCTGCAGCGCCATCATGCAGGTTCCATCCCTGGCCCGGCACATGGGGTTAAAGGGTCCAGCATTGCTGTAGCTGTGGCATAGGTCGCAACTGTGGCTCTGATCTGATCCTTGGCTCAGAAACTCCATATGCTGAGGGGTGGCTGAAAAAGAAAAGGAAAAAAAAAAAAAAAGAGGCGTGAATTAGATTATGACTCTAGGATCTTGCTCTATAAGAAATACAACGTTATAATTCTAATTTAGGATCTCCTTCAATGTGTTGTCACCATCCCTGAGGCATGTCATTACTTAGCTATTTCAATGATCATATTATAATCCCTGGTTTTCTTATTTGACTTGTCTATTATATTACGTATTGTTGAAATTTAAGAAATGTCAGTGAGTTTATCAATAAATATGGTAGATACAGTGTAAAATTGATTAAGTGTTTGTGTCTGTGGTGCCACCTCTGTGTGTTTCCTCTTCCAAGGACCTTTGCAGAACCAGGTAGGCAACAATGGAGGCAGTTTCAAGCTATTTTTAAAAACATGCTTCCTTAGCTGTAAGTTCTTCCAAGTGATATTCTTTATTATCTATTATTCAGCACTCACCATGTGCTACACATCCTACCATCTGCCAACACAGTGCTCTGTAGACAGACTTTTCTCCACAATTTTATAATCTAAGGAGAAAACTAATCATTACTTCAAATGGAAAATGCCTCTTAAGAGTAAACTGATGAAATTAAATCACAAAGTGGAGAAGGTGTTACAAAATTCTGGGTAAGATCCTTTGCCTCTTTGCACCTTACCAGCTAATATTTGCAAGTTTCCACATTATGAACTACATGGGTGCATCCATTTGGTGCCCAGCAATCTTGAAGTTTATGGTATTCTAGAAAGATTATGTGGGGAGCAAAGATACATACGTACAGGGATTCAGCTCCACACCATTGATGGAGGCTGTGTCTCTACCATCTTTTTTGTGGGCACTTTGACAGTTAATATTGGTGAATGCCTATGATGACAGGACCCAAACAGGCACTTGATAAACACATCTCACAGAGTATTCACAACAACTTTGCAAGGTAGGTGTATCATTCCTAATTTGCAGATGAGGTCACAGCCGTTTAGGAAAAGGCAGATGTAGGATTCAAAATATATCTACTAACTCCAAGGTTTTTTTCCTTCTACACCCTGGCAGTACTCTCTCTTTTTAACTTAATTAGCCATCCAATCTTATGGTCTAGTACCATGCTAGGTGTTTGGAATAAAAGAATCATCATCATGGTGCCTACTTCCAAAGATGTCACAGTCTAAATGGAAAAGTGATAGGAATAGGTACACAAATAAACATAATACACTTCAAAGTCACATAAAGCAAATATGTACAGGGTGCTTAAACTGTGTGAAATAATGGAAAAGGTAATATTTCCATCGCTCTAAGAATCATAAAATGCTGTCTATAAGTGTAGTCATGCTAATTAGAAAGCTCAGGGATTACCTTTAACTCAGTAAGACTGGCCACCTTCCTGCTCTCCTTTAGTAATTTAATAGGGACTTAAAAGAATTACCTTTGCTTGAGGGAGGTAAGCTGTATTTCAACTTAGAGCCTTAACTCATCTTTTTTACCCATAGCACTTGCTGTTGTACATTTATTTTGTGATTTCCTTTTTAAGAGTTTACAGACAATAGTTATATTGTTCAGTGGCAGTGGACACATTCTATCACGCTACACACTGTAAATGGAAAACAAAGCTGGGGAAAAATTGCAGGAAGAGGAATGGCAAAGTATACATGATATCCTGCGCTGTGTCCCTGACAAAAAGCCATATCAGGACCACCTAAGAGGAGATGAACCACATTCCCACTCCTGTAATGTGGAATGTGTAAGCTACTGTGCAACCATGGGCACTTCCTGGCCAGGTCAAGGACAGGTTCTGTTAAAAAGGAGGCCTCAGTTCCTGTCTGGAAGAGCTGTTTTTTGTCAGACAAGTTCAGAGCAGTTGAGCCAACAGCTTGGTGGGAAGAAAATGAACTTGAGGAATAGTTTCAAGGCTCTTATCTGAACGTGGGAAAATGGGCAAGGTGTCCTGTGTAGAGTAGATGCAGCTTTTGCTTCTCCAAGCTCACACTTTCTTAGCTTCCTATCACCTCTTTCCTCTGCCTCCCACTCCCATTTATTATTGACTCTGTTTTCCCATGCTCCTTTTGGCTCATTTTAATCTTTGTCATTCTCCTTTGGTTTTTTGTTTGTTTGTTTTCCCCATTCCTTAAAATTTTTATGAAGGCAGTTTTCCCCTTTATTTCCAAAATGTGTTGATATTCAGTAGTGTTCCTTACAGTATTTCACGCTGAACTAAAAAAATGTTGAGAAAAAGAAAAGTGAACCTGACTTTCTCAAACTTTCTAAAACTTCTGCTTGAGAGAAGGGAAAAGGTTCAGGTCAGTTTTTATTTTTATCTGAACAGTTTTCCCATCCAAATAGTCAGTATAAGGAATGTAAGATTTAGGGGAATATAGTCATGGTCATGAATAATTCAAATATACATTATGAATGCAGAACTTTTGGAGCAACCAGCACATTTTATAGAGAATACTAGGGAACGAAAACAAATATCACCTCGGAGTTCCCGTCGTGGCGCAGTGGTTAACGAATCCGACTAGGAACCATGAGGTTGCGGGTTCGGTCCCTGCCCTTGCTCAGCAGGTTAACGATCCAGCGTTGCCGTGAGCTGTGGTGTAGGTTGCAGACACGGCTCGGATCCTGCGTTGCTGTGGCTCTGGCGTAGGCCAGTGGCTACAGCTCCGATTCGACCCCTAGCCTGGGAACCTCCATATGCCGCGGGAGCGGCCCAAGAAATAGCAAAAAGACAAAAAAAAACAAATATCACCTCTTCTTATCATTTCTATTAAAAGGTCACACTGGAAAAAAAAAAAAAGATATTTTTTTTCTCTAATTGTAAATCATAAAGTACCCTAGAACCAGGATTCAGATCTTGTTTCTGAAAAGGAAGTCAAATAGAACCATAGTAGCAAGCAGAACTTCTTGCTTTTCCATTATCTTTTTATATCCATTCTTATGTACCTTAAGTAGGCTTTTTACAAACAACCAAACAACAATCACATTATTCACATCCAGGTATATGAACTTATTTCACTCTTGAAATAAATACATGTATTTTAAACACTTACTTTAGGTATATCAGGTTTTCAAGAAAGTATGATTATCTCCATTTTAATAATAATAATAACCTAAATAAGAAGAGAATTTTTAAAAGAGGGTTACTGGATGGTGGGATGATCCAATAATGTTTTCTTCCAGAAGCTGGCGTGATGGTGATGGGCAGGGATTCCTGGCACCACATGAGGCTATTACAGCCATGATATGTTTGGTACAATTAAAACCCTGCTTACATCATTATTCCTGTGACACCTGGTGCCACCAAAAATGACACCAACCACATGCCTAGCACAGACTAGATTTTCAATAAATCTGTTTTCGTTTTCTTCTTCCTTGAATCTTTCTTACATATATTCATCTTTGATAATTTTCAAAATGCCATCTAGAACTAACATAGAAAACTTGTTTTTCTTTCATTGACAAATAAGCAGACCTTTGTTTCATTCCTTGAAGCATCCCTGGACTTCTCTCTATTTGGGACACACCATCTTTTTAAATGAAAAAAACACATCCTAAATATTTTCACTATTTAGCTCTAATGTCCTTTTTTTCTTTCTGTAAGAGTAAAGTAAAAATAACTATTTTAAACCTTATCTAGGCCATTTTCTCTGAATAAAAATTTACCTTGTAGGAGCCCTTATATATTCATTGGTATATGGTTAGGTTGAGTTTTGTCATTAAAATCCTGGAAAGTAGATTATAAATTTGAAAGTCCACAGAGAGCCCTGGAATCTGCTGCATAATACATTGCTGTAACTAACTGAAATTAATGTGGGTGAAGTTATAGAGTTTTTGCTTTTTCTTCTCTAGTGAAATTCTGAGAAAGTCATCCAACCTGGAGAAGGACAGCAATTTATCACTCGAGAGCACTGAAGTTCCAGAAAAAAGGCACACATCACTGGGTAAGCTATTCTCTTCTGTCCAGTTTAGAACAGGCCTTCTGGAACAACCAGTAAAGGTCTAATCTTTAAAAGTTATACTTTTAACTTTTCAAACAAGATGGAATTCTTAGAATATCCCTAAGAGATCTAAATGTTCCTTATGGTTGCATGAGTGCGGTAGTGCAATTATGCAAAGTTTTTTAGAATAATTGGAAATTAAGTTCTTCCTGAAAGACTCTCCAGCCTTAATAGTACTAATATAACATTGAAAATTAGACACTTTCCAAGGATTGACTAGGAACTCTTCAGTTGTCTGCAGTTAGATGATGCCGGGATGGTTAGAATGCCAGGTAATAAAAAATAAGGGATAGAATCTCAGAGACTCGTCCAAACTTTACATTTTATAGATTAGGACCATGAGCCCCAACAAGGTTAAGTGCCTTCCCTGTCAGTCATCCTGCCCTACCAGTACTAGAACAACTGCCACAATGGGACTTTTTCAGCTGTACTCATCATCCTCCCATTTTCCCACTCAGTATCTGAGTCATTCATTGTGACTGTGTACTTCCTTCACTCACAGCTAGGCCAGTGGCTCTTGGATATTAGCATGCACAATAACTGTGGGCTGAGCTTCCTGAACCTTATGGCCAAGTGCTTCTGCTGCAGGTAGTCTTGAGAAACACTCATTAGAAGCCACAAATTGAGAATAAACTCCCAAAAGAGCAGGACCATTTTATATTCATTAGCAAATATTTATAGGGTACCTGCTATCATGTAGGCACTGTCCTAGGTATTAGAAATACATTAGTGAACAAAACAAAGATTCCTTTGTGTTGCAATATGATTGGTGCCCTGGGGGGAAAAAAGGAGTACCTTTAAAAATGCCATGGGGTATTTAAGCCTTTATGACATTACCACTCCAATACAAGTTGATCACCAAAGGGAGAAAAGTCCTTTCTTATTGTAATAGGAATAGGGTAGTGAATGGTTCCGAGGAGTTAGTGTGCTGTTGTGAATCATCTCTGGGTGTTTGGCTGAGCAGGTTAAAGCACAGCAGAAATAAGATCATACTATTGTGGTCCAGTAAGCTTTGCTGTGCTTCGTAGCTAATGATTATGTTTCTTATCCCAGCCAGTCATCTCACAAATGTACTGCCTTGGTCTAAAGGACAGTTGGTAAATTCTTTAGCCCCATGAGGGTTTGGACAGAGCCTAGTCCCCACTGACATTAGGTCACTGTATCTTTGAATATTAAAATTCTTTGAATATTAAAATAACAAAGTATTTATATCCAAAATTTATAAAAGTTAACACACTGGCTTAATGAGCACCCACTCATGCCATAGATATGAACATACTCTTGTAGCTAATGCTCCTAGCCCAGAACACTCTGCCACATTATAAACAGCACTGGATGAGGCCACTTTGGGAATTACTTAATTAGAGTATACTGTAGTCCAAACTAATTGCTTCCTCTCATTTATCTGATCTGAAATATCATTCAGAAACCACTTTGTAGAGGAGAGGATTTATGATCCTAAGCAGATTTTAGCCTCCCAATTGGATAATTAAAAAAAAAAAAGCCATTATCACCAGATGTGCATTGGCAGATCCTTTGAACAGATGTTGGATATGATGGATCTGTGGTGCTAGTGGAGGCACCTCAAATCCTCTAGGCCTGCACAGAAATGATTCAGTTTATTAGGCAATAATATTGGTGAGGAAATTTAATGATATAAACTGGAATGAAAGCAAATGACATCCAAAATGATTAGGAAAAACTCAAGAGCAGACCAAACCACCACAATTTTATGTGAAAGGAAAAACTGATGGACTTTTCCATTTTCCAGTATGAAACTTTTGTGGAAGATGTGGAGTACATATACACATGTAGAGTATATGAGTTCTTATGAGAACCTGCTCATGTGTATGTTTGTGTGTATGTGTGTATGTTTAGTATGCTAATCTGTTTTTTCCTTTATAACAGCCACAGTATTTCCTAGTCCAAGTTCTGATTTGAAAAGTACTGGAGCAGAAACTTTCAACAGCAGTCAAGTGCTTGCCCGGATCCTTGATTTAGAAAAGGTAATTTCGCTCAGTTTTGTACTGGATTAATAATAAAAAGCAGTTGAACAAATGCCTCTTAGATAATTAACAGAAGAGTCTTCCAAACAAGAAGAGGTTTGGGGGTAACCTTCCTATTTGGAGTAATATCTTAGGGAGCTTCTTAGGAGCTCTTTGATGAAAAGCTTAATTCTGAATTCCTTAAGGTCTTGGATGTTTATTTACTTCTCTGTTAAGTCCCTTAATTGAACTTAAGATTTTCATTTAGTAAAAAATTGGGTGGTATTATATGTGGTCTTTTAATTTTCTGAAGCAGGGAAGAAGAATGCTGTATGAAAGCAAATGAAGCTATAATACCCATCAAACTTGCTGCTTCATCCATACTAATAATGCTTTTGGAAAAATTAGAGCCATAAAAAATATCTCCCCAAAGTAATAAAATCCCTTTCCTTAGCATGGTTTAAAGAGCTTACTTATGGATTTCCATCTGTTTACTAGTCTTCCACTTTAAGTTTCCAGACTGCAAGATGATAAACATCATTTCTATCAGAGGTGTAAGTTGGCAGCCTATGAGCTGTGTGTGTGTGTGTGTGTGTGTGTGTGTGTGCTCACATAATACAAGGGTTTTAAGAAGTTGAATTTGAGTGCCATTAGGCAGAAGAGGTACTCTTCTATTAGCTGCAATCCCCACTTTGCCTTATTGTCTTTAAGCAGATTCATACGTTTAAGTTATTTGGCCTGGCTCATGGGCATTTGAATTCTGCTTTATGTGCTCTTCAGAAATAAAGAAGAGATCATTTTTAACATTTTGCCATAGAGAGAATATTCCTCTCTCCCTCTCCCCTCTCCTCCCCCACTCTCTTTCCCCCTCTCTCTGTCACACACAAATACACGCACACACACATAAACACCACACACGCATGCATGCATGCATGCATTTTTAATAATATATCAATGTCTTATGTAGTAGACATTTCTTCCGTCTTCAACATGGGAAAATAACTGATCTTTACTCATATTCCTGCTTAATATATTTCTATTAGTTCCTCATGAATTGACATTCTGCATAACTGAGGCACTTTGATGAACTGGTTTATGTAAACAAGACAAAGAACAATACAAAAATGTATGTCAGGAAAAGGCACCATAACTTTCGATGCAATTCTGCCAGTCCTGGCTGAAATAGAAGACTTTTCCCATTCAGTCCAGTCTAGATTTTGGAGGTCTAGTTTATGTAATAGTTGAGGTACCTAAAGCACCTGTGTCGCTGAGGAAGTTCTACAGCATGCCCACTTCACTCCAGTCTAAAGCCTCCCTAAATCAGTCCAGGATGTAAACTAAGAAAAGTTATTTTATTCCATTCTGCTTCTTCCGTATTAATTCCTGGAATTAAATAGCTTGCATTGTATCAGTAAAATTCTTAAACATCTAGAATCTCAATGCTGTTCTCAAAAATACAACTTTATTGTATTGAAACTCCCAGGTTCTCTTTCTCATATGGAATAAAAATTCAGAATTTTTTGAGGCAGCACAGAGTCATATATCCAGTGGAGATAAGTCAAAAATGAATTTTCTATGTATAGATACATATTTTCAGAGTAGTTGGAGCAGGAAGGGATGTAAAAATTAGGATGACATATTGATGCCTGTGTCAGCAGTCTCTCTGATTCCTCTTTCTTTCTGTTTATTGCATTCTGCAACCCTTGCAAGAATAAGTAGAGAAATCATTTTGGGGTGAGTTTTTGTGTAATGTTAGGAAAGAGATATGGATGAATGACTAGAGGATCTGGCACTTATAGTATATCCTAGAATAAGTGGATCCTGTCTTGTTTCATTACATTTAGAAGCTGAGTCACTGGAAGGCAGAATGTAGATTTTGTGATATAACCTAAAGGGAGAATAAAATTAGTTAGCCCTCACCTCATAGGGTATAGAAATAATTATTAGGAAGGATGCATTAAATGTTACAACTAAATGTAATTGGCTCTGTAAATATCTAAACAACTTAATAATGGTGAATGTGATCAACACTATAACAAAATAGTGCTGCATCTGTGACTGGTATGTAATGTGAAATATATGGGGTACTTACAAAGATTCCATTATGAAAATGCTTTCCAATTATTGTCTTTAGTAATTATATGCTTCTATGTATTTTCGTATATGTGTTTTTCTTTTTTATTTATATGCAAAAATCCTTAAATGAAATAATTGCTTTGCAAATGAAACATAATCCATGTTTTTCTACTTCTCTAAATAAACACTGTTGGTCTTGAACTAGACTCTGGAGCTCATCCTGTTTAGAAATCTTCCAAAGATTCTGGCCAATTTCCCATGAAGTGTCATAAATTGTTAGGACACTTGAGTCTCTGCTGCTAAATGCCAGGAAAATCTAAGATTTTTAAGACTGAAGATTTTTGTCAGACAAGATCTAGTACATTTAGGTTGTCTAGTCAGAGATAGTAAATGAGTTCAGTTAAACAAATCGTATGTAAATCTTTCAAATCATGTAGATGACAAGAATTACCATATTCCCACATTCTCTCAGTGACTTTTCATGGGTTAAATCCAATGTATTTTAGCATTAATTTAATAGTTGCCATAATGCAGGACCTTAAAGTGGCAATTGTGAAAACAGGTCAGTTTCCTTGAAAACTAGGACCGTTTAAAATCTACATTTACTAACATTATCATCCCACTCTTCTCACACACATTTTTAGCTTTTAAAGCAAAATTCAACTTCAGAAGATATACGAAGAGAACTGTGTGAGAGCTACCCAAGATATATTGCTGATTCTGCCTTCTCTTGGACCACTCTAGGGAAAAATGTTTTTAACATATTTTGCCTGTCCAACATGACCCTTTTAGAGTCTTCTCTCCAAGAGCTGACAAACCAGTTCTCTCAGGTGAGTGTAAATATTTTAATATGGTTAAGATCTCCTAAACAATAGAGGGAAATGTATTATTTCCATTCTTGTGTACACACAGTGACTCAAAATTAATCAAAGAACAAGTCCACAGCCCACATGGACTGGGAGATGCTGACTGAAAAACTGGCTCACCTTCAGCATGAATTCCTTGCACAGAGATTCACATACAATATCTAATTCTAAGTAATGTCTAATTTCCATTTAAATGTGCAGGATGAAATTATGTCTGTGTTGAACCAAAATATTGCATTATAGTTAATGTAGATACAACTTGGTAGATGGAATATGGCTTTGCTCTATGGTGAATGAAGATTGACTGTTTTCTCTGAGATATTTAAGTGAGATTACTCAGATGCAATGTAAGGTTAATAATTAAACTATCAGAGCCTTTCAACTCTCAGAAGTTAGAACAATGAGTAATCTTCTAAATTTTTCTTCTAATGTCAAACCTAATTTGAAAAGCTGCTTTTTTCTGAGATAATATATCCCTCTTTCCAAACTATTATACATTAAGACCAAGAACTTTATAATATGGAGTTGCTAATAACCATTTTTATATGCTAGTCTACAATGTGAAAATAAGACACTGATAATCTTCTTTTAATGAAACTCCACACACAGTGAAAGTTCACAGAAATATTCATAATTCTTTCAAAATTTTATAACCAGGGATAAATGAAGCATGTCCTTATCTAACATTTTCCCCTAGATTCTCTGAATTTTATTTTAGGTAAGTGAAGAAGCTTACATTACTCTTCAGTAATCTGAGTTTTCCAAAGAACTGGATTAGAGACACTGTTATAATAATCCCAATCCAATAAAGAGTACTTAAAAGTCTATCTCAACAAACCCAGCAGTCGTATAAGTGTGTGGTTAAGAAGACATTGTTCAAAATCACATTTTCAGCTTAAAAGAACTTGAATTAAGACAGAACAAAAACCTGACTTTACTGCTATGAATGAGCTTATTAAGAAAATTGTTTTAAGTGAATATACAATTAAGGAAATATGTTACTTCTGAAGGTACTAGAGGAGTCCTGTGATTCAAAGCCAGAGTAAAGGTCATGGTTTTCATTTATTTGTTTTTTTATAGTACAAGATGTGGTTATAACTAAAGTTTCTTGTATTGCAACAAAATTTAGAAAATATTTTATGGTGTTAGGTATGTATAAATGTAATAGTAAACATTTTCATATGTTTGTATATATACATATTCATACACACATATATAAATTTTAATGGTTTTCCATGCAGATAACAAATAATATAAGGTCTCCTAATGGACATAGAGAAGATATGTCTGCAGGTCCTAAACCAGGTATAGAGAAAAAAAAAAAACATTACTCAGAAACTAATTTTAAGAAATTAATTTCAATTTCCAAAAACAGTTTAAGATATTTTGTATAGGAACTCCTGGTGGCCTAGTGGTTAAGAATTCAGCATTATCATTACTTTGGCTCAGGTTTGATCCCTGGCCCAGGAACTTCCTCATGCCCTGGGCATGGCCCCCCAAAATATTTTGTATAAATGTAGTTTTGTTAACCAAATGTTAAATGTACAAATTTCCAGAACTATAGGAAAAAATCCAGTGGTGTGTAAGAACATTCGAAATGCTTATAGTTTTTCCACGTAAAAGGTAACTTCAAACTGAGTGAAAATCTGAAAGAATTACTTATGTGAAAATCTAGATTTTTAATGCTTTCACAGACAGCCATGTGATTACAAATATTGAAGTCTCACCACTGTTTGTGATTTTATTTTCTAAGCTATCAAGTGATCCTAACAACCAGAAGATAGTGTTTCAGGAAACGGTCAAAGTGTTGTCCTTCTTATCCAAAGTGCAAGAGCAGACAGCTGTGTGGCAGCTTCTCTCCAGTTTCCCAAGTGTGTTCCAGAATGACACAACTCTAAGCAATCTATTTGACGTTCTTCGAAATGCAAATAGGTAAGAAAAAATAAGAATTAAGGGTTATGTAACTGTTCAGAAAGAAGTTCTTTTTTTTTTTTTTAAATGTATCTTTGAGGATCACTGGTAGGTAGGTGACTTAAACACAGCAAATAATCCTTCAGCACCTTATTGCAGATTTTAGCAATGAAAATAAAGGTACTAGATAAACAAAGGAGAAACTCACACTGTGATCATTAGGTTTATTGACATATATATGGGAAAATAAGGAGGAAAATAAGCATAATATCTATATTATCAGTTGGTATCCCAGAACTTCTGAGGGACATGGTATAGTAGGACCAGTAATAGATTAGGACTTTGGCTCAAGCTCACACAGAGACTATCAGAGCTCTGTACATATAGAATAAGAATAGCTCTGTGCACTCTTCTGCTCATGAAGAAAATATCTCATTGGTTTGCAGATACTTCAAGGGGGTGGCCTCTCTCATGTGCAGCCAGCCTATAGATGATGTTTCTAAACCTACATATTAGGTTGGCTTTATTTGATATATACGATACAAAGATTTGAAAATTTTTTCAGAGGATACCCCTTCAAAGGCTCCTTTCCTTATAAAAGAGATCTGAGCACAGCCAACTTTTAGAGGTTGATGGACGCATACTGAGGTTTGCCTGTCCTATGTAGCTAGTTTGGCAATGTGCGTTAAACAAAACAACAAAAACTCCATCAACAACTAACGATTATTTAATGCCTATTATGTACCAGACACTTTACTGGAACCTTTATATATATCACATTGAAACTTACAATAAAACTGTTATTTATGTTATACATGAGGTAACAGAGGGTCATAAAAAATAAATACTTAATGCTTATGCAGGTAGGAGGGTTTGAACCTGGGTTTTTTAACTCCAGAACTCAGAGTGCCTCTCTAATATGTCACTAAGAGCCCAATGTATTCCATCTTTTATGTCTGAACCACTAGAAGAGAGTTGTGTCATCTTCTCTGGAAAGCTTCTAAGAGCTTATATTTATTCAAAGACTTTATAATAAGCCCTTATGTTGTTGCATTAATTTCATTTGACTCTCACAATAGCGCTTTGAGATTGAAACCAGAGATAACCCCATTTTATAGAAGAGGAAACACACCTTCATAGAGGTCAAATGACTTCCCCAGGTTTCTACAACTAGTAAGTGGCAAAGCTAGCACCTGAACTCAAGGAATCTGAATCCAAGTCCTATATTCTTTCCACAAAAACATATCATAACTAAATTATAAAAGAAGCAAGATATTAAGAAATTTGACTTTATCCTCATTTTGGCTCTTTTTCACTCCCCCAGAATTTTTACACTTGACTCTCTTCCTCTTATGTATATTGTCTCAGAAAGCAAATAGGTAGATCAGTTCAAGGAGAAAGGGAATTGTTTGAAATGTATAATGTAGCAATGAAAAGTGTCAAGATAATATTCAGACCACAATGTCATATCACTACACACTCATTAGAATGGGTAAAATTTTAAAAGATGGATGACTTGAGTTGTTGGCAAAAACAGAGCTAATAGAATTTCCATACATTGCAAGTTAGAGTGTAAAATTATATAACCATTTTGGAAAATAATATGACAGGTTCTAATGAAGTTAAAATAGATCCATATGATGTAGCATTCTACCCCTGGGTATTTACCCAGGAAAATGAAAACATATGCCCACATGAAGACTTGTATCCTAATGTTTACAGCAGATTTATTCATAATACCTAAAATTTGAGGGAAAAACAAATATCCATAAACAGAATGGATAAAAAAATTATAGTTTACCAATACATTGTAATTCTACTTAATAGAAAAATAAACAGATTATTATACCACACATAGATAAATCTTATGGATATTATGCTGGCAAAAGAATGCAGACACCCTCCCCCCACCTGCAAAAGGAATACATACTAGATGTATAGATATTGTATTATTGACAAAATTAATGTATAGTGTTAGAAATCAGATCAGTGAATCCTGAGGCAACTGTTGGGAGCATAAGAAAAAATTTTTGAGGTGATAAAAATATTTCATATCTTAATTAGCATGGTGGTTTCACGAATGTATATATTTGTCAAAACTCATTGAATTGTAACCTAAGTATATCGTATTGTATGTGAATTATACCTCAGTGAAATTTGGTTATAAAACAACAAATAAAAACCAAAAATCCCACAACATAATACTCACTGGAAGGTAGAAGATCCAAAAAATTACTCTGAGGTCAGAAATAAATTACTTAATTAGAAATAATTTAGAGATTATTTTGGTAGAGTAAATTACATTAGAACATTTTGCTGTGGTTATTTTAATTCTTTTAAAATTTAAAATAAAAATCACTAAAAAAAAGAAAGAAAAACGAAAGAGAGTTCCTATTGTGGCTCATTCGGTTAAGAACCTGACATAGTGTCTGCGAGGATGCAAATTCCATCCCTGGCCTCATTCAGTGGTTAAGGATCTGGCATTGACACAAGCTGTGGTGTAGGTCACAAATGAGGCTCAGATCCAGTGTTGCTGTAGCTGTGGCATAGGCCTGAAGCTTCAGCTCAGATTCAACTCCTAGCCCACCAACTTCCATGTGCCTCCAATGCAGCCCTAAAAAGAAAAAAAGTACTGCATTATGCAGTAGGGTATATTCTCAGGTAATGGTTAGAATGTTGTAAACCAGAAGCTTTTAAAAGAAATATCTTCAAATTATTATAAAACAAATGACATTTGATTTTTGTCTCACTTGAACAACTCTTTTTTTTAAAGTAATTGATTTTCGCTTATTCATTATTATTTAACTAATTAATTCACTTAAATTTTTATTGCCAATTTATATACTTATTCTTTCTAATATGACAACCTCTAGCCACCTGTGGGTTTTTTTTTTTTTTTTTTGAATGTACTAATCAAATTTTATTTTATTTTATTTTAAGATTTTTATTGGAGTTCCCATCGTGGCACAGCAGAAACAAATCCGACTAGAAACCATGAGGTTTCGGGTTTGATCCCTGGCCTTGCTTAGTGGGTTAAGGATCCGGCATGGCCCGTGAGCAGTGGTGTAGGTCACAGACGCAGCTTGGATCTGGTGTTGCTGTGGCTCTGGCGTAGGCCGGCAGCTGTAGCTCTGATCAGACCCCTAGCCTGGGAACCTCCATATGCCACAGGTGTGGCCCTAAAAAAAAAAAAAGATTTTTATATTTTCTATTATAGTTGATTTACAGTGTTCTGTCAGTTTCTGCTGTACAGCAAAGTGACCCAGTCACATATGTGTGTGTGTGTGTGTGTGTGTGTGTATATATATACATTCTTTTTCTCACATTGTCCTCCATCACGTTCCATCACAAGTGACTAGATATAGTTCCCTGTGCTATACAGCAGGATGTCATTGCCTATCTACTCCAAATGCAATAATTGTGGGCTTTTTTTTTCATTTAATAAATTTGACAGGTTACATTTTGTAAATTTAAGGTGTATAGTGTGATTTTGAGTACTCGGTGTGCTAGTATTACTAAGGAATTGGATTTTTTACTTTAAATTTTAAAGACTGATACTTGATCCAGTTATTAGAGAAATTTTTAATATGTTTGAAAAAACATGTGTATGTGAATCTGCTTTTCACTGGTAATTTAATGAAATCCAAATACAGATTAAGTATTTTCAATGAAAATTTAGCATATGAATTGGGATACTTATAAGTGTAAAAATGTATGCTGAAATTTGAAGATTTAGTACAATAAAAGACAAAATAATAATATATTTCATATTGATTTGACGTTGAAATAATATTTTGGCTAGATTGAGTCAATTAAAATATATTATTAAAATTAATTTCATCTGTTTCTTTTAACTTTTTAATGTGACTACTAAAAAATTAAAAATTAAACACGTGGCTTGGAGTTCCCGTCGTGGTACAGCAGAAATGAGTCCAGCATGGAACCATGAGGTTGTGGGTTCGGTTCCTGGCCTCGATCACTGGGTTAAGGATCTGGTGTTTCTGTGAGCTATGGTGTAGGTCACAGACAGACTCGACTTGGACCCTGAATTGCTGTGGCTGTGGTGTAGACTGGTAGTTACAGCTCCAATTCGACCCCTAGCCTGGGAACCTCCATATGCTGCAAGTGTGGCCCTAAAAAGCAAAACCAAACCAAAATAAAACAAAATATGTGGCTTGCATTATATTTACGTTGGAGAGCCTTACATAAACCAATATTTAAGGTTAAATCTTCTTTACTATTATTGCTAAAATGATAGTGTCACTAAAAGCTGTAAATTTTTCACAAATGACTGTATTTTATCACCAAATCATTGGTTTATCTTCTCTTTGTTGAACAAATAATATAGACAAATAAACCTCATGAAAACTTATTGCTGTTATTTCCTCCAGCAATTTTGTAAAGTTGTAAATTGTTGTACAGCTCAGTCACCAAAACTAGATTATATAATGTTAAGATTATGACAGAGATTAGCAAAAATGAGCCATCTCAAAAACATAAAAGGGTAGATGAAGAAAACAAACATGATATTCACCATTTATGAGGAAGAAACTGATCTGAGATATGAATCACAAAAACTCCTTTTTAAGTTACCTTTATTTACAAGGAGACTTATTTTGAATAACTTCCATTTGTATATGATGAAGAGGACAGAAAAACAAAATCAGTGAAGTGAAATAAAAGCATTTTGATCAATGTCTTAAAGGATTTCAGGAGTTCCCATTGTGGCTCAGTGGTTAACAAGCCCAACAAGCATCCATAAGGACATGGGTTCAATCCCTGGCCTTGCTCAGTGGGTTAAAGATCCCGCATTGCTGTGAGCTGTGGTGTAGGCCGCAGACGCGGCTCGGATCCTGCGTTGCTATTGCTGTGGTGTAGGCTGGCGGCATCAGCTCTGATTTGACCCCTAGCCTGGGAACATCCATATGCTGTGGACGCAGCCCTAAAAAATCAAAAATAAATAAATAAATAAATAAATAAAGGACTTCAGAGAGGATGGGGGTCAGGTATCATTTTTAAGTCACACTTTATCAGAAAAAATGAATTAAGTCTATTGGCATTTCATCAATGATATTTATAGCAATAATGCTGACAGTTACAAAGCGGTTGGTGGGCTCAGCCTTTGAAGGTGTTACTTTTGGACAATGAATCAAGTGAGTCAAGCAGAGGGCCAAGTTGGGAGAAAGCCTAGCAGAGACCTACAACCTCAGACCATTTAATGGGCCTTCATAGTCACCAGAGTTCAGAAGCAACCCAAAGTCTGAGAACGAGGAGATTCTAGGGGGAAACATAAAAATACCTGAGGTATTGACCATTATGTATAGAGAACAGAGATTGAAAAAAAATGCAGCCACACCCCTCTGGCCAGACACCTGGCTGGAATAACCATCTAACAATGTCTTTGGGCTCTGTGCAGAAATGGGCTTCCCTCCTCCTTCCTGCCATGTTGGGGCAGAGTGCCAGAGGCAAGACACACAGTGGAAAGACCATAAACTGAAATTAGGACTAGCCCTATTTGTTACTAACTTGGATAACTTTGTGTAAGTTATTTAACTTTTTGAACTTTAGCTTTCCTGTCTGTAAAACAAGACAAATAAAACTGACCTTATGAAATTATTATAGAACTAAAGAATATTATAAATATATATGTATATGTTTTTATATACATACACACATATCTATATGTATATTCTAATGTTATACCAGAAACTAGAGGACACTCAAAAGTTAACTCTCTAAATACAGTTTTCATTCATAAATAGGGAGCTAAAATTAAAATGATCCTTAATTTAAATATTAAAAATTCGGAGTTCTTGTCATTTTGCTGCAAAAACGAATCCAACTAGGAATCATGAGGTTGTGGGTTCAATCTGCGGCCTCACTCAGTGGGTTAAGAATCCAGCGTTGCTGTGATCTGTGGTGTAGGTTGCAGATGCAGTTCGAATCTAGTGTTGCTATGGCTGTGGTGCAGGCCAGCAGCTCCAATTAGACCCCTAGCCTGGGAACTTCCATATGCTATGGATGAGGCCCTAAAAAGCAAAAATAAAAATAAAAATAACTATTAAAAATTCCAAAAATATTGTAGAAAGTATATGCACATGCTATTGCTGGAGTAAGCCTTTAGTTAACTAGGATACGATATGGAAAAACTACTGGCTAATGGGTACTACATTTAACGTCACAATGGCAAATTGTTAACAAAGCCTTTGTTCTAAGCCACTGTTCATGCTTTACAATATTTGTGAATTTCAGACATACTTGTATAATGCCAACATTTTTTTAAAGGAACTAATGACAATATGGGAAATATGGAATAAACCCAAGCATAAGTGAAATTGCTGATTGTCCATCTCCAGTATAGATGCCCTATCTTATTAGTAACATGAAATCCTAAGAAGACAGCACCAGTTGGTCTGGATATTAATTTTTAGTTATCCCTGGAGTCGTGCCTATGGGCCACTTAGAGGATGGAATGCAATCTTTAATTAGGACAAGCTCCTTTTTTTCCCCCCAAATATTACCATTTGTTTAGCCAAAGATAAATATATATTTTTTTTTAGATTTTTTTTTTTGTCTTTTTGCTATTTCTTGGGCCACTCCCGCGGCATACGGAGATTCCCAGGCTAGGGGTCCAGTCGTGCTGTAGCCATCGGCCTACACCAGAGCCACAGCAACGAGGGATCCGAGCCGCGTCTGCGACCTACACCCCAGCTCACGGCAACGCCGGATCGTTAACCCACTGAGCAAGGGCAGGGACCGAACCCGCAACCTCATGGTTCCTAGTCGGATTCGTTAACCACTGCGCCACGACGGGAACTCCGTAAAGATAAATATTTATCAACTGCTTAATTAATAAGCTTGAAACTGATTCCTTTATCTGGGCTTGATTTTCAATGAAAATAATTTCCAATACTTAATTTCCAAATACTTTTTTTGTTTTTAATTTTTCCTTTAATTAAAAACAAACAAAAAAAAAGTTAAGTCTTTCATTGGAAGCTACTGTTTCTCACCATTTATTTTTAGGTCTTAACAACAACAACAACAAAAACCTGATATGAACTTCACTCCTTACTTTAAGGCCTTTTAACTTTAGAATCTTGGAAACATGAAGTGCCCTGTCTGGTTCAAGAACACTTTGTTGGGATTTTGTGCATGAACAGACAAACAAGTAATTAAATGACAAAAGCAACATCTTGTCTTTTATGTTATCAGAATAATTCTCTATACTGTAGCTATTTTCTCCTTGAATAACCTTTTGTTTCTGTCTGCAAACCTTGAAATGCAATCCGGTTTAATTGTTTTTCAACTCGTTAGCGCGCTGCTGGCCGTGCAGAAGGTTTATCCACGTGTCACAACTAACGAAGGTTTCAGAACTCTCCATAAATCTGTTAAACATCTGCTGTATACTCTGGACTCACCATCTCAAGGTATTATATTTCCATTTTCCTGTAGTCAATTCTGTGTTGCAATTCTGTGTTCAGTTTCATTAGAAGTAATAAACAGAATCAACTGAAATAATCATTTATGGATGATATTATTCTTAGGTGGGAATATATGCTATAACTAAATCTGCATCTTTATCTAACCAACTTATGGAAGCAAGGAGAAATCTCTGGCAAAGAGGCTGTGACTTTCTAGGATTTTTATTTAGGGGAAAATGATGTCTCAGCTTCTAAAACTATGTTTATACTTGGTATAAAAAATAAATATCAGAGTAAAGGGGTAAGCCTCAACAAACAGCTTTCTACCACTACTTTTGAAATAAAAGCCTACACTGAATTACAGTATTTTTGCCCTACTTTGCAAACTTTGGCTTTTAAATCAGGACGAATCTTTCTTTAGTAAAAAATATACCCCTCAACCAACCATCTTGAAAATGCATAGTGGACATCAGAAAGTGAATAGATTGGTATAAAGCTATTGTCACTCCCAGTAAGACAAGCCGTAGCATGTTGCTAGTGGATCAGAAAAGATCACCTCCGCATGTATAGAATAGCATTATATGCCACACACATGGGAATACACAGACACACACACACAGTCACATACAGACATTTAGGGCTGTACGGAATAAATCCTTACCTCCCAAGTAAAATGTTCGGTTAGCATTTACTTCTCCTGAATGAGTTTAGTATTCTCATTTCTCAACTAAGTTTTTCAGTTTTTAAATACATAGACTTTACCTTTGGGCTATAGATAAGTATCCTGAGAGCATCAGGTCATGAGCTGACTGTTTATTACAAGGTTTTAAACTACTAATTTTCATATGAAAAGCAGATTTGGAAAGATTTTGAAGAATTCTCAAAAGAGGATCTAACACTCTTGAATACCAATTTCTTTTAGTCTAGAACTTTTTAAATCTACAATTATAGAATTAATGACTAGCTTACAAGATTGATTGTTGTTAAATTCAATATCTTGATGCATATTCGGGTTAAAAAAAATAAAAATGCTTACTCTCTTAAAAAAAGTCCAGCCTGGAGTTCCCGTCGTGGGTCAGTGGTTAATGAATCCAACTAGGAACGATGAGGTTGTGGGTTTGATCCCTGACTCTCGCTCAGTGGGTTAAGGATCCGGCATTGCCATGAGCTGTGGTGTAGGTTGCAGACGCGGCTCAGATCCTGTGTTGCTGTTGCTGTGGCTGTGGTGTAGGCCGGTAGCTGTAGCTCAGATTAGACTCCTAGCCTGGGAACCTCCATATGCCGTGGGTGTGGCCCTAGAAAAGACAAAAAAAGAAAAAAGAAAGAAAGTCCAGGCCAGAAACACAGACAGCACACTAACAAACACTAATTATTTCCTCTTTATATTTTTCTGTTTTCATTTTAAAGACTTGAGAACTTCAAGTTTCTCCTTGCCATTCTTTCCTTTTCATCTTCAGACTCACACCCTGTAATTGTGTAAAGGGATAAAGTCCTTTTACGTTTTTTTTACAAAACATTTTTACAAAAGACAAAACACTCCTCAGTGCCTTAGAAGCCAAATAACTTCTTAACTAAGGCAGCAAACACTTTTCTTGGTGAACAATATTTAGCAATGGCCATATCTCATGCCTATGAATATGCTAACAATTTTGACAAGTATTAAACCACGTCATTGGATGGTCAAGATAACAAGAAAATACATCAAGGACGTGTGTTTTTATTTATAAAATTAGATGTGCTTAATTTTTTTTGTTTTATTTCCTATATTTGTGACTTCATTAGTGTAAGGATACCAAGGCAGTAGCATTAATGTCAGTATTTAAGTCATTTACCCCAAGTTCCTTCCTGCTTGAGCAGGAATTTCATAACCTTTGATAAATCCTTCCAAGTATTCCTGGGAATCCTTCAGGAAACTCAAACCTGTCATTGAAGGCTGAACCAGTGACCCTACTTTAAAAGCATAGGGATCTGTAGCCCCACATACAGATAACTGCCATATAGCCCAAGCCACCTGTGCTTAGCCTTCATGGCATTTAGCGGTTTTTATGCAGTGAACACATTTCCTCCCTTGGCTTACACTCAGGTAATCTGGAGTGGAGTGGTCTCCCTTAGTAGAGTGCTTGGGTCCTCTCTGATGCATGACAGGGCTCAGATAGCCTTGAAGGTCTCACTCCTCTCTTTCAAAGAAAGAAAATTAAAAGACGGTATTTTTGTATTGATGATAAGGGTTTTATTATCTTAAATCCCTTTTACCATAAAAACTACCTTATGAGATATGGTTATTATGCCATTTGCAGAAAAAAATAAAGACTGAGGCAAAGGGTGGCTAGGCACTTTGCCTTCGTTATACATCCAGCAAGTGGCTGAACTGAGATTAGAACCTGATGTGTTTATGCCCAAAGCCAGGTCCTTTGAGCCCTTTGTTTGGTGGCCTCGCTCATATTTTCCATCTGGGACATATACATACTTACTTCCAGTAACCACACAAGTTCCTGCCACCACCAAATCTCAGCCACTGATGGAGTTTGACTCACTGTGCCAGATGCCTTATCACATGATACATTTTTCCTCAGTCATCTCCCATTCCTTTCTGCGCTCTGATTTCTATAAACCTCCCCAGCCCATGTCTATTTCTGATTCAGCCTCAATTATGAACACACCTCAAGGTTTCTTTAGAAGCCTCCTCAGCCACCATGAAAATACACACTTGGGAAGAAGGTTATCTCCCAGCTTCCTTCTTAAGGAATCTAATTCTCTTCTCTGCCTCAGTGAGGATCCTTGCTTCACAATTTAGTATTTCCATTTATCAGCACTGAGTTTTGAGAGCAAAGATTACCTTTGTGCCTCCTTGAAGTTTGCTTTTTTTTGCAAAGTAGTAAATTACATGAAATTACATCTTTAAACAGGAAGTCATCTTTCCTAGTGAAAAGAGCTTACTTATGCAATACATTTCTTTCTATGTCTAAGGACACCATTTTTATATACTCCTAATTCTACAAATTAAAAAAAACAAAAACAGTATTTCTTCCCAGATACTTTATAGAGTCCAAAAGGGAAAGCAGACCAAGGGAGAAGTCCATACTTGACATCAAGGTCAAGCCTATGTACAAAGTTCATTTCTGTTAGTTATTCATTTTAATAGTCTGATGAGGAAGAGAAACTCCATAACCGTATAGTATACAAATGCTAATGAACTTGCTCAGCATCACATAGGACATCAGAGTCAGCAAGACTTGATCTTAGAAAATGGTTTTCTATACTTTTATACCACAAAAAAACATAAATCTCAACAGAGTCCTCTCCTGGATTATTCTATGTGTGGATGCCAGTAACTGATAGGTATTGAAATTATTCACTTCGTTTATTTATTCTGGGAATCTTCATTCTTGGTCGTTTCAATCACTGATGCACTGCTATTGTTAAAGCAGTACTACTCAGCTGCACCTTGAGCAGAACACAGAACTCTCCTCTGCCAGCCAGGAAAACTGAAAAAAGCTACTGTGCCTTCTAATAAGGACAGTTCAGACATTACTACTCAGACACAGATGATACAGAGGTAGACAAGGAGGTCTTTAATTCTGTGAGTCTTTTTTACACACATGCTAATTTAAATACACTAAATGACCAGCACCGGAAAAGTACAGATGGTTGCCTAGTTTTGTGCTTAGGACCATCCTAGTAGGATTTAGGACACACTAACTAGAGACAATGGGAGAACTATTAAAGCTGGCAATAAAATATCCTATTGAGAGCAATTATGCCCATGTTAAAAAAAGAATGACAGCATGAAACTACTGGATTATTTATAAAGAATTAGTAGTGTCTACAGGGAAGATTGAAATAAGTGATATCATTTCTTTAAAGGAGCTGAACAAAAACATTGGATTTCTGATGTTCTTATTCATGCAATTGTCATTTTAAAGTATTTCATTTTCAATATTTCATGTGAATGCTGTTGCACACTTACTCTTTAATGCTACAATGTTATGCGACAAGCCGAATCGGGGACCTATTTAATTTCTAGGGACAATTCTTGGTGTTGAATAAGATCTTCACATATGGTTTCCATTAGACCCAACTTAGTGATTGCCTTCCACACTCCAAACCTTTATATTATTTAAGACCACTCAGAATGGCTCTGTTAACATTAGCCAATTTGCATTCCCAGATGCAGTCAATTGAAATCACTGATTGCTTTTCCAAAGACAGAAAATATAGATTAGAGATGACAGATGTTTCCTGAGGCTACATTCTAGACAATCAAGGGAAAATAACAACAACAACAAATCCAGTGACCCATAAAACTGAAATTGGCCTTATTTGATTAACAAGTCATGGAGTGATCAATATCATTATAATATTCAAGTCATCCATACATACTGTTTTTAGAATAAAAATAATGTAATGGTTCGATGCACAGAGAAATAACTTGTTAGAAATGCATGTGCTTGACCATTAGGATAATTTCAATTAATAGGAATCTATTTCCTATAAATATCTTAAATGTTTCTAACCAAAAGAGCTTAGATATCTTTTATAATATTCTTTGGAGAATTAATTTGACCTGGATGATTTTTGCTTAGAAAAATAAATTTTTCATGTTAAATATTGTCCTATATAAATACTTTTACTTTAGGTGGCTCTGATAATACAACACACATGTGGAGTGAGGAGGATGGACGGTCACTATCCCCCAGTAGCCTGGCTGCGCAGTAAGTCTTTGTTGGTTTGTTGGTTTGTTTCTAAATTGGTAAGTGACTTGGCTGAATAAGCAATAAAAACAATTCATAAACATTGTTCTTTTATCAATATGTAAGGCCATAGAATAGAAAAAGGAACTATTGACTGACTAAAGAGAAAGACGCAGTTGAATTTTAGTAAATTTGAAACTTACTTTTGGTATTATTCAAGGATCTGTGTTTTAGTTCTGAGATTGCATAACTAGATCTAGCGTGTCCTGTCTGGATGGGTTACCTTATGTCTATGAGGAAAATCTTGCTGGAGGCCCAATTTCCAACCCTTTCAAGGTCTTTTGTCATGAAAGATGGAAAAGCCTGCAATTTTTCACATTACTATTTATTTTGTTTTTTTTAAATCAAGGTATATTATTTGTTCAATCAAGGTAAAGCAAAATTTGCTTGCTTCAGTAGTATTCGGGTAGTCAAAACTGTTTATAGGTAACAATTTTGGACTCTTAGTGGGGCATGTAAATAGGAATAGGCAGTGGAAATGACAGCAGCAATCTTGGCTTCTAAGGACCATTACTATAAACAGTGCCCTGAAGTAACTGTAGTAGTTATGGTAGGAAATACAAGCAGTTGCCTGCAGGAGCTGATTAAAGTAAATTCATATAGTTTAAGGCATATATAGAGAGTAGGTGTCCTATTATATAAAGGTTGTTTTGGCCTGATAAATTATGCTATTGAAATTCTTAGTCCCAAAGGATATATTTTTTTGCTGATGAAAATTTGTACAAATTTTTAAAAAAGTATTAGGACATTTTAACCATTCATTTATTTTTCTAAAATAAAATCTATGCAATTGTTTATAAACTTTCTATTATTTAATGAGAGGTTCTTCAACTCTGGGTAATTCTAGATAAAATCCTTCCATAAAAAAACTTCCTCTTTCTGTTCCCACATTTCTTCTTCTCTAAGGTGGATGAACCAGATGCTTCTCCCAAGAGCAGTCTAGCAGCCCTGAGCAATTTTCCCCCAACCAGGATGCCATGTTCCAAATAGTCAAGTATTTTAAACACATTCCTTATACAGCTACCAAAATAATTTTTTAAAGAAACTTCTGAATTGAGATAACTGTGTGCTTGCTGCTGAAATCAAGTATCTTTATCAGAGCCTTAGGGCATCCATAGCTTTGATAATGCTAGCGCTTCAGACCTGAAAATTACGCAGCAGATGTAGTCAGTTGCTGACAGCTAGCTGACAGTTTATTAGGAAGAATTCAATACTTTTAAGATAGCTCTTGTTGAGATTGATGAAATTAAGGAATTTCTTACCTTTGGACTTCCTTTCTTTTCTGTTCCCACTTTAAAATAATCACAGAGTGTCAGTACTTGGTATGAGATTAAAATGTTTATGGTCCAGAATTTTCTTTTCCTTTTCTTTTTTTTTTTTTTTTTGTCTTTTTAGTGCCATACCCACAGCATATGGAGGTTCCCAGGCTGGGGGTCAAATCAGAGCTATAGCCACCGGCCTATGCCACAGCCACAGCAACACCATATCCGAGCCTCATCTGTGACCCGCACCACAGTTTACAGCAACACTGGATCCTTAATCCACTGAGAAAGGCCAGGGATCGAACCTGCGTCCTCATGGATGCTAGTCAGATTCATTTCTGCTGAGCCACGGGAACTCCTATGGTCCAGAATTTTCTTTCTTTCTTTCTTTCTTTTTTTTTTTTTTGTCTTTTTGCCATTTCTTGGGCCGCTCCCGTGGCATATGGAGGTTCCCAGGCTAGGGGTCGAATCAGAGCTGTAGCCGCCAGCCTACGCCAGAGCCACAGCAACGCGGGATCCGAGCCGTGTCTGCAACCTACACCACAGCTCAGGGCAACGCCGGATCGTTAACCCACTGAGCAAGGGCAGGGACCGAACCCGCAACCTCATGGTTCCTAGTCGGATTCGTTAACCACTGCGCCATGACGGGAACTCCTGTGGTCCAGAATTTTCTAAAGAAACCTGCTCAAAATTATTATTTTTTTCTTATAGCTGTTCTCCCTCTTCACTACTTTTGTACTAAAGTTAGCATTTTTATTGTTGTGTGGGTATCTGTGCACACACACACATGCATGCAAACATCCATAAACTCATCTTTTGTTGTTAGCATTCTTGGGAAGTAGGTGAGTTTTATATAAAAGATACATAAATTAAATGGCTTAAAGGAATATTTGGATATTTATGCCAAAGAAATTGTGCATGTATATGGAATCTTAATTTTTGGAGTATATTAAAACCTATTTCCAAAATCCTGTCAATCAAATGTTCTTTATGAAACTAAGATAATGGCTTAGATTATATTTCAAGGTCATTTCCATCCCAACATTCTTCTATTTTAAGCTTGAAAATTCACCATGAAATGCTATTGTGTCATTTCTTCTGGAAGGTTAGATCAATATTTTGCTATAGAGCATAGCAAAGGATGGAAATAGCTCAATGCTATAATGATTATGACAAAGAGGAGGAGATCACAAAAGAAAGAGAGCAATACTTAAAGAGAGAGTGTCTGGTCAAGGAAATACCAAACAAAAGCAAGAAGTCTTAGAGATGGGTGCAATTTTTTTAAAATATGGAGGCTATGGATTGTATTTAAATGAGTGTCAGCCATCTGATACCAATTAGCTGTGCTCTGACTGTCAAATTAGAGACTTTTCTTGCTATAGCCTTTTTTTCTTGTTAAATTTCTTCAAGGATCCCATATCATTAACCCACATCTAAACAGCCTGAGACTTCTTTAATGTTAATGAAAATATTGTCCTAAATGTTTACTATGCCAGGATAGGTCTCCTCCATTAGTATATGAATAAAATCAAAGTTGAATGTCTAATAGAACTAGTTAATTTGAGTGTTGTGAGGTTCAATTCAAAATAGATGGTTCCCACATCAGCCACTGGCTTTTAGTCTATCTCTGTTGTACATAAAATTCAATAGTAGACACTCAGAAAGAAATCACAAAATAAGTAGGGATGCAGTCTCACAGCTTCAGGACATGCACTATGATGCACATGTACTTACATTCATATGCTTCAGAAATCTTAGGCTATGGTCTCAGATGCCAGTCAACTTGAAAGGGAACCAGAAAGTGGTTAAATTGGGAACTCTGAATTTTTATTTTTTTATATAATGATTTTTTTTTTCATTATAGCTAGTTTATAGTGTTCTATCAATTTTCTGCTGTACAGCATGGTGACCCAGTTACACATACATATATACATTCTTTTTCTCACATTATCATGCTCTATCATAAGTGATTAGACATAGTTCCCAGAGCTAAATAGCAGGATCTCATTGCTTATCCATTCCAAGGCAATAGTCTGCATCTATTAACCCCAAATTCCCAACCCATCCCACTCCCTCCTCCTCCCCCTTGGCAACCACAAGTCTGTACTCCATGTCCATGATTTTCTTTTCTGTGGAAAGGTTCATTTGTGCCATATATTAGATTCCAGATATAAGTGATATCATATGGTATTTGTCTTTCTCTTTCCGACATACTTCCCTCGGTATGAGAGTCTCTAGTTCTATCCATGTTGCTGCAAATGGCATTATTTTGTTCTTTTTTATGGCTGAGTAGTATTCCATTGTGTATCTATACCACATATTCCTAATCCAATCATCTATTGATGGACATTTGGCTTGTTTCCATGTCTTGGCTATTGTGAATAGTGCTACAATGAACATGGGGGTGCATGTGTCTTTTTCAAGGAAAATTTTGTCCAGATATATGCCCAAGAGTGGGATTGCTGGATCATATGGTAGTTCTATGTATAGTTTTCTAAGGTACCTCCATACTGTTCTCCATAGTGGTTGTACCAGCTTACATTCCCACCAACAGTGCAGGAGTGCTTCCTTTTCTCCACACCTCCTTCAACATTTGTTATTTGTGGATTTATCAATGACGGCCATTCTGACTGGTGTGAAGTGGTATCTCGTGGTAGTTTTGAATTGCATTTCTCTAATAATCAGTGATGTTGAGCATTTTTTCATGTGCTTGTTGGCCATCTGTGTACCTTCTTTGGAGAAATGTCTATTCAGGTCTTTTACCCATTTTTTTCCATTGGGTTGTTGGCTTTTTTTTCTGTTGAGTTGTATAAGTTGTTTGTATCTTTTAGAGATTAAGCCTTTGTCAGTTTCATCTTTTAAAACTATTTTTTCCTATAAGCTGAATTTTTTTAAGGAAAAAGAAAATAACATATTGTTCAGTTGGATTCGCAATGAAATGGATTTAAATTATTTAGAGAATGTTATCAGTGAAAGGGATCTAGCAGATCATCCAGCCACCTACCTCTTATTTGACAAGAGAAGAAATGGAGGTCCAGAGAGGTAGTTGCCCTATTTAGAGGGGGAAAACAAAGAACGAAAGGAAGAGAAAAAATATGCAAGACTCGTGGGATGTGCTTACACTGAAAAATTATTCATTATTTATCTGAAATTGAAAATTAACCAGAAGTCCTATATTTTACCTGGTAACCCTAAGCCTGTGATCTTTCTGTCATATAAATGTACCTAGAAATGACCTTAATTAAATATAAAAATGGCAACAATGGAAGAGGCATGTACTCAGAGAATCCAGAGTAGTGCTACTGTTGTGTAGTTGGGCTGGAAGGGGGCGGATCGCTTACTTCACAGAGTTTCAGTGTTTAACTCAACCAAGGCCAAACAACCAAGGAGTCACATGATCTCAAAAAAAATGGCTTTGCAGAGTTCCTATCATGCTTAAGGGATTAACAAAACTGACTAGAATCCGTGAGGACTCAGGTTCAATCCCTGGCCTCACTCAGTGGGTTAAGGATCCAGCATTGCTGTGGCTGTGGCGTAGGCTGACAGCTATGTCTCCTATTCGACCCCAGGCTGGGAACCTCTATATGCTGCAGGTGTGGCCCTAAAAAGACAGGAAAAAAAAAAAGGCTTTGCTTTGTTTTTATATGACTCAATTAATAATTCTTTCTGTTCTGTAGGCTCCTAATACTGGAAAACTTTGAAGATGCCCTCTTAAACATATCAGCAAATAGTCCTTATATTCCGTACTTGGCATGTGTGAGAAATGTCACTGATAATTTGGCCAGGGGATCAAAAGGTAATACTCTTCTTAAGAGTCAAAATGATGCTCATGATTTCTAATTTTGTTCTAAAGTAGTCTTACAAGACACTTGTTTAAAAAAGAAAAAAAAAGGTAAAAATCTTAGTTTCCATATGCACCAGTGTCAGTGGTTTGATATGTATAGGGAATTTCTAATCATATTATAATATTGTTACTCCTGTTGCTGCTGCTAGTACCAACTGGCCACCTGGACAAACTTTGATGTGTAAGGGCCATATAACAGATAGTGTGATAATTACTACCTGGATAAACTTTCCAAGTGTCCAGAATTAGTTCATATAACCCTCCATGAGCTTTTCCATGACCTTAATAATCTTAGTTGTCAAAAAATAATAAAGAATGATAATATGGACTTCCGAAAACAGATGTAAATTACATAAACAAAGGCATTTTTGTAGCAGGCTGTTTTTGCTTCCTATCTTTACCCACTTTATTTTCAATTTTCTGCCTACACGAGCAACCATAAAGATTTCATTTAATCAAATATTTATTTTCCCATTTTTTTAAAGATAAAACATCTATTTTCTCACATTTTATTGGAGATATACCTTCACTTTTCCTCCTCCTAAAGAGTTTTTTGATACTTAACGGCAGGCAAGTAACACAACAAATATTTAAGTGTGCTCTCTGTTTACTGGGTGTGAATAAAGGTTGGAAGGGGATATTTGCATCACAGTGGTTATACAACCTATTCTCTCTCAAACACTTCAACTTAATAGTAGATCCAAAGTAAAAGCATATTCAGTTCACAAAGAGCCAAACTGTCCAGCACCTTTGCTAGAAATATTTTTGTCTCTAAGTAGAATATCTATGAATATTTTAAAAATAATGAACTCTATAGTCTCCATGGTTCAAGGAAAGATTAAATTTTCACTCATATTTAGATTGAAGTAGGCTATTATCTTAGAAAAAAAACTTAGTAACAAATTAGGATAAAAGTGTCTTTCAAATAGGTGTCCTGAATGACCTTGCGGTTTACATAATTCTTTTCTCCTCCTTTACAGAAAATTTAAGACTCCTGCAGTCCACAATTCAATTTAAAAAATCTTTTTTTCAAAATGGTTCCTATAAGGATTACTTCCCTCCAGTTCCTGAAGCCCTGAAATCAAAAGTAAGCCATGAAAGAAAAAAATAATAATATACCTCAACACTTCCTGTAATTCTCTGACAAAATATGTTTTTAGTTTAAGTTTTCAATCTGTATATTCATAAATGCTGGTCCTATTTTGACTCCAGATTAATTCCAGAAGAAGGGTGACAAGAGTTCTGGTGTTATGTTATTGTATTTTTTTTAAATGAGTGGATATCTCTGTCTAAAATGACCCATAAGAGCCTAATTTCAGAATGCAATACATAAAGGAGTAACTACTGATAATAGTTGTCTTATTAAGCTTCATAACTTGGAAAAACATTCAAAACATGATTCCTATTTGAGATGTCTCTGGTTTTAAAAATATGAAAGTTGACTTCAGGAGTTCCCTTTATGGTTTAGCACTAACAAACCCAACTAGTAACCATGAGGATGCAGTTTCGATCCCTGGCCTTGCTCAATGGGTTAAGTACCTGGAATTGCTTTGAGCTGTGTGTGGGTTGCAGATGGGGCTCCGATCCTGTGTTGCTGTGGCTGTGGCATAGGCTGGTGGCTGCAGGTCTGATTCAGCCCCTAGCCATGGAACTTCTATGTGCCACACGTGTGGCCCTAAAAAGAAAAAAAAAAATGTTGACTTCAAAAGCCGATTTCAGAGTTCCTGATGTTGCAATTCCTGTGGTGCAGTGGGTTAAGAATCTGATTTCAGTGGCTTGGGTCTCTGCAGAGGTGCTTGTTTGATTCTTGGCCCGGGAATTTCCATATGCTGTGGATGTGGCCACACACACACACAAAACACTGATGTTTTAGACTTAACAGTGTACAAAAATCTCAGAAGTTGACTCAGTTTATTTTTATTGTTGTAATCAAAAGCAGAAACTAATAAATCATGTTAAAATGTATGATATTGAAGAAAGGGAAGTGAGCAACAGAAAAAAATTTAACTCTGAAGTTTGAATTGGTTGGTGTTTGTTTCTTATTCTTTGTTCAGCTCATGCATATGGTATGCAAGTTATCATGAAACTCACTCTTGTTTCTTAAATAACCTTATTAAATTTTGAAAGCAGCTTTCCTAGTAAGAACAGCAGTTTAACTGGGTTTATGTAGCTGGAAATAAAGTAAAATTAGAACTGGTTTATTCAGGGCAAGTAGGATGACTTGCTGTATAGTCAACATGGTCTAATTAAGCAGACATACAAAGCATGTGTCTATGTATATTACAAATAAATATGCTAGTTAGATTACCTACATCGTAGTCTTAGTCTTCTACACAAATCAAAATTTCTAATGTGCTTAATTTAGCAGTATCTTAATTTGTTTGTGCAAATGAGAAGGAAGTTATGCTTTCATCTGGATAAGTCCTACTCTTCCCTCAAAGACAAATTTAAACGTTACTCCTGTAATATTAAGGTATGCCTTTCTCCCCGTTTCCAAGCCAGGATGGATAATGTTTTTCCATTCATTCTATCCATCATCTGTGCTCCCATAACACTAATCTATCTACTTAAAAGATATAAACTCAAACCCCAAAATCCTTATAATCAATTCAGTAGAGGAGATGGAAAAGCAAACCAATGATTATAACACACTGAGGTAAGTGTGAAGTATGTGGATGGACAGGATTCTATGTATGGAGGTGGCATATTTAACTCAAATTTCAGAGGATGAAGGTGGAGAGAAGAAATTTCGTGGAGGAAAGGCTCCTTATTCTGAGTCTTGCAAGCTGTGAAGAATTAGGTTTCAGGCCTACATTCCAGACAGAGACCTGCATTGGTAAGAAGACAGAGGTGTGAACTTAGAGGACAGATATAAATTACCTGAGGTCATGTGTCCAACTGGAACAGAAGGTGCCTATGAGAAAGGCAGGAAAGGGGACCCAGATCCCCAAGGCCTCTTTACGCTTAATCAAGGAGTTTGAATCGGATCCTGAAAATTGTGAATGTGAAGAAGGTGAATTCTGCATTTTAGGAAAAGATTTCTCTAGGAGAATTTCGGAGGACAGATTGGAGGAAAGCCAAGTAAAGGATTTTTGCAGTAGCTTAAGCAAAAAGTGAGGCCCTGCACTATATCAGTGGCAGAGAATATAGAAGGAAGAGAATGTCAAGAGCACTGTAGCAGGTTGGGCTCACACAATGTGGCAGCCAGTGAGGTGTGAGACATAAGGAAGAGGAGTCTCCGATTGCAGTGAGATTTCTGGCTTTTGGAACTTACAGTCTAGCATTATCACTTGTTGTCTATGTAAGGTCTTCTTTTTTTCTTTTTTGGGCTGCATCCATGGCATGTGGAAGTTCCCGGGTCAGAGAGCAAATCTGAACCATGCTGTGACAACACCAAATCCTTAACCCACTTTGCCAGAGTGGGAACTCATATAGGGTCTATTTCCTTCACTAGAGGGTAAAATCTGATGAAATCATGCCTTCTGTATCTCTAAAGCCCCACATATAGCACACAGTAGGAGCTTAAGACTTGACTCATGAATCTGTGAACAAATGACAGTGTTCAAATCAGTGCTGGTGATGTAATCCCATTACCTGGGCAGTTACTCATTGTGGTTCTCAATTTGCAAAGTAACTTGGCAGCACAAGATATACACTGAGAAATGGAAAAAAACACATCCTCATTTACACTAATGATACTAGATGGAGCTAAGGATAGTTTAAAACAGCACCCACGTTTAGGTTACTGCTCCCCTTGTGGTTTACATTATGAAAGAAGTTTGGAAAGCCACAGAAATGGAATAAACTACAATCCTGTCTCTTGGGTAGAAAATCTATTGGCATTTATAACAAGCATTTAACAACACCCATTCATTCCAGAACTACAAGTTCCATAGGAACCTAGCTAAATCTGTCGCTTTACTGTATACTCTCAGTACCTGGCACAGAGTCTGACTCATGGAAAGTATTCAGTACATACCATTGAAAGAATGAAGACAAGCTCCTAGGTTTACAAAGAGAGGTGCTCTTACTTCCCTGCTTTGTCCTCCTTGGTAATTAGTATCTTGATTGTGGCAATCAGTTAGGGCCCACCCATTCTAAAACTTTATTCATGATATTTCTAAGAAGGTTTAGACCCTCCAAAATGCCAAGTGCCTGTCATTCATTGTTGACTTTTTTTCTGTTCTAGCCCTGAACATCCTACTCTTCTTGAGCTTTTGTGTTTTCTTCTCCCTTCTTTGTCTGTTTTCTTCTCTTTTCTTTCCAGTGTCACTGGTGGGAAGGACAACGTCCCAATTGGGGAACTACTCATAAAATAGGTATTCTCCATATTAAGCAGAAATACAGATAGCACACTATTTATATTGTAATGCCTTTACATTTTTAAATAGGCCTCTTTTCCCTTCATTTACCTGCTAAGGACCCAGGAGTGCTGCTGTTTAAGCATATTTATACGTACAATATTTTGAGGTCTACATCAACGTGTTACAATTCTGATTCAGATGCACTGGGAACCGTGGGCACTAGGTTAATTCAGTCACAGCTGGATGTGGAGTTAGTTATGGGTCATGGTTCACATTTAGGCCTGAGCCCTTACTCACTAGGTGGATGAGCTTATGATGCATGAAGCTTTGACAAACCTACAATCTGAACTTGATACATACTTTTGAAGAGAGACAATTATAATTCTCTGAATGTTTGTTGATTATTAATTATCTAATAAGCTTCTATATTGTTTAATGCATTTAAAGCACTAAATAATGACAAATACTAAATGACAGTCCTATTGCTCCTTGGCAGAAGTGCCCCACAGTGCGGTCCACATTATTAACCCTGAATCAAATTCTTATTTCACAGGACCATTTCTACCTCAGTAGCATGGCTAGATTTCCAAATTCTCCTTCTATATTTTTCATTGTATCAAGCCAAGATTATACTATCTGGACTTGTATTGATTTCCTGTACATGTATATCAAACTTACAATTTAAAAATATATATATTTCAGCATCTACTGAGTAAAGTTATTCAAATTTACTATACCTTTAAAAGTACAATGAAAAAAAATTATTGGGCTACCAGCATTTATCTTTACATTTATGAAATTACTGGAGGATGTGGCAGAGAGTTTTGACTCCATATAGAAGTTTAATCACATCAAATATTTGGAAAATCAAAGGAAAAAAGATATGATTGGGGCTATTACAGAATGGAAAATTTCTCATAGTAGTAAGACTAGTAAGTAGAATTTTAATACGTATGAGACCATTTTAGATGGTTCAAAACTGGAAATCAATTAGAATATAAAATATGGTAGAAAACAGACCGATGATATTTACTAAGATGATTGGCGTTTAATTTCTACTGCCTAGACGTAGTTACTATAAATCTTACATGCAAGACACATCATTATGCCTTTCCCATTTGATATATGCAAAGAAATATTTCTAAACATTTTCTTTTTTTTCCATTTTTTTTATTACTCAAATGAATTTATCACATCTGTAGTTGTATAATGATCATAATAATCCAATTTCACAGGATTTCCATCCCACAGCCCAGGCACATTCCCCCAACCCCCAAACGGTCTCCTCCAGAGACCATAAGTTTTTCAACGTCTGTGAGTTAGCACCTGTTCTGCAAAGAAGTTCATTCTGTCCTTTTTTCAGATTCCACATGTCAGTGAAAGCATTTGATGTTGGTGTCTCATTGTATGGCTGACTTCACTTAGCATGATAGTTTCTAGGTCCATCCATGTTGCTAAAAACGCTGGTATTTCGTTCTTTTTGATGGCTGAGTAATATTCCATTGTGTATATGTACCACATCTTCTGGATCCACTCCTCTGTCAATGGGCATTTAGGTTGTTTCCATGTCTTGGCTATTGTAAATGGTGCTGCAGTGAACATCAGAGTACATGTCTTTGCGAGTAGTGGTTTTCTCTGGATAGATGCCCAGGAGTGGGATTGCTGGATCAAATGGTAGTTCTGTTTTTAGTTTTCTGAGGAATCTCCATACTGTTTTCCATGGTGGTTGCACCAATTGACAATCCCACCAACAGTGTACTAGAGTTCCTTTTTCGCCACACCCTCTCCAGCACTTACTGTTTGTAGACTTGTGGATGATGGCCATTCTGGCTGGTGTAAGGTGGTACCTCAGAGTGGTTTTGATTTGCATCTCTCTAATAATGAGTGACGTTGAAGATCTTTTCATGTGTTTCTTGGCCATCTGTATGTCTTCTTTGGAGAACTGTCTGTTTAGATCTTCTTCCCATTTTTGGATGGGGTTGTTTGTTTTTTTGGTATGGAGCTGCAGAAGTTGTTTATAAATTTTGGAGATTGATCCCTTGTCAGTCGATTCTCCCATTCTGTGGGTTGTCTTTTTGTGTTGTTAAGGGTTTCCTTTGCTGTGCAGAAACTTTGAAGTTTGAGTAGATCTCTTTGTTTATTTTTCTTTTTATTGTCAATCTCTGATAGGTGGATCTCTGAAGACGTTGCTGTTGTTTATGTCGGAGAGTGTTTGGCCTATGTTTTCCTCTAGGAGTTTGATAGTGTCTGGTCTTCTATCTAGGTCTTTACTCCATTTGGAGTTTATTTTTGTGTATGGTGTTAGGAAGCATTCTAATTTCATTCTTTTCCATGTGGCTGTCTGGTTTTCCCAGCACCACTTGTTGAAGGGGCTGTCCTTTCTCCATTGAATATTCTTGCCTCCTTTGTCATAGATTAGTTGGCTATGAGTGCATGGGTTTAATTCTGGGCTTTCTATCGTGTTCCACTGATCTATATGTCTGTCTTTGTGCCAGTACCATGCAGTTTTGACGACTATTGCTTTGTAGTATAGTCTGAAGTCCGGGAGCCTGATTCCTCCAGCTCCATTTTTCTTTTTCAGGATGTCTTTGGCTATTCTGGGTCTTTTGTGCTTCCAAACAAACTTTAAAATATTTTGTTCAAGTTCTGTGAAAAATATCCTTGGCAATTTGATAGGGATTGCATTGAATCTGTAGATTGCCTTGGGTAGTATAGTCATTTTGATAATATTAACTCTTCCAGTCCAAGAGCATGGTATATCTTTCCATCTATTTGTGTCATCTTTGATTTCTTTCATCAGTGTCTTATAGTTTTCAGAGTACAGGTCTTTTGTCTCTTTAGGTAGGTTTACTCCTAGGTATTTTATTCTTTTGGATGTGATGGGAAACAGGATTGCTTCCCTAATTTCCTTTTCTGCTTCTTCATTGTTAGTATATAGAAATGCTGTCGATTTCTGTGTGTTGATTTTGTGTCCTGCGACTTTGCCAAATTCGTGGATGAGCTCTAACAATTTTCTAGTAGAGTCTTTAGGATTGTCTAGGTATAGTATCATGTCATCTGCAAATAGCGATAGTTTTACTTCTTCCTTTCCAATTTGGATTCCTTTTATTTCTTTTACTTCTCTGATTGCCGTGGCTAGGACTTCCAAAACTATGTTGAAGAGTAGTGGTGAGAGCGGACATCCTTGTCTTGTTCCTGATCTCAGTGGGAATTCTTTCAGCTTTTCACCATTGAGAATGATGTTTGCTGTGGGTTTGTCATATATGGCCTTTATCATGTTGAGGTGGGTTCCCATTATGCCCACTTTCTGAAGGGTTTTTATCAGAAATGGGTGTTGGATTTTGTCAAAGGCTTTTTCTGCATCTCTTGAGAGGATCATATGGTTTTTATTCTTCAGTTTGTTAATGTGGTGTATCACACTGATGGATTTGCGGATATTGAAGAACTCTTGCATCCCTGGGATAAATCCCACTTGATCATGATGTACAATCCTTTTAATGTATTGTTGGATGCGGTTTGCTAGTATTTTGTTGAGGATTTTTGCATCGATGTTCATCAGTGAAATTGGCCTGTAGTTTGCTTTTTTTTGTGGAGTCTTTCTGGTTTTGGTACCAGAGTGACGGTGGCCTCATAGAATGAGTTTGGGAGTATCCCTTCTTCTGCAATTTTTTGAAATAGTTTCAGAAGGATAGGTGTTAGCTCTTCTCTAAATGTTTGATAGAATTTGCCTGTGAAGCCATCTTGTCCTGTACTTTTGTTTGTTGGAAGTTTTTTAATCACAGTTTCAATTTCAGTTCTTGTGATGGGTCCATTCATCTTTTCTATTTCATCTTGGTTTAGTCTTGGAAGATTGTACTTTTCTAAAAATTTGTCCATTTCTTCTAGGTTTTCCATTTTATTGGCATAGAGTTGCATATAGTAGTCTCTTATCATCCTTTGTATTTCTGTGATGTCTGTTGTTACTTCTCCTTTTTCATTTCTAATTTTATTGATTTGAGTCCTCTCTCTTTTTTTCTTGATAAGTCTGGCTAGGGGTTTATCAATTTTGTTGATCTTTTCAAAGAACCAGCTTTTAGTTTCATTGATCTTTTCTATGGTTTTCCTTGTTTCTATTTCATTGATTTCTGCTCTGATATTTATGATTTCTTTCCTTCTACTAACTTTAGGTCTTGTCTGTTCTTCTCTCTTGAGCTGCTTTAGATGTAAAGTTAGTTTGTTTATTTGGGCTTTTTCTTGTTTCCCCAGGTGGGCTTGTATTGCTATAAACTTTCCTCTTAGAATGGCTTTTGCTGCATCCCGTGGGTTTTGGAGTGTCGTATGTTCATTGTCATTTGCTGCTAGGTATTTTTTAATTTCCTCTTTGATTTCTTCAGTGATCCAGTGGTTGTTTAGTAGTATGTTGTTTAGTCTCCACGTGTTTGTGTTTTTTGCAGTTTTTTTCTTGTTGTTGATTTCCAGTTGTATAGCATTGTGGTTGGAAAAGATGCTTGATATGATTTCAAGTTTCTTAAAGTTACCGAGGTTGGATTTGTAGCCCGGGATATGATCAATCTTAGAGAATGTTCCATGTGCACTTGAGAAGAATGTGTATTCTGTTGCTTTTGGATGAAATGTCCTATAAATATCTATTAAGTCCGTCTGGTTTAATGCTTCATTCAGGGTCTGTGTTTCCTTATTGATTTTCTGTCTGGTTGATCTGTCCATTGCTGTAAGTGGGGTGTTAAAGTCCCCCACTATGATTGTGTTATTGTCAATTTCTCCTTTTAAGGTTGTTAGCAGTTGCCTTATATATGGTGGTGAACCTGTGTTGGGTGCGTAGATATTTAAAATTGTTATATCATCTTCTTGGATTGATCCTTCTTTGTCCCTTAAAATATTCCTCCTTTTAAAGTCTATTTTGTCTGATATGAGTATTGCTACTCCAGCTTTCTTTTGATCCCCTTTTGCATGAAATATTTTCTTCCATCCTCTTACTTTCAATTTGTATGTGTCCCTAGAAGTGAAGTGGGTCTCTTGAAGACAGCATATATATGGGTCTTGTTTTTGCATCCATTCAGCCAGTCTATGTCTTTTGGTTGGGGCGTTTAGTCCATTAATATTTAAGGTAATTATTGATATGTATGTTCTTATTGCCATTTTATTAATTACTTTGGATTTGTTTTTGCTGCTCTTTTTCCTTTCCTTCTCTTGTTCTTTTCTACCTATAGAAGTTCCTTTAGTATTTGTTGTAAGGCTGGTTTAGTGTTGCTGAATTCTCTCAGCTTTTGCTTATCTGTGAAGATTTTGATTTCTCCTTCAAATCTGAATGAGAGCCTTGCTGGTTAGACAAATCTTGATTGGAGGTTTTTTCCTTTCATCACGTTGAGTATATCATGCCACTCCCTTCTGGCCTGCAGAGTTTCTGCTGAAAAATCTGCTGATAGCCTTATCGGGGTTCCCTTGTATGTTATTTGTTTCTTTTCCCTAGCTGCTTTCAAGATTTTCTCTTTGTCTTTAATTTTGGTCAGTTTGATTAGTATGTGTCTTGGGGTGTTCCTCCTTGGGTTTATTTTATATGGTACTCGTTGTGCTTCCTGGATTTGAGTGAGTGATTCCTTCCCCATGTTAGGGAAGTTTTCAGCTATTATCTCTTGGAATATTCTTTCTGTCTCCTTCTCTCTCTCTTCTCCTTCTGGCACCCCTATAATACGGATGTTGGTGCATTTCACGTTGTCCCAGAGTTCTCTGAGACTCTCTTTGATTGTTTTCAATCTTTTTTCTCTTTTCTGTTCTGCATCCATAATTTCCACTAATCTGTCCTCCACCTCGCTTATTCGTTCTTCTGCCTCCTGTATTCTGCTGTTAGCTGCTTCTACTGATTTTTTTATTTCAGTGATTGTATTTTGCATCTCTTCTTGTTTAAGTTTTCTATCTTGTATCTCTTTGGTCAGTGTTTCCTGTAAGTTATCCATCTTTGCCTCCAGTTTATTTCCAATGTCTTGCATCTTCTTCAGCATCAACAGTCTAAAATCTTTTTCCTTGAGGCTGAGAATCTCCTCATGGCTTAGCTGTTTTTCTGGAGTTTTTCCTTTCTCCCTCATCTGAGTTATAGTCCTCTATCTTTTCATTTTTATAGGTTTTGGTGTGGTGACCTTCTTACAGATAAGAGAGTTGTAGCCTCTCTTACTTTTGGTGTCTGTCCCCCCTGTGGCTGAAGTCAGTATGGGGGCTTGGTGTAGGCTTCCTGATGAGAGGGGCTGATGCCTGCCCCCTGGTAGGAGGAGCCGATTCTAATCCCTCTGGTGGGTGTGGCTTAGTCTCTGGATGAGATTAGAGGCAGCTGCTGTGCCTGAGGGGTCTTTAGGTAGCCTGTTTACTGAGGGGTGGGGCTTGATCCCTCCTGGGTTGTTGTTTGCCCTGGGGCTTCTCAGCAGCTGGCTGATGGGTGGGGCCAGATTTTCCCAAAATGGCCCCCTCCAGAGAAAGGCACTGCTGCTGAATATTCCCGAGAGCTTTGCTTTCAATGTCCTTCCCTCACAACAAGCCATGTTCACCCCTGTTTTCCCAGGATGTCCTCCAAGAACTGTGGTCAGGTTTGACCCAGATTCCCTTGGAGACTTTGCTTTGCCCTGGGACCCAGTGCATGTGAAAGTCTGTGTGCGCCTTTTAAGAATGGGGTCTCCATTTCCCCCAGTCCCATGGAGCTCTTGTGCACAAGCCCCACTGGCCTTCAGTGCCAGATGCTCCAGGGCTCTTTCTCCCTGTGCCAGATCCCCACACGTGAGAGTTTGATGTGTGGCCCAGAACTCTCACTCCTGTAGGTGAGTCTCTGTGAACCAATTAGTTTCCAGTCTGTGGAGCTTCCCACCCAGGAGGTATGGGGTTGTTTATATCGTGAAATCGCCCCTCCTACCTCTTGATGTGGCCTCCTCTTTTTCTTCTGGAGTAGGGTATCTTTTTTAAGGTTTCCAGTCCATTTTGGTGAATTTTGTTGTTTTTAGGAGAGAAATTGAGCTCCAGTCCTTCTATTCCACCATCTTAATCCCGTCCTCCCCCTAAACATTTTCCTATATCATAAAATAATTCATTTCTGTCAAAATGCAACTTCTGATTGGAAACTGAGGTGCAATGAATGACACATATATTTGCTTCTTTAGATGTTACTCCAAATTATTTGACTTCTTAAAAGGAATATCTCTAAGAGTAGCTTCCAAGCGCAACAGAACCAGCTTTCCCAGAGGCATAATTTTCCCCCAGGAAGTATGATTTGAGGATATATCCTCAGGACACACAGAATGTAGTGAACTGCAAGATGCTTGACAGGGTAGGAAATTAGTTGATTTTCATTTTTCTCCTTTTCCTCTGAATGTGGGGTTCTAAGTGCTTTTAAGCAGTTGATAGAACAAAAGTTTCTTTCAGTAGGTAAGAGGGTACAAGATAATGTCAACACAGCGCAGACACTTTGGGGAAAACCAGCTATATGCCCATCCGTATTTAGAATATGTGTGGTTCTCATGCTGTGGTTTAAAAAGTCTTTTTTTTTTTTTTTTCTTTTTAGGGCCACACCTGCAGCATATGAATGTTCCCAAGCTAGGGGTTGAATTCAAGCTATAGCGCCAAGCCTACATGATAGCCACAGCAACACAGGATCCAAGCTGCTTCTTCAAACTACACCACAGCTCATGGCAACACTGGATCCCCAACCCACTGAGCAACCCACTAGCCTCATGGAAGCTAGTCCGACTCATTACCACTGAACCACCACAGAAACTTCCTAAAAAGTCCCTTTTTGTTATTTTTTAGAACTTGTGGTGAAATACACATAATGTAAAATTTACTACCTGAACCATTTTTAATTGTGCAGTTCAGTTGTGCTAAATACACCCATATTATTATACAGCCAATCTTCAGAACTCTTAGTCTTGCAAAACTAAATGCTGTACAAATATTTCCCATTCTCCTCTCCCAACATCCGCTGGCACTTGCAATTCTACTTTCTGCTGCTGTTAATTTGGCTATACTAGGTACCTCATGTAAGTGGAATCATATAGTGTTTGTCTTTCTGTGACTGGCTTATATCACTCAGCATAATGCCCTCAAGGTGCATTTGTGTTGTAATATGCCTCAGAATTTCCTTATTTTTTTGTTGTTGTTTTTGTCTTTTTAGGGCCTTACCCATGGCACATGGAGGTTCCCAGGCTAGGGGTCCCATCAGAGCTGTAGCCACTGGCCTACATCACAGCCACGACAATGCCAGATCCGAGCCTTGTCTGCAACCTACACCACAGCTCACGGCAGCATGGATCCCTTACCCATTGAGGGAGGCCAGGGATCGAACTGTGTCCTCATGGATACTAGTCAGATTCATTGCCATTGAGCCACGATGGGAACTCCAGAATTTCCTTACTTTTTAAGGCTGAATAGTATTCCATTTTATGAACATACCACATTGTGTTTATCCCTTTATCTGTCAATGAACACTTAGGTTGCTTCTACCTCTTGGCTTTTATGAGTAATGCTGCTGTGAATATGGGTTTACAAATATCTGTTAAAAACTCAGCTTTCAATCCTTTTAGGTATATACCTAGAAATATAGTTGTTGAGTCATAGGATAATTTTATTTCAAAATTTTTGCAGCCCTAACCATACACTTTTCTGTAGTGGCTGCATCATTTTACATTCCTAGAAACAGTGCACAGGGGTTCTGATTTCTCCATATCCTTACAAACACTTGTTATTTTCTGGTTTTATTTATTTATTTGTTCATTTGTTTGTGTGTTTGTTTTGATATTAGCCATCTTAGTGGATGTGAAGGATGGCTTTTTTGATATTCCAAACCAAACCTGCTTTGCTATCTGCCCTTATCCATGATTTAAAATATAAACTACAATAGAAAATTAGTTTAAGTATTTGTGATTTAAATGAGATAAAACTGAACTACATCTTTTTAATCTATGTATCTACAAGATATGAATACAATTGGGAAAGAAGTCTAATAGGTCCAGAAGTTTTATAAAATTCTTAAGAGAACAATAAACTCAAATGACAGAAAGTAGAGCTTTGTGGTAAAACTGTTGTGAAATGCCAACTGAACACAGAAGCAAAATATTTTTAGGAAGTAAATCAACTTTGGTTGTTTACTATCAACTACTACATATTTAGAATAATATAACTAATCTATTTCCTACTCTTTCCTCTTTGGAAAGCTGTCTCAACTTCAAAACTTGACCAAACTTCTTTGTGAACCCGCAACTTTCAATTCAGTAGAGAAAATGTGCCAGCTCTCCAGCATGAACTTTGGAAACCTGTGTGAAGAGAGTGCATTTCATGTGCAGCTCCTTGAAGCAGCAGAGCTGGGCACCGAAATAGTGACCAGCTTGCTGTATCACGACAATGTCCTATCTGAAAAACTGAGGGATTTGCTTTCTGGGGATCCAAGCAAAATTAATTTAAGTATGGATAGGTAAGTTTTTCCATTTATTCTTCCTTGGTGATATCACTTCTCAAATAGGTAATTGATATGCCTAGTTCAATTTCTTCTCTTCTGCTTTGTTCCAGGTTTCTAGAACAGGCATTGCAAATGAATTTCTTGGAAAACATCACAAGGTTAATGCCGACCGTAGAAGCCGTGCTGCATGTCAATAACAGTGCAGACACTCCTGAAAAACCAGGTGTTTCCCCATCCACATTTTAAATGTTGTCTTATTAGAATGCATGTGTTTCTCATGCTGCAGTTTAGGAAAAGCTTTTTTGAAGTTCCTAAGCAAACCTACTTTGTATCTGCCCTTATACATAAGATACATTAAGCTTTCAAGTATAGTTACTTGTCTAAAATAAACACACAGCAAGCCAGCAGAGAATGAAACAGCAAAATTTGATTTCACAGCCAGATATCTTCAAAAATTTAACTAGTTAGACCATTCACCTTTTATTTATCAGATATATTAAAGTGCATTAGTAGTCAGTTGTGAGAGCAAGGATAAAATTTATTTACTTCCATGAGAGTAATCTGATTTTAAAAATAAAGATGTGCTACTGTCTACAGAACTATCAATTCAGAGCCTTCTATTAGTATTCTGAGCATAATGTGTCATGCAATACATTTCTTCTTTGCATAATACCACAACACTGAACAGAAAGGCATTCAGGATTTTGGACAACAGGCAGCCACAAAATTGGAAGGGCACTAAGTCCAAAAATAAAGAAGGTGTATTTGCATGAGGGATACTTCACAAAGAAACTGAAAGGCACTTGCAAAATGGAGATCACAATCTGCTAAAATAAAGTCAAAATAATATTTGTTATTCATTAAATGACCCAGATATGAAATAATTATAATCACTGTCTTAAAAAAGTTTGGAGTTAAACACATTCATTTTAAAAATTGAGGTAATGATTATGAAAACCCTTTATAAACCGTAAGGTGCTGGGAAAAGTTAAGGAAAAAAATACTCTGCGGCATTATGTTGGGGATTTAGAAAACCTTGTCCTAAGCTGACAATATTATATGATCCGAGGTTAAAAAGCATTTTGAATCTGTGTGATGTTTTAAATCAAATGGAGAGAGATATATTTAGCACATTATGTGATCAAAGTCTGTGAGGAAACCGTATTTTCCTCTAATCCACCTTGCATTTTAGACATCTAAGGAAAATTTATAATCCAGAGCAATCTGTTACCTTGGGTTAATGAGATCATAATAGGAATAAGTCTAAATCAGATAGAAATAGATCCTAAAGACGTAAAATTTGCCAAAACTGGGAGACATCTGTTCCTGACACAAGGTATATATGTCGAATATATGTTTCCATCTAGAAGGTTTCCATATGTTAGTACAACTAAAAAGAATTACATTGCAACCAACATGTGAGTTTTGCTTTTTTTCTTGCAGGTCAGTTAATAGAAATGTTTAAAAATGTTGAAGAGCTGAAAGAAGAACTGAGGAGAACAACAGGAATGCCCAATAGGAGTATCGACAGCTTGCTGGCCATTCCCATCCCTGATAACAGAGCTGAGGTGGGGTGGAATGCGTTTGTCCTTACATCCCGTTTTTAAAAATTTAAATAGCACTTAATATTTGTTGAGCACTTACCAGTAAAAGACTGAGAAGCTACATGCAAATCTGGTGAATTTGCCATGAAAATGATAACATTAGAGGCCTAATTCTTAAGTGAAAGTAGAAGAAAAATCCTGAAGCAAGGACATGATCACCATCTGTTCCTTTTCCTCCACGTTTCCTTCTCCCTCTTTTGCCTCCTTTGTCCTCTCCTTTTCTTTACCACAGATAGTTTTCTTAAATAAGTGTAATTCTTTGTATTCACTATCACAATCATATTACCTTAGGTACATTTGTACATTCTGTTATGATGATACCAAAGTCAACTTTGAGTAATCGAGGGGGGAAAAGGAAGGCCATTTATAATTTGCTGAAACCCAAATAAAAGTGAATAGTTGTTTTTACTTTTTAAAAGCCCCAAGACAAGACAGAGTACATAAAATAGATACATGGTCAAGGGAACTCTGGGTAAGTTTGTAGGTATAGTAGACATTTTTTGCTGTGAAAATGAATAATGTCATTTCCTCATAGGCTGATAATAGGGTTTTCTACTTGAAACGTTTTATCTCTTATCCCTTTCCCAAGTTCATTGTCTGGAAGTGTCACAGAAATTTTCCAAAAGAACTGTAAAGCTTAAAGATCTCATCCATTCAAAACTTACTATGTGACAGAGTATGTCATATCTAAACACAACCCAGTTATTCTCCAATATTGGATAAAGTTTCTTAAAAGCCTTTAAGGTTCACTTTGGAAAATATTTATATTTAGTTGTGTCATTTTAATTGGTTCTTCCAAACAAAAATTAAAGGTGCTCTGCCTTCACTTTTCTTCCTCTTTTTCAAGGTAAATTTATATGACTTCACCTCTCCCCTTTGGTTTCACCTTTCACTCATGTGATCCTAAGATCTAATTTCAGCAATCGCATTTTTTGGCCTCTGAAGAATAAAAACAGATAAATGGAGAACATACATTCTTATTACTTTCAAAAGGAAAGAAAGAAAAGTTTCTATAATCTTGAATTTCATAAAATTTTTCTTTATTTCAACTCGGTGGCAATAGAGATGACATCTCACTTCCCATAGTCACACCTCACTTTTCACGCCAGCGTTACTGTCCAGGATGGTTGATTCATATTATTGTGTGATTCTGGGCTTTTTTTCTTCACTTTTCATCTCTGGATCCCAAAGTTTATTGTACAAGATTGTAACCTTAAATGATTATAAAAATGAAATGAAATTTGAATTTAAAAGTAAAATTTTAAAGGCAGCAAGAGTCTTAAACAGGAATTTTTCCCAGACTTACTCCAAACCAATTTTCTTTCTTGGTACCATCACTCTACAGTTGTTCAAGCAAGAAATCTGGAAGTCATTATGGATTCCTTCTGTCTCTTTTCTCATCTTATTTCTTAAGTTTCCAGTGAATTGTGGCTCTTTAGCACTTTATTGATAGTAATTAGTGCTTTAAATAAAAAGTTACTTGATTTTTGAGGATAATTTGTCATATTTTTAAACCAAGTCTAAGAGTACAGAAAAATTCTCAAAATGGACAGATGGCTCTCAAAGGATTCCCAGCTAAAATATTTTTCTTCCTCCAACTTGCAGATTATTTCTCGTGTATTCTGGTTGCATTCCTGTGACAGTAATATGACCAGTCCCAAACTGGAAGATGCATTGGAGGAATTCTGCAGCATACCTCTTTCAGAGAGATCCCGTCTGTCTTACCTCATCGGACTCACTCTTCTGCACTACTTAGACATTTACAACTTCACATACAAGGCAAGTTGCTGTTGATGAAATAGTTTTATATTTATAGTTTAATATAAAATATTTTATTGCACATATATGCTTAATACTATAAGGAATGAAATCCATTTATACCACTTTTGTAATTATAGCTTTATTTTATAACTAAATGGGACTTTAAAGATTATATATGATAAATTTGCATATTTTATAGGTGAGGAAATTAATATTATTGCCTTATTTTTTTAACTTTATAATGATTTTTATTTTTTCCATTATAGCTGTTTTGCAGTGTTCTGTCAATTTTCTGCTGTACAGCATGGTGACCCAGTTACACATGCATGTATACATTCTTTTTTCTCACATTATCATGCTCACAGCAGGATCTCATTGCTTATCCATTCCAAAGGCAATAGTCTGCATCTATTAACCCCAAATTCCCAACCCATCCCACTCCCTCCCCCTCCCCCTTGGCAACCACAAGTCTTTCTCCATGTCCATGATTTTCTTTTCTGCCAAGAGGTTTGTTTGTGCTATCTATTAGAATCCAGATACAGGTGTATCATATGGTTATTTTTCTTTCTCTTTCCGACTTACTTCACTTAGTATGAGAGTCTCTAGTTCCATCCATGTTGCTGCAAATGGCATTATGCCATTCTTTTTTATGGCTGAGTAGTATTCCATTGTGTATATATACACACCACTTCTTAATCCAATCGTCTGTCATGGACAGTTGGTTTTTTTCCATGTCTTGGCTATTGTGAATAGTGCTGCAATGAACATGGGGGTGCATGTGTCTTTTTCAGGGGAAATTTTGTCCAGATATACGCCTAAGAGTGGGATTGCTGGGTCATATGGTAGTTCTATGTATAGTTTTCTAAGGTACCTCCATACTGTTCTCCATAGTGGTTGTACAGCTTACATTCCCACCAACATTGCAGGAGGTTTTCCTTTTCTCCACACCCTCTCCACATTTGTTTTTTTGTGGAATTATTAATGATTACCATTCTGACTGGTGTGAGGTGGTACCTCATAGTAGTTTTGATTTGCATTTTTCTAACAGTCAGTGATGTTGAGCATTTTTTTTTCATGTGCTTATTGGCCATATTATTGCCTTATTAACTCTCAATTTGTATATCCAAGACCAATAATTAATTTTAATATACACTACACTAAAGTATGAAATACAAATGTTATAATAAACTTTTTTAAAGTGATTAAACATTAATTTGATAGGATAAAAATAAAGATTAGAACAAAGTTTTTTTTTTTTTTCCTCAAGTAAAAGTATAGGGTTTTTTGATATTTAAAAAATTACTTTTTTTGTGGTTCCTTTATCAAATTTAGATAGAGGCTACAGTTCTTATCCAGTAGAATGAAACAGTCATTATTAGAGTTATAAAGGCAACATAACTCCATCTTACAATAAGTAGATGCTTTATAAGTGCTTATTGAATAAAAAACTGAAGGAAAAATATAAACATAGGAAAATCAAACACCTATATTTGCCAAATCTATAGGTCAAAATTATTTACATTATTGAAAAAACTGAAAAAAAAAACCGTTTTACCCTTTAAGAAAAACCAGAAACAACACAGCTGACTTGCTGAAACATTGTAGCAAAGGGGATGCAGTCATTTTAGGACTAATCATAAATAATCCTATCTGCTGTCATCATTATCCCACACTTATATTCTGTACTGGTGCCCTAACTGGCCTGCTATCTCCACATTTGTCCTCACCACCCCAAACCTACTCCACCACACCCTATGCAGAGTGATCCTTTTAAAACTTAAAGCATATTGTGTAACTTTTTTCTGCTTAACACCTTCCTGTGGCTCCTCATTTTATTCCAGTAAACCCCCAAATCCTGTTGGGGCTCCAGAGCCTGCAACACCTCCCTGTTTTTAAAATCCCATTTCCTACCTGACATCCCCTTGGGCCTATGGCTGCTACATGAGACCACTCCTGGAGATGTTCTTCATGTGATTTGCAGAACTATGCATCCTTACTCAACATTGACCTTCTCAATAAGATACCCTGACAATCCTATTTAAAATGCAACCAGGGAGTTCCTGTCATGGCCCAGCAGGTTAAGAACCTGACTAGTATCCAAGAGGATGCAGGTTCTATCCCTGGCCTTTCACAGTGGGTTAAGGATCTGGCATTATCATGAGCTGTGGTGTAGATCACAGACATGGCTTGGATCCTGCATTGCTGTGGCTGTAGTGTAAGCTGGCAGCTGCAGCTCTGATTTGACGTCCAGCCTGGAATTTCCATATGCCACAGGTGCAACCCTAAAAGAAAAAAAAAATTAAAAAATAAAAAATAAAATGCAACCAGCCTCATCTACAGCACTCCCAAACCTCCTTTCCTTCTCTGTTTTCTGTTGCACTTCCAGCATACTATATATTTTATTTAATATTCATGTTTGTTGTTTATTTTATATCTACCTCTCTTTGGATATAGGCTCCACAAGAACCTCTTGTTCACTGAAACATTTCAAAAGCCAAAAACAGTGCTTGGCCCTTAGAGGAACTTAGCAAATACCCATTTACTAAACAAATAACTCTTTTTTACGTAAATTATAACCTAAACTGCATATAAATTGAAATTATTAATTTTTCATCTAAAATTTTAATCCTTAATAATGTCTCTGCAGAGCACATATCAAATCAATTATTTCTTGTTGAATATGGTAATTAAATATGTACATTTTACAAGCTGAAGACCATTCCTAATTATTGTAAATAAAAATAATGATGTAGTCAGTTTATTTCTGATGTAGGCATGCCTAGAGTTTGGGCAGAACTGGAAGCAAAATTAAGACACTGAATCCAATTAGAAAGATCTGATTGCAATTAGTAGCTGTGCTATTGAGACAGCTATGTCTTTGTGATATCTCTCCACCTGATCTTGTGCTCATAATGGTGGCCTTTGACCCTCCTGAACATGCCAAGAGCTTTCGCTCTTCATGAACCTCAGATATCTTTGCCCCTCTGCCTATTGCCTTCCTTTCTTTATTCTTTCTGTGGTTTGTTCTTTCTCTACTTTGGGGTGCCATCTTGAAAAGACTTCTTTTGCTTTCATAGTGAAACTTCCTAATGCCTCACATTCCCCAGCCTTTTGCTTATTAACTTGCTTCATATCTGTTGCTCCTACTAAAACAAAGTAGTACATGTGAAAATTATATAATTGACATTTTCCTTTCAGACATTTAAAATCATTTATTTTGGCAAATTTATTGAGGTATAATTTATATATCATAAAATTCACTCATTTTAAGTGTAAGATTTAATTTTTTTAGTAAATTATAGAATTATGCAACAGTTACCACAATGTGTTTTAAAATATTTCCATCCACCCAAAAAGAAATGTTGTGTCCACTTACAGTCACTTCTCATTCTGACCTCTGGTACAGGAAACCTCTAATCTATTTTCTGTCTCTATACATTTGCCTTTTATAGATATTTTATTTATTTATTTATTTATTTATTGTCTTTTTGCTATTTCTGGGGCCGCTCCTGCGGCATATGGAGGTTCCCAGGCTAGGAGTCGAATTGGAGCTGTAGCCGCCGGCCTACGCCAGAGCCACAGCAACGCGGGATCCAAGCGCGTCTGTGACCTACACCACAGCTCACGGCAACGCCGGATCGTTAACCCACTGAGCAAGGGCAGGGACCGAACCCGCAACCTCGTGGTTCCTAGTCGGATTCATTAACCACTGCGCCACGACAGGAACTCCTCCGTAGGTATTTTATTTAAATTGAATCATATAATATGTGGTCTTTTTGTCTGCCTTTGTTCACTTAGTATAATGTTTTGATTTTCATACATGTTGTAACATGTGTCACTATTTTATTTCTCTCTATTGCCAAATAGTATTCCAGCTTAAGGATATATATTTTGTTCATCCATTCATTTAGATTGTTTCCACTTGTTGGCTATTGTGAGTAATGGTGCTATGAACATTCTGATACAAATGTTTGTGTGAGCATAAGTTTTTATTTCTCTTGGGTAAATATCTAGGAATGGAATTGTTGGGTTATAGAGTAAATTTATGTTAAACTTGCAAGGTGGCTGTACCTTTTAATATTCTCATTAACTGTGTTTGAGGGTTCCAGTTTCTCCACATAAATCATATCTTTCTTTTTCTTTTTTCTTTTCTTTTTTGCCATGCCTGCAGCATGAAGAGGTTCCCAGACCAGGGATCAATCATTTCTTTTTATTCTGTTCCTGTTAGGTGTTTTTTCCTAAGGAAGATCAAAAGCCGGTGGAAAAGATGATAGAACTCTTCATAAGACTGAAAGAGATTCTCAGTCAAATGGCTTCCGGTGCACGACCGCTGCTAGACAGAATGAAATCCCTGAAACAAATGCATCTGCCCAGAAGTTTTACATTAACACAGGTAGAAAAGTCACCCAGTAACGTTCATGTTAGAAAATTCCTTTTGTCATATTAACTTTTATTTTGATTAGTTATAATACATTCAGCTACAAATATAGTACATTGACAAAAACCACTTACTGGAAAACTCTGACAAAACTTCTTGCCTCTTATTTTGGAAGTTTAGTACGCTGCATGTACATTTGGGATGCATGTTTTAAAGGAACTGTGGAATTTTAAGGATACCCTAAGCATTATCGAGTTTTCATCTGTATTATTTTTGATAGCATTTATAGCGCATGTAATGTTAATAAATCATGTATTTTTCTCTCACAGGCAATGTACAGAAGCAACCGGATAAACACACCTCAGGGATCATTTAGTACCATTTCCCAAGCACTGTGTTCACAAGGAATTACCACTGAATATTTAGTTGCTTTGCTGCCCTCTTCTCAGAGGCAGAAAGGCAACCACACCAAGGATTTTTTGACTCATAAATTAAGTAAAGTGCAAATTGCTGCAAAATATGGAATTCCCTTACATGCCAGTGAGTATACTTCAAAATTAGCATGGTAGTGTCACCTCCTAACAACATTGTCTACTATATCTTAGCCTTGTAAAAAAAACCTGGCTGTATTTCCTGTATTGTAAAATACATCCTTGTAGCTTATTTTATTCATAATAGTCGGTACCTCTTACTCCCTCCCTGATATTGCCCTTCCCCCCTTCCCTTTCCCCACTGGTGACTGCTGGCTCTCTATGTCTATCAGACTGCTTTTTGTTGTTGTTATATTCCAGTTTGTTGTATTTTTTAGATTCCACATATAAGTGACAATATATAATACTTGTCTTTCTCTTTGACTTACTTCACTTAGCAGAATACCTTCCAAGTCCATCCATGTTGTTGCAAATGGCAAAATTTCGTTATTTTTTATGACTGAGTTCATTGTATATATGAGTTTATGGGTATACCACATCTTATTTTATTATTAAAGTATAGTTTATTTAAATGTTGTGCCAATTTCTGCTGTATAGCAAAGTTACTCAAATTTTATGTATTATTTTCCATCATGGTCTATCCCAGGAGATTGGATATAGTTCCCTGTGCTACACAGTATGACATTATTGTCTATTCATTCTAAATGTAATGGTTTGCATCTTTTAACTCCAAATACCCAGTCCATCCCACCCTCTGCCCCCACCCCCTTGGCAGCCGCAAGTATCTTCTCCATGTCTGTGGGTCTGTTTCTATTTTGTAGATAGGTTCATTTATGCCATATTTTAGATTCCACGTATAAGTGGTATCATATGGTATCTGTCCTTCTCTGTCTGATTTACTTCACTTAGTATGAGAATCTCTTGTTGTATCCATGATGCTGCAAGTGGCATTTTTTTTCTCCTTTTTAAGTCTTAGTAGTATTCCTCATGTTGTTAATCTATTCATCTGTCAATGGACATTTGTTTCCATGTCTCGGCTATTGTGGATAGTGCTGAAATAAACATGGCGGGGGGCATGTATCTTTTTGAATTATAGTTTTGTCTGGATATATGCCCAGGAGTGGGATTTCTGGATCATATAGTAGTTCTACATTTAGTTTTCCTAGGAACCTCTACACTGTTTTCCAGAGTAGTTGTGCCAGTTTACATTCTTTCCAGCATTATAGGAAACTTCCTTTTTCTCCACATCTTCTCCAGCATTTCTTATTTGTAGACTTATTAATGATGGCCATTCTGACCAGGATGAGGTGGTGCCTCATTGCAGTTTTGATTTTCGTTGCATTTCTCTAATAATTAGCGATATTGAGCATCTTTTCATGTGCCTACTGGTCATCTGTATGTCTCCTTTGGAGAAATATCTACTTAGGTCTTCTGCCCTTTTTTCAACTGGGTTTTTTGGTTTTTTGTTGTTGAATTTTATGTCTGTTTTGGAGAGTAAGCCCTTGTCAGTTGCATTGTTTCCAACTATTTTTTCCCATTCCTTCTGTTGTCCTTTTTTTTTTTATGATTTCCTTTGCTGTACAAAATCTCGTAAGTTTGATTAGGTCCCATTTGTTTATTTTTGTTTTTATTTCTATTATCTTGGGGAACTGACCTAAGAAAATATTTTAAAAATTTATGTCAGACAATGTTTTGCCTATGTTCTCTTCTGGGAGTTTTATGCTGTCTTGTCTTAGGTTTAATTCTTTAAGCCATTTTGAGTTAATTTTTGTGCGTGGTGTGAGGGTATGTTCTGGTTTCATTCATTTACATTGCCACTGTCCACTTTTGCCAGCACCACTTGCTGGAGAGACTGTCTTTTTTCCATTTTTTATTCTTTCTGCCTGTATCAAAGATTAATTGACTATAGGTGTCTGGGTTTATTTCTGGGCTCTCTATTCTGTCCCATTGATCTGTATGCCTGTTTTTGTACCACTACCACCCCATTTTGATTACTGTGACTTTGTAGTGTTGTCTAAAGTCTGGGAGAGTTATGCCTCCTACTTTGTTATTCTTTTCCTGAGGATTGCTTTGGCAGTTCTGGGTCTTTTATGGTTCCATATAAATTTTTGGATTATGTGTTCTAGTTCTGTGAAAAATGTCATAGGTTATTTGATAGGGATCACATTAAATTTTTAGATTGCTTTGAGTAGTATGGCCATTTTAACAATATTAATTCTTCCAATCCAGGAGCATGGGATATCTTCCATTTCTTTGAATCCTTTTTCATTTCCATTATTAATGTTTTATAGTTTTCAGCAGGTAAGTCTTTTACCTTCTTGGTCAAGTTTATTCCTAGGTATTTAATTTTGGGGGATGTGATTTTAAAAGATATTGTCCTTTTATATTCCTTTTCTAATATTTCATTGTTAGTATTTATAAATGCAACTGATTTCTGAATGTTAATCTTATTTCCCACTATTTTGCTGTATTCATTGATCAGATAGAGTAGTTTTTGTGTGGTGTCCTCAGGGTTTTCTATATATAGTATCACATCATCTGCACATAGTGACAGTTTTACCCCTTCTCTTCCAATTTGTATACCTTTTATTTCTTTTTCTTTTTTCTTTTTTGGCTGATTGCCGTAGCTAGGACTCCCAGTAATAGTTTGAAGAAAATCAGTGAAAGTGGGCATCCTTATCTTGTTCCTGATCTTAGTGGGAAGGCTTTCAGCTTTTCTCTGTTGAGTATTATATTGGCTGTGGATTTGTCATAAATGGCTTTTATTATGTTGAGTTATGTTCCCTCTATGCCCTTACCATTTTGGTAAGAGTTTTTAAAATGAATGGATGTTGAATTTTGTCAGATGCCCTTTCTGCATCTATTGAGATGATCATGTGATTATCGAATTTTCTTTTTTTAATGTAATGTATTACATTTGATTGATTTGAACCATCCTTGTGAACTTGGATGGTCATGGTGTATGACCTTTTTCATTTATTGCTGGATTTATTTGGCTAAAATTTTGTTGAGAATTTTTGCCTCTATATTCATCAAAGATATTGGCCTATAATTTTATTTTTTGGTAGCATCTTTGTCTAGTTTTGGTATTAGGGTGATGGTGGCTTCATAGAATGTCTTTGGGAGTGTTTCTTCTTCAATCTGTTGGAAACGTTTAAGAAACATTGATATAAGTTCCTCTTTGTATGTTTGATAGAATTTGCCTGTGAAGTCTTGAACTTTTGTTTATGGGAGTTTTTTTAATTACATATTCAACTTCATGTCTAGTATACCACATCTTCTTTATCCATTCATCTCTTGAGGGACACTTAGTTTGCTTTCATATCTTGGCTATTGTAAATAATTTTGCTATGAACATTGGAGTGCATGTATCTTTTTGAATTAGTGTCTTTGATTATTTTGGATATATACCCAGGAGTGGGATTGCTGGGTCATGAGTTTTATTTTCAGTTTTTTGAGAAAAGCTCTATATACTGTTGCTACAGTGGCCACACCAATTCACATTTCTACCAACAGTGTACAAGTGTTGCCTTTTCTCCATATCTTTGTCGATATTTTTCTTTTTTTTTTTTTTTTTTTTGCTTTTTAGGGAAACTCGCAGCATATGAAGTTTCCAGGCTAAGGGTCGAATTGGAGCTACAGCTGCTTGTCACAGCCACAGGCACAGCAACACAGGATCTGAGCCTCATCTGTGACCTACACCACAGATCATGGCAATGCTGAATCCTGGACCCACTGAGTGAGGCCAGCGATTGAACCCACATCCTCATGGATACTAGTTGGATCTGTTCCCACTGAGCCACAACAGGAACTCCTTGTATTCTTTTTGATGATAGCCATTCTCAAATGTGTGAGATAATATCTCAGTGTAGTTTTGATTTGCATTTCCCTGAAGATTAGCAATGTTGAGCATCTTTTCATGTGCCTATTGGCCATCTGAATTTCCTCTTTGGAAAAATGTCTATTCAGGTCTTCTGACCATTTTTTTAATCCAGTTGTTTTTTTTTTTAATTTTGAATTGTAATCTTAGCCTTTTATAATAAATGAAGCATTAATTTTCCCCAAAATTAAAACTAGAAAACACTCATATAATACTTATCACACATCAAGCATGTTATGTGTATTAACTCATTTACTCTTCACACTAGCTCTGAAGTAGATGCTACTATAGCTACATCTTAGTAAGAGAAATGATGCACAAATAGATTAAGTAACCTAGCCATGGTTGTCCAGTATAAAAGTATCAAAGTTGTGATTTCAACCCAGGCAGTCGGCTACAAAGCCTAGCCTCTTAACCACAGCACTAGGAATTTGTCAGTCATAACTACACCTTGCCAGTAAACAATACAACATGCTTTAAATCTCCTCAGGTCAATATTTGTCTTAACTTTTAGAAAAAGAAGTAGAAATTTGTATTACACATAGAAGAGCTTCATAAATACAGCAGAACTATAAACATTCAGTAGCATTTGATGTATAAGCTTTGAGATGCAAAATATGATCAGTTGAGGGATTACAAATAATATAGGGATATTTAGCATAACAATTGGATTGACTCATTTATGTGTTTATTAACTCATTCAATAAACATTTATTGAACAGTTCTTATGTACCTGGTACAATAGCAAATTTTTGCATATATTTTTTTAAATTAGTGTTGGTGAGAAAGATCTGTTTGAAGAAATTCTGAAATGTGGTTTTCAACCTTTCTAACTCCTCTTGTTTAAATGCCATCACTTACTATAAGCTTGCTTATTGGGTTTGACCTGTATACCCAAAGAAGATATTTACTATGCTTTCTTACTTTGACACCAGATGTTTCGTGTTTATTAAAAATAAAGGGAGTATAAGACTTGTATTTTGGGGTACTAGAATAATAGCCTTTGTTAATTTACCATGAATAGATTTTAAAGGCATATAATAAATTATTTTACTATACTTTCTCTTTCCAGCACCATTTTGCTTTTCCCTTTATAAAGACATCATTAATATGCCTGCTGGACTTGTGATTTGGGCTTTCTTGAAACCTATGTTGTTGGGAAAGATCCTGTATGCACCATATACCCCCGTCACAAAGGCAATAATGGAAAAGGTTTGACTGTTATAACTCACATTTTCTATCTTGAGTATTGAGATGATTTTAAAATAGTCAGCTTCGAAATTTACTCTAGCTGGCTCAGATTTCTTTATAGCTTACATACTATTTCCTTTGACTTTCTGAAACTCTTAATTAACAATTCTCAACTTCAGGCCTGTATATGTGTAAACAGCATACATTGGATGATAGCTCCTTCAAGAGAAATGAACCATGTTGACACTCGAGAGTGAGGTTAGTTAAAGCAAAACCTCAGATTTTTCAATTTATCTCCAAAAGCAGAAAAAATTTCTACAACTGGCATCTAACTTTGAAAGTATGTAAAAATAGTGGCACTAGAGAAAATAATACTGGGACATTATATAACTAGTTTGAACAAAAACGTTTGCTGAATTATAGATTCTTGGCTTTGTATTTGATTGTACAATTTAACATCTTCCAATTATATAGAAGACAGATGTTGAGAAAGACAACATTATTAATAGTAACTGTATTTATCATCCACCTAATATAAGCATAATAACATTTCTCTCTCACTTTTAAAGTTGGCTTAGTGATTTGAATTATAAACTGGATGCTTTTAAAAGGATGGAGTAAAAGTGGGGAAAAGATCTCTGCTTTACCATTACTTAGTCATAAAACTATAGATTATGTAAATATAAATTATTGTTTAGGTCTATATAAAAATGGACATGAAATCATAACTGATTTCTAGAAATTTTTTCCATTTTAGTGTTTATATTTTAATACCTTATTTGCTTTATTGACTATGCATTTCTACACAGTTTTGCATAAATGAAATCATTACACGCTTATTTTCTAAGTGCAATCTTTTTTTCTTTCCTTTTTGCTTGACTCTCACTTCTTTTCTTCCTGCTTAATCCTACTCTTCCTTGTAAACTAATGTATGTTAGCATTCAAGCATGTGTCTTTCTATGATTTATGTACATTCCTTTAATCAGTTATATGTTATTATATCCTATGCATGTTCATATACAGAATCCTTTGGTCATTGTTTGCATAATTAAAATGAGGTTTCATTATAATACTTTCCTACGTATTTCTTTAGTCACACAACACCTTGTGGCAATTCTTCCAATTCAACAGATATAATTTATTCCTTCTTTTTGAAGATTAAAAATTTTTTCCATACCATAGAATTTGCTTAGTCAATCTCAGTTGTTGGGCATTCATTTTGTTCCCAGTGTTTCCATGTTGCTCATGTAAACAGTATGACAACAAATAACTTTTGTGCACAGGACTTTATACCATGGTATTTTTATTTCACTGAAGTGAATGTTCAAGATGGAGGGATTGAAGGATATTGGATTCTATTTTTATGATTTTTGTCAGATTGCTTTCCAGAAAAGGCTATACACATCCCTGTCTACCAGCAACACATAATAGTATCCTTCTTCTTATATCCTTGAACTAGTAGCAAAATATGCTATTGGTAAAAATGGATAGCTTGTGATAATTCCAGAAGACATGCTTTCATTTTGACTGTAAATTCTCTGTGGACATGAAGTAAACCTTAAATTTTCTGTAATTTTTACAAGTGATCTTGACCCTATGAAAACTGCCACTTAAAAACTTTTGTCCATGTGGGAAATTTCTGACAATGTTTTACTAACTCCACATTTTAGAACTGTTTCTTAGAGTTATGTAACTAAATAACCTTAAAGATAACTTTCCAAAATATAGGAAAAAAATACTAATGGACCAGACTGATTTCTGTTTCTTTGTCTTTAAGTCTAATGCAACTCTGAGGCAGCTGGCAGAATTAAGAGAAAAATCTCAAGAGTGGATGGATAAGTCACCACTTTTCATGAACTCCTTCCACCTGTTAAACCAGACTATTCCAATGCTCCAGGTAGGAGACGGTTCTGTCATTCACCTTCATATGAATTATAACTCTTTGAGATTTTAGTCTCCTTCATAATGGGGCTGGGAAGATAGTAACTTAGAATCCATATTTATCAGATTAAAATTTATCAGACCTCTAGAGAGCAGGTCTGAGACAGGATAACAGATCTGTCACTCATGTTTGTAACCATCCTCACCTCTCCTACCACAATTTCTCTCTCTGTAATTCAGAGATAAACCATCTAACAAGTTGATCCTGAGACAGAGCTAGTGAGGTAAATCTATTTTCCAAAAATAAGATGTGGTAAAAACTACTTAAAATATGCTGATTTTATTATATTTCTAAATTATGTCTCATTATTTTAACCAAACCAGTCTTCCTAAAATACTAATATTCTGAAAAGTAATGTTAAATTCAGGGAGATCTTTGCTTGAAACATTTGACACTCCAGGTTAAAGATTTGACAATGCAACTCAAATCCAATGAACACTAGTTGAAAAGTGTAATCTGGAATTCTTATAAAAGATGCAGGATTTTCTGAAGATGATGCAAGTAGTGTGGGGAAATGCTCCAGGCTCAAAGAGAGCTGTTGGCAGCTAAACATCAAGCAGCAGAGTTAGATCCATTATCAATTTGAGAAGAGAAAATTGTCAGGAATGGTGACAATTTAGGAACTTCAGGAGAGTATGGCTTTCACATCAAAGAATTCAGAAAGGCCCTTGGAAAACTAATGGAGCCCTAGAAGATTTTTGCAACAACAATAAAAATGCCCTTCTTTGTAATCATGCTCAAGAAGTTAAATATAGAACAAAGAATTTGTGTCATACAACTTTATTAGAAAAGTCATATCCAAGAGATACTTTACTCCGTCTTTGTTTTGACTAACAATTAGTCCATGGTTATTGTAAATAATAAAATTAAGTCCTAAAATATATATTTAACACAATTATTATAAATAAAATTTTCATCACACATCTTCCCTACAGTTTACTATTAAATTCAGTTCTAATTTTAAGCATGTCCATTTTAAGTGAGCTTTTTTTAAGTGAATCTCAGATAACAAAAGCTACATGGACAGTACTGACACATGTATTTTCCTCAGTGGAAAATTGATCTTTTTCCCCTAAAACTCTTTTTCTGTGAACAGATAAAAATCCCACACATATTATTTCATTAAGGAAAGTTTTGATGGCTAAAGCAGTCAATTAACAAGGGGTATGATCTATGCATAATAGTTCCAAAGTACAATAATTTGCTAAGAAGAAATTCTGTGACTATTTCCGTAAAGGGATAATCTTTTTTTTAAAGGGATCCTGTAAGGACCTAAAGATGCTGAACAGTATCTTCATTCTATCCAGACAAAAGAAGTTATTATTCTTAATTATCGAGGAAAATTTATCTCTAAAACATGTACAGAATTTGAAACTTAAAGCTTTCAGCACATGACCTGGCTTTGCCATTGTGAACTCTCATTCTTTCTTTCATTTTTAACCATCTCTACGATGTTTTGATTATCCTCATGTGTGTCATTTCAGTCAGCCCAGCGAGTAAAACAGTCAAATCAAATAGTGTTACATGAAACTTCAGTTACAAATCATTTAGGGAGAAATACATTTCTCTTTTTTTTTTTTAACTCTTTTTGCTTTGTGCACACTGACATAGAGGTAAAAGAAAATGACTGATGCTTACATTTGAAAGAACTCTTTACATTAAATCTACAATTTTATGCATTTATCTTATGTGTCAGTGAAAAACCACCAACTATTACAAAATAGGACAAATTAGATGACAAAAGAACCAAAAAACAATAAAAAATATATCTTGAATGTGGAAAGTATTGTACCCATAGTGTCTTCACATGCTCCTCTTCTGTGTACTTATGCACAACACATTGTTCCCTCGGATAAATGCACCCCCATACTTATTCTTCAGTTCTCCGTTTACATACTCCTCCATCTGTTCCAAGGCAACATTCATGTAGCCATCCAGGAAAACCAGGGTCCGTCAGTAATCCATTCCAGAATTTAATTTTACCACTACTGGTTGTCCAGTGATTTTCTTGAGGAAGTCACTAGGTGTTTGCTTCTTCATACTCATTTTAACAATCCTGATCAGAAATTTGGGAGTTAGGAAACCTGAATGCTAATCCCAGCTCTGCCACTTAAGAAGCTTTGTGCCTTGGATAACTCATCATTTCACCTCACCAGGAGCTAGGTTCCTCACCTCTCAGCCAGGATCAGAACCCCCACTCCAGGAACCCCACAATCCCAGCCTCCCTGCCATTGTGAACTCTTAAAACAAGTGACTTAGAATACTTGATACAGTTTATGGATTGTAGTAGTAGTAGTTCTAAAATGATAACCACTGCGCAAACTTGTGAAGATCATCTGTGTGGAAGCATTCGAAAATAGTATTGTATATCATAGACAGGATTGATTGTAACGAGAGATGGAAGAATGGAAGTAGAGTTTGATGCGTCACCTCTGAATTGCAGTTCGCACAATTTGCAGTGCTTTGCTTATTAGTAATGCTCTGATTCAGGTTTTCCACAATGCACAAATTAATTCCTAGTAAATAGTTAGATGTTAAAGACCTTGGGTTATCATGGTGTGTAGCTATGTGATAGCCATCTGTCTTCATGCTACCAACTACTCTAAGACTCCTCAGCAGCTATAGATTTAGCCAATTAAATCTATTTTATACATACTCTGTTAACACATAATATTCTTAATCATTTATCTCCATGATAACATAACAAGATATTGATAAGACGGAAAGAATAATAAGTTCTACTCAACTATTCTTTCTTTATTTTTTATTTTTATTTATTTATTTATTTTCTTAGGGCCACACCTGCAGCATATGGAGGTTCCCAGGCTAGGGGTCCAATCAAAGCTGTAGCCACGAGCTAGGGAACTTACATAGCTTTTTGGACCCTAGCTTTGTCATCTATTAACTGGGGATAATAATAGTACTTACCTCTAGGTATTATTAAAAACTCAGTGAGAAAATCAAGGTAAATTCAATTAGACAGTTCCCAGCACATAGTAAGATCTCAGTAAGAATTACCTAGTAGAACAACTGTAGTGATAGAATTTTCGTCTCCTAATTTGGAAGTTAGCTACATAATCCTTTATATTAAAGCATCTGTTTTTTTTTCTTATCAGTCTTTTCATGTATATAGAATAATTTGAAGTTTAATCATTAGTTTATTTTTCCATGTTCACATAGCTGCACTTAGTACAGTGTAAAATAATACCTTAATAATTTACATTTAACTATTCTGATTAGATACTGCTTTGCAGGAAAGTAACCTGAAGCTGGAAAAGGCTGAGTGCTTGCTGAAAGACTCACAGCTGGGAAGTGGTAGGATCAGAATACAAATCAGTTTTGTCACGTCAAATTCCACATAGACATCAGTTTGGTTTTTGTTGTTTCGTGGTGTTTTTTTTGTTGTTTTTTTTTTGTTTTTTGTTTTTTTTTTTTTTAGCTGCACTGGCAGCATGTGGAAGTTCCCAGGCCAGGGATCAAACCCACACCACCTGAGTGACCCAAGCCACTGCAGAGACAACAATGGATCCTTAACCCAGTGCGCCACAAGAGAACTCCCTAGACATCACTGTTTTTTAAAGTTATTTTTAATGGTTGAGTATTATTCCATTGTATATATTACCATATCTTCTTGATCCACTCAGCCATTAAAAGGAACGAAATACCTGCATTTTTAGCAACATGGATGGACCTAGAAATTATCATGCTAAGTGAAGTCAGTCAGACAATGAGACACCAACATCAAATGCTTTCACTGACATGTGGAATCTGAAAAAAGGACAGAATGAACTTCTTTGCAGAACAGATACTGATTCACAGACTTTGAAAAACTTATGGTTTCCAAAGGAGACAGTTTGAGGGGTGGGGGGATGCACTGGGATTGTGGGAAAGAAATCCTATAAAATTGGATTGTGATGATCATTGTACAACTATAAATGTAATACATTCATTGAGTAACAAAAAAGTTATTTTTGTTTCAACTGAACAAAATTCACTTATGAACCATCAAAATTGTGCATAACCTGTGTGAAAAATAAATGATATTATAGCTGTAGAGAAAAAGGATTGTTAAATTGAATATGATTTCCTAATATTGTTAATTATGGTCATATTGGCCAATTTAGCACAGTGACCAGTTTGTGTCTTTAGAGAAGCAAAAACCCAGCCTTTCAAGTGATTACCAGCCACACCCCTCTTTCTTTCTCAAAGATGTGTGTGGGAGCCTTTGCATGATGATGCATTGTTTACTGCCTAATAGTGGTACCTCATTTCACTGTGGGTGTCATTAGAGAGACAAATGATTAAACATGTTTTCTTCTTGTATTAAAACTGACTCCTTATTATTATTTGTTAGAATACTCTAAGGAACCCCTTTGTGCAAGTTTTCATCAAATTCTCTGTCGGACTTGATGCTGTTGAACTATTGAAACAGATAGATGAACTTGGTGAGTCCAGATTGACAAAACTGTTATTCACTAGTCATGTCAGAAATGTAAAAAACATTGTCCTATATAAGATCTTCTTTTTTTTTTTTTTCTGTATTTGGTTTCTCTCTAGCTATTCTGAGGAAAGTAAAATTCTGATATATCCATCCACTTTCTTCCTAGTTAATTGTACAGTTACAGATAGTAATGAATATTTGGATACCCAGTGTCCATAGTTAGTTTCAGTAATTATAAATGCAACATATTCTGTATAAATGCAGCTTGTCCTTCAATCACAAGTAGGTGGCTAGAAGAGGTCACCTTTTTTTGGGGGGGGGGGGTAACGATGAAAAGCAAGTCTATAAAGACATAAGAAGATAAAATGGTTTATTCCTGGCTACATTTATAATTTTATCTCCACTGGCCTCTGTATCACTTTGACTAACTCAGAATGTAACCAGAAGAGGTTATAGAGTTAGCAAAAGCAAAACAAAGACAATACAGAGACTCAAAAAAAAAAAAAAAACCTAAATCAGTATTCAAGGTCGACTCCTCCTCTCATGATCATTTAAAAGGAACAGGCTGAAGAGGATCAAAGAAGGCTGTCTGAACTTATGCATTCCCTCTGCCACATCCCCACCTTCAACCTAAGAGATGCAAGATATTTAATTCAGTCTGTGTCTGACTCCCTGTTGCTATGCAACCATGGATATGAGGAAGAGATTGAGAGCATCAGAATTTGGCAGCAGTTGAGCAAATGCTCCTCCTCCTTCCCAGCGCTACTGGGACTTAAGTGATTTAGGTTGTAAACCAGTGCGGAGGAATTATGCCTACACTTACATGGTGTATAATTGTCTGTACTTTATGATAGTTAACCCAATTTGACTAAAGAAAAATATTAGTGATTTATTCTCTAAAAGTATCATTTGGGTAAGAAAGCATTTGATCAAAATATCGGGGATAAACTACAAAGGTCTTATATAATTTTTTTCATTCTTAACTGTAGATATAGTAGATGAGTTTTAAAATTAAAATAAAGTCAAAATGACTCTAGCAGTGAGACTTGCTATTTGTATAACTGTATATTTAACTTAGTATCAAAAAGGTCGTGTAGTTGGAATTTGGGAGGCACTGACTTCAGAGCTCTTTGATTCTGTCTGCCAGCCCTTCTGAAGAATCCTTTACAGTTGTGTTGATTTCCAACGGCCACTGGAGGCCACTGTTCAACCACAGCTTTACCCCTCCCCCACCAACGTGTATATCCAGCAAAATATTTCACTTTAAATTCTAATGAGAGGTTCATTTCAGAAGTTTCCCTCTGTGAGAAGTTTCGTCTTCTACCGGACAGTGGTAGAGAGAAGTTTGGGTTCTGTGAAGAAAGATTTATGATATTCACTGTCTTCTCAGTATTCACGATGATCAAATCAGTGAATATTTAATCGGCCAAGTGATTTATTAACTTACAATTTTATATTTACCCTTTGTCTCAGTTGATTTCCTCATAAGGAATCATGAAGTTGAAGAGCAATTAAATTCTTTTTCTTCCAGAGTAATTACCTGAAATAAAATCATGATCATTTTGTTCAGCTTACTATAGATATCAATAGAGATAACTCACATCAAGTTTTAAATCAAACAATATTAGAAAATTGTAACTATGTCTCATAGATGGTCATAGTCTCCTGAGAAATGAGCCTATACCACAACTTATTGAGTGATGTTGTTTATGTGTTTCTACACACTTTGCATGGATTTCCTTGCTTAAATTCTTACAGGCACATTTCCTGAACAAAACAAGCAAATTTTTGTTTATTCAAACTTTTCATCTCTATAGTTTTCTTCCTAATTAATGCAGATAGATTTTTTTAATTATTCACTTTTAGTCATTGGTTAATTAAATTGTAGCGGAATATACTTTTGGATTAACTTATATCATTCTTTGTACTTGAGTTTACTGTGTCTGTTACTAGTTCAACATTCTCCTTAATGAACATTTGCACAACTGGCTACATTTTCCCAGAAAAAGAATCCTGGATTTTTTGAGTAAATTCTACAAGTTCCTATTATTTATAATCTAGTTTAAGTTTTAATACTTACCAAAAAAAAATCAGTATTTTGTCCCATTATTACTAGAAACATTATAATATGCTTTGTCTCTGTTTATTTTCCTTCTTTAGATATTCTAAGGCTGAAATTAGAGAACAGCATTGACCTCATTGATCATCTTAACACACTGTCTTCCCTGACAGTAAATATTTCCTCCTGTGTATTATATGACCGTATGCAGGCAGCCAAAAGCATAGATGAGATGGAAAGAGAGGCTAAAAGACTCTACAAACGCAATGAACTCTTTGGAAGTAAGTGTTATTCTACTAGAATTTGAGCTTCTCTTTGTACTAAAATTGGCCAAATTCTTCCCTCACTTCTTTCATCCAGAACTCAGAAAAGTAGTCAGGGGTGAGGCAGAAGGTACTGTCCCCTCTGATGTCTCATTTATAATGAGAACCTTTCATGTAGTCAACCAACCATATTGTTTGAGGAGCCTTCGATATGTATAATTATGTTGGTGTGGTTAAAATTAAAACCAAAAAGGATTACACAGTCACAGGGTGAAGCTAAGTCCATCCTCCTAATCAGTCAGATTATTTATTTTAAGGTGTGTGTGTGTGTGTGTGTGTGTGTGTGTGTGTGTGTATGTGTATTTAATTTCAGTAAGTGGCTTAAGAGTGATATATTTAATCTGGCCACTTAGTTTATGATTGTATTCTCAAATTCCTGTTTTGAACCTCTGATGTTGTCACTTTCAATTAGCCATCTTTTCTGAACTTAACGGTCACATTACTAACTCATTTGCCTGTTTGACTGTCCCCTATGTATACCTTCCAAACAATGAATAATGTCAACCATAAAATAACCTTTCTGATGTTTTTCCCATTTTATTTTTAGGTGTTATTTTTAAGCTTCCTTCTAATAGCAGCGGGCACAGAAGCTATGACTCTGGAACTATATCTCTTCCTCCTGTTGTGAAATATACCATCCGCATGAGTCTTAAGACCTCACAGACCACAAGAAGCATAAGAACCAAGATTTGGGCCCCAGGGCCGCACAATTCTCCGTCACACAACCAGATCTATGGCAGGGCTTTTGTTTACTTGCAGGATAGTATTGAAAGAGCAATCATTGAATTGCAGACTGGCAGGAACTCCCAGGAAATAGCAGTCCAGGTCCAAGCAATTCCCTATCCCTGCTACATGAAAGACAAGTAAGTCCCTGCACTTACAGCCCTTGAAAATATTTGACCACTTTTTTAATTCACTTCTTTCATTCATTCACATGTATCATTGAAAGGGATAATGTTCACCCAACCTTTGTCAAATGCTTGTTTCTAAGAAGAAGTCCACAGTATATGGCACAGCTCACAAGAGCTGTTCTTTGTTACTGAGATGATGGTAAAGTTCTTACAAAATGATCCATGTTTTCTTTGTCATAGCCCTTAGTCTTCCAAGGGCTTTTGCCCTAAAATTAGGAGAGTTGGACTCTAGACCTGAGTGCATTGCTGCATGATTTTGGTGTTAACCCATTCTCAACTGGTCTCACTTTTCTCTAGTCGAATGAGTGCGTTAAACAAAACAATCTTAAAATCACTTCCAGCTCTCAGATTTCACTAAAAATCTGTGAGTACAAGATTAGTTTTAAGGAAAATAATTTAATAAGTCACATTATTGATCAACCTTCTAAGATAAATCTTGTGCTATCTAAAACTATCTTATGTATTCTCAGTCCACTTGGTAGGAATTTCTCTAAAATATTTTTGCTAAATAAACAACAAATGTAAAGATCATGCTTTGGACAATTGAATCTAAATGTTCAAGAAGTTTGCCAGTCAGGTAACACGGATATCTCCTTCACTCTGACCACAATGAGAAAATAAGGTTGGGGGATTAAGTTTTTCAAGCCCATTCTCCTACACAAAAGCTTGAGGCTGACTATTACTTTAAATGCATTGTACTTATTCAGCCCAGGTATTGCAGTTTATATACAATTCAGATGGGTCTGGATTTTTTTTTTTTTTCTGTTTCTATCAATGCTTCTGTTTCCTTTGGCTGCTTCAAGAGCTATAGCTGAGATGAAGTTATGTAGCCCTTTGTGCCACAGTGATGCAGGGAGACAGAAGAGAATTCTGTTGGCAGGTTGTCAAGGTTAGCGGCTTATTGTGGAAGCCAGTCAGGACCTTGCTGCCTAAACCATATGTGAACTGCAACACCTTGTGTGAATAGTAAAGACCTGTGGTTTCAATTAAATGAAAATTCTCATCTATTTTCCTGCTCACTTTTTCCCCTTGTAAATTTTAGTGTCTAGAGTGGTAGGTACCTGCATGTTTTTTTGAAGGGTAAAGTAACCGTGCATTCTGCATTCTTCATCAGAGTAAGAACATAATGCCTTATGTACACATATAAACTCTTTGTTGCATAGAGTGCTTTCACATATATTATTTCATTTGTCCCACCAAACAACCTGATAAAAAGGGAGCAGATATTGGGAGTTCCCGTCATGGCACAGTGGAAACAAATCTGACTAGGAACCATAAGGTTGTGGGTTCAATCCCTGGACTCACTCAGTTGGTTAAGGATCCAGCATTGCCTTGAGCTGTGGTGTAGGTCACAGATGTGGCTCGAATCTAATGTTCCTATGGCTGTGGTGTAGGCCAGCCAGCAGTTGTAGCTCAGATTGGACCCTAAGCCTGGGAAGCGCCATGTGCCATGGGTCTGGCCCTAAAAAGCAAAAAAAAGGGGGGGGGGGGCAGCAGATATTATCAGCCACATTTTCCAGATGAAAAAAAGGAAATCCCAGAAAAGTAAAGTAAAGTAAATTGCCCAAAGTTGAATTGTTGATACTGCACTGGTCCTTCAATTACAATACCAGAATTTTCTCTTTCATACTATACCAATCCTAAGATATACAGTTCCTTGGAAGAAACATTAGCAGGGATTTGTTATTAATGAATGAAGTCCTTTGCCTAATTCTAGAGCCAGAAACAGCACCAAGGCTGGACAAGAACCAAGATAAAATTCATTCAACGAATACTCTTTAAGTGCTTTCCCCATGCCAGACAGTTTCCCAAGAACCAAAAATATTGGATGTGGCACCAACCCTCACTCCTCCCCCACCCCAAAAAATCCTTCATATCTAAAGTGAAAATGAATGATAGTGATGTCATGGTCCATTAATACTTGCATTTTCCATGGGAACTTGAAAGTAATTCCTTGACCTTATATATTAAAAAGAAAATAGCTTTGGGACATTTCTGCAAGTGAAAGCTTCAGTAGAACCTTCTATGTAAAACAGATCAATTTAGAGTTTTTCTCATTGAGAACTACTCCTTTGCCTTAGCCGGTAGAGGGTGGCTAATGTCAGAATTACGGTTCTCAGGGTATGGTCTGTGGACCAGTAGCATGAACATCACCTGGGAAATTGTTTAAAATGCAAATTACCCACCCCACCTCAGATATACTTAATCAGAAGCTTATGGGTGGGGCCCAGAAATCTGTTTCAGTAACCCTTCAAGTGATTCTGATGACTCAGGTGTCGTGGGCCAGCCACTCAGGAATATATTTGGGGCCCAATGAAGTATTTCAATGTCTCTCTAGCACATTGCCAGAAAAAGCATTTCTATACTGTTTACAAAACATCTCCTGGAGCATTGTTTTCAAGAATCCAAAATGTTCTTTTGGAGTTCCCATTGCGGCGCAGCGGGAACAAATCTGACTAGTAACTATGAGGTTTTGGGTTCGATCCTTAGCCTCGCTCAGTGGGTCAAGGATACAGCGTTGCCAAGAGCTGTGGTGTAGTTCGCAGACGCGGCTCAGATCTGGTGTTGCTATGGCTGTGGTGTAGGCCGGCGGCTACAGCTTTGATTCAACCCCTAGCCTGGGAACCTCCACATGCCATGGGTGCAGCCCTAAAAAAAAAAAAAAAAAGCAAAATGTTCTTTGTCTTCATTTTAAATCAAATGATTTTGAGTTTTATTTTATTTCATTTTGAGAAATTTAATTTAATAATAACTATGAACTTCCAAAGAGCAGATAAATACAGTAATTTGAGAAGATATCTTTTAGCGAGATAAACCAATCATCTACTAGTTTTAAATCTGCCTTTTAGATAAGAATTTAGTTTAGACAGAGAGTTTAGAGCTTTGCAGTTATATCATATAATAATTATTTTCCTGAACAGGACATGCTCAAACACCCTTTAAACAATTTGGCAATTTTATCTAACAATCCAGAACTGTTTTACTCTTGCAGCATTACAGCAAGGAAATAATGCACTTACTGTTAAGTCAGCTTCATATTTCATAAAGAAGTCATATTAATAATTATTCTCAATTTCAAAACAGGTGTATAATTTCAAAATAAGAAGAAGTGTGTTCTTTATATGTTTACCATCTGCAAGTGTGGCATTCATTTTGGTCACTGGATTTTTGTTTTTTTGTTTTTGTTTTTGTTTTTTCCTACAGCTTCCTAACCAGTGTCTCTTATTCTCTTCCAATCGTGCTCATGGTTGCCTGGGTTGTATTTATAGCTGCATTTGTAAAAAAACTTGTTTATGAGAAAGACCTTCGGCTTCATGAGGTATGTTGCAAATATCTTCTTATTATAAATAAGTTCTATCTGTATGCAATTAATTACTATGATTTTAATCACACCTCTGTAGACTCAGAAAGCTTGATCCATACCTTGTGAATTCAGTGGAAAAATATTTAAGAATATTTTAAGTATCTTTAAGAATCATTAAGGTGGCTGGTATGGCAATATTTTGTTTTCTCAAAAAATTCCATAGGGAGTTCCCGCTATGGCACGGTGAGTTAAGAATCTGACTACAGTGGCTCAGATCCCTACAAAGGTGCAGATTTGACCTCTGGCCCAGCACAGTGGGTTAAAAGATCCTGCATTGCTGTTGACACAGATGTGGTGTAGGTCCCACAGCTGTGGCTCAGATTCACTCCCTGGCCTGGGAACTTCCATATGCTGCAAATGCAGCCATTAAAAAGAAAAAAAAAAAAAAAAAGGAAAAAAAATTACATAGAAGTTATTTTACAAGGGCTTCTGAAAAACAAAATCTGAGTACAATTTATGATCCTAAGAGTAATGTTTGCCCAAGAAGTTACCTATAGGACTTGGGATTTAACAGAGGAAATTAAACATTAACAATAATTATCAAGGCAGAAAAAGTTGTTGGCATAGTAACTAAATGAGTCTAAATGAAGATACAGGTACACATATAGATATGGACTGGGACATAGACAAGACATATGGCTTGTTTCAGCTCTCAAGAAGCACATTCTTCCTTTTCTTTTTTTTTTTTTTTTTTTGTTGTTGTTGTTGTTGTTGGTTTAGCAACGTTAGAAGGTTCTATTTATAATCAGATGTGCCCATAAAATCACCATAGCAAATCCTCTTTCTGGCAAATCTTGTCTCCTTCAATCATCTCCCACTGACTCGTGTCTTACAGACTAAGAATTTCATGTTATGCTACTGATTAAATTAATGATACAAAGTTGGAATATAAGACCTGGATGTAAAGTGTGATCTCTTCTTGAGCATACTCTTCATCATTATCCCCAAATACAAAATATCTTACTTCTCTTTAGAATTTATGAAGGACCACTGTGTGATTTTCAAATTGTATTAAAGTAGAAATTATTTTATCTGTTCATCCTGTAATGAATCCATTTTTACACTCATTCAAGAAGTGAAAAGATAGCGGAAACATTTCAAAACTGGGGCACGATAATTATTGCAAGGCCTGGCTGACAATCTGAAATAATGAGGTTAGAGTAACCTGTTAGCCCACTTGTACTTTTCAGCTTACTTTGCCAGTGCTTTTAGGCAATTGATTATTTCTCCTTACAAGGTACAAATTACTGCTTCATGTTTTTGTTAGCCCAACACCAGGCTTCCAGGGTTGTCCTAGAGTTAAAACCTACACTTCTTACCTTTCCTATTTGAATTCTAAATGATCCTCAGCTGCATTTTTATATTTCAGTTATAATTTGGTTAAAGTCTGATCAGCTGGTTTATACCCTGTGGTATTCTGTTCTGTGCACAATGTTTTCTTAATCCCAATCTAGAAACCCGAATCCATGCCCCAGACCATAACTTTGGTTGCAAGCTCCTACCTTATATTTCTCTTTCAGGTTCCTGGTACTCAGAAGTGAATCTTTATAAATTAAAGAAAAACTTTCTTTTCTACATAAAAATAAATATCTACCTTAAAAGTATTAGAAATGAATAGTAAATATAAGTAATTTGTATATGTGTGTGTGACATGTCTATTATGTATATATAATACATATGTATGTATATGTATAAATTCACACACACTGTATTATTTGATTTGAAAATAATACTCTCTGAATGCATCTATGGATGTCACCAAAAAACATCAAAGCACAATAAAGAGGTTTCTCAGTAGAAGACGTGAAAGACATTTTTAAAAATTTTATTAAAGTAAAGCTGATTTAGAGGGTTGTGTTACTTTCTATTGTTCAGCAAAGTGATTTAGTTATTTATATTTATATATATATGTGTGTATATATATATATATATTCTTTTTCAAATTCTTTTCCATCATGGTTTGTCACAGGATATTTTTTTATTGTTATTCCCCCAATACAATTTTTTTTCTACTGTACAGCATGGTGACCCAGTTACACATATATGTACACATTCTATTTTCTCACATTATCATGTTCCGTCATAAGTGACTAGACATAGTTCCTAGTGCTACACAGCAGGATCTCATTGTTAACAGTAGGACCTTGTTGTTTACCATCCAGTATATACTAGTTTGCCTTTGCTTATCCCAAACTCAATGCTTTCCTCCTCCGCTCCTCCCCTGGCAGCCTTACGTCTGTTCTCTATGTCTATAAGTCTGTTTCTGCGTCACAGATGGGTTCGTGTCATATTTTAGATCCCTCATATAAGTGACATCATAGGCTATTTGTCTTTCTCTTTCTACCTTACTTCACTTAGTATGATAATCTCTAGGTACATCCATGTTGCTGCTAATGGCGTTATTTTATTCCTTCTTATGGCTGAGTAATATTGCATTTGTATATATACCATGTTTGCTTTATCCATTCGTATGTCAATGGACATTTAGATTGTTTCCATGTCTTGGCTATTGTAAATAGTGTTGCTATGAACATAGGGGTGCATGTATCTTTTCCAGTTACAGTTTTGTCTGGGTATATGCCCAGGAGTGGAATTGCTAGATCATATGGCAAAAAACTTATAGTTTGTTGAGGAATCTCCACACTGTTTTCCATAGTAGCTATACCAATCCACATTCCCAACCAACAGTGCAAGAGGGATCCCTTTTCTCCACACCCTCTCCAACATTTATTGTTTGTAGACTTTTTTTTTTTTTTTTTGCTTTTTAGGGCCACACCTGCAGCATATGGAAGTTCCCAGGCTAGAGGTCAAATTGGAGCTACGGCTGCTGGCCACATCACAGCCATAGTCATGCAGGATCTGAGCCACTTCTGTGACCTACAACACAGTTCACAGCAATGCTGGATGCCCAACCCACTGAGCAAGGCCAGGGACTGAACCCAAATCCTCATGGATACTAGTTGGATTCATTTCCACTGAGCCACGATGGGAACTCCTGTTTGTAGACTTTTTAGTGATGGCCATTCTCTCTAGCATGAGGTTGTACCTCATTGTAGTTTTGATGTGCTTTTCTCTGATAATTAGCAATGACGAGCATCTTTTCATGGCCATCTGTATGTCTCCCTTGGAGAAATGTGAAAGACATTTTTAGTGGTAAACCAGTTTCTATTTGATAACTCTGTGTCGTCATCTTGCAGGCATCTACTTAAAAAATTTAACCACCTAGGAGTTCCTGTTGTGATTTCATGGTAACAAACTCGACTAGTATCCATGAGGATGCAGGTTCAGTCCCTGGTCCCAATAAGTGGGTTAAGGGTTGGCGCTGCTGTGAGCTATGATGTAGGTCACAGACATGGCTCAGATCCCATGTTGCTGTGGCTGCAGGTGGGCTGGCAGCTGTAGCTCTGATTTGACCCCTAGCCTGGGAACTTCCATTTGCTGTGGGTGCAGCCCTAAAAAACAAACAAACAAACAAATTAACCACCTATCTTAGGGGTCAAGTTCATATAGTGGAAAATCATCAGATTGGAATCAGAAAATCAGGCTTTGAGTCTTGCAGTTCATATTCACTTGGGCCCAATCCCTTAAATTCGCTGAGTCTTATCATCTAGACTTCATTCAGCACTGTATTTCCAGAATGTACTTTCACACTGCTAGAACAGAAGAGGCTTTCAGTTATTCATTTTTTATCAATTCTAAGATAATGATTTTTTTTCACATTTTAAAGCCTCTGAAATTGAGATGTATTTGATAGTGTATCATGATTTATTTGGCAGTGATTTTTCTTTCTTGCTGGCATGTAAAATAATAACATATCTTAAAATTAGTAGTGTCCTAAATTTAAAAGAATATGGTATATTTGTGAGGTGTATTGATGGTATCAGGTATGGAATGAGTAGAGTATTTCTAATGTCCCTGTTTAGGCTCCCTCTACTACCTATAGTTCTAAACTAACTTCTTTTTTAAAATGAAAGGTGAGCCCAAAGAGTGAGAAGCGACTTGCTGAAAAGTATGAACTAGTTAATGATAGATCTGGGTGAAGAATCTAAGTGTCTTGACTTCCAACCAATCCTTTCCTTGTCATAGCTACCTTCCCTCTCACCATTTTATTTAGTAGCATAGATTCCTAAGGACTTTTGAAGATGACAGTGGAAAATCTCTTAGGCTATCCATGACTCAAGATTATGCTTTAATACTGTCTTTTTAATATTCACTAAGACCTAAATCTGCCCATTGTCTAGTTCCTTCTGGTTCCAATTGAATTAAAAAAGTAAAAAAACAAACAATTTTTTCTTTTGTAGTTGTTCTCACATCTAGTCAGGAAAACCAGGACAGTTGCTAACTCAGTGAAGCCATTCATCTCTGACCTTGTTATGGTATGATTTTAGTGAATACCCTTAACTTGTTAAAGAAATTTAGCACAAATATATTAATGCTCAATAAATTTATTGATGAAATTAAGCCTGTAGTTAAAAAAAAAAACTATTTCAAAATGCCTTTCAGTTGAGTTTTGTGCTGCATTTCTGACTTTTTAAGATTAAAATATTGGAGTTCCCATTGTGGCTCAGTGGAAACCAACCCAGCTGGTATCCATGAGGATGTGGGTTTGATCCCTGGCCGCACTCAGTGGGTTGGGGATTTGGCATTGCCATGAGCTGTGGTGTAGGTCACAGATGTGGCTCTGATTCTGCATTGATGTGACTGTGGTATAGGCCAGTAGCTGCAGCTCCTATTCGATCCCTAGCCTGGCAACTCCATATATACTGTGGGTATGGCCCCAAAAAAAAGCCTCCAAAATTAAAATACTAAAACTATACAAAAGCTGATTTTATATCACACAGAAGAGTATTTTTCACATTACTTTCTTGGTTTTGTGGTTAGTTTCATGTATTTGCTCTAGCGTAAGTCATTTATGGGAATTTCAGTACTTATATTCAGTTGGAGACAAAATTTTGGAGTTGTTCTCTCTTGGTCCAGACAAGTAACCTAAAATATCTGTGGACTGCAGAGAGGTTGCCAAGAATTATGCAAGAGTTTATAGTCCTCCAGTGCTTCACTCTAGATAATTTTTGTTTTGTTTTGCTTTTTTTTGCTTTCTTAGGGCTGTGCCTGCAACATACGGAGATTCCCAGGCTAGGGGTCGAATCAGAGCTTTAGCTGCTGGCCTACACCACAGCCACAGCAAAGCCAGATCTCAAGCCAAGTCTGCGACCTAAACCACAGCTCATGGCAATGCAAGATCCTTAACCCACTGAGCGAGGCCAGCAATCAAACCTGCATCTTCATGGATCCTATTCAGATTCATTTCTGCTGCACCACAATGGGAACTCCCACTCTAGACAATTTTTTATGTCTTCTTGATATACATCATGCATCCTACCAAGTGAGAATTTGAAATATTCCAAGTGGAGTTCCCGTCGTGGCGCAGTGGTTAACGAATCCGACTAGGAACCATGGGGTTGGGGGTTCGGTCCCTGCCCTTGTTCAGTGGGTTAACAATCTGGTGTTGCCATGAGCTGTGGTGTAGGTCACAAACGCGGCTTGGATCCCACGTTGCTGTGGCTCTGGCGTAGGCTGGCGGCTACAGCTCCGATTTGACCTCTAGCTTGGGAACCTCCGTATGTCACGGGAGCGGCCCAAGAAATAGCAAAAAGACAAAAAAAAAGAAATATTCCAAGTGATAGTCACAATATCCTTTATACTTGCTAAAAAATATAAATATCTAATGTTTAGAAATTGTGGTAGAAAATGTTATTTCTTATTAACTGATGTTTGACATTCTTATTGAATTGAATGAAGACATTGCTATCAAGTAGATATATGCATATTTATGATTTTTTTTCCTAACAGCATTAATGTCAATCCCTGTGCATAAGCTTCTCTTGAATGTGGCAGCACATTTATCCTAAATCTTACAGAGTCTCTTTCTTTTCCTTATTCTCTGCCAAGAACTGGAGCAAACTTTGACCACTGTGCAGAGGGGCTTTCCTAACTACAGGTTATCAGATATTGATAAATTGTTCCAGCAGTTTTGGGAGGCTTAAGAAAAGTGATTCTTTGATTATAATGCTGGCACCTGAATCTGTCACTCTGAGGAGGAGCTAATGACATCCAATAAAGCATAGCCAGACACTCTCTGTGGGCCACCTCCCATTAGCAATTTTGGTCTTGGTTATCATCATGAAGTTGGCAGTGAAACTACATAATTTATGGATGACTTATATGCTCTCATTGCTTTTTCTCTTTATGAGTAACAGCCACTCTTATGGGATAAAATCCTGAAGTTTAACACTGAAGTTTGATGCTAGAATGTTAAGTAGTAAACACTCTTGGAAGCACCTACCTTGATCTGTTGTGATTTAAAAAAAAAAAAAAATAACAATGCTCAATCACCAATTTTACCAACCCTTAAGAACAAAAATCTGATCTTGAGTCTTGAAAATTTCAAAATTACAATGATAAACATCTTCAGTCCTCATCTTTGGGTTTGCTAAATTGTCTTTTAACAAGGCTATGAACGGAGAATTTTCTAAATATGTAAATGTTTTATACTGAAGCTATCAGTTGTTAAGGAGGGAAACACATTTATACACATGAAGTCAGCTTTATTTCATGTCCTTAATAGTGTCCTGGATATTTTATATCCACTTTGTAAAATATGTTAACATTGCCTCCTACTGACAAACATTGCTATTGGGGGAAAAAATATCTTTTGTATAGGCCAGTACACTTAGGTGTTAAATATCAGCTTTAGGTAGTTATATGGGTTCTTTAACTCCCCATTTAATTGTATTCAAATAGACATTAAACTCAGTAAAAACATCAAAATACAAATAACAGGGAAGGCAGATTAAAAAGAGCTAATATACCCTGACTGTGTTTGACCTAATGAGTATCTCTGAAATAAATTCATCCAACATGACGCAGTAATTTCTCAGATGGGGTGGGGTACAGGGAAAGAATTGCCAAAATAAGATCTGTGAGGTCTTTTTCACACCAAAATGTAATTTTCTTTTTAATGGTAGATACATAGCAATGGGAGAAAACCTTCCGTAGTGAATCTTTGCTCCATGCTGACTCACTTTTGTATTCCTGTGGAAACACGGGTTGTCTTCACTGCAAAGGGTAGCAGGATCTGGGAGGAAAGACGCAGTAGGGAGAGAAGAGGGTGAGGAAGAGGGCAAAGTTAAGAGGAAAAGTCACAGGATTTCCTCAGCAGTGATTAGCTTGAGGCCCACAGCTCAGACTATTGGCAGTCAGATATCTGTTTCCATGGTAACAACCAGAGCAGCAAAGTTATGAAAATGTGGTAGGTTGCAAAGGCAGAAAGTAAAATTCACTATTTTGCTTATAGAGCAAAAGATTTGGCACATCTCATTTTTTTTTTCCTGGACAAGTTAGGTTTAAAGGGGGAGAGCATTGAAAATCCTTAATTTTGCGAAACAATATTGAGTTATAAAGCTGTTAGTGAAACATTTCTTTCATTTCATTTTTTAATGGAATATTAGACTCATAAGCTCAACATTAATCAAGAGCTGTTAAAATAAACCAGGTGCAAATTCAGGTCATCCATGGTCCTGAGGACTTCAGGTCTTTCAGAATCCTTTTGTGTTAACACACAAACACTTTATTCTGGTCTGTTTTTCTACCTTGGTGGATTGCCTTAGCCTCCAGGGATATCAGTTGAGAAGGAGGTGTAGACTGTCTGAGATACATGAGCTCATGGCATGGAAAACAAAGATGACAGACCTGACCTAGACTGTCAGTGAGATGGGGAAGTTGTGCCAAAAAGCATAAAGTCTCCCTTCAGAGTTTGCATGTTTTTAATTCTTAGGAATCAGGTTATTCTATTTTCTCTCAGAAATATGAATATTGATTTCATTGTTTGTTAGTGTTTAGTAAAGAAAAAGTAAAGGGGAGTTCCCGTCGTGGCGCAGTGGTTAACGAATCCGACTAGGAACCATGAGGTTGCGGGTTGGGTCCCTGCCCTTGCTCAGTGGGTTAATGATCCGGCGTTGCCGTGAGCTGTGGTGTAGGTCGCAGACGCGGCTCGGATCCCGCGTTGCTGTGGCTCCGGCGTAGGCCGGTGGCTACAGCTCTGATTCAACCCCTAGCCTGGGAACCTCCATATGCCGAGGGAGCGGCCCAAGAAATAGCAACAACAACAAGAACAACAACAACAAAAAAAAAAAAAAGAAAAGAAAAAGTATGGGGTTTTATTATCTCAGTCCCTACAATGAATTTGAAATAAACCATAGGTTTTCACCATCTTGAAATATTCATGCCTGCATAAATGTCAAATTCATGTTGTAAAATTCTGCAGGGGGTAGCAAAAATTTTGATGATCCATTTTAGACTAGTTTAATCTGGAGACATCACTTAGATACCAGTTATAAAATGAAATTGTCAAAAAAAAGAAAACAAAACTCAATATCCAAACCATTCGTAATATTGGTGCACTCTGGGAACATACCGTCTAAGATAGGCTGGAATACATGGTCATATTAATTTCGCATGCAAGCAGGGACAATTACTGGACTTGTGTAAGTCATTAAAATGCCTAGTTTCATGTATATGAAGCATCTCATGGACATTTTGAAATGGTACAGAAATAATTGTTATCTGAGAGTATATTAGCTTAAGAAGCAACTAACACTTCTTCCGTTTTACAGTACATGAAGATGATGGGTGTGAACTCCTGCAGCCACTTTTTCGCCTGGCTCATAGAGAGTGTTGGATTCTTACTGGTTACCATCATCATCCTCATCATTATACTCAAGTTTGGCAATATTCTTCCTAAAACAAACGGGTTCATCTTGTTCCTGTATTTTTCGGACTACAGCTTCTCAGTTATTGCCATGAGCTATCTTATCAGTGTCTTCTTCAATAGCACCAACATTGCAGCTCTGATCGGAAGCCTTATCTACATCATCGCTTTTTTTCCATTTATTGTTCTGGTTACAGTTGAGGATGAGTTGAACTATGTAATAAAAGTATTCATGGTGAGTCAGCTGTCACAGGGTGTGAAAAGAATGAATCTTTTATGTGTGTTTAGGCTCTCAAACTGAAAGCACACTTACCTAAATTTAAAAATATAGTATGGCAGAACATGCAAGAGTTGGTTCTTCCTACACTGTTATCTACCATCCAAGTGTAAGACTATGAAAAGAAAACTTTTCCCCACAGTTTCTAAAACCATAATATGTGATGCTATTAGGAGAGAGTTCCTGAAAAAAGAACTGTTAAAATGTAATATGTCATGTTTTGACGATCGTCAAGAATTGACTTATCTCTGCCCAATTCCTTAAATATCTTAAAGCCTCTATTACGGACATTATTCTCATATGTGAATAACTCTCATAGTTTTTATGACATACAGTATAACATAATGGCATAAAGATGTGCTGAGAGTATGTGATCAACTTTGAATTCCTCTCTGCTTTTTTAATACAAAGATCTAAATTAATTTAAAAATTTTAATGAAAGCATTAAGATTAGTGACTTTGAAATTCATGAAGCAGGGGTAAAGCTCCTCATTGACTGAGAGCCATATTAAAACTTTGCTGTTTGTGGAAATAGAAAGTGATAAATACAGAATTCAAGCTCCACATGGAAGCTTGTGCCCATCACTGTCCCGGGAGCAGGGGGTGTTTAAACCTTCTTTGATTCTGGAGCCACTCTGTCAAGGGAAGCTGTGTAAGGGCCAGAACTAAGTTTCTCTGGTCCTTATCATGGCATCCTGCCCCAGCACTAAGTCACTGGATGCTGAATGGCTTCCTCAGAGAACCTGCCATCTTGATTATTTTTATCATTTTATCCCAAGAGCCTCTAGGAATATGTTCCCTAAGAAATATTTGGAAAGGCCAACTTCCAAATAGGGGGTGGGTGAAGGCTGAGACAGATCTTTCTCACTGCAACGGAGTGGCTGAGGAACCATCTTAGAAGCAGGGTGTATTCTACCTACAATCACGGCTTTCGGATTCTTACACACGCTTCAGAAGTAGCCATCTGTACCCTGAATATTTCCTAAAAATGGCATCACACACTATGTGAACATTTTTTTTTTGTCTTTTATTTAGCATGATTATTTTCTGAGTTCATCCAGTTTATAGCATGTATCAGTTACTTCATTCCTTTCATGGCTGAATAATATTCCACTGTATGCTTAGACCAGAATTTGCGTATCTGTTCATCTGATGATGAGCATTTGGGCTGCTTCTACCCCTTAGTTATTGTGAATAGAGCTACCATGGACATATACGGACATGTATTTGATAGAGGACCTGTCTTCAAATCATTGGGGTATATAACTAGGAATGGAACTGCTGAGTATTTGTTTCTATTTTCTGGTTTATTCAACTGTCAACTTCCTGAAGGAGGAAGTTTTGTTCAACAGTTCACCCCCAGAGCCTAAGGTAACCAACTGCCCTGATTTTCCTGGGACTGTCGAATTCCCAGGACACAGGACTTCGGTGACAAAACTGGACAAACCTATACAAGCTGGTCACTTTGCCATTGTCCAGGACAATATGTGACATGGAATAGCTAGCCAGTAAATATTTTTAAAATTAAAAAAAGAAAATGATAAATAACTTTAGCCTGACATTGACCACCTTGGGTTTAAACAATGTTTAAAATTCTAATTTGTTGCATATAAGTATTTAATCAATTGACATATTAGTATATTTTCATGTATAATAGCTTCTATTACTTGAAGTCAATCTATGAAGAAAAACATCTTTTGCCCCCTAACATTTCATTATATGTTAGTCTTAACATTGCATTAAGCTATAATTACTGATTTTATAAATTGCTGAGCACCATTTAATAAGTTTAGATACATATTTTGGATTTTGGACAGATATTTTCCAAGTTATAATTTTCCTGCTTTTGTTTTCTGCTATTTCCTCTTCTCTTCTTTCAGAGTTGTAGAGTGTGTGGTAAGGGACCTCTGTATTTTTAAATATGCTTGGAGAATTAGTGTCAATTTACATAAGTGCCCAAAGTGTTAAGTACGTTAAGATCTGTTTAGGTGAAATGTATGAAATCAATAAGAACTATCATTGTGGTTGATTTTCTTTACAGAGTCTGCTGTCCCCAACAGCTTTCAGTTACGCAAGTCAATACATTGCACGGTATGAGGAGCAGGGCATTGGTAGGTTCACTTTCTTTACACCCGGAATTTATCTTTCACACCTGCAGTACATCTCACAGAAGACTAAATGTATGTGTTCTCTTCTTAGGTCTTCAGTGGGAAAACATGTACAGTTCCCCAGTTCAGGATGATACCACCTCGTTTGGCTGGCTGTGCTGTCTAATCCTAGCTGACTCTTTCATTTATTTCCTTATTGCTTGGTATGTCAGGAATGTTTTCCCAGGTATGAATACACTTCCTACAGATAACATGCTTCTTATGGTTGTCATCATTACAAATCTGCCAATATCTATATTTTCTAATATTTGATTTGCTGTTTATCATCTCCAAAAGGAAATAGTTAAATCCCAAAACTAACCAAACTTTTTTAGGATGAGATAATGCATGTTGAGTTTTTTCTCTGATGTTCCTTTAAAGGATGGAGTAAATTGAGAAGCCTGGAGTCCAGTCTTCTAAAAAGGAGAACAAGATATTATAAGGCAAAAATCAAGTCTCCTAATTGTAAGGAGAATTTATCAAATTCTAATGGAACAAGACTAGTGGAGTTCCCTCCTACGTCTCAAGTGGTGAAAACTCCATCATGTTCAGTTTTTCCATTAAGCCTTATTTATATTTGCACTTTTTGAGGCTGTAAATGAGTAAAATTCATTATTATTCTACTCCAGTTATAGATGATTTTTCTAAAAGAGAAATATCTAGAGTCAGAAGCAGATCAGTGATTGCCTGTGACTTGGAGGTGAGAGCAGGAATTATCTGTAAAGGGCAGGAAAGAACTTTTTGGAGTTATTGAAATGTTTGGATTATGGTTATGGTTACACAACTTTATATATTTACGAAAAAATCATCTAACTCTATGTTTACGAGTACATTTTATAGTACATAATTATACCCAATGAAGTTGTTTTACAAAGAAAGAATAAAAAAGGCTATCTTTTTTTACTTTACCTTAGAAACTGAAATCACCTTTTAATTTTATATAATATCCAAAAAAAAAAAAATGAAAGCACTTCCTGAACACTATATAGTAGGTACCCTGTTACTTAGCCTCTCATGCTAACTGTTAATAATCAGTTAATAATTACTTTTCCTAATACATTTTTGTTACAGGTACATATGGTATGGCTGCTCCATGGTATTTTCCAATCCTTCCTTCCTATTGGAAGGAGAGACTAGGATGTGCAGAAGTGAAGCATGAGAAAAGCAGTGGCCTCGTGTTTACGAATATCATGATGCAGAACACCAACCCATCTGCCAGTAAGACAAGTAGGTCAACAACATGCATTATTATGAGAGAAGTGATATAAAATTTACATGACTAGTGATTTTAATTATGTTTTTCTAAATGGCAAAATGATCATCCTTTTAGTCATGGATGAATATATCTACACATATGTGTTTGGACTCTTAGGGAGATTAAATTGTGGCTTTTTCTGGGCTCATTAGCTCAGTTGGTTAGCATATGGTGCTAATTAGGCCAAGATTGCAGATCCCTTTGTGGTCCAGTTAGATTCACACAGAGAAAAATTTTGTTCCTTGGCCCCAGTTTGCACCCCTCACTCCAGCCATCTGTCACTAGTCATAAGGAGTAACAAGTAGCAAGTATGAATAATTTAGCATAACCTATTAACAACACTGAACAAAAAATGTCAGCCTCATGTCTTACTGACATTGAGTGAGCAGTGTCATCTTTCTAAAGTTAAGATGACCCGGAATTCCCGCTGTGATGCAGTGGTTTAAGGATGCAGCATTGTCTCTGTGGCAGCAGAGGTTAATCTCTGGCCCAGTTAAGTGGGTTAAGGATCTGGCTGACAATAGAAGTGACCCCTAAAAGTGGTCCTTTTGTGATGCCTGAAGGAGATGTAGGGAGTCTTAATGAATTTGATTCTATAAACCATAGATCTAAGTGAGCCTTGTCACTGTAAAAATCATACCCTATAGACATTTGTTCCATAAGTAGGTATCATCCTGTCTAATGGGAGGACCAAGCCTTAAAACTGCATTTTTGAATATTTGATATCTGTTGAATAAAGGAGAATCCATTATTATGATACTATATTCTGGGACTACCTTTTCTGACAGGAAAGGACAATATAAACCTTCAAGTGTGGTTCCGTACTCTCATTCATTTTTTAAGCAAGTGAGGAGATACTGAAGACTATAATAGCTCATTTGTTTCTGGAATTACTTTTTACTTTGAGGCTTGTATTTTTATAGTCTTCAATTTTTAATTAAGGAAAGATATAACTCTAGATGCATTTTCCTTCCTTGTGAGCTCATAGTTCTTTCCTTGATTTCTCTCCAGGTCCTGAATGCATGTTCCCCTCCAACATTGAGCCTGAACCTAAAGATCTCACAGTTGGGGTTGCCCTGCATGGAGTCACAAAGATCTATGGCTCAAAAATTGCTGTTGATAACCTCAATCTGAACTTTTATGAAGGACATATTACTTCATTGCTGGGGCCCAATGGAGCCGGGAAAACTACCACCATGTATGCTACTTTTCAACACTTACTATCATGAAGCATAACACTTACTATTTCTTCACCTCTTTCATAAAAAGTAAAGTTATATCCCCCAGATGGATTAAGAGAGCCCAGCTTGTATACTGTAGAACGGATCTAAATCAGAGGGCCCAAACTGTGAGTTCAAAGGCCAGATCAGACCCACCAGATAAGCTTATTTTGTCCACCTAATATTGGTCCACTAGTACATCTTAAAATTTTTAATTTTAGTGCAGTATTTAAATATAGGGGCATTATCTAAAAAAGTAAATATTCCTAGCAGGTCTTAGTTAACAGGAAGTTCTGGCAACATTTGATCTACAGGCTTAAGTAGAGACAATTATTTAGGGCTTATTAGTGACCATACTCAAAGGAGACATCTACTTTCTGGTTCGACTCTGGTCCCCACCAATTTTCACTGCCTCATACACTCAGTCTGTTTCATTTATTTGCGTGTATATCCTGGCCCGTGTACCAGGTTGGGTCTACAAACCTTGATATAAACACACTTGGCCCCAGTTGCTTTGTTGCAGGGAACACTTGCCTTGATTCAAGAAGAAAGAAAAAGATCACCAGCATTGGGTCACTTTGCTGTAGAGTATAAATTGGCACAATACTGTAAATCAATCAATAAAAGAAAAAGAAGCACCAGATATCAGATATGGATCAAAGAAGCCATAAGTAGTACATGGGCTATTCTTTCTCTCTCTTCGTTTAACTAGCATTTTCCTGTATCCTTATGAAGAAAAGATTGAAATGTTTTTAAATTAACATTTTTCTGAATTTTTTTTCTGTGACTCACCTCCAGCGCTCCACTAGGCTTAGTTTGGAGTTAGCTCTGAGATGCTTTTGGTCCTCTAGCCCTTATTTGAGAAAGAGTGTCTATTGCCAGCTCTGCTATTTACTATCATCATGAGTAAGCTCAGTGACTGCCAAAACATATACAAGTTATTTTTTTGTAAATAAAATGAAATTTTGTAACAAGAAAAGGTTATGAAATGAGTGAACATGCAGCTCTTCTCATTTATATGACCTGTTTCAATCAGAGTTGTTTTTCTAGTGAGAACATAACGCTTAAAAGGTAAGATTTCTCTCAGTCAATCAGAGGTCAATGAAGAAAAGGGAGCAAGAAGACTTTTGAAGAGGCTACACTTTTTGCTGATAAAGTCCTCACTTTAGTCTTCTGAATATAAAGAATGAAGTGTATTATTGATTTTAATGTGCTTATGGGAAGAATTTTGCATTGTATCGATTCACTATTTAATTCACAGTAGCCATTTAAAGTCTATTACATGTAAAGCACTAGTTTGGTACTGAAAGTGTGAGAAAACAAGTGCTTTCCCTAATCTCATGGAGCTTATGTTTTAGTGGAGAAGATGAGTATTAAAAAACGGCCCAGTTTACTAGCCATCTGAAAGTTGATGAGTTTTGTAAGTGAGAATATCCTAGTTGCAGTGTAGAGTGAAGAGTCTGAAGATAATCAGAGTTCATGTGGGAAACAGAATTAGGAGCCTATATCAGTTGGTAGACAAATGGTGATGTGGCTCACCCTATGGTGGTGGCTGGAAAATGGAGAGATAATGGAGTTAGGAGACTAAGATAGGAACATGAAAAAATTTATGCAACAGTAGGGAGAGGTATCACACACTGAAAGAATAACATCAGTGAGGGTATGGGTTTGAGGGCAAAGTCCATGAGTTAAGATTTAAACATGTTGAGTTTGAGTATCCTGTAAGAGATTCCATGGAGAAGTGACATTGTTAGTTGGATATATAGAGCAAGCTTGGAACTGAGTGAAAAGATCTTAGCTGAGATATAAATTTGAGACTCAGTGGCCTACAGGTACTAACTGATACCAGGGAAGTGTCGGCATTTGCTCAAGGAGAAATTACACTTGCGGTTAAAGAGCACAACCATTTCTATCACTATTACCACCACCATCACCATTATCACCATCATCATCATGTAGTGTTTCTATAACACTCTAAATTAATTTTAACTTGTATTCCCAATTAATACCATTTTACTTCATAGCTTGACCTGGCCTGGGAAGATACACTGTAACATTTTTTGCTAGCCACTGAGATGTATTTAATCCTGAAATCTATCTCAAAGCTTTGGTTCACACCTAATTTATTGTTTCTTTGTTTCCAGTTCCATGTTGACAGGACTGTTTGGGGCTTCATCAGGTACCATCTTTGTTTATGGAAAAGATATCAAAACAGACCTACATACTGTACGGAAGAGCATGGGGGTCTGCATGCAGCATGATGTCTTGTTCAGCTACCTCACTACCAAGGAACACCTTCTCTTGTATGGCTCCATCAAAGTTCCTCACTGGACTAGAAAGCAGCTGCATGAGGAAGTAAAAAGGTCAGTTACGATGAGAATGAGAACATGCATTGGTAACCCCCCTCAAAAAGAGGCTGGGCTATAGTAACAATAACAGTAGGAAAAATTTTCTCACAAAACAATTGTTTTTTGTTTTTTTGTTTTTCTAACATTGTATACATTTAAGAGCATTATCCTCACAACCTATTATTATACTTAAATTATTTAAATCTCTTCATCTCTGGCTGCCATATTGCCCCCAGTCCTTTGTTTCTAATCTCGGTGGCTACTGTACTGGTCTTAACTGGACTTCCGACTTCTGTATTCCCCTATACAATCTCTTCCCCTATACAATCTATTCTTCAAAGAGTATCCAAGGTGACCTTTTTAAACCACCGACGAGACCATGTTACTCCTCTGTCAAAACCTTCTAATGGCTTCTCACCACACTCAGTGTGAAACTCAGGAATGTCCTTATCAAGGCCTACGCGGCACTTTCCAATCTGCCCCCAATATCACTTTTATTTCCTTCTACTTTCCCTCTATGTACTCTGCTCTAGGCGCGCTTGCCCAGGTGCACACTTGGTTTTGCTGGCCTGTTCCAGCCTCAGGGCATTCCGTGTTCTCTTTACCTACAGCAGCCTTCCCCAGACGGCCCTTTGACTTACTCCTCCACCATGCTGGTGTCTGCTCAAATGTTGCCTTTTCTGTGAGGACTACCGTATGTGAAACAGATCCTAAAATAGCATACCCCCCAGGTGCTCATCTCATGTACCTGCATTATTTGTTTTTTTCCAACACTTATCCCCAACACCATATTATAAACTTACTAGGGAATATGTTTATCAATTGAATTTCCCCTCCATTATTTTCGATACACACACAAACTAGAACATAATCTCCTTATGGATAGGAATATTATCTGCTTGATGCTTTTTTCTCCAGCACCTAAAACAGTCTGGCAGAAAACAGGCAGGCACTCTGTAAATATTTGTCAAATGAATGAATAAAATAATGAGCCATTTATTCATTTTGTTGTTTTCTGAGTATCGATTTTGTGCCTCCAACTATGTGATAAATAACAGAAAACTGTATCATGAATCCTAGTTTTTTGTACCTTGCTGAGCACATAATAATTGCTTAGTGAATACCTATCATTTAAGATGTTTATTGTATTTTTCCAATAACTAAATATTCATCTGTAAAAAATAATCAACATTATTTTTAAGGACGTTAAAAGATACTGGACTATACAGTCATCGTCATAAGAGAGTTGGAACATTGTCAGGAGGAATGAAGAGGAAGTTATCCATATCCATAGCTCTTATCGGAGGATCAAGGGTGGTGATTTTGGATGAACCATCCACAGGAGTTGACCCATGCTCTCGCCGAAGTATATGGGATGTTATATCCAAAAACAAAACTGGTATGAGTACCTTCTTATAGCTTCTCCAACCAGCAGTCATAATTTGGCCCTCCGGTATGCACACAAACAAGCTGAAACCTTTTCTGTTTATAATCTCCATTAAACATCTCAGACGGGCCCTTCCTTTTCCCAAGTCTTCTCTTCTCCCAGCTAAATTTCTGGATCAATTAGTTAATATCTGTGTAATGCCCAGTGTGAACTGAGCACTTAACTGACCTTTTTGAGAGCATGCAAGTCTGATAGAAGTTCCAAATGCTACCCAGAGGAGCTGAGAACCTAATTAGAGATACCAAACATACACAAATGAAAATAAACTGAAAACAGACTAAGTGCGTGCTAACAAACAGGATGTGAAGCAAAAGAGCAATCAAAGTGGAATGGATTAATCAGAGAGGAATATTCAGAAAGTCTTTAAAATCAATGCTTTTTCATAGTGAAGAAAGGGGGAGGGAGGAGAGACAGACAGACAGACCAACAGACAGAATGGAAGTGAAACCAAGAAATAGACTAAGGGATTGGGAGGGGTTGCCCGCACTGTAGAGTATGGACATTTAGCCCTACGGCATAAAAGTGTGCATTTGCTGCCAACTTCTAAGAAAAACACCCCAAATATCAAAGAACACCCCTTCTGAATTTTTCTTTGATCATTTTGGAAGTTCTTTCTGATCAGTTTTTCAGTTAGCTCATAAAACGTGACTCTCCTCCTCATAAATCACAGGATTTACTTGTGCTAACTCAGTATATCTTGGGAATGGTCTCTTCATTTTTCATTCTTGTTTGTTCTCCTCTGTATTTTCAAGCCAGAACAATCATTCTGTCAACGCACCACTTGGACGAGGCTGAAGTGCTAAGTGACCGCATTGCCTTCCTGGAGCAGGGTGGGCTGCGCTGCTGCGGGTCACCTTTTTACCTCAAGGAAGCATTTGGGGATGGGTATCACCTCACACTCACCAAGAAAAAGGTTCGTGGGAGAGAAAACATACCTCATTATGGGGTCATAAATTCATATTTATATGAAATAGAACCAGAATCTATCCAACTTTATTCATTGCTAAAATTCATTATTAATGTGTTAGATTTGTGTTTCTCAAATTTACCTGAATATCAGAACACTTGAAAGTCTTGGTTAAATCACAATTTCGGGCTCCTCCCCAAGAGTCTCTAAGCTGGGAGATCTGGTATGGGGCTCCAGAATTTTCCACATTTCTACCAGGATCCCAAGTGATGCTGATGCTACTGGTTTGGGATTGCATGTGGAGAGCCAATGTGCTAGATAAAAATGATCTATCACGTTACTGATTGAAGATCAGCCTGTTAGTTTCCCTAGCATTTCAGTGTACATTAGATTTTCCACTATATTAAAAGTAGGTGAGGAGAATATGCAGTCATGTATTCGTCTTCTGATCAGTACTCCTCGAGTGACACTGTGGAGACTAATTCAGATGGGGCAGTGATGCTTTCACTTCTTTGTAGAACAAAAATGCTATTAAGCCTCCCTGTACCACCTAAAATAACATATATATCAATACTGTGCAAGATGTATATGCTATTAGAAAGGTTTTGACTACTATCATTTATTTTATATTTGATCATCCTGATGTGGCTTCCAAAATACAAAAAGTAGTTCATTGTTATATTCATTGATTCGTTCAAAATGTATATATTAGGTGCATATTATGTCTTAATATGTGCCCAAGACACTATCCTAGCCACTGGGGATACAGCAGTGAACTGATGATACTAAGATATCTGCCCTTTGGAGTTTATATTCTGCTGGAGTGTGGGGAGTTCAGATGGCAAAATTGTTAGCTATATTATTTAGAATATCCACAGTGATAAATGCTATGGGTAGAAATAAAACAGAGAAAGGGGAATAGGGAATGCCGGGTGGTGCCATTTTAAGTAGAGTAGTAAGTGAAAGGGTCTCTGAGCAGGTGGCAGTTGAGCCAAGAGTTGTCCAGACAGAGAATGAGCCATGCGGGGCAAAGGCCCTGAGGAAGGGTGCACCCGAGCCTGAAGCAATCTAGCAACAGAGACTGCTGCTGCTGGGGTGGAGCACGGAATGGTGGGATGGAGGATGGTAGGCAATGCATTGGAGAGGTGACAGGGTTGCGGGAGAGGGGAGCCAGTGGAATAGTGACTTTTAGGCAACCATAGGGACCCCAAGTGGGATAAGGAGCCATAAGAAGAGTGAGGTGTGACCTGACCTACATCTGGAGTGGCCAAAGGAACTCACTACCTTCTGACTGGGGCCCTTGGGCACTGTGGTGTAAAGACAAGAAGTGTTTAACTTTTATTTTTGTCTCTAGAGTCCAAATCTAAGTGCAAGTACAGCATGCGACACGACAGCCGTGACAGCAATGATCCAGTCACACCTCCCTGAAGCCTACCTCAAGGAGGACATCGGGGGGGAGCTTGTCTATGTGCTTCCTCCATTTAGCACCAAAGTGTCGGGGGCCTATCTTTCACTCCTGAGAGCGCTGGACAGTGGCATGGGTGACCTCAACATCGGGTGCTACGGCATTTCGGATACCACAGTGGAAGAGGTACACCTGGACATTTCCTTTTCTCTTAAAGTTGATGCAATGTGGTGTTGCCCTAGAATAAATATGAACAGTTCTTTTAAAAAAAATAATTATTTTAAAACAAACATTTCAAGAATTAAAGGGAACCAAAAGTAAAGATGCTTTTGATTACAAAAAAAGTTAATTAAAAAGACCCATTTCACTAAATCAGAAAATCTTAAAATTATCTCAATATTATTCTTATGTAAGACTGACTTCTGAGAACAATCATATTGCTCCACTTACATGTGTCTTTTACATACAAATATGTTCATGTAAAGTCACTCTCAAAAATATCCCTTAAAGTCATACTTATTTGTCTGAATAAATGGGATAAAAATTTGAAATCAAAACTGAACATAGGAGTTCCCGTGGTGGCTCAGTGATTAACGAACCCGACTAGCATCCATGAGGACGCGGGTTTGATCCCTGGCCTTGCTCATTGGGTTGAGGAACCCGCATTGCCGTGAGCTATGATGTAGGTTGCAGACATGTCTCCAATCCAGCGTTGCTGTGACTGTGGCGAAGGTCGGCAGCTACAGCTCCAACTGGACCCCTCGCCTGGGAATCTCCATATGCTGCAAGTGCAGCCCTTACAAAAAAAAAAGAAAGAAAAGAAAAGAAAACTGAACTTAGAAACTAGAAAATATATGCGAGTTTTATGTTAATGGAGTGTTCTGGCTTCTCTTTCTAGGTCTTTCTGAACTTGACAAAAGAGTCACAAAAAAATATGAGTCTTGAGCATTTAACACAAAAGAAAATTGGAAATTCCAGTACCAATGGCATCTCCACTCCTGACGATTTATCTCTGAGCAGCAGCAATTTCACAGACAGAGACGGTATAAATCTAACGTGCACATTTTTTTTGCTTAATTCCAATAAATGACATAAATGCAAAAAATCATAGGACAGATTTTGATTGTTTAAAATTTCAACTCTAAATTCCTTCTAGATTTAAAAAGACTAAAGAAATGCAAGCTTTCTTTTTTCTAGACAAAGTATTTATTAAGCCAAATTGAATTCTATGTTTCAAAAATATTTTGAAGAACGTGAAAGAACTTCCTTATTAGGGTGATGGTGAGTCTTCCTTCCACCCACCGCAAGTCATTTTCAGGATGTTACCACAACTTCGGAGTTGTGTTCATCAGCTTATAAAAGGTAGCTCACTCACTGCTATTAGACATGGTCAAGTGGAGGTAACAGTCATTTTAAAAAGCGTTGTTTTTGTTTTTTGGTTTTTTTTTTTGAAGAGTCATCACTCTTCATGGGACTTTACTAGAAAACATGTCTAACCTTCTCCCATCTCTGAATGATTCAGATGCTAAGAAAATGCTTTTAGGGGAGATTCTCTGAACTGATGAAGTTGGACATGATGGTTAAGAACCTGTAACTACAGGTTTTCCCCTCTAATTCTTCACAAAAATATGTTTGGAAAATCATGTTTCTTGACACGACCTTGAGGAATTGAGCTCTTTTGAAAAGAGCTTTTATACTCTCTATTCTCTTTCAGACAGTTACTTTATGCCTTTGGAAACACTCTTTACTTAAGGAAGCTTATAGTAAAATCACGTATAAATTATGGACTAGTCATTTCAACAGTTTGCTTAAATTGGGAAAAATTTCTAGGGACATAGCTTTTAGTTAAACATGTGCCTGGCTCTAAAACTCAGAAAAGATCATCTCTGATGACTGTGTAATTCTGGAACTTGGGAGCCTCATTTGTCCTCTGCTAGATTCCTCAGGTATCATCTTTTGGGAAAATAATTGTCGAGTCTGTGAGACTGAGGACTTTGAGTGGAGAGTGGACATCTGCTTCAGGAAGCAAATGTTACATATTTGCCTCTGCATGTGTCTCATAATTTGAAACTATTCATCAGTCAGAATATTCCCCTCATTGACATTATCTTTTAGAAAGCACATTTGCTTCATTTGATACACCTGTAAGTCATCCACATGTAATTTCTCAAGAAACCGAAAAGCATACTAATTGACTTAACATATTCAGCTCCTTATATACAGTTCCCCTTTGCAGAGATATGAGTTTGCATTTAATCTTGTTCACTCTGTTTAATTGGAATTCATTTTAAATTAAGCAGCTTTGTATTTTTCCTTATCAGCTAAATGAAGATCATGATTTTTATGCTGCATAATTTGTGATGAATAAGTAAAAATATCCACAGGGTTGACAAATACTGTCATCTTATCACATGTAAAGGAGTGCTTGGTGGCAGGCCTTTGGAGGGAATGTTATATTTGAAAATATTTTTAGAGGGGACTGCTAAAATTTTCAGTTGTACTTGAACTGTAGAGTAAGCAACAGTTTATGGCCTGCCCAGCTTCTGCCCACACTCAGAAGCCATGGGGTTTTTCTCAGCATCTGAAGAGCATTTTCATGGCAGGGATGGGGAACGGGTTGGGATTGGGAGGGTTGGGGGGAGGAGTAGTCATTTTTTCCAGTGAGTTCTCTTTTGTGACTGAAGTGGTAAAAATGGAATTTTAAGACATGTAACCAGTCCAAATTTCTAAAAGAAATGTAATGAGTAAGTATTTGAACTAGAATTATACTTTGGAAAAGAGCATTTTCCTTTTCCTACATTTAGGGTGACTTCATTGGACCTCACATTAGAATGAGAGCCAATTAGACTTACAATCATTAAGTTAGTCACAATAGGAATGAGTTAGACTAGACTGCTGTTTTGGTTCCTATTTATTTTATTTGAATTCAATTTATCTCTCTTATTTTTTAATGGTCACACCCCCTGCATATGGAAGTTCCTGGGCCAGGGATTGAATCCATGCCACAGCTGCAACCTGTGCCACAGCTGTGGCAACACCAGATCCTTTAACCCACTGTGCCTGACTGGAGATCAAACCCACACCTCACAGCAACCGGAGCCCTGTAGTCAGATTCTTAACCCATTGCACCACAGTGGAAACTCCTGAATTCAATCTCTTGATAGAAACTATTTCTTGAGTGTTAGTAGCTAGTAATACATAATGAATCTGCATTGAGACTAGAGACTGGGGACACTATTCATTTATAAAATTCTAGATAGCTCACTTGACATGTAAAATTACTATGCATATGATGAGGAATATTTTGTGTATAGTAATTTATAATTTTCAAGGCACTTTTACATAAGCTATATGATATGAGATGGAGAGGCTCAGTCCCAAAGCTGATCAATGAAGAGCTGAACCTCAAATCAGAATCTTTAAAATACAGTCTTTTCCTACATGCCACATTTTGCCATTCATCCGTAGTTTTTGAAGTTGCTTTATTACTTAATTTATCAGGATTTCCCAGAACCATATTAAATCTCTCCTTTTTTTAATCAGACAAAATCCTGACCAGAGGAGAGAGACTGGATGGTTTTGGTCTGTTACTGAAGAAGATAATGGCTATACTCATTAAGAGGTTCCACCATACCCGCAGGAACTGGAAAGGTTTCATAGCTCAGGTTATTCTCCCCATCGTCTTTGTAACTACTGCCATGGGCCTTGGCACCCTGAGGAATTCCAGCAACAACTATCCAGAGATCCAGATCTCCCCATCTCTTTATGGTACCTCTGAACAGACAGCCTTCTATGCGTAAGTTTCTCTCCTTTAACTAAAACATTTCCGCATGCCTCCAGAAGTGAGTTGTGCCTGAATGAATGCCATGAAATGCTAAAGGAGCCTCAGTCCCTGATCCTGCCAAAAGAACAGACAGTTTGATTTATTGCACCTTGACACTTCTCTCACCAACACATAACTTTTATGAGTTTTCGTGTTTTGTCTAAAATAAAGTTATTGCAGATCTTTATTTTTAATGATGAGGCTTTAATCAGGAAAGCCAGGTTAGGTATGAGTCCCCAATTTGTTGTAATATATAGCAAATAAATTTTTATTGAATATTGAATAGCAGTGTCAGAATTCTGTATAATATAATGTTATATATAAAGTAGGTGATTGCTCAAGTTCCTGCCATGGCTCAGCAATAATGCACCTGACTAGGATCCATTAGATTGCTGGTTCTGTCCCTGGCCTTGCTCAGTGGGTTAAAGATCGGGTATTGCCATGAGCTATGGTGGAGGTCACAGATGCTGCTTGGGTCCCACATAGCTGTGGCTGTGGCGCAGGCTGGCAGCTGTAGCTCTGATTCAACCTCTAGCCTGGGAACTTCCATATGCCATGAGTATGGCCCTTAAAAATAAATAAATAAATTAATTAATTAATTAATAAAGTAGATGATCACTAAATGCATTTGACAGTTAAGAAAATAATAAGGCAGCCAAATAGAGACATATGCTTATTTTTGTGCATGATCCTTTTTTTCTGAGACCTAAGTCTTTCTTTAGATTTTTAAGAAAACTGTCCTACATACAGCATATTTCATCTCTTCAAATTATTCATGAGCATGAATTTAATATGGAAGACTAGTGGTGGAATCATGAATTTGTTTCTATCTTTTAATATTACAGGAATTATCACCCAAGCACAAAAAATCTGGTCTCAGCAATGTGGAGCTTCCCTGGCATGGACAACATATGTTTGAACACTAGTGATCCGTAAGTGGTTCTTGTTTATTTCTTTTCTTCAACACTCCAGTGTGTGTGCATGTGTATGCGTATGCATGTGTATGCGTATGCATGTGTATGCATGCGCATGCAAATGTGTGCATGTATGTGTGGGCGTGTGGACAAGTGAGTAATGTTATTTGGATGGGGGAGGTCAGCACCTGATTGAAATCTGTCTTTAACAGATTTGATCTTCTTTAGTTCATTCCACTCACTTTGCTATACTGTAATAATAAACAGGTGCTTTAAAACCTGTACAGTTTTTTTTCCTACATATTTTCATTAAACAGTCACAACCACCCTGAGCATTATTAATCCCATTTTTAAGAGGAGGAAACTGAGGATCACATGGACTGAGACACCTGCCCAAAGATATCTAGAAAGTTGTGTTTCTAAGTCCAAGACCCCCATCTTCTGACTCCAATCCCCATGTTTTTGTTCTGCATGGTGTGGCTTATTCAAACTTGCAAGATAATACATGACACATAGAAACCTGACAATTATTTTTGTAAAGTATCCACTTTCCATTAGAGGAGAGGATGAAAAAAGCAAAGGAAATAAAAGGGTCCAAAAGTTCCATCCTGCCACATTAAGACAATTCAATGAGCTTTGGTCTCAACACTTTAATCATTACTTGTTCTCTCTCAATTCCTATAAAATGTCAGATCACTTGGAAATGGTAGTGCAATGAATATTCAAGTTATGAAAAGTCAGTAATTTGGGAGTTCTCGTGGCTCAGTGGTTAACGAATCTGACTAGGAACCATGAGGTTGTGGGTTCGATCCTTGGCCTTACTCAGTGGATTAAGGATCCTGAGTTGCCGTGAGCTGTGGTGTATGTCACAGGCGTGGCTCGGATCCCACGTTGCTGTGGCTCTGGTGTAGGCCAGCGGCTACAGCTCCGATTCGACCCCTAGCTTGAGAACCTCCATATGCTGTGGGTGTGGCCCTAGAAAAGACAAAAAATATATACATATATACATATATTTTAAAAGTCAGTAATTTGAACCTAGGACTATACACCTGAATTTAATACCAAATACTTACGTATGTGCTCATACATAAACGTGAGAATGCACACACACCTCATTTCAATATCATTTTTACTTGCAGAAGGTGTTTAAAGAAAGACAGTCTAGGAAAATGGAACAGCAGCGGAGAACCTATCACTAATTTTGGTGTTTGCTCCTGCTCAGAAAATATCCAGGTAAGATGGAATTGCCTCTCAGTGAAGGAGGAAAAAGAAAGGAATAAAGGTCAAAACTTGAAATATCTATCCAGGTTACCAAAGAGTCAGTATAATTTTGTTTTATGGAAGCTAGTAGCTCAGTGATGTGGCCCTAGGCATCTCAAAAACACTGAACTTCAGGTCACTGTTTCAAATCCATCTTAGGACAAACTTCTGAGGTAAGTAATTCTATGATGGTCTTTGCAGAAACCAATGGAAAATGAATTTTTGGTCTCAGTTCAGTTGTAACCAGAAAGCTCTATGTTTCAGACAGCAGAATGCTACTACCATAACTGTCTATATTTGAAAACACAGTGAGACTATTACTGTAGTGGTCAGTTGGGAAGGTAGTAATGTGTAAGTTCAGAACAGAACTCCATGTTTATAAGCAACACCTCCAGGATGCAAGAAACATCGGCATCCTGAAAGAAACATTAAAGATTGTCCAACCACCTCTGTCTGTAGTTCTACAGATACATACCTTAGTTTGCTGGGCTTATCAAGTCAATAAACTTTTAAGAAAATCAAATTCCCTGGGGAAATTAAATATTGTTGAAGAGGTCGTGAGTATCTGAGGGTCACTATGTTGTCAGCTTACTTCCCCTTAGGGAGGAATCTAGCAATAAATATTTTCTTCAAAGTGCCATAAGATTACATCCTAAACTGTCTTGGTACATATAGTATTTTAGAATAAAGATGTTTTCAGTAAATGCAACCTATTTTTGTGGTCTCACGGAAGGCAGTTACTAACAATGAAAGCTGGGATCCAGCAAGCATCTTCTGAAATCCTTGCATATATAAATATTAGTCTTACCCAGTACTCAGAGTTTTCTAATGCCTCATCCAACTTGGCTAATTTCTGAAATTCTTCATGTATTTTCTTGACCTCACGGTAAAAGTCAACTAACTTAGTATTTAGGCTTGGAATCTGGATAAATTTTATTAATTTAAAAAACTCAGTAGATTAAATTATTTTCAATTTTATATTCTGCTGATGAGAATCCAAATTTGTGTAAATAGCTCTTGAAGAGTGTTGACAGTATCTACTAATGCTGAACATATACATACCCAATGGATTTAGCAATTCCATTCCTGTTATAATCCCATCAGAAACATGAAAAAATTCACTTAGTCAAACACTAGAATATTCATAGCAATGCTATTTATAATAGCCACCAAAATTCCCACTAATCGTAGAGGAGATAAATCAAATGCAATGTATTTCCACAATGAAATTCTACATGCAGCAAAATGAGAATGGTTTACAGCTACACACATCATATTCTCACAAACAAATGATGAGTGAATAAAGCCAAATACGAGAAACTACATACATACAATACAATTCCATTTATATAAAATACAAAAACACGCAAAACTCTTTTGTGCCAATTACTTTGGAAGTGGTAGTTATTGGGAAGAAGCATGACCAGGGGGGTTGGGGTACTAGCATTGTTCTGTTTTCTGATCCATTTGTCGGTTACAAGTTTGTCAATATTTATCAAGCAGTATGCTTATAATCTATATGCTTTTCTGTATATATAATATTATTCCATAAAAATATTAAGCTAAAAAGTTGCACTGCATACATAAGGGTATCTCTATTAATGAAACCAGTGACATTCCAGAATGTGATCTTCAAGTTGATACAACTTGATGCACGGTGAAATTTTATATTTTAGAGCAACTTGCAACTTAATGCTCTTGATACACACATGAGGTGCCAGGCTCAGGCTCTGGGACCCCATGAAAGCTGGAAGGAAAAACTGGAAACATACGAAGCTTTCCCCAAATAAACTTCATGACTGTGAAGCATGGGAAGTTTTAATGAAAAGTAAATAGTCAGGAAGTGCAGAAAGCTACAAACATACAAATAAGTGGTTTAATCTAAGCTCAAATTGATTAATAGTAGTATAACAAGGTACTTAATTTTGACATATGTACAATGGTAATGTAAGATGATAACAATGGGGAAAACTGGTTGACAGGCATACAGGCAGTCTCCATACTGTCTTTGCAACTTATGTATGTATAAGCAATCTATATATATATTGATTTAGGTAGAATTAAATTATTTTTAAATTTAAATATGTATACAATTGAGCTCTGACACCTAGGTTTTATACCTTAAAACTAATATAACACAAACTTTTCTCCACTGCAGTCAGTCCCTAAGAACTTAATGCCTGTTAATATTATCTTTTCAATATGAAGCAAACATTTTTTTCTTCCCTGTGAATTATTGAGGCAATATTGAGTCATCCGAATGTTTAAAGTTATTCTCCAAACACATCTGGCTTGTCAGTACAGTGAAAGAAATGTAGAACATTAGTTAACTTGTGTTCCTTTTTGGCTTTAAGCGAGTTCTAAACACATGTATGTGCTCTATATAAATAACAACTATTTGTTGTAATTTCTTGCCGTCAGCAAGATGATTTCCTTCTCAAACCTCCTTAGAGGCAAAGGACACTCTTATCATACTCTACCAGTTGCTCTAATAGGACAAATCATGAGACTGAAGCTCCTTAACATTGTCTATTTAATTTGTATAGCATTGTCCAGAAAGAACTTAATTTTTAACCTTATTTTTCAGGAATGTCCTAAATTTAACTATTCTCCACCTCATAGAAGAACTTATTCTTCCCAAGTAGTTTATAACCTGACCGGGCACCGCTTGGAAAATTATCTTATATCAACTGCTAATGAGTTTACGCAAAAAAGGTAAAAATACTCTGTTAATAACATTTAATTTAGACTATTTTGCTTCCTTACTGTTACAATTTTAATAGTATATATCTTTTGAATTTTTGACAATAAATGCAAGTTTCTTTTGACTATTTGAGTAAATTCTGTTTTATCTAAACAGCCTTACATATTAAAGTTTAAGTAATGACTCAATTAAGATTTGATCACATTGAAAAGCATTGTCTAAGACTTCAAAAATTTATTGTTAGAAGTGTACATTTTTTTAATCTAAGCAAAAGAGAAGTTATTGACTAGATTATGCCAACATGGAAAGTTTTAAGGCATGGCTTTGGTGACAGTTGTCCTTAGCTGCAATATGAATGTGTCAAAACAAAATATGGTATCTGCATGTGAATAAAATGTTTCATTGTGCAGCACGGCCACAGGCTTATTGTTAAGCCATCTAAACATTTGCTATAGGAGTTCCCGTCGTGGCGCAGTGGTTAACGAACCCGACTAGGAACCGTGAGGTTGCAGGTTCGGTCCCTGCCCTTGCTCAGTGGGTTAATGATCCGGTGTTGCCGTGAGCTGTGGTGTAGGTTGCAGACGCGGCTCGGATCCCGCGTTGCTGTGGCTCTGGCATAGGCCGGTGGCTACAGCTCCGATTCGACCCCTAGCCTGGGAACCTCCATATGCCAAGGGAGCGGCCCAAAGAAATAGCAAAAAGACAAAAAAAAATAAATAAATAAAGTTGGCAGCCTTACATTTGCAACATGGATGGACCTGGAGAACACTATGCTAAGGGGAATAATAGACAAATATTGCATAATTTCACTTGTAAATGAAATCCAAAATAGTCAAATTCATGGATAAAGTAGTATAGTGGTTGCCAGAGTTTGGAGGAAAGGCAAAATGGGGAGATGTTGTTCAAAAGCTACAAAGTTTCAGTAATGCAAAGTGTACATTCTGGAGACCTAATTAGAGCAATGTGAGTATTCTTAAAAATACTGTATTGTTACTTGAAATTTTCTAAGAGAGTAGGCCTTAAGAATTCTCAAGATGTACATACAATAAAATGGTAACTATGTGTGATAATGGATATGTTAGTTAAATTGATTGTGAAAATTATTTCACTATATATATATATCAAGACATTTCTATGCTTTAAATATATTCACTTTTTATTTGTCAACTGTGTCTTAATAAAGCTGGGAGGGGAAAGTTGGTCAACACGTGTGAATATACTTGTAACTATTTTCAATGAAATGAGATTTATTATGAACATTATTTATTATTATTTATTTAACCCAGTAAATGATGGATATGTAAACTAACTTTAAAATTATTACTTGGATTTTTGGGGGAAGTATTTTCTTTTTTTTTTTAGTGATTTTAATTTTTTCCACTACAGCTAATTCTGTGAATTTATAGTGTTCTGTCAATTTTCTACTGTACAGCAAAGTGACTCAGTCACACATACATATATACATTCTTTTTCTCACATTATCCTCCATTATGCTCCATCATAAGTGACCAGATAGAGTTCCCAGTACTATACAGCAGGATCTCATTGCTTATCCATTCCAAAGGCAATAGTTTGTATCTATTAACCCCAAATTCCCAGTCCATCCCACTCCCTCCCCCTCCCCTTTGGCAACCACAAGTCTGTTTTCCTAGTCCATGAGTTTCTTTTCTGTGGAAAGGCTCATTTGTGCCATATATTAGATTCAAGATATAAGTGATATCATATGGTATTTTTTTTCTCTTTCTGACTTACTTAGTATTACAGTCTCTAGTTCCATCTACTTCCCTCAAAAAGACATTATTTTATTCTTTTTTATGTCTGCATGGTATTCCATTGTGTATATATACCACTTCTTAATCCATTCATCTATTGATTGACATTTAGGTGTTTTCCATGTCTTGGCTGTTGTGAATAGTGCTGCAATGAACATACAGGTGCATGTGTCTATTTCAGGGAAAGTTTTGTCCAGATATATGCCCAAGAGTTGGATTGCTGGGTCATATGGTAGTTCTATATTTAGTATTCTGAGGTACCTCCATACTGTTTTCCACAATGCTTGTACCAAATTACATTCCAGCCAACATTGTAGGAGGGTTTCCTTTTCTCCACACCCCCTACAGCATTTGTTATTTGTGAACTTATTAATGATGGCCATTCTGACTGGTGTGAGGTGGTATCTCATGGTAGTTTTGATTTGCATTTGCATTTCTCTAGTAATCAGTGATATTAAGCACTTTTTCATGTGCTTGTTGGCCATCTGTATATCTTCTCTGGAGAAATGTCTGTTCAGGTGTTTTGCCCATTTTTCCATTGGTTGTTGGGTTTTTTGCTGTTGAGTTGTATAAGTTGTTTATATATTTTAGAGATTAGGTCGTTGTCAATTGTATCATTTTGAAACTATTTTCTCCCATTCTATAAGTTGTCTTTTTTTTTTTTTTATGGTTTCCTTTGCTGTGCAAAAGCTTGTCAGTTTGGTTAGGTCCAATTAGTTTATCTTTGCTTTTATTTCTGTTGCTTTGGGAGGCTCATCTGAGAAAACATTTGTAAGGTTGATGTCAGAGAATGTTTTGTCTATGTTCTCTTCTAGGCATTTGATGGTGTCTTGTCTTATGTTTAAGTCTTTAAGCCATTTGAGTTTATTTTTTGTGCATGGTGTGAGGATGTGTTCCAGTTTCATTGATTTACATGTGGCAGTTTTCATAGCACCACTTGCTGAAGAGACCATCTTTTTCCCATTTTATATTCTTGCCTCCTTTGTTGAAGATTAATTGACCATAGGTGTCTGGGTTTATATTCTGTTCCATTTGTCTGTATGTCTGTTTTGGTGCCAGTACCACACTGTCTTTTTTTTTTTTTTCCCAAATTGGGGCTAAGATTATCCTTGATTTTTTTAATGATTTTTATTTTTTCCATTGTACAGCAGAGTACATATATTTTTTTTCAATAATCCATTTTCTACTTTAAAAGTCCAAGATCTTACAAGTAGTTATATACATACAACTCCCCTTCAAACATCCAGGAATAAAAAAGTAGAGCACTAGGGGACAGATTAGAAAAAAAAGATTGGAGAATAGAAGAAATAGAGCCATTTGAAAAAAAGATATCACTTTAATATTAAATTACTTTTAGAAAAAGACACTTAAGCACTAAAATCTTAAGATTTTTGAAATGGTGCATGATCCAGTTAAGTTGGTGAAGTTGTCTAGTTTATGTGTTAACTTATTTTCAGAACAATTACTCTATATTTGCAATTTTTAGAAAGACTTTTTTACTTCTAGCTATAATGTACACTTTAGACTAAAATATGATAAAAGAAATTAATAAAATTATATTTGTCAGACAGAAATATTTCTTTCTGTAAACATGTTCCTAATGGAAAGAAATGAGTTCTTAAACATTTTAGACCTATTTATGAGTATTTTCTCCATTAAAACAAATATCAATTTTTCTGTGTAGATATGGAGGTTGGAGTTTTGGGCTACCTTTGACTAAAGACCTGCGTTTTGATATAACAGCAGTTCCTGCTAATAGAACACTTGCCAAGGTAAATTATAATCTTTCTTTTGAGATATCGTACACATGAGAAAGTGAATTTGAAATATTCAAGCATTTTTATGAGGTTAAAACAAAACACTGACCAATCGATTTGAAAAGCTCTTTGGAACAATCATATTCCATAATATAATGGTTCCTATCCTGTGTATTTATCCTAGGGAAAAGTGTACACACAAGTACCCATTTTCATATACAAAAATGTACACAATAATATTTCTCAAATTAGGCAAAAACACAATCCCAAATGTCAACACACAGTAGAATAAAAAGGTAAACTCTTACGTACTCATTCAGTAGAACCTTCAGCCATGGAAATGAATGAGCTCAGTTTCATTCAACAAACAGGCTGACTCTCCCAAACATTATTAGGAAGCAAAGAAAAAAACAAAAAGGAATACATAACTATAACTACATGTACCATAAACTTTGAGAGTAGGCAAAACTCAACCATATTGTTTAAAGAAGAGAGAGAATATTGCAATTAAAAAATGATATGTACTGGCAGCTCCCACTGTGATGCAGTGGAAACGAATCTGACTAGTATCCATTAGGATGCAGGTTTGATCTCTGGCCTCACTCAGTGGGTAAAAGATCCAGCATTGCCATGAGCTGTGGTGTAGGTCACAGAGGCAGCTTGGATCCCTCGTTGCTGTGCCTGTAGCTGTGGCATAGGCCTACAGCTATAGCTCCAATTTGATGCCTAGTCTGGGAACTTCCATATGCCACAGGTGCAGCCCTTAAAAGACAAAAAAAAAAAAAATGAGATGTACTGGCTACTTTTATTTCTCAAACTGAGTGATGGGTTTATTGCCTTTACAATTTTTTTATTAAACTATACATTAATGTTTTATGCATTTTCCCTTGTATATGGGTCATATATGTTTAGTTTTGCTTCCTAAAGAACATGGAAACCTGGAGTTCCCATCGTAGGGCAGTGAAAACAATCCGACTAGGAACCATGAGGTTGCAGGTTCGGTCCCCGGCCTCATGCAGTGAGTTAAAGATCTGGCATTGCCGTGAGCTGTGGTGTAGGTTGAAGATGCGGCTCGGATCTGATGTTGCTGTGGCTGTGGCTGTGGTGTAGACCAGCAGCTATGGTTCCAATCGGACCCCTAGCCTGGGAACCTCCATATGCTGCGGGTGCGGCCCTAAAAAAAAAGAATATGGAAACTTAACAGAATTTGATGGATGTAAATAATCCCATCGACTTTTTTTTCTCCTAGATTATACATGTACTTTGAATTGTAAACAAGCTTGAGTCACAGAATCAGACACACATATGATTACTCATATGATCACAAGTAGTCTTTAAATTTTAAATTATTCTTCACGTATTTCTCATTTGGTAGTAAGAGACATATACAACTTGGGGGAAGTGAAGAAACTAATATTCATTTAGTGACTGTTATAAACCTAGCACCACTGTCATCTTGTACATCAACTACCTAATTTCATCCTTACAGCACACCTAAAAAAGATATTATTGAGTCTATGTTAGCTAGTTTTTACAAGGTCATATAGAAAGTAAATAGTTTCTGCTGGGGTTTGAATGCCCCACTCTGTTCCTTTCTTCCCTTTCTCCACACATAGAGTAACCATTTTTGCGTAAGGGAAGGAGTTCTAATATTAAATAATTTTTCTCTAAATCAGATTTATAATTTTGAATTATCAACTTGGTTTCTTGAGTTGAGCTATACCAATATTTTAAACCCCTCTGCTTTTGACATAGAAGGTAAAGTAACTTACCTTCTTCTGGGTTATAACTAGCAGTAGAAAGTTAGTGAGGAGATTTCAGGGTTATCAGTCTTTTTGCTAAAGGTGTAAAGTTTGTATATCTATTTAATTTATTTCTACAGCCAGGCCTATATACCATTTATTATTATTATTATTAATGAGAGACAGAATGCTTTAGTTCTATTCCAGCATTGCTATAGACTAGACACAGAGATGAAGATAATAATGATTTCTTCAGTTTATTTCAAGCTTTACCTGTAGAGAAGTTCTGGGATATCTAATAACTTGATGCTATCATGCAGAAAAAAACCCTATTTTCCCCAATCTCTGACCATCTTTAATTTGGAAACTTAGACATCTTTGGTCAGCACTCTAGGGGATGGTTCATAATTTCCAAGATGAAATAAGTTACTGGGAAATTGGTGTACTTATTTTAAATGTAAATTCTAAACTGCCTAATTTATTTGAACACCATACCGATCTTGCCTTCTTTTGGAATTTAACAGGTATGGTATGATCCAGAAGGCTATCACTCCCTTCCAGCTTACCTCAACAGCTTTAATAATTTCCTCCTGCGAGTCAACATGTCAAAATACGATGCTGCCCGACACGGTAAAGTTACTTACACAGATGCTTCTTGTATTGCAGCTTTTGCTACTCTCCATAGAAAAATGCACACTAGATCTCATTTCCTCCCAGTGGCAGCTATTTTATGATATTTAAATCACAGATTTTTAAAAGGAGTTTGGAAATAGTAACTACAACCAGATGGAATATTCTGGTTAATCCCCTTAACTTCAGGCTAATTTAGCTTCCTCGTTTATCAAGCCAGGATAATAATGCTGACTTCACACTTATTTCTGCTCTCACATCTAGTAGTTATATCTCATAGAAAACATATTTTATAACTGTTTACTTCTATACAGGCTGAAAATAAAATAATAATGTCAGTGAATATTGTACACGGATCTAAATGTGGAAACAAAACTTTTAAACTAGAAAGTCGTACCAGGGAGTTCCCGTCGTGGCGCAGTGGTTAACGAATCCGACTAGGAACCATGAGGTTGCGGGTTCGGTCCCTGCCCTTGCTCAGTGGGTTAATGATCCGGCGTTGCCGTGAGCTGTGGTGTAGGTTGCAGACGCGGCTCGGATCCCGCGTTGCTGTGGCTCTGGCGTAGGCCGGTGGCTACAGCTCTGATTCAACCCCTAGCCTGGGAACCTCCATATGCCAAGGGAGCGGCCCAAGAAATAGCAACAACAACAACAACAACAACAAAAGACAACAAAAAGACAAAAAAAAAAAAAAAGTCGTACCAGAAGTGAAGTGGTACCATTAATTGAGCACTTACCATGATGACACAAGCTTTGTATAAAATATTGCTAATCCTCAGCACCCTCTGAGGACTAGTATTATTGTTCCCTACTGTTATTTTTCTGGGAATCAGAGTGGGATTTGAACCCAGGCCTGTTTGGCTCTTGCCTCTTCATTTTCCTAATACTTCTCTATACTCATCCAGGTCTACTTTAGTGGGATTTCCCAAGAAGCTTCCACATAGTTTTTAAAAGGGTTCGGAATTAAAAGAAACTGATTTTTTTCTAATTCAATTACTGTTCATCAGACCATTCATCTTCTTCAGTCTTGCTCAAATTATTTCCCCATGCTGGTCCTCAAAAATAATAAATATGGAGAAAAATGGAGGAACATATTTGCTGGCCAACTCTGAGTTACTAGCCTAACATATGGGCTAACACATAGACTATTAAAAAGGAAGAAAGACACAACATATTGTTTCTCAAAACACCGACGTCTACCTTTCCTCCATCTCCCTACTGTTGTATGTAATAGCATGTGCTGGGTGTTCTGGGGATTGTAGAAGTAAACTGCAGAATCAAATACTTATTCTGGGAACAAAATCTTTCAGAGTCTTCATTTCAGAGAAAGCAGTATTTTTCCCAACTGCTTTGGCATTTTCCTAGCAGCAGGAACAGTGAAGAAAATAACAAAATTGAGAGGTAGTCCTTAGACCTAGAAGATCAATAAAGGGTGTAGTCAAAAGTGGTAAGTTAAGTTAAATAGTGACCAAAGCCAGGTGGGTCTAGTATAACCTGGTTTGAAATACCATTGAACATTTGACTTTTAGTAGGATGTCGTATTCAGAGCAAAAGACCCTTGCTGCTGTGACAGATGATAAAAATGTAAGAAGTTTAGAAATGACTAGGGGGAAATGTTGCAAAGGTATGTATATAAGAAAAAGAGACAATGCCCCTTTTAAAGGGTCGGCTTTTGAAACCAGTATTCAGATTTAATTTATTATTAGTGTTCCTTACCAAAACCAAAGCAATCTGGATCAGTTTAGACCACATCAGGCTTTCTGTGGCCCTTACAACTGTGTTTTAAGTTACAGAGTCTAAAGAATTAATAATTCTGGAATATAAACTTTATATTGACCCCTAAAGGAAATTTTTGTTTGTTTGCTTGCTTGTTTTTTCAAGCAAGAAAAGTGTTATACAGGAAAACAAATAGCTCCCAGGACAGGCTGAGAGGGGGAAGAAGAATGCCCCTGCATTGTCCTATAGGAGTTTTTATCCCTTAATGATGGGGGTTACCAACGTGGGGCCCAGAAAGATGTGGTTTTCTCCCATTGGCCTTGCACAGTTACTTATATCAGTCCTTGTCCAATAGGGTCTTATAGGGGCAGAAATGTCCCGTAAGTCTCATGGTTTCTTTGCCCTTTTCTTCCCATAGACTGAGTCACCAGTGGGAAGAGATTAATGTCCATCTAGGCATAGGTACACTCCCTACAGTAAACAAGGCCTGTGGGGATGTTACTCCCTGGAGCCCTTAGCCAGAAATATTAATCAGTAGCCTCATCAAAGAATGCATTGAAGCCCATGCTCCTGCACTGCCTATCTGAGTTGTTATTCTGCCTCAATCCCCCCCTCTAGAGTTGGAGAGGTAGGGGGGTGGAGGGTAGAGGCAACAACCACTCTGACTCCTTCCTGCTGAAAAGGGGCATCCTTAGGAAATGTTTTAAATTTAAAAATAAAGCTTAGTGATAATCATTGTACAACTATAAATGTAATAAATTCATTGAGTAATTAAAAAAATAAAAATAAAAATAAAATAAAATGAAATAAAATAAAATAAAATAAAGCTTAGGAGTCCCGCTTTGGTGCAACGGGATCAGTGGTGTCTCTGCAGCGGCAAGGACATGGGTTTGATCCTGGCACAGTGGCCTGGCACAGTGGGTTAAAGATCCAGCATTGCCACAGCTGTGGCATAAGTCGAAAATCTGTCTTGGAGTCATTCCTTGGCCAGGAAACTCTATATGCCACAAGGCATCCAATAAATAAATAAATAAGGCTTAGTTTGAGTTATATAGAGATTAGTAGTAGTAGTAGTATGCCTTCTGTTTTTTATTAACTTTTCTTATATAGAGTTATGAAAGTGATAGCTTTCCACCTTCTCTGGAAGGAGTTTTTTTTTTTCTTTCAAAGCAGACATCCATGTCACCTGAAAATACTTTTATTGTTTTCTAATGCATTGTAGGATCTGCCGTGATAATGCTGTCTTTAAAAATCAGCTCAATTATTTTCCTACCACCTGCCCCCCTACTACACTAGCTGATTTAAGGTGTCTTTGTTGGATTCTATGTGAATTGAGATTTTGCTTTAGCTGTAAAGTTGATTCTCTTTGACTTTTAACATGCTAATAAAAATCTATTAATTAGTTTTCCTTTGCAATGCCAGTATCTGTTATATTCATGTGGTTCCCTCTAGCGGTTAATTTAACATGGAAATTCTGTTCTTTCTTCCCAAAGAATACAAATTTGCTTGTTTTTGCTAACAAATGTTACACAATGAGGCTCTTTTCCAAAAATAGTAACACATTGTTTCCTCCACCCTAGTGTTTATCCTTATTGCCTTAGTAACAATGGTCAATGAGAAGTTACTCATTTTAGGTTTACAAGCATAGAGACAGACAACAGAAAATGTGTTATTTTTAATACATATTTTATGTAGAGGAAATAATTGAAATTTTAAGATTTTAGGAGATTCAGTAAGCATTCATGGACTAATCACTGTGCTCAAGATGTTATGCTGGCTATGTTGGGAGTTCCTGGTGGCTCAGCTGGTTATGGATCCATTGTTGTTACTGCTGTGGCCTGGGTTCATCCCTGGCCTGGGAACTTCCACATGCAACAGGTGAAGAAAAAAAAAAAAGAAAGAAAGATATTTTTCTGGATGCTGTCAAGCCCACAGAGAAGATTGTAATATAGATTCCAAACCCTAATACTGTTACTTGATCTTTCAGCTAAAGATATGTACAAGAGAATTGGTTCAGCAGCATTGTTCATGGTGGAGCAACTGTAAATGTAAAGATTCCTCTGATGAAATAGTATTTCTTGATTCTGAAATACAAATCAGAAATAAAAGAAGTGCTTTCCCCTTGTCTATATTATAATCTAGCAACAAGGTTTAAGTAGGGCCCAAGGAAAATTGAATCTCAGTAAAAGAGAGACCATTAATTTATATAAAAGATAAGAAAATTGCATTCCCCCAATGATGTGATTAAAATTATAGGTCAAATTGACTATTATTGCTGTTCATTTCTTTGTTTTATTTTAACTATATATTTTTTCCACATATAACAGTTGCAGAATTCAATCTTAAAATATGTCATACTCTAATAAAAATTATAAGTTTAAGTTAATGGAAATAATAGAACTTTAGAATAATCTATAATAGTTGGGTGTTGTGAAAGAGCCTTCATATCCCAATGTAATGAACATAATGCTATATGATCAGTAAGTGAGAAAGTTCTTGCTCAGCTTATAACCCTACAGGAAAACATGTTTAAGGGGTATACTCACTCCTATCCCCTATCGTTCTTTCCCAAAGTTCCTCAGACAGTATAGGTTTTGCCTCTACACCGTGTCCTTTGGGAAACTTGACACCCCATTTTGACTCTGGCTAACCAACTTTCCTCTCAGGAAAAGGAGGAAAGAACCTTGCTTCTAATTCAGAAAGTATAACTAACGCTGGGAGATACAAATAATTAAGAACTGTATTGGAATTAAGTGGCTACTTTTCTGGAGCCAGCTAGTTTCTTCTCAGGCTACAGTATTTCCCTGCCATATCCAATATGGCACGATGAAAAGAGATGAGGGTGGAAAGTGTCTCCTCTTTAGGAGATCCTCACATAATTGGTCTCCCTTTGCGTTGCTTCTTTAAATGTCATACATATCTAAAGTTCCACTGATACAAACATACATATGACCATGGAGAGGAGAAAGTAGAAAACAATTACTTAAGTTTAATAGAGGGGAAACATACCACATAAGAAGTGTAAATTCTTGCCCCTTCCCTCAAAATTCTGTAACAATGTGGAAAAAACTGGGGCGTGTGTGTGGGTGTATGTGTGTGTGTGTGAGAGAGAGAGAAAGAGAAAGAAAGAAAGAGTGAGTGCCATCAATTGTATGGCATTGATGTGACTGGGAGTGGATGGGAATCATTTTCTTTTGAAAGAATATCCCCAAATTAAAATTCTTTAGAAAATATTACATTATTCATCTAAAGTTGGTATTTATAATTAACTGAATACCTACTAATGAAAAGAATTCTCTTTTCTTTAAGGTATCATCATGTATAGCCATCCTTATCCAGGAGTGCAAGACCAAGAACAAGCCACGTAAGCAGATATATCTGGTGTCACTGCTATCTCTCTGGCATATCCAAGCCTCTGTATAAAGTGCTATAATTGGAAATCACAGTTGTATCTGAATGAATGTCAATCTAGAAGAGCTGGTAATATAAGTCACTAACTGGAATAAAAGGAAGTTTCTGACAGTGTGTAGAGTGAGGTTGCCAAGTAGAGTTTGTTGACTATAGATTCACAGGATCTGCTGCTTTTATAAGTCAAGTGCTTCATCATTTCAGCTTCCCTGCATAGCATTTAAGCACAATCTCTATGCTCAAGAATGATATACCTCTCACATAACCCTGTAACCCTTGGAGACTGGGGTTTTTCTATCAAATATCCTAGTAAATTCAGATGCACTAGAGCTACATTTATCCCAGGGTCACAGCCAAGTCATGCAGAAGATATTATCTGGCTGCCTTGCAGGAAGACTTATTTGTGTCACAGCTAACTCTTGTACCGTATTGTTGATGGCTTTAGCCATGAATCTTTCTGAAAGGAAAAGCGTTCCAAAAACTTATGTGTGCTTTCCTCTCCCTATTGCTCACTATAGAATGAGCAGCTTAATCGATATTTTAGTGGCACTCTCCATCCTGATGGGCTACTCTGTCACCACTGCCAGCTTTGTCACCTATATTGTACGGGAGCATCAGACCAAAGCCAAGCAGCTGCAGCACATTTCAGGCATTGGTGTCACATGCTACTGGGTAACAAACTTCATTTATGACATGGTGAGTAACTTGTGTCTTTGGGGGAAGGACAGGATTGGTTTGGGTAGAAGACAGTTTTATATTTGAGGTTTATTTACCCCAGTTTGTTCAGATTATTGCCACAAAGACAGTAAATTTTAAAGAAATATATTGCATTAGGCTTATGTTCATCCAGTGGTTGGAGGAAAGAGAAATCCACCTGCCTGTCCTTATCTCTGTGATCTGAGGACCTTTTGAATCAGCTTCTCCAGGACATTTGTTAGAATGTATATTGCTGATCCTCACTCCAGACCTGTGAGATCTGTATCTTGGGAATGGAGCCTGGAGGATATGCATTTTTTTGGCCTTGCCCAGGACATGTGGAAGTTCCTGGGCCAGAGATCAAACCTGCTCCACAGCAGTGACCTAGGCCACTGAAGGCTGGATCCTTAACCCACCATACCACAAGAGAACTCCTAGAGAACATGCATTTTTAACAACCCCTCCCCAAATTATTTGAAGTACACTGAAGTTTGAGAACCACTGCTGTGGAGAAACAGAAGCTTCAGAGAACAGCCCACCCAATGGTACCTAATAATCAAGCTTATAAAAATTTAACCAACCAGTAGTGAATATTTTAAAGTAGTAGTCTCTGCTGAATGACACATTAGAGAAGATTAGTAGGGAAAATAAAGGATTAATTTCATTGATAGCTCTCTTATTTGCATAAAATTGCCCCAAAGTTCAGATGGTTTTTCTTGACTCCAAATGTACCAGTATTGGCCAAAAGCCCAGGATGGGTAGGTCTTTGCCTGGTGATTACGGTGAAATTGTCTGAGTTGCAGTAAAGACCATTGGCTTGAAGAGCTGGAGAGTAATTAACTGCGTATCCATTTGGTTAATGTGCCCAGTGAGGTCTGAAATGCATTTGTTGTAGAATTCAAATCTAAAAGAATGGTAGTGATTCCTCTAGACTTAATAGGAGCTTTAATGTGTTAAGAAAGCTTAAAGTACATACTTCTGTGAAGGGCTACTTATTACTTAGATTTTGTTATTGCATATCTGGTGCTTATTCCAAATTTAGGAGATTTTCCTCCCAAATTAAATTACCGTCTCTTTCATTGTGTGCATCTTGGGGCATACTTCTCAGCATTTAATATTTCTGCTTGCCGATGAAACCCTGAATTCTTTGTTCATATCCTCGTGATTCTAAGAATGCATGGTACCTGCTGCCCTGCCGTTTTGCACAGAGTGGCTCACACTGATAACCAAGCCTTAGAAATCAACCATGAGACAGTTCCAGCATTCAAAATGAAATCAATACTTTGAGGACTGAATCTAATACCGACACCTAGCCATCTTAACTTTCTCACTGAAACTGTGTCACCAAATGATTCCAAGTCTTAAAGCCTGGAGGCAGGAACACCAGGGACTCCAAGTATCTCTATAAAGATGGAGACTAGCCTGACCTAATATTGCAGGAAACAAATTCTAGAGTGAAAACAATGTAGAATTAACTGTTACAAGTAACAGGAACATAGATAAAAATTCATTTCTTCAAGTGTTTCTATGTCAGTTTTTTACAGTTTTAAACTAGAAGGGCTATTGATTTTTTTAAAAAAATACTTGCTACATGTTAAACATTGTTTTACATATTCCCATAGGCCTTCTACTTGGTGCCTGTAGCATTTTCTATTGGTGTCATTGCAATTTTCAAGTTACCTGCCTTCTACAGTGAAAACAACCTAGGCGCTGTATCTCTCCTACTTCTGCTGTTTGGGTAAGCTGCAACAAAAGAAGAATTAACTGAATTAAGTGCTCCTAGATACAAACAGGACCTAAATCTCATTAGCTAATTTACAATTGTCTTGGGGTTTCATTAGTCATGAGTAATGATTAACAATACATTACACTTGCTAGTCTATAGTCTGTACAGTGTAATACTTTTGAAAATTATGTTGTTATTTGTAGTAATACCTATCATTAATGAGTACTTACTAGGTGCCCAGTGTCACACTTATACATTTACATATGTAATTTAATTTAGATAAAAATGGAAGCTTTAGAATAATCAGAAAATGTAAATACAGATTTGAACTTATGTATTAACAAATTGTGAGTATATATAAGTATATATGGCCTTAAAAAGTAAATATATTCATGTATGTTTATTTTCATTTATATTTTTATGGATGCCTAAGAACATATACATAATATTGTTTCTTAATAATATAGATAATAGTTTGATATAATCAATGCTTAGCATAGCAGTTTTCTCTGCCCTGAGTGTATGTGTTGTGTCCATTTAGTTAGCCATTGTAGCTGATGAAGGATCTGTCTCTAGTTATACTTCCTTACCCCAAAAGTTTCTTGAGTATTTGCTCAAAACAGGATATCTGGTTTCTGCCTGCTTAGCTCCCTACAATAGTGTCATTTTTTCCCCCTCAACTTTAAATTGTAAGATATACATCAATAAACTCATATCTCTGAGCAAAAAAAAAAAAAAAAGTCTTGCTTGGGCAGGGTAACACCATCTCCAGGAAAAATTAATTTGTAGTTGTAATGATGTCAGCTATCAGGATTCCTTCCTTCCTTTATTATTATTTAAAAGGTGTGCTTTGGGTTTGTTTTTTTTTTTTTTGGCTGCTGTTAATAAAAAGGATAAAAGACAGAAAATACGAGGCTTGACAACTCAGCCCTAATGTTTATGTTCACCTTATAATGCCATCTAAGTTATTTACTTATGTAGTAAAGAATAATTAAGCCATATTTTAAGTCTTAGTATCATTATCCTAAAGGTATGCCACATTTTCCTGGATGTACTTGCTGGCTGGGCTCTTCCATGAAACAGGAATGGCTTTCATCACTTACGTCTGCATCAACCTTTTTTTTGGCATCAACTCCATTGTTTCCCTGTCGGTGGTGTACTTTCTTTCCAAGGAAAAGCCTAATGATCCGGTAAGGTCCTTTCTTAGTCTGCTAAACTTCAGTAAATTGATCAAATGCTTCAGTATGTTCAAGGTGGAAAGATTTTCTATAATTTGCATTCTCTGAATAAAATAGAGGAATTTCATTTGACTCAAATTTAGTAGAGGGGAAACTACAGTCTTGTACAATTATTTTAGGCTCCACCTAGGTTAATGTTTATCATTGTATTTATGCAGTGTGAAAACTATTGTCATGTGATGGTCTTAAGTAGGGGAATGGAGATGAAGTCAGATACATTGTATGGCACTACAAAAATCATGCAGCCAATCAGTCAGAGAAAATTTTTGACTCATTAACAAATTGTTATGGTATAGGTAGGGACAAAGACAATGACTTAGTTATACGACTAGGGGTTAAGATTCATTTGAACATCCACAGAGAAAAAACCTAATTCATTCCCTTTCAGTCATGCTTTGGCGTCTACTTCATTGTAAGCATCACTTTGAATTTAGAGTTGACAATTATGGTTACTGAGAAGGGAAGCTCTAACAGTGCCAAACAATTGAATGGAAAAGAATAGAAAGGAAATGAAGTTAGGTGTGGACAAGCACACTCCAGAAGAAGAAAACTCGTAAGGTGGCAGTGGTTGGTCCCAAGTGTGAATAACATGAAAATGAGCCGTTTGCTCTTCATTGAGATAGACTGTCTCTCCTTTCATGCCATTTTATCATTTTATTCCCTTTTCAAGTAGGAATTATTTTAGGTTCTGAAACTTTACTATACTAAATACTTCCTTTACTCAGGCACCTACCCATAGATATCCCATGCCAGCACCTGGCTATTACTACATTCCTAGGAGCTATGGAAGGTCCAGAAGTGAGTCTTCCCCCAGGGTTTGGCACATGTTCAACAATCTCAAAGAATATATATAATCCTCTTCTGCTGGTATTTTAGTAATAAATCTCCACAGTTTGGTTATAGTGAATGTTTATATGTAAACTCAGCATGTATGTAAAATAATTGCCAATCTAGATAAGCTTCTCAGGTTTCAATATTTACCCTCACCTAGTTTCAAATTTTGTCAATTATTGGAAGACTAACACTGAGCTTTATTTTTATTCCTCTTATTTCAGACTTTAGAACTTATTTCTGAAACCCTCAAGCGCATTTTCCTGATATTCCCACAATTCTGTTTTGGCTACGGTTTGATTGAACTTTCTCAACAGCAGTCAGTCCTAGACTTCTTAAAAGCATATGGAGTGGAATATCCTAGTGAAACCTTTGAAATGGATAAACTAGGTGCAATGTTTGTGGCTTTGGTTTCTCAAGGAACTATGTTCTTTTTCTTGCGACTTTTAATCAACGAGTGGCTAATAAAGAAATACAGGTAAATACCGTGAAAACAGTGTTTGATATCCTTGACAAAACTCAATTCAAAGTATTCAGAGAGGGGTCAACAATCTAAGCATTTCCATTAGGAATATGGAGATGTTTTGCTCAAAAAACTTTTAAAAATTGTAGCATAATTCACCGTTTATTTCATTCAGTAAGTACTTATCAAACCTTCCTATGGGTTTGCAAGTATTGTTGTAAAGTGAGAGCGTAAAATTAAATGAACACTATTGTTAGTCTTAAAGAGACCAAGATATAGTGATGGAGAAAAAATATGTATATAAACAAAAGATGTAATCTTTGAGCTGAGCTTGGAAGGATAGAAAGTAGAAGTGGGGAAAGAGAATTGAGTATGCATATTAGCAATGAATTTGGGAAAAAAGGGTTGAGCAAAGTAAGGACAAAATCATAAATAGAAAGAAATACACATACCATTGACCTAGTAATTCTATTTCTAGGAATTTTTCCAACAGATATGCTCACGTATATGCAGAATTATGTATGTATAAAGTTATCATAATAACCATCTCTAATAGCAAAAGAATGAAAACAATCTAAATGTCCTCCCTTTAGGGACTGGTTAAATAAATTATATGCATAATTTATAAGTGAAACACTATGCAGGCATTAGAAAGAATGATGCATTTCACTGTGTAACATTTGAGATTACCTCTAATATTTATTGAGAAATTCAAGATTCAGAACTATATATGAAGTATATTACCATTTGAGTTTTAAAAAAGAAATATGTATTATTTATGCATACATATGCATAGACTGTTTCTAATTATGAGTGCTTCTGCTAAAGAGAACTATATGTGGTTGAAGGAAACTACTTTTCACTAAATATTCTTCAGAACCTTTTTTTTGGCTGTGCAGAAGTTCCCAGGCCAGAAATTAAACTCATGGCGCCACAGCAAATCCAGTCACAGCAATGACAAGCCAGATCCTTAACTGGCTAAACCACCAAGGAACTCCACCATTCTACTTTGAATACATGAAATGAATGTTTCATCTATTGAAAAATAAGACAAGTTAATAATAATGAATGAAGACAAGAGCAAAGATAGAAAAGTCTTGGGGCATATTTGAGAAATGAGTAATACAATTTGATTAGAGCATAGATTAAATGTAATGAAAGTGTAGGAGCTAAAATGTGAGACTGGAAAATTTAGAGTCTACCGATTGCTTGGTTAGGAGTGATAACTTGGATTTTATTCAATGAACAAATAGTAAGTAGTACATTAAAAGTTTTTGAACAGAAACCAACAGAATCAAATGGTATGTTAAGAGCTGTGATTTTGTGGAGATAGCGGAGATTGGAAGGGAAGAGTCAGAGACACTGGAGCAGTTTGAGGTTTCTGGATAAATCTAGGTGAGGAAAAAAAAATGAAAGCCTGTGATGGTAATAGAAACAGACAGAAAATGATCGATGACTAGCTGTTAAAAGGAATTTCCAGTGCCAGGAGACTGACTGCATGAGTGGATTTTGGAGTGGGGAAGAGTCAAAGAAAGCATTGTAATTGGAATCTCTGGGGATATCATTATAAAGGAAACTGGGACATTGGGAGGAAAATCTGAATTGGTTTGCTTTGGTATTTGTTAGGCAAGATGCTGAAGTAGGTTTGAGATTCAGTGAGTTTTCAGGGCTGATAACCATAATATGCTGGCCAGATTGTAGGTAAGACATTCACAGTAAAAAGACAATAGAATAATATTCATATTATTGATGACAAAAGAAAAAATAGGATTTTTTTTAAAGGCAATCATTGACCATGGGCTTATATAAGCATTGATTCTGTTTTCTGTTAGGAAGTTAACTCTCAGACCCAAACTAATTTCCTTGTTAAGAAATTAAGATTCTGAATTGAAATAGTGGATCCATAAGTTATTAAGGCATGGAAAGCAAAAACTGCTTCTCAATTATAACAGTGAATATTGTAAAGAGCATTCATACTAATTTTTAAGTTATTTGGGTACCATAATGCATAAAAAAAATTTTTAAAAACCTAGTATGTGATAGCACACTTTTAGTGAAGTGAGAACTCATTAAAATAGGTCAAAACTGAGTGGTACCATTTCAGAATCATTGACAGAAAATCATTGGGTCCATTTTTTAGACTCTTCTTCAGAAAATTTAATTCCTCACCTGTAATTGAGAAAATAGATGAAGATGAGGATGTGCAGGCTGAGAGATTAAGAGTTGAGAATGGTGCAAGTGAATTTGATCTGGTACAACTCCACCGTCTCACAAAGACCTACCAACTTATCCACAAAAAGATTATAGCTGTAAACAACATCAGCATTGGAATACCCGCTGGGGAGGTAAGGAACTTTGTTTTGTTTCTAAGTATGCTTTATAATGACCTGGTAAATGACAAATAAAAATCTTTATCTTTTCTTAATTCTTGCTTAGAAATATGAAAGTGAACCACTGAATATTTTGATGGCCTCTATATGTATAATTTACATCCGTTCATGTGTTACCCTAGAAGTCTTCCCTGTTGGCAGGGAGGACTCACCATCCACCAAGTCCTGAGCCCCTTCCCAAGTTACTGTCCTCCCTGGGTGAACTTGCAGTCAACAAGTCTGTGCAGGGTGCTCTTTTCTTTTTTTCTTTTCTTTATAAAATTTTTAAAAGATCAATGAACTTTATTATATTTATAGTTGTATAGCCATCATCACAACCTAATTTCACATTTCCATCTGAAACCCCCAGCCCATCCCCCTGCAACATGTCTCCTTTGCTAACCATAAATTTTTCAAAGTCTGAGTCAGTTTCTATTCTGCAAGTAAGTTCATTGCATCCTTTTTTTAGACTACACATACAAGTGATAGCATATGATGTTTATGTTTCACTGTCTGTCTTCACTTAGCATAATTTCTAGGTCCATCCATGTTGCTGCAAATGCCATTATTTCATTCCTTTTTATGGCTGAGTACTATTCCATTGTGTACATGTACCACATCTTCTATAGCCACTCCTCTGTCAATGGACATTTAGGTTGCTTCCATGTCTTGGCCATTGTATATAGTGCTGCAGTGAACACTGGCATACAGGTGTCTCTTCAAGTCATGGTTTTCTCTGGATAGATGCCCAGGAGTGGGAATGCTGGAGACTATGGTAATTCTATTTTTAGTTTTTTGGGGAATCTCCAAACTTTTTTCCATAGTGGTTGTATCAGTTTATATTCTCCCACCAATAGTGTAAGACGGTCCCCTTTCCTCCACACCCTCTCCAAAATTTATCATTTGTAGACTTTTTAATGGTGGCCATTTTGGTCGATGTAAGGTGGTACTGCGTAGTAGTTTTGATTTGCATTCCTCTAATAATTAGTGATGTTGAACATCTTCTCATATGTTTTTTGGCCACCTGTATGTCTTCTTTGGAGAACTGTCTGTTTAGATCTTCTGCCCATTTTTTGATGGAGTTTTTTGTTTTTTTGGTGTTGAGCTGCAGGTGATGTTTATCTATTTTGGAAATTAATCCCTTGTCCATCACTTCATTTGCAAATATTTTCTCCCATTCTGTGGGATGTCATTTTGTTTCATTTAGGGTTTCCTTTGATATGCAAAAACTTTTAAGTTTAATTAGGTTCTATTTATTTATTTTTGTTTTTTTTGTCATTACACTAGGAGGTGGGTCTGAGAAGATATCACTGTGGTTTATGTCAGAGAGTGTTTGGCCTATGTTTTCCTCTAAGAATATTATAGTATCTGGTCTTATATTTAGGTCTTTAATCCACTTTGAGTTTATTTTTATGTATGGTGTTAGAGAGTATTCTAATGTCATTCTTTTACATGCGGTGGTCCAGTTTTCCCAGCACCACTTGTTGAAGAGACTATCTTTTCTCCACTGTATTTTCTTGACTCCTTTGTCATAGATTAGTTGGCCATAGATGCATGGGTGTAATTCTGGGCTTTCTATCCTGTTCCACTGACCTATATTTCTATTTTTGTGCCAGCACCATGCTGTTTTGATGACTGCAGCTTTGTAGTATAGCTGAGGGTCAGGGAGCCTGATTCCTCCAGCTCCATTTATCTTTCTCAGGATTGCTTTGGCTCTTCTGGGTCTTTTATGCTTCCAAACAAACTTTAAAATGTTTTGTTATAGTTCTGTGAAAAATGCCATTGTAACTTGATAAAGATTGCACTGATTCGGAGATTGCCTTGATAGTATAGTCATTTTGACAATACTGATTGTTCCAATCCAAGAGCATGGTATATCTTTCCATCTGTATGTGTCTTCTTTGATTTCATTTCATCAGTGTCTTATAGTTTTCAGAGTACAGGTCTTCTTCAGGTAGAATTTATTCCTAGGCTAGGTATTTTATTCTCCCCCCCACCTTTTTTTTTTTTTTTTGTCTTTTTAGGGCTGCACCTATGGCACATGGAAGTTCCCAGGCTAGGGGGTCAAATTGGAGCTGTAGCTGCCAGCTTACACCACAACCACAGCAACATGGGATCCAAGCCATGACTGTGACCTACACCACAGCTCACAGCAACACCGGATCCTTAACCCACTGAGTGAGGCCAGAGATTCAACTGCTATCTTCATGGATACTAGTCAGGTTTGTTACTGCTAGCCACAAAAGGAACTCCCTAGTATTTTATTCTTTTTGATGCAATGGCAAATGGGATTGTTTCTCTAATTTCTCTTTCTGATCTTTCATTGTTAGTAACATAGAGATGCAGTAGGTTTCTGGGTATTAATCTTATGTCATACAACTTTACCAAATTCATTAATGAGCTCTAACAGTTTTGTGATAGCATCTTTAGGATTTTCAAGGTATAGCATCATGTCACCTGCAAACAGTGTTAGTTTTACATCTTCCTTTCCAATTTGGGTTAATTTTATTTCTTTTTCTTCTCTGCTTGCCATGGCTAAGACTTCTAAAACTATGTTGAAAAGTAGTGGCAAGAGTGGACATCCTTGTCTTGTTCCTGATCTTAGTGGGAATTCTTTCTTTAGCTGTGAGTTTGTCATATATGCCCTTTATTATGTTGAGGTAGGTTCCATCTATGCCCACTTTCTGAAGGGTTTTTATCAGCAATGGGTATTGGATTTTGTCAAAATCTTTTTCTGCATCTCTTGAGAGGATCATATGGTTTTTATTCTTCAGTTTCTTAATGTGATGTATCACACTATTTTATTTGTGGATATTGAAGAATCCTTGCATCCCTGGGATAAATCCCTCTTGATCATGGGGTACAATCCTTTTATTTTTATTTTGTTTAATTTTTTATTACTCAAAGAATTTATTACATTTATAGTTGTACAATGATCATCACAATCCGATTTTATAGGATTTCTATCCCACAACCCCAGCACATCCCCCCACCCCCTGTACTGTCTCCTTTAAGAACCATAGTTTTTTAAAGTCTGTGAGTCAGTATCTAAAGCTCATTCTGTCCTTTTTCAGATTCCACATGTCAGTGAAAGCATTTGATGTTGGTATCTCATTGTCTGACTGACTTCACTTAGCATGATAATTTCTAGGTCCATCCATGTTGCTAAAAATGCTGGTATTTCATTCCTTTTAATGGCTGAGTAATATTCCATTGTGTATATGTACCACATCTTCTGGATCCACTCATCTGTCGATGGACATTTAGGTTGTTTCCATGTCTTGGCTATTGAAAATAGTGCTGCAGTGAACGCTGGAGTACATGTGTCTTTGCAAGTCATGGTTTTCTCTGGATAGATGCCCAGGAGTGGGGTTAATAGATCAAATGGTAGTTCTATGTTTAGTTTTCTGAGGAATCTCCATCCTGTTTTCCATGGTGGTTGCACCAATTGACAATCCCACCAACAGTGTACTAGAGTTCCTTTTTCGCCACACCCTCTCCAGCACTTATTGTTTGTAGACTTTTTGATGATGACCATTCTGGCTGGTGTAAGGTGATAACTCAGTGTGGGTTTGATTTGCATCTCTCTAATAATGAGTGAGGTTGAACATCTTTTCATGTGGTTTTTGGCCATCCATATGTCTTCTTTGGAGAATTGTCTGTTTAGATCTTCTGCCCATTTTTTGATAGGCTTGTTTGTTTTTTTGGTATGGAGCTGCAGAAGGTGTTTATAAATTTTGGAGATTAATCCTTTGTCAGTTGATTAATTTGCAAATACTTTCTCCCATTCTGTGGGTTGTCTTTTCATTTTGTTTAGGGTTCCTTTGCTGTGCAAAAACTTTTAAGTTTAATTAGGTCCCATTTGTTTATTTTTGTTTTTACTGTCATTACTCTAAGAGGTGGATCTGAGAAGATGTTGCTGTTGTTTATGTTGGAGAGTGTTTGGCCTATGTTTTCCTCTAAGAGTTTTATAGTGTCTGGTCTTCTATCTAGGTCTTTAATCCATTTGGAGTTTATTTTTGTGTATGGTGTTAGGAAGCATTCTAATTTCATTCTTTTCCATGTGGCCATCCAGTTTTCCCAGCACAGCTTGTTGAAGGGGCTGTCTTTGCTCCATTGTATATTCTTGCCTCCTTCGTCATAGATTAGTGGGCTGTAGGTGCGTGGGTTTGATTCTGGGCTTTCTATCCTGTTCCACTGATCTATATTTCTGTCTTTGTGCCAGTACCATGCAGTTTTGACGACTGTTGCTTTGTAGTATAGTCTGAAGTCCGGGAGCCTGATTCCTCCAGCTCTGTCTTTCTTTTTCAGGATGTCTTTGGCTATTCTGGGTCTTTTGTGCTTCCAAATAAACTTTAAAATATTTTGTTCAAGTTCTGTGAAAAATGTCCTTGGTAATTTGATAGGGATTGCATTGAATCTGTAGATTTCCTTGGGTAGTATAATCATTTTGATAATATTAACTCTTCCAGTCCAAGAGCATGGTATGTCTTTCCATCTGTTTGTGTCATCTTTGATTTCTTTCATTGGCATCTTATAGTTTTCAGAGTACAGGTCTTTTGTCTCTTTAGGTAGGTTTACTCCTAGGTATTTTATTCTTTTGGATGCGATGGTAAATGGGATTGCTTCCCTAATTTCTCTTTCTGCTCTTTCATTGTTAGTGTATAGAAATGCTGTCGATTTCTGTGTATTAATTTTGTATCCTGCGACTTTGCCAAATTCATGGATTAGCTGCAACAGTTTTCTGGTAGAGTCTTTAGGATTGTCTAGGTATAGTATCATGTCTTCTGAAAATAGTGATAGTTTTGCTTCTTCTTTCAAATTTGGATTAATTTTATCTCTTTTACTTCTCTGAGTGCTGTGGCTAGGACTTTCAAAACTATATTGAATAGTAGTGGCAAGAGCAGACATCCTTGCCTTGTTCCTGATCTCAGCGGGAATTCTTTCAGCTTTTCACCATTGAGAATGATGTTCGCTGTGAGTTTGTCATGTATGGCCTTTATTATGTTGAGGTAGGTTCCCGTTATGCCCACTTTCTGAAAGGTTTTTATCAGAAATGGGTGTTGGATTTTGTCAAAGGCTTTTTCTGCATCTCTTGAGAGGATCATATGGTTTTTATTCTTCAGTTTGTTAATGTGGTGTATTACACTGACTGATTGATTTGTGGATATTGAAGGACCCTTGCATCCCTGGGATCAATCCCACTTGATCATGATGTATAATCCTTTTAATGTATTGCTGGATTCAGTTTGCTAGTATTTTGTTGAGGATTTTTGCGTCTATGTTCATCAGTGATTTTGGCCTGTAATTTCCTTTTTTTTTTTTTTTTTTGTGGTATCTTTGTCTGATTTTGGTATCAGGGTGATGATGGCCTCATAGAATGAGTTTAGGAGTGTTCCTTGCTCTACAATTTTTTGGAAGCGTTTCAGAGGGTAGGTGTTAGCTCTTCTCTAAGTGTTTGATAGAATTCACCTGTGAAGCTATCTGGTCCTGAGCTTTTGTTTGTTGGAAGGTTTTGTTTTGTCGTCTTTTTAGGACTGCACCCACAGCATATGGAGGTTCCTAGGATAGGATCCTAATTGGAGCTGTAGCTGCTGGCCTATGCCTTAGTCACAGCAATGCCAGACCCAAGCCACATCTGTGACTTACACCACAGCTCACAGCAACACCAGATCCTTAACCCACTGAGTGAGGCCAAGGATCGAACCTGCATCTTCATGGATGCTAGTCACATTTGTTTCCACTGAGCCACGATGGGAACTCCAGGAAGTTTTTTTTGTCACAGTTTCCATTTCAGTACTTGTGATCGGTCCATTCATCATTTCAATTTCATCTTGAAAGATTGTACTTTTATAAGAATTTTTCCATTTCTTCTAGGTTGTCTGTTTTATTGGCATATAGTTGCTTGTAGTAGTCTCTTTTGATCCGGTGTATTTCTGCGATGTCCATCGTAAATTCTCCTTTTTCATTTCTAATTTTATTGAATTGAGTCCTCTCCTTTTTTCCTGATTGAGTCTGGTTAAGGGTTTATCAATTTTGTTGATCTTTTCATAGAACCAGCTGTTAGGTTCTTTGATCTTTTCTACGGTTTTCTTCATTTCCATTTCATTTATTTCTGCTCTGATCTTTATGATTTCTTTCCTTTTGCTAATTTTAGTTCTTGTCTATTCTTCGTTCTCTAGTTGTTTTAGGTGTAGTTAGGTTGTTTATTTGGGATTTTTCTTGTTTCCTGAGGTAGTCTTGTATTGCTTAAACTTCCCTCTTAAAACTGCTTTTGCTGCATCCCATAGGTTTTGGATTGTTGTGTCTTTGTTATCATTTGCTTCTAGGTGTTTCTTAATTTCCTCTTTGATTTCTTCAGTTATCCATTGGTTGTTTAGTAGAATGACATTTAGTCTATGTTTCTATTTTTTACAGTTTTTTTTTTCTTGTTGTTGACTTTCAATTGTATAGTGTTGTGGTCGGAAAAGATGTTTGATATGATTTCAGTTTTATTTAATTTACTGAGGCTTGATTTGTGGCCCAGAATGATCTATCCTAGAGAATGTTCCACGTGCACTTGAGAAGAATGTGTATTTGGATGCTTTTGGATGGAATATTCTATAAATATATATTAAGTCCATCTGGTCTAATGCATCATTTAAGGCCTTTGTTTCCTTGTTAAATTTCTGTCTAGAGGATCTGTCCATTGTTGAAAGTGGGGTTTTAAATCCCATGCTATTATTGTGTTATTGACAATTTCTCCTTTTAATGTTGTTAGCAGTTGCCCTATATATTGAGGTGATCCTTTGTTGGGTGCATATATATTTACAATTGTTCTATCTTCTTCTTGGATTGATCCTTTGATTATTATGTAATGTCCTTCTTTGTTTATTATAATATTATTTATTTTAAAGTCTATTTTTTCTGACATGAGTATTGCTACTCCAGCTTTCTTTTGATTTCTGTTTGCAAAGAATATTTTCTTTCATCCTCTCACTCTCAATTTGTATGTCCTAGAACTGAAGTGCATCTCTAGAAGATAGTACATATATGGGTCTTGTTTTTATATCCATTCAGCAATTGTATGTCTATTGGTTGGGCCATTTAGTCCATTTACATTTGAGTTAATTATTGATATGTATGTTCTTATTGCCATTTTATTGTTGTGGATTTGTTTTTGTTGATCATTTTTCTTCTCTTCTCTTGTTCTTCTCTTCTCTTTAGTTTTTTGTGTTTGGATTTCTTTTTCTTATTTGTGTATGTATCTATTGTAGATTTTTGGTTTGCAGTTACCATGCGTGAAGTGTTTTTTTATGATTTTTATTTTTTTTCCATTGTAGCTGATTTAGAGTGGTCTGTCAATTTTCTACTGTACAGCAAAGTGACCCAGTCCCACATACATATATACATTCTTTTTCTCACATTATCCTCCATTATGCTCCATCACAAGTGACTAGATATAGTTCTCAGTGCCATACTGCAGGATCTCATTGCTTATCCATTCCAAAGGCAATAGTTTGCATCTATTAACCCCAAATTCCCCATCCATCCTACTCCCTCCCCCTCCCCCTTGGCAACCAAAAGTCTGTTCTCCAAGTCCATTAGTTTCTTTTCTGTGGAAAGGCTCATTTGTGCCATATATTAGATTCAAGATATAAGTGAAATCATATGGTATTTGTCTTTCTCTTTCTGACTTACTTCATTTAGTATTACAGTCTCTAGCTCCATCCACATTGTGGAAAATGGCATTACTTTGTTCTTTTTTATGCCTGAGTAGTATTCTGTTGTGTATATATACCACTTCTTCTTAATCCATTCATCTACTGATCGACATTTAGGTGTTTTCCATGTCTTGGCTGTTGTGAATAGTGCTGCAATGAACATACAGGTGCATGTGTCTATTTCAAGGAAAGTTTTGTCCAGATATATGCCCAAGAGTTGGATTGCTGGGTCATATGGTAGTTCTATATTTAGTATTCTGAGGTACCTCCATACAACAGTGGTTGTACCAAATTACATTCCAGCCAACATTGTAGGAGGGTTTCCTTTTCTCCACACCCCCTACAGCATTTGTTATTTGTGAACTTATTAATGATGGCCATTCTGACTGGTGTGAGGTGGTATCTCATGGTAGTTTTGATTTGCATTTGCATTTCTCTAGTAATCAGTGATATTAAGCACTTTTTCATGTGCTTGTTGGCCATCTGTATATCTTCTCTGGAGAAATGTCTGTTCAGGTGTTTTGTCCATTTTTCTATTGGTTGTTGGGTTTTTTGCTGTTGAGTTGTATAAGTTGTTTGTATATTTTAGAGATTAGGTCGTTGTCAGTTGCATCATTTTGAAACTATTTTCTCCCATTCTATAAGTTGTCTTTTTTTTTTTTATGGTTTCCTTTGCTGTGCAAAAGCTTGTCAGTTTGATTAGGTCCCATTAGTTTATCTTTGCTTTTATTTCTGTTGCTTTGGGAGGCTCATCTGAGAAAACATTTGTAAGGTTGATGTCAGAGAATGTTTTGTCTATGTTCTCTTCTAGGCATTTGATGGTGTCTTGTCTTATGTTTAAGTCTTTAAGCCATTTGAGTTTATTTTTTGTGCATGGTGTGAGGATGTGTTCCAGTTTCATTGATTTACATGTGGCAGTTTTCATAGCACCACTTGCTGAAGAGACCATCTTTTTCCCATTTTATATTCTTGCCTCCTTTGTTGAAGATTAATTGATCATAGGTGTCTGGGTTTATTTCTGGGTTCTCTATTCTGTTCCATTTGTCTGTATGTCTGTTTTGGTACCAATACCACACTGTCTTGATTACTGTGGCTTTGTAATACTACAGTCTGGGAGAGTTATGCCTGCTGCATGGTTTTTGTTCCTCAGGATTGCTTTGGCAATTCTGGGCCTTTTATGGCCCCATATAAATTTTTGGATTGTTTGTTCTAGATCTGTATAAAATGTCGTGGGTAAGTTAATAGGGATTGCATTGAATGTGTAGATTGCTTTGGGTAGTATGACCATTTTTATGATATTAATTCTTCCAACCCAGGAGCATGGAATATCTTTCCATTTCTTTGAATACTCTTTAATTTCCTTGATTAATGTTTTATAGTTCTCAGCATATAAATCTTTCACCTCCTTGGTCAGGTTTATTCCCAGGTATTTAATTTTGGGGCGATACAATTTTAAATGGTATTGTATTTTTGTATTTCCTTTTTCTTTTCTTTTCTTTTCTTTTCTTTTCTTTTCTCTCTCTCTCTCTTTTTTTTTATTTTATTTTTTTATTTTTTTTTTGCTTTTTAGGGCTGAATTCACAGCATATGGAGGTTCCCAGGCTAGGGATCCAATCTGATCTATACCGCTGGCCTGCACCACAGCCACAGCAATGCAGGATCCAAGCCACATCTGCGACCAACACCACAGCTCACGCTGGATCCTTAACCCACTGAGTAAGGCCAAGGATCGAACCTGCAACCTTATGGCTCCTAGTTGGAGTTTTTCCAATGTGCCAAGGCAGGAACTCCTGTATTCCTTTTCTAATACTTCAATGTTAGTATACAGAAATGCTACCAATTTCTGAGTGTTAATCTTGTGTCCTGCTACTTTGCTGAATTCGTTGATCAATTCAAGTTGTTTTTGTATGGAGTCCTTAGAGTTTTCTATATATAGTATCATGTCACCTGCATAAAGTGACAGTTTTACCTCTTCTCTTCCAGTTTGGATACCTTTTATTTCTTTTGTTTGTCAGTTTGTTGTGGCTAGGACTTGCAATACCCATGAAGTTTTGATATCGAAGTCTACATATATACAAGATCGTTTTAAGTTTTTGGTCTCTTAATTGCAAATTCATCTCCAGTATCCTGCATTCATATCCTCCTCTTCTCACAATTTCTGATTTTGTTAGCATATTTGTGTGTTGATGATTTCCTTCCTTTGCTATATGTATGCCTTTACTGGTGAGCTTTGTCATTTGTAAGGTTTTTGTTTCTAGATGTGGCCTTTTCTTTTCCACCTAGAGAAGTTCCTTTATTATTTGTTGTAAAGCTGGCTTAGTGGTCCTGTGCTTTATCTTGCGCTGCAGATCAATGGAAGATCCTAGAAAAGGGATGGCGTGGCATATAAAACACAAGAGACTCTTTTGCATTTTAAAAGTGGGGACCAGGAGGCACTCTGTTTCTCTGAACAAAGGCCCCTAGACTTTAGCCCACAAGACTTTTATTAGGGAAAGTGACATGTTTAGATTAGTGAGCAAGAGTAGGCATAGTGAGTGTCGAAGCTATCTGTTAGTGAGATTTAGGGAGACTACTAGCATAAAAGCCACAGGTGTATACATCTAGGATATAGTGCAGCTGCCTAAAGAACAACATAGTTAATGTATAAGCCCCTTATTTTATTTTGACAGGAGACTTTGCAATTTAGAGTTCTGCGTCAGCAGACATGCTTATCTGGGTTTTGCCATCACAAGCATTCCTTGGCTTATCATGCTTTTGCTCTAAGTTTGCTTTCTTCAGAGTTCAGCGGTTCAGTGGTCTCCAACAGTCCTGAATTCTCTTAGTTTTTCCTTGTCTGTAAATCTTTCAATTTTTCCTTCAAATCTGAATGAGAGTCTTGCTGGGTAGAATAACCTCTTGGTTGGAGGTTTTATCCTCTCATTGCTTTAAGTATATCTGGCCACTCCCTTCTGGCCTGCAGAATTTATGCTGAAAAATCAGCCGATAACTTGATCAGGGTTCTCTTGTATTTTATTTGTTTCTTTTCCCTAGCTGCTTTCAATATTTTTTCTTTGTCTTTAATTTTGGTTAGTTTGATTAATATGTATCTCAGTGTGTTCCTCCTTGGGTTTATTTTATATGACCACCCACCTGGGTGTGGGGTCACTTAAGGTCTCTTAAATCACATAATCCCCCCCTACCATCTCGATGTGGCCTCCACTTTGTCTTCTGGAGTATCAAATCTTTTTTTTTTTTTTGATAGCCTCCAGTCTATTTGTTGAAGGCTATACAGCAGTTGGTTGTGATTTCATTGCTTTTATAAGAGAAGGTGAGCTCCAGTCCTTCTAATCCACCATCTTAATCCCCAGCATGCTATTTTCAACTCTTAGTTTCCATGCCTTTTTGAAAGAGAGCATAAAGACATTAGTTGTCAGAAGCAAATTCCTAGACTGGCATTTGTATTCAAATTCAAATTATTGCTGTTTTCATGGAAGCAAAAAATTTACATCTTTTTTTTTTTCCCTCCTTTAAACCAGTGCTTTGGCCTTCTTGGGGTAAATGGAGCAGGAAAGACCACCATCTTCAAGATGCTTACTGGAGACATAATTCCTTCAAGTGGAAACATTCTGATCAAAAATAAGGCTGGGTATGAAAAACAAATGCTTCAAATTACCAAACAAACCTAATTAAGTGAGAAAAATAATTAAAATGAACTATTTGTTATGTTGTGGTTATATTATTAAATCCTTAAGGGAAAGAAAGCTGTTCAAGTGAGTGAAAATTTTTAAACTGTTAAGTGTGACTAGGATGGTGGGATTGTTTTAACTTTTTACCAGAATCACCAGTCACCATGACCAAAATAGAGCTACTCTCCCAACATTTGAGGACTAGGAGGGAAACATCTTCTGAAACTAATTTGTGTTTTTGATTCTCTCAATTCAGATCTCTGGCTCACGTTGACTCTCACAGCTCATTAATTGGCTACTGTCCTCAGGAAGATGCCTTGGACGACCTGGTAACTGTGGAAGAACATCTGTATTTCTATGCTAGGGTACATGGAATTCCAGAGAAAGATATTAAGGAAGTAAGTACAAATGTGAAAAACAAGTTCATTTAAAAACTATTATTGTTTCTCCTTCCCATCCACTCACCCTCAAGACCAAGTTGACATTTGGAAAACTATGACATTTTTCTCCTGACAGTGACAATGGACACAGTATTAGTTTGATTGTGTATGTTATATGCAAACCCATAAACTCAGCTTTAGAGACATCTTGACCCATGTTTGTTCAGTTACCTTTTAAAAACTATCAAATAAAGAATGGCATTTGCCTTAGGATCTGGGTTTAGCCTTGGTTGTTGATGCCTGTACATAATTTAGTGTTCAGATAGGTATTGAAACGTAGAATAACCTACAAACTGCCTAAGTAAAATAGAATAGCTTCCAATTTGATTTTTTAATGTGGTTTTTGTTCCTCACTACAATTATTTGTCTTTTTAATGGAATGGCTAACCCTCAGGCCAGTTTTCTCTATTTTTGCAACCCTCAGGGACTTGTTGAAGTCCTCCTAGGATTCCACTATTTTTCAAGGCTATTTAATTACAAAAATAGCCTCAAAAATAGCCTCAAAAACCCAAGATTCCTAAATTAATACACCAAAGTTTTGATACTGGGTCAGCTTTAAATAGACCTAAAGCTTTCTGACAACTCAACCCATAGTAAGAAAGATGAAACAGTGATGACAATCAATAAGAAAGCTGCCTTGTGAAGGGATGAATTCTATTTAAGCTCTTTGAAGCTTTACAAGGAAATCCTGTGTTAATGCAACAGAAAGAACAATTGTAAATACACACACATGTACTTGGGGAAAAAAAAAATCCCATAGAACAAGCCACCACAGAATTGCTTTTATTTCTTTAAATGAACTATTAATTGTTAAGTGGGCCTTTGAAAATAAAACTAAAATTTATGTTGAATTTAAAATTTAAATTTGGGTGTTATGTATTTCTTCATGAGTAGGTTTGTTTTTTTTTTTTTCTCCACTTAATGCTTTAAGAGTTTTGGCAAAGGAAAATCAACCTAAGACTTATTTTCCACCCACAGACTGTTTATAAGCTCCTTGGGAGACTTCACCTGATGCCCTACAAGGACAGAGCTACCTCTATGTGCAGTTACGGCACAAAAAGAAAATTGTCCACTGCACTGGCCTTGATAGGGAAACCTTCCATTCTGTTGCTGGTAAGAGAATCATTGTGAACAAGGCTGCTACATAATTAGAACCACACATCTAATTGTATGTGTAACATTTCATTATCATTAATGCAATAAGCATTTATTGAGGTCTTACTATGTGGTGGTTATTTTGCAGAGCGCTTTACACACACTGTCTCGTTAAGGGAATGTATATCAGCAATAAGTTGTTGCCACAACAGTATGCCCTCAAAAATGTTTTAGTCTGAGGCTGTGGCTCAGTTGCTTTCAGAGGAAACATGGGAATAAGAAGTAGCTGAAACAAGTTCAGGATATTCCAATGAGTGAGTAAAATTATGACAATTAGATTCGCAGTGATTGAAGATATCAGTTCTATTAGTAGTTGATCAGATAAACTAACACATTCTCCAACTTTTACCAAAAAGTAAATATGCATTGTTAGGACAGTGTGTTGTGCTAAAAGGTTATTTCCTTGTTGCTTAAAAATAGGAGTTACCTAGCCTGGGATGCAATTGACAATATGTCATTCTATTTTATCTGAATTTTTTGGAGGCAAGAAATACATGCCACATTTACATTTTGATTAAGAGCTGAAAAAATTAAATTGATCACCTGGAAATATAAATTACACTAGACGTGACATAGCATTCTGCTCCCCAGGCCAAACATTATGAGAAGTGTTTATTTCAGAGCAATAAGCTTGCCCTTATTTTGGAAGATCCTCTTCATTCAAGGACTTACAATGTCCAAAAGAGGCTTAACTATATGCAATAAAATCACCAGATATAAATCACCACATTATTCCAGGGATTAAGTAACATAGAGGACCAAATCATTTGAATCGCCCAGACAGAGTAATGCACAACCCATCTTTCTGTAATACCGGAAGCTGATAATACATTATATTCCTGCCAATCGATGCTCATAATGGAATTCAATTGTTTAAGTGTCCCTTAAATTGAAGAAAACAATTCTTAGGCACCCCTGTGAGATAATAAATGTAAAGCACTCTAAAATGTTAAAAGCTCTATGCAAATATTGGGTATTAATGAGATGAAGTGAAATCAGGCTATAAGAGAAAGATAATTGTATTTTCTTTTATATGCATTTACTATACACGCCATTGTCTTCAAAACAGGAACAATGACAGGATAACCTTTATTGTTTCCCCAAATTAACACTCATTTCTTTCTTTAAATTTAATCCCTTGCTATAAAAACAGAACTCTGGCAGCCTATATGCATATTTCCCATTTCAAATATACATTTTTAATTTTTATGTAATCTTGACCCCATAATTTTTCTTAAATTATCTGTCAGGATCTATTATTGCTTGTTTAAGTTTTCCATTGATACATTTCTAATTTTATGTCTGAACAATTTTTTTTATATATAATGATTTTTATTTTTTTTCCCTTATACCATATGACCCAGCAATCCCACTATTGGGCATATATCCATACAAAACTTTCCTTGAACAATTTTTTAAAACATCATATACCTTAAAATATAATTTAGGAGTTCCCACTGTGGCTTAGCAGGTTAAGGATCTGACGTTTGCTCCATGAGGATGCAGGTTTAATCCCTGGCCTTGCTCAGTGGATTAAGGATCTGGTGATGCTGCAAACTGAATGTAGGTTGCAGATGCAGCTTTATCCAGTGTTGTTGTGGCTGTGGTGTAGGCCTCAGCTGTAGCTCTGATTCGCCCCTAGCCTGGGAACTTCCATATGCTGCAGATGTGGCAGTAAAAAAAAAAGTAGTTATAGTAATAACTTATATGGGAAAAAAGAATAGCTGTATGTATATGTATAGCTGATTTACTTTGCTATAAACTTGAAGCTAATACAACATTGTAAATCAACTATACCATAATAAATTGTTTTAAAAATAATACTAGTAAGCAGTAAAAAAGAATGAACTATTGATACATACAACAATTTAGATCAATCTCAAGGACATTATGCTGAGTAAAAAAAAAAAAAGCCAATTTCCAAAGGTCATATAGTATATGGTTCAATTACTATAACACTCTCAAAACAAAATTTTACAGGAATGGAAAAAAAAATATGTGCTTTCCAAGGATTAGGGACCATTGGGGAAAGGTACTGGGTGTGACTAAAAAAACACAGAACAAGGGAGATCTTTGTAATAATACAGCTGTCTGAATCTTGATTAAGGTGGTGGTTATACAAATCCACGTGTGATAAAATGACAACTATATAACCCATTGGACCAATCTCAAACTCTTGGTTTTAATACTGTACTACATGTAACTATATATGTTGTAATCACTGGTAATTGGGCAAAAGGCAAACAGGACATCTCTGTATTATCTTTGCATCTTTCTATAAATTTCTAATTATTATCAAGTAAGATAATAAAATTTGGTTAAATAATTTGTATCTTTCTATTTGGCAATTTCTGCAAATTTTTTTATTTCTGCAAGGAGTATTAAATTTCAATTAATAACATAAAACTAAAAATACACCTCAATCATAATAACAAAAACATCAGATTGCATTCTCTGTGCTTCACATAAGACATTATTCACTCGTAGCCACAATTTTGCCATTAGGAGCAAGATAGCAATCTTGTTGATGGAGCTTCAAATACATATGTGACAATGTAGTAGTAAATGTAGAAACTCTTGCTTTGTCAGTAATTGAAGCAGAATTTTTTCCAGAGAAATGTAAGAAACAAGTATAAAGGAACAGGGTGTCAACTTCAGTGAGACACTTTTTAAAACAGATTGACAATTTTAAATGGTTAATTTTGAGCTTTTTGACAGCCGCAGAAAGAAGCCTATTAAGTATAATACAAGTTAGTCACAGGAACTCAAAAAGTGATTTCTGTTCTAAGTAAGGGAGGTGCAATGATTCATGTAAAGAACCCCATCAAAATTTAATTAATTTGATAAATTCTTCTTGTAACTTCTATTAAGGATGAGCCAAGCTCTGGGATGGATCCTAAGTCAAAACGGCACCTCTGGAAGATCATTTCAGAAGAAGTGCAAAATAAATGCTCAGTCATACTCACTTCTCACAGGTAAATAGAGTGCGGGAACTTTAATCAGATGACACAATGTTAGGATGATAGACGGGGAAAGGTAATCCTGTGCAATGTACATCGATTATGAATGTCCGCAATTGAACTATTTTGTTCTCACAGTCACGGGAGCAAGTCAGAAAGGTACCGTGGTGAGACTCCTGCTCCTCTGGTGGGACAGGGCCTAAGCAATCTTTTAAAAAACAAATTTCTGGTGACTTATGGCCCTCCTAACTCAACTACGACTCCCTATTACCTATCACATATAGTTCAGCATCCCTCAGCTTAGGATGCAAGGCCTTTTATTATGTGGCCTCATCTGAATTTCCCGTATTTTTTCACTACGAAACCCTCTCTTATCAGTCAGTCTGAGCAACTCCCAGTTCTACAGATACTCACTGCCCCCTCGCATCATCCTGCCCTTTCTTCAGCTGTGCTTTCTCCTGGAGTTGGTCTTTTCACAAACTCTACAATTTCTAATCCTACTAGTCCTTTAAGAAATAGTTCCTGCATGAAGTAGGCCCTTCCAAACAATTAAGTAAAAAAGCTACCAAAGCATCTTCTTTCTTTTTTTTCTTTTTTTTGGCCGCCCCCAGGCAGGGCATGGACCAGATCCAAGCTGCAATTACGGCAACAAAGGATCCTTTAACCCATTGCAGAGACGCTGCTGAATTCTACTACTAATGCATTTTATCTGTGCCTTTTTAATAAGTTGACCTTGAAAGGTTCATCCTTTCAGTATAATTATCATATAGTATTAAAAGGACTAGATATGTTTAGAATCAAGAGACTTGTTTACATCCTATATCCTAGCCTTACCCTAGCACGCTGTATGTCCTGAAGCCAATTATTTAATTTCCATTAACTTTCGTATTAAGTGGACATGGTGATACCTAAGATTGCCTTCAGTTATCATAGTCCAAGAAATAAATTAGAATTATGTAATCAATTACAGGTTAACTAGTTACAATAAAAAAAAAAAAGCCAACCGAATATGGAGTATAAGGCATAATGAAAAAAGCCTAATAAGCCTAATATTATTTTGGAAACAAAATGTGCCAAAATGTAGTTCTTGAGTCAAAGTGTCAAAGCACTTACAAGAAATACTGTGATTGATAAAATGGGCTTTCCAGGTAAGAGAGACGGCCTCAAATTTGAGAAGAAACAGTCATAAACTCTATGTGAAGACATTTAATTTACATTAAAAGATTTTTTTGTTGTTCTGCAGGGGAAAAGACATTTTAGGGAGTTCAAACAGTATTTCTTAGGTGCCATAATGAAAAAGTTAAGCCTATGCTTGTGAACTTAAAACCCAGTTTTCTGTGCTCAGAATGCTGATGTGATTCTGTCTTTTCAGCATGGAAGAATGTGAAGCTCTCTGTACCAGGTTGGCCATTATGGTGAATGGAAGGTTCCAATGTATTGGATCATTGCAGCATATTAAGAGCAGGTGAAGAAGAAATGCGTTCTTTCACACATGAGTAGCATAGTCAATCCCACAGTACCATACTCGCCTTCAAAGATTATCTCAGTAGCCTATCTTGCAATGTGTAGTAAAACTGGAATAGAGAAGCATTTGACTCATGCTTGACTCAAGCATTGACTCATCTTAAAGTTAATTTATCATACTGAGGATTGAATTTTTTTTAATTAATAGCCTGTTGATGTATTGTTTATTTTTAAAAACCTCAGTGACTTGAATCTTTACAGTTGACACCAAATCTCCAATAACTTGCCTCTCAAGATCTTCTTTGTTTTAAATTAGAAAGTATTTAAGCCCAAGAAATTGACATCAGTTACTAATTCATGGATTCCAAAGAAAGCCAAGATTTTATATTTTCTTTTCTAAAGCAGCTTTTGTCCAAAAGATCTGACTTTGTATAGTGGTAGAAATAAAGAAAAAGTCATGGCAGTGTACTGTTTCCACTTTGCAACATGTTCCGAACTTTTATGGCAAAATGATAGTCTTTCTACAGGAAAAGGGACTATAATGGTCGGCTTGGGTCTTGTTTCATTATCTAGAATTCCAGGGAGCTCTTTCAGCAAAACATAACTCATGTCATATTTTGCACTTCTTTCTAGGTTTGGACGAGGATTTACTGTCAAAGTTCACTTGAAGAATACCAAAGTGAGCATGGAGGCCCTCACAAGGTTCATGCAGCTGCACTTTCCAAAAACATACTTAAAAGTAAGAGACTGCCCTGCCTTTTTATCTTGACTGGTTTTGACAGTCATAATCTAATATCTTAGTGGATGTTTATTTATTTCAAGGTGACCATAGCTTTATTATTTGTCTTAATATATTTATTAGTTCAAGATGCTTAAGATACTCTGAAGCATACTTAGTATGAAAATAAAATTTTCAAAGTAGCTATATATTTTTGTAGGGACTTAAGAGTAACACAGTCCTTTTACATACCTTTATTTCTTCATCACAAAGACTTTATGACCATATTGTATTAGTTTTCAATTTGTATACTTAACTAGTTTATTAGTCATATATGTTTCGGAACTGAGGGATGACAGATACGTATGACCAAGAGTATTTCTTCCTAGAATAAAAAAATTACAGAGTTGTTCCAAAATGTCACAGCTAGAAGAGATTATCTCCTCTGCTTTCCTCATTTGAAAGATAAGCACACAAAGTTTTGAGCAGAGTTGCTTGGAAATTGTGTTCTTAAATCCCTTGCTAGCTGAAACATTGCTCAATTAATTCCATCTTGCAGATATGTATATCAACAGGATGAACACACACAGATATTTGCATATAAATCTCACATAGTACATATTTAAGTGCACTTGAAAAAGTTGTCATTATAGCATCTTTGATGTGCAGGTAACTTATACAAGATGATTATACCAAATGATAGTGTAAAAGGAAAGCAGGTGTGGTGTGATGAAGAGAAACTGCTTCAGAAAAGCAAGGTGTTAAAGATACTCCAAGGAAATAAGAATAGATTACAAAGTTTATGGTAATACTGTGAACTAAATAAATTGAAAAGAATTTTTTTTTTTGTCTTTTTGCCATTTCTAGGCCCACTCCCGCGGCATATGGAGGTTCCCAGGCTAGGGGTCGAATCGGAGCTGTAGCCTCCGGCCTACGCCAGAGCCACAGCAACGCGGGATCCGAGCCACGTCTGCAACCTACACCACAGCTCACGGCAACACCAGATCCTCAACCCACTGAGCAAGGGCAGGGACCGAACCCGTAACCTCATGGTTCCTAGTCGGATTCGTTAACCACTGCGCCACGACGGGAACTCCTGAAAAGAATTTTTTAAAGAATTTTAGATTGAGTTAAGAAAGAGTGTGGCATTATTTAAATGAAATGCCTCCTAGACAATGCTTTTGAAATCTGGCAACTTTAGCCAATATAAATTGAATAGCCAATCCTTAGTCTTTTATAACAATTCTAACATTTAAAACAATGGAATTTCTGAAAATGATCTCTGAAAAAGCTTATGTCAGCTAAGCATCCTCTGACATCTGCAATTCCATTCCACAATATTTTTTTCTAGTCAACGCTATAATGACTTTATAAGTGTGCATGAATGTAGAATGTTTTGAAATTTTCATTAGCTTTTTAATTTGTTTTCTCTGTGACATTCGTGAAACTTTTTACCTAATCTTCGAATGCTGTTAGTTTCAAAACATACCCTTTATTTACACTGTAGTATCGTTTTCAGTGGAATGAATTTCAATATATTCTGAGCTCTTGGTTAAGTTATGTCTAGTCAAGCCTTTATTACCAAACATTGTCAATCTTCGAATGCTGTTAGTTTCAAAACATACCCTTTATTTACACTGTAGTATCGTTTTCAGTGGAATGAATTTCAATATATTCTGAGCTCTTGGTTAAGTTATGTCTAGTCAAGCCTTTATTACCAAACATTGATAAATACATTTTTCCCTTTGGTTCCCACAGGATCAGCACCTCAGCATGCTAGAGTATCATGTACCGGTCACAGCAGGAGGAGTAGCAAACATTTTTGATTTGCTGGAAACCAATAAGACTGCTTTAAATATCACAAATTTCTTAGTGAGTCAGACTACTCTGGAGGAGGTAAGTTGGATACCATGATCCATATGTACAACATCACATGAATTGTTATACCTTCTGATTATTGCTTTTTTTTTTTTTTCTGTCTTTTTACCATTGCTTGGGCCGCTCCCACGGCATAAGGAGGTTCCCAGGCTAGGGGTCGAATCAGAGCTGTAGCCGCTGGCCTACACCAGAGCCACAGCAACACAGGATCCGAGCCACGTCTGCGACCTACACCACAGCTCATGGCAACACTGGATCCTTAACCCACTGAGCAAGCCCAGGGATCGAACCCGCAACCTCATGGTTCCTAGTCGGATTCATTAACCACTGAGCCACAACGGGAACTCCTGATTATTGCTTTTTAATGGCATTCAGTTTGTTTTTAATTGACGCAATATCTAATTTTGTACCTGAAAAACTTAGCTTAATTTATTCCTAAGTGCATTTTGAGATGTTCAAAAAAAATGTGAAAAGCATTAACTATTTTTTATGGAGAAAAGAAGTTTTTTTCCTTCTATAAGACATCTGTACCCATCGGTTACATGAACATGTAAAGCAATAATTATTTTCACCTACAAAACAAATAGCTGTTAATACTTTCCTCATTTTCTCCTTGGAAGGTTTCTTAAATAACATTTCTATTGATTGGCTCCCTGGATTAGGGGAGGGTGAGAATATCTAGTGAGAATATGGTGCCAAAGCCTTAGCTCCGTTAGATTCAGGCAACCAGAATGGTAAATGTAGCATTCGTTTGTTTCGTTCATCTGTCTTAATTATATTTATATTCAATAACTCGAGGCTTCATGGGGCATCCTTCGTCATCTTTGCACTGTTTTAGTTTTATACAGTTCAACTAATCTGATATATAGAACATTTGATTGTACTTGTCACTGGAATGGATCTGAAAGTGTGGCTATAGAGGCCTCTGAATAATGCTGCATGTTATAGACAATTTTTTAGGGGGAGTTAAGAAAATTATAGCTTTGCCAACACAAAAGATTTATCCCTTGACTTGTAACCAATAGCGAGCATCAGGTCTGGCACAAAATAGACTATACTTTCTAGATGAATCTATGACTAATAGAATTAATGATTTTAAACAAAGTCATAAAGGACTGCCTGTTAAATAATCAGTTGACTGAACGTAATGTTAATGTGAGCTTTCTATACAAATTTTATTTTAGTGCATTAACTCTTAAAACTAGTGAAATTTCTCAAACAGCAGCATCATACGAACATTTGATAAGGGCTTGGGTTGGGCTGCTTGTTTATACTTGGAAGATATTGTTGCAGATCATATATATGCAAATATTTGGCTGAATATATTCATTATCACTTTAGATTTATATTTTTATTGTAAATGTAGTTATAGTTGTAGATATAGATATTATTTTCAGACCCCAGTTAAATTTCAATATCTGAAGGAAGGACTGCTAGTGAGAGTGCGTGTGTATGTTTGGGCATGCCCCTGTGAAATCTAGTTTTCTTCTTATTTGCTCTCGCATTGTGTGCACGTGTGTGTATGTGTGTGGGAATTCACCTTATTTTTTCCTTTGGCTTACCAAGTACTAATGGCTTTATTTCCCTTGAAAAATCAGGTTTTCATCAACTTTGCCAAAGACCAAAAGTGCTATGAAACTGCCGATACCAGTAGCCAAAGTTCCACCATAAGCATTGACTCACAGGATGATGGGCTAGAGTCTTAGTGCCTCCAGCAAACTCAATCTCAGCAAATGGCCAATGGCTTCATTTTGAGGAAGAGCCACAGAAGATACAACTTACTTAAAGTATCTTAATTTTAAAGTATTGTATTGTAAAGTTACAGTTCTGTAAGGCTAGCCTGTTGCTACTGAAATGAATTCCTGTCTACTCAACACTGTGAGCATGCTAGTGCATATGTTGTTGATTATTATGCAAAGGTGAAACTACCTGAATGTCTTAATTTATTACTTTCAATAAAAAGGCAGCTTAAAAGGCATGGTTATTAGTAGATGAAAAGTAAGAGTGGAGAAGAAAAGGAAGGTTGTCACGGGTAGGAAGAATATGGAGAGCAAAGAAAATAATTTATTTTTAGAAATAACGGAATGAACATAATCATGAATACATGAATCTATTGTGATGTGTAAAGTGCCAAAAGCCAAATTAACATCAGCAGTAAGGAGTGGGCACAATGTCTAGAATGTGTGTGTGTGTCATTTTCAGTACCTGTAAATACACGAGGACATACTGAAGCCCCCAGAATGCCTTCTCCCAGAACGCTGCAGAAGGGCAGTTTACCCTGGTGGTAAACAGAACTTGGATGTTCTGCTGCAGTGCCTTGCCACAGTAAGGCGCAGGGCAGAGCCAGAAGCTGCTTGTTCTTGGGGGGAAATGGGCGTGTCAGCTGGGCAGATGCAAATCCTGAAAGACCAGAGAGAATTCATGTGCTGCTGGCAGACAACATTTTTTTAAGCTCTTGCAGAAGCTTCATATTCTAGGACTCTCTGCAAGCAACATTCCTGTGGAGGGGAAATGAATATGAAGGTAATTTTCATCTAATTACCCAGCTGACCTAGAATCATATATATGGCTATAAAATGGACTTTGTAATAATGCCAATTATATGGCCCTCAGGGAAGGTGGTTTATATAATATGTGTGTGTGCGTTTGTGTGTAAGTTTGCCAGCTTTGACAGAACTGTTTCCATTTTAAACATCAATAAAATCAAAATTTAATAAAAAAAATAATTCATGAAGTCATTTCATTTGTTACAGAAGAGCCAGGAACCTAAAATTGGAGTCATGTGGTCCCACGGGATCTGGCCCCTGCTTATGTCTCCACCTTCATCCCTTTCTTTTCTTCTTCTTTTTTTTTTTTTTCCATTGTCACACCCATGGGTGCCGGAGGCCAGCTCCGGCAGCCAGGGAGTGTACACTTTTCCTGAAGGAGAGGGACGCGAGTCGGCTTTTGCAACGGAGACAGCCTCTTTGTCCCTTCTTTCAGGGCGCTGGACTGCTCAAATTTTATTGGCATAAGTGGTTGATTATATAGACAGTTTCTAACTACAGATTACATCGTAGTGTTAAAAGTACATTGGTTAACTTTTACATGGTACAGCAGCCAAACATCACGTTCTAAGATCTTTATCTTAACTAAACTTAGTGAGTACAATTTAAGGGCAACTAGGTACAATACATCATGTGGAAAGGAGGAGACTCAGTACAAATCATCCCATGGCCAGTCAATCTCCACAAGTTGAAGAGGTCACAGACACAAGAATTTGTCATTCACAAATCTTGTTTTTAGACTGGTGCTTATCTTTAAAGCGTTATGGCAAGGAGACAGTGTAAGAAAATATAAACCAACTTAACTAGCTATCACTTAAAACCTTCTATAACTCATAGCTAGGTGTCTTTTGGTCATGAATAATATATGTTTAACTTCTGTGAACCTCATTAAAATCCTAACTCTAAAGTTTACTGTGTAACTAGTTAGTAGAAGAACACTATGTTTTAATTAAGTTGGATTTAAATAGGGGAAAGTCCTTCAGGATGAAATTCTTATTATATTATTGTTGTAATTTTGTTAAATCACAAATCACCACAGGAAATTAAGAATGGAAAATAAGAATAATAAGTAAATAATCAAGCAAGACTGAGGAAAAACTGAATAACAAATAAAACAACAGGAAAGACTAGGTCACCTGAGAAACAATCCATGTTCTCTGGTGCAAACATGGAAATTGTTTTCCCAGGAAAGCCCCAATTCTTCCCAATCAACATCAAAATGAGAGCTGTGTAACCTGAGGCCTGCCCTCGGCTTGTACCATTCATCCTGACCAGAAGCCCACTTTTGGCTTGTACCGTTCAGGTGAGCTCCCTTCCTTGGTTAGGAACCTGCCTTCAGGTTTTTCTGCCATCAGGCAAGGTCCTTTTGTTGAGTCCCTGCATCTTCTCGGCTCCCTGCACATGGGTACATGGAGGTTCCCAGGCTAGGGGTCAAGTTTGAGCTGCAGCTGCTGTCCTGAGCCACAGCCACAGCAACACTAAACCCAAGCCATGTCTTCAACCTACACCGCAGCTCCCTGCAACACCAGATCCTTAACCCACTGAGTGAGGCCAAGGATCGAACCTGCATCCTCATGGATACTGGTCAGGTTCATTTCCGCTGAGCCACCACGGGAACTCCGATCCCGTTGTGTCTCCTTTTCCTTTTTAAGATGTAGCCATGCTGGCCACTTTTTGATTCTTCCAGAGCACCAAACTCCTTCCTATCTCCAAACCTCTGCACATATTTTCATATGTCCCCCTGCTTGAAATGCTCTTCCCCCACAATTTATGCCTAGCTAACATTCTACAAAATGTTATTCTTCCTCAAAGAAGCTCTCCTTCCCTACTTTCTCAACTGAAATCCAATCCTCCTTTCCTAAACTGTATTATCTTTCCTATTTTTCTGTTAGGGCATGCATCCTAATTTTTAATATATCCAGACTAACAATATATATATCTTAACAGATGACAACAGAATTTCTTTTAGGATAGAAAACATCCTTGTTGAATATAATAAGCTTTTTGGTATAGAAGCTCTGAGAGGATGGGTGTCTTCTGGAGCCCAAACAACCAAAAAAAAAAAAAAAGGTCAGTCTCCATGAAATAATAAAAGGATATTTTATTGTTCATTTTGTTTGTTATTGTAGTAATTGGTTGCTGGCTTGCTTCTGAGCAATTGTAGGAAGGAAAGCACAGTGAAGGAGAAGTAAGTGGACAAAGGAGGAACCAGCGAGATGGTAGAAGGCTGAGTATTGAAGAGATGGAAGTCCGGTGAGCAATCTGGGTGGTTGAGAGGACTTTTAAAACCATGAATATCTCCCCCACACTGGATTTTAAAGACGGTATGAAAAAATGTAAACTATCTCATTATTTTTATATTGATTACATATTGAAATGCTAGTATTTCAGATTAATCTCACCTATTTACTTTCTTCAATGTTGGTATTATGAATTTTTAAACTATAAAAAATAATTAAAAAATAAATAAAACCATGAATATCCAAGTGCATTTTTCACATTCAGTTTCTGTGCAGCCATGCTGGGGACTGCCCTCCTACCCCTAAGTCTTTTTTTGGCTTTCTAGGGCTGCACTCACAGCACATGGAGGTTCCCAGGCTAGGGGTCTAATCAGAGCTGTAGCTGCTGGCCTATGCCACAGCCACAGCAATGTGGGATCCAAGCCACATCTACAGCCTACACCACAGCTCACAGCAATACCTGATCCTTAACCCACTGGGCGAGGCCAGGGATCGTACTCATGGATATTAGTCAGATTCGTTAATCACTGAGGCACGACAGGAACTCCTCCTACCTCCTAAATCTTGATTAAAGTTAGTGGCATTACAAAAGCTTTAAGTGAATGAGTGTCTGGGGAAAACTGAGGAAGGGCTGTATTAATGTTTTCTTTGAAAGAGATGCAAAACAGTGACTACCTCATGATGGAGCAGAAGCCTGGCGGGAGAGGAGACTATGAGACAGAGAGGTCCAGGTATGTGCTGAGCAAAGCTTCTGATCCTCCAGGATGTGGATCGGGGGGATTCTAGCCAATCTTATCTACCTCTCAATAGGCAGGGAAGTTCAAGCTGGCCCCTAGATGACAGTGACTGTCCTTTTACTTGAGTGTCTATTTAGTGTTCCTTGCCCTCTTCAGACATGAAGCTCTGTGAGGACAGAACATCTACTTTGATCTTCCTGGTTTTCCCATCAGTACCTGCACACACAATAAATATTTGGGGCAGTCAATAAACATTTGTTGGTTAAATGGATAAATAAGTAAATTAATGAGAAACAAAAGAGAAGCCAGCATGGTTGATATGGAAACCAAGCATTGTTATTATATTTAAATCTCTGAAATGCAGTGAAGTTTCCTATTAGATGATTTATTTATGGAAAAGAAAAGGGAAAGCCAATGCTTGATTCCATAATACAGATATTACAATGAATCCACTAGAAGAGGAGGATTCTGATATCTTCTTTGAAATCAGAACTCTAATGCTTTGCTTTTGTACATTCCAGCACACTTACTTCTTCTTTGTCTTTTTGTCTGTAAAGATGTACTGTATAAGAGTGCCATGGTGCACGTTTACATATAAGTAAGGAATATACATTAAAAAATTATTTGAACCCACATCCCGTTGGGCTTCTCCATAGTAGAGAAATGTTTATAGAGAATTTCCAGTTCTCGGAAGACTGCCTCTAATCTGGATAAACTGTATAGAATCTGCTTTTTAATATGAGTTACCTGGATTACCTCTGAAGATTATGGCAATATTCACTTCACCTGTAAAACCTGATTTTCAAAATATTAAGCATTTGGCACAAAATCAGAAGAAAGAATGGAAAAATTATATGTATAACTACCTTCTCCAAATATGCTTTCTGCCTGAAGGATCTCATTCTTCTTCTCAGAGATGATAATTCCCTAGACAACCGCAAATGGCCTCCTGGGTGAGGTGGGGGTGATTGGAACCTCCTACCCCCTCGGGTCCCTGGGAGGCTGCTTGCTTCATTAAGGTAAGCTTCGCAACAGAAGTTTTTAAGTATGATAACATCAAGCCAAAAGGGAATGATACTATTTCCTTTGGATTTTTGTTTGTTTGTTTTTGTCTTTTTAGGGCTGCATCTGAAGCATAGGGAGGTTCTCCAGCTAGGGGCTGAATCAGAGCTGTTCAATACCAGATCCCAGTTGCGTCTGCAACCTGCACCAGAGCTTCACCGCAGCAGTGGATCCTTAACCCACTGAGCTTAAGAGGCCAGGAATCCTACGTCCTCATGGATAATAATCAGATTCGTTTCTGCTGAGCCACGATGGGAACACCTCCTTTGGCATCATTTGTTACAGAGGTAGTCTTATCACCCACTTGCCTATAAACCCAGACTAATTTTCCGTAATATGTAGAACAAAATGCAAACTCCTTAACTGATCCACAGAGCATTTCATAATCCAGTCCCCAACGCATCTGCCTCTCTTCCTCATGTAGTCTTTGCTCAACTTCAGTGAATTTCTTGCTATTTTCCACTTTGACAGATCTTTTCTCACTCTCCATGTCACTTTGCTCACACTACTCTGTCCTCTTGAAAGAGCTCTTCCCTATTCCAGTTTAGCCTTTATCTAGAAACTCCCCTTCTTTTTCGCCCTTCCCTTGTGTATTTTCTTTAAAGAAATCTTCCCAGAGAGCCTCAGGCAGAGTTCATTGTTCTATCCTCATTACAAAAACATTCTGTGCAGGCCTCTGCAGATGCGTTTCCCTGTTGCATTATAATCATCTCATACTGTCTTTCACTTCCCATTACACTCTGAGTTCCTAAGAGTAGAGACCTGTCATTCCTCCATCACTGAATCTGTCATACCCGGCACAGTACCAACATGTTGCTCCACAAATCTTTGAGGGACAAAAGAAGTCTATTTCAATTTAGAAATATTTTCATAATTTTTGCTTTGAATTTTTTGCAGTTACATTTGTTTTAGCTCTAGAAGACAAGCTATTACAATTTAATGATAACTGCTGGGGGAAAAACATGCAGATGACCAAACATTTTACATTTAAATGTTATTTCTACATAAAGCACATTTCATCAAAATGCCAAGCATTTTGAACATACCATTATGTTATTAATAGTATTGCCTGATACGGCATTTGTTCAAAAATACGAAAATAAAAATGCTATTTAAAAGAAAATACCTTCACCAATATAGAGTTAAGCTTAGTCACTCCCATTGTACAAGTGGAAAAACGAAGGTAAAGGCACAGTTATAGCTGAAATAACAGCAGCTATGACTTACTGAGCATTCCTTATGTGTGAAAGACTAGGTCAAATTTTTCACATAAAATAACAGCAGCTATGACTTACTGAGAATTCCTTATGTGTGAAAGACTAGGTCAAGTTTGCCACATCTATTTGATTTTTATTTAATTCTCACAACATACTTTCAATTTATAAGGTCCTTTTTATTGACAAGGACACTGAAGTTTGGAAAAAATAATTATCTTAATCAGAATAATAAACAAAAAAGTAAATTTGACTCCAGAGACTATATTATGACATAGAATTCCCCCTAGGAAAAAAAAAAAAAAAAAACCTTGAATATGTTGACTTAGATACTTAAGTTCCCTAATAATTTAGGCATGAGCTGTATTTATGGCCATGTCAACAAGACAAGGAAACCACTGTCTCTGTTTGCACCCAGTTAACTGCTTTCATGACCACTGCAGTAGAGACCTCTGGCAAGAACAAGAAGACTCTGACCCTAACTATGCTTTTCCCCAAGAAAACCTCAGGAAGAACTCTAGTCTTCCATCCTATTCCCTCTGAAATTCCTCACAAAGAAACCCAACCATATCAAGTAGACCTACAAAGATTTACTAACTAGTTACTCTTGTTTTGACTCAAAAGACTTTATACTTCCTGGGAGATTGTTGTTTTTAGTACAGTAATTTTGTTATTTAACTTTTTTGATTTCTCATTTTATATCTATTTCCATTTTTATGTTTTATTATTCCATTCAAATGAAGCAAAACTCCCAGTATAATGAAGCCAGCGCTATGAAATGGTCTATGCCCTAAATAAGTTATGTCCAAAATGTGTCTTTCAACACCTCAAAGGAATTTGCAATTCTTGTTGCCTGGATTTCATTGAGAAACCTCTAGTGAAAAACGGAAAGCCCCTCACTGAAACTACCACTCTTGGCAACTGTTTAGAGTTGCAAACCAAAATCTTTCTCAAAGACAAAAGTTGCAATAAGCAGCACAAAAGAAATATTCAGCACTATCAGAGAAGATCTTTCCTTTATCTAAAACATTCAGTCACTACATGAAGATACTTATTATTATTTATTAACTAAATATTATTGGACTAAAATACTATAAGCAAGATGTCCACATTATAGTTTAAGAAGGAAATAAATGGGAAGTCTTACCAAAGGAAAACCTCAGATAAAACTCCAGAAAAATCCTGCAACTTTTTGTCAGATTCTTTCATAAAATGCAGTAACACACATTAACTAAGTGAGGGAATGTTCTTTTTATACTGACTACTTTAAGACCTTTTCTGATGCCCGTCTCAAATAGAACTTCAAAAGTATTCTCCCGTTGTGGAGGTCTTCCCCAAACTCTTTCTTAATAATGAAATTAAAGTATGGATTACCTGGAGTCCCTGTCATGGCTCAGTGGAAGCGAATCTGACTAGCTCCATGAGGACGCAGGTTCAATGCCTGGCCTCCCTCAGTGGGTTAAGGATCCTGCGTTGCTGTGAACTGTGGTGTAGGTCATAGACACAGCTGGGATCTGGCGTTGCTGTGGCTGTGGCAAAGGCTGGTGGCTACAGCTCCAATTCGACCCCTAGCCTGGAGACCTCCATATGCTGCAATGGCAGCCCTAAAAAGCAAAAAAAAAAAAAAAGAAGAAGAAGAAAAAGAAAAAGTATGGACTATCTTATTAAATATTTTATATTTATTTAAGGAGAGACTTTATAACCTTTCTTCACAAGTGTGTCCTGTCTAACATTTCAAGAACCTCCCTGAGTAGGGAAGCTGTGACATGACTTATAAGTATAAACTATATCATCTACTGAGTACAGAAAGTTAGCAATTTTTTTTCACTTACTATTTTGCAAATTTAAGGAGAGAAAGTAAGCTGTCATAGATAGCAGACACTCTCAGATGGCCCCTAATTATCCTCACCTCCTATCTGCATGTTCTTAAGTGATCAATGTCCTTAACTTGAGTGTGGGCAGGAACTGTTTCTAACAATAGAATAAGGCAAAGGAGTTTACCTTACATAAGTTTGTAATATTTGTCTTGCAAGCCTCTCTCTCTCGTGGCTTTGAACAAATAAGAAGTCATGTTAGGGAAGCCCACTTGGCAAGGAATTCAGGCTTCCTCTGGCCAAAAAGACGTAAGGAACTAAGGTGGCCTTCAGCTGACAGCTAGCAAGAAACCGAGCCCCTCAGCATGACAACCTTCCAGAAACTGAGTGCTGCCAACAATCACCTGAGTCTGGAAACACTTCCCGGGGTGAGCATGCAGATAAGAATCCCGGCCCTGACCAGCATCTTGATTGCAACCTTGTTTGATAATGTTTTTCCCTCAAATAATCCTCAAAATATGTGTACCTCTAATCTTTACTCACTTCAGCATACAATTAACAATTCTATTAACCCTGGTCTTCAAGACAACTTTTCTTCCTCTAAGGTGTTGATCCTTTGGTTAAGTTTTGTCCACACCTATGCCATTGTAATAAGTCACCAAAGGTTATCCTCTGTATCTATCCATACCTTATCAGCCACTGATGGACTAATACCAATTTAATAATAATTGAACATTTATAAAATACTGTACATAATTTTATTTTTACAAAGCAATTATATATATATAATATATATTTAATCATTTGAATCTAATAGCAACCTTGTGAAGCATTATTGCCCCTAGATAGAAAAATAGGATCAAAGGGATTAAATAACTCTCTTCAAGCAAAAAACACAATAGATTAAATTCTAGTAGCTAGCTATATTTTCTTGTCTGATCTAAATTCTTTCCCTTTGCTGATTTAGTTCCTTTTCAAGGCTGTCTCTGTGAGGCTGTCAATGACTATGGCCCCACTCCACTCCAGCAGTTAGTCTGGGTACATGACCCAGGATGGCCAGAATACCTTATTTCTCATGACCACTTTGATTAGAATTGACACATGACTCCAGTAAAATTAGTAAATCATTCTTGAATTAATATTTGAATGTTTGAGACAGGTATTTCCTTTTCTTAGGATTGCTAAACTGAATGGAAGAGAGTCCAGGGGTCCCAACTGACATCTTGTTCTTAACACAGAAAGAGTTCCTCTATTTAATAAAGTCAAGCAGAGACAAGAAGCACTGACAAATGGCATAATAAACCAAGTCCTGACGACATTTTTTTTAATCACAGGATCTAGCAAGCCTGAAGGACCACTCTGGCAGCTGTAGAGGACAGACTGTGGGGAGGCAAAGTAGAAGTCAGAGTAACCTAGGAAATTAGCACAGCAGAATAAAGGTAGCAGCCACAGAGATGGTCCAACATGGTTAGATTCTGGATCTATTTTGAAGGCATAGCTGACAGGACTTGCTTCCAGATTAGTGAGAAATGCCTAAGAAAGAAAAAGAGCCAAGAATGAGTCCAAGGGCTTTGGCGTGAGAAACTGGATAAATGGAGTTGTCATTTATTGTAGAATGAGGAAACTGGACAGGCAAAGGAAGGTTGAGAAGGAAAAGCAAGAGCTAGGTTTAAGGCACATTAAGTTTAAGATGCTTATTAGACATCCAGAGGAAATGTTGAGTGAATTGAAGAGCTATATATCTGGGTGAAAAGGTCCATACTAGAAAAACACATGTGAAAGTCATTGGCATAGAGATGGAAATTCAAACCACAAGTCTGAATGGGGTTATTCAAGGAGATAAGTGCGTCTAAAGCAGAGAAACCATCTAAAGAGAACATCCTGGGGCATTGCAGTATTTTTGATGTAGAGAAAGTACATCCTAAAATAAAGTGTAACATGCAAGCTAAGAAGAAAAAATGTTTCTAAAAAGGAGGGCGTGGCTGACCTTGTCTGAGCAGATTCTGGGTAGATTAAAATAAGAACTGAAAACTGACCGTTGGATTTGACATATTCATGAGTGACCTTGACAAGAGACATTTCTGTGTAATAATAGCGAAAAAGCCTCAGGAATAAGTTCAATTAAAAAAAAATAGCAGAGGAAGTGGAGATGACATATATAGTTAACTTTTTTAAGAGTGTAACAGGAAAGAATGCAGAGAAATAAGTGGCAGTTGGAGCGAAATTACTCCTTATGTCAGAAAAGGGACCTTATGTCTCCAAATGAGTGTAGGAAAGGGTCAGGTTTGCCAGGGGTCATGCCTTCTGCCTCTGATAGTCTCTGGAGTGGGCAATGTCCCTGTTCCCTGGGCACTGTTTTCCTTGCTAGGATTAATGATGGAAGCCTAGGCTGACCCGACCTGTGACCTGGTCTTCTTGGTTCAGAGTATGGTAGTACTTCCTGGCTGACTCATCCTCACCCTTGTGACATCTTCCATTTCTCCCACAGGTACCACAGTTCACCCTTAGCTCAGAGGTCACCTAGTCCTGCCAGGGTGGATACCGTGTTAGGAACACTGCTCTCAAGTCAGAGACAAGCCACACGCAACTCAAAGTGGCTACACTGAGACCCAAGGTCACCTTTATGGTGCCATCCCATGCAGTCTAGTTTACTTTGAAGTGGCATGTTCCAAAGTGATATACAGTGTCTTACCTTCCACTTTAAGATCATTTAATACATATTTAACACAGAGAGAACTCAGAGTAGAAAATTAGCAGTATGTTCACTCTTTTCTCCACTTACATACTCTCTCCCATCTCTTCTATACTAATTCCCCAGGATAGAAAGCCAGCAAGTTTTATCTACATCTGATCACCATTCTACAAATAAACAGAAAAACTTAAGACAGAAGATGTTTTTTTCTTTACAAGAAAACTCTGTGATTTTGAATTCACTTCCTAGTTTTCCAGGCTAGACTGTTAATCAACTAAATGGGATGAAAGGAGGAAAGTCAAGGAAACTTTGCAAATCTATTCAAACTGATTACCCTGTCCTCCAGAGTTACTGTCTTGCCAGCTCACACTCGAGCAGATAAATGCCTTGAGCTACAGAGGAAAGGCATCGTAATCAGAAAGGCAAACGAGAAAAAGCTTCAAAGGAAAAGGCTATGGCAGGTCTATCCAGGCAGATTTTTCCCACAAGGAATGACAGGCATTCCCTGTCATCACACCTCAGCTCTGCAGGCTCAGAATCATACCTTAACGGCATAAAAGGGCCTATCTCCCAATGTTGGACTCACGTTAAAGTCCAGAACACTGATGGGTAAAACCTGAGTACCAGTTTATTGATTCAGTTCAATGAGAACTTGAACTGAAATTTTCTAACCCCCAGCCAATATATTCTCTTTCCAGGAAGTCAAGCTTTAATTGGAAAGTTGCTTGCTGAGCAGAGACTCTGGGCAAGTTGAGTTAATTACATGATTCCAGTGCATAATGTCATCAGACTTCTCCAGCCGGAAGCATCCAATCTCCATAGCAGGATACACCTTCAAAAGACACGTCCTTGATTTTGGAAACTTTCCTTATCAGAGCTGAGTGAGTCCTGAATTCTGTCATCAAAGCTTGATCTCTGAGAAGCTCTTTTCAATGCTTCTTTGGCTAACCAACTCCCTTCTGACCTATATTTCTTTAGACATGATAATATAGCACTTTCATTCAAGATGCAGTTTTTCAGATGCAGTAATTTTGTGTCTTCATCACTTATTGATTGAAAAGCTTAACTCAGAGCAGTATTTCTAAACTTCCCTCATAATGAAAATTACCTAAAGGCCCTTTGTTTAAAAAAAAAAAAATACAGTTTTCCAAGCCATTCTCCTCAAAATTATGATTTAGTAGGTCAGTGATGAGGGAGTAATTCTTATTATTAACAAGTATCCAGGTGATTTTTATCTTCGAGGAGTTTGGAGAACCATTGTGTTAGAGAACAATCTAATATACCTTACTTCTGTGACTGGGCTCCTCATTATGGCCAATGTTTACCAACAACATGTACGTTAATTATGTCCATACTTTTATAAGCAGCTCACAAAATTGACCCCATCAGATCTGAGAGGCACTATAAAACAAAGAATTAGAAAATTGCTTCTTAAACATAAGTGCACATATGAATCACTCAGGCATCCTATTAAAATGCAGGTGGCGATGAGTAGGTCTGGCATGGAGCCCAGGACTCTGCATTTCTAACGAGTTCACAGGGATGCCCACTGCTACTGATCCTCAGGCATACTTTGAGGTTAGAGATTAGCCTTTGAACCAGCTGCCTTGGTTCGACTCTCCAGTTTTGAAGTTCACTTCCAGTTGCCCTATCTGGGTGATCTTGGACATTTTACTTATCCTTTCTGTAACTCAGTTTTCTTGTTTAAAATAATGCTAGTGCTTACTGCACAGAATTGTTACGGGGATTGAATGGATGTTAAAGGTGCTGAAAAGGCTCTGCGGTTAAATTCTACATAAATGCCAGCTCTCACTGACATCTTCTTGGTGCCATGGCTTGGTTTCAGCTATCAAGATCAGTAATGAATGTAAATGTAAAAACTCTTTTTCTTGTATTGTGCCTTCTAAAAGAAAAATCCTAAAAGCAAAGTTTTCTACGGATAACACGATGACTATTTTCACTTAACAGTTTTATGATGAACGTTCTGCATTTTGTTGATTCCAGGAACCCTCTTAACTGGTTTTAATTAAGCCCAGTCCCCTTAAAGTGTCTTTTCAAAGAGAAAAGCATCACAACAAAAGTCTCTAGTCGACAAAATTATTTCCGTCTTAGTCTGAACTTCAATTTTTACAAAACTGTTCCTTCAATTTATCCCTTCAGGTTAAATTCTCCCAAAAAAGGATGAAGAATAGTCTTGTCTTTAAAAAGATAATTATTCCAATTTAAGATTATAAACTAAGCTCAATTTGGCACATATCAGAACACAATAAGTGCCTGTTGAATAAATGAGTGGATGAATGGACAAATGAAGGAATTAACATAATTCCTGAAAATCCTGTTTCAACTTTCCTCTTAACAAAAGTCTGACTCATAATACTTTATAAGGAGAAGAAAATGATTTTAGGTATACCTTTTCCACTATGGTACACTGAATCTCAATTTTAACTGCACATAGAAATTACCTGGGGAAATTACACTGATTTCAGAGGTTTCACCTTTCCCTAGAAAATTTGACACAATCGCTCAGGGTATTGTGTAGCTGCTGTAGTCTTAAAAGGTCGACAAGTGTTTCTAGTGTGCAGCCAAGGTTGAGATCCATGGTTTCATCTTCTATGGATAATTGATATGATATGTTCTTGAAAAATTTCAAAAACAATATATAACTCCTCAGAGGCTTTTTATTTTTTATTTACTTTGTTTTGTTTTTGTCTTTTCTAGGGTCACACCTGTGGCATATGGAAGTTCCCAGGCTAGGGGTCTAATCGGAGCTGTAGCTGCCGGCCTACACCACAGCCACAACAACATGGGATCTGAGCCGAGTCTGCAACCTACACCACAGCTCACGGCAACGCCAGATCCTTAACACACTGAGCAAGGCCAGGGATCGAACCGGCAACCTCATGGTTCCTAGACAATTCGTTAACCACTGAGCCATGACAGGAACTCCCTCAGAGTCTTTAAATTTATACTAGTCTTTGGTTCTGTAGACAGGATTACAATTTGCATTGCTAAATATCAATCCCAGGTATTAATGCCCCTTAAAAACATGTATTATAATCATGCCACTAAAATTAGAATTGGAAAGAAAAGCCTTTTGAGACATAAAATATTGGTTTCAAATGATGTGAAAATCAAGTTAGGCCCTAACATTGTTTTCCTTTTAAACTTATATTTTAAAACTAATGGAGCTATTTTTTTAAAAAAATGGAAATGCACCCAACTGCCATCTACAAGGGGAAGACATAGATAAGCTTATTTGGGGTCATTTTTCAAAAAAAAAAAAAAAAAAGTTCTTCCTTACAACCTCTCCTATATGAGACTATCCTGATAGGAGTCCCCGTTGTGGCTCAGTGGTTAACAAACCTGACTAGTATCCATGAGGACACCCATTCGATCCCTGGCCTAGCTCATGGTATAGGCCTCAGCTATAGCTCTGATTCGACCCCTCGCTGGGAACTTCCATATGCCGTGGGCGTGGCCCTTAAAAAAAAAAAAGAAAGAAAGAAAGAAAGAAAAGAAAAGAAAAAAAAAGACTATCATGATGAATATTCTCTTGCTTTTTTAGCCAGGTGGTTCTACAACACTTATAGGTACAGAGACAGCTTCTAAAGTATTTGTCCCATCTGCTTTTGTAATCGTTGCTCTATTCTTTGTTTTCTTAAAATACAGCACAGAATATGAATCATGTTGAGCTGTTCTTAAAGAAGAGGCTTTGTCTCAGCATCATATGTGAATCATTTAAATCCTACCTAACAATCCAGTTAAGGCATTAAGGTATTATGTATCAATGAGTAAGAACTACACAGAGAAATTAGTTTTCTTTTTTTTAGGTGTTATTATCACCTTTTCAAAAAAATTATTGACATAGTTGGTTTATAATGTTGTGTTAATTTCTGCTCTACAGCTAAGTGACTCAGTTTTATATATGTATTCTTTATCATATTCTTTTCATTATGGTTTACCACAAGATATTGAATTAGTTCTGTATGGTATACAGTAGGACCTTGTTGATTACCCATCTAATATATGATAGTTTACCTCTGCTAAGAAAGAAATGAGTTTTCATAATAAACTGATTACTTTTAGAAAAATGGCAAAAAAAGGATGGAAAAATGGCAACACACGTGTATACCTTTATCTCTGTAGCCTTTAGCACTTGAGTAACCAATTAAAATATTTCAGCAAGTTGTTCCTTGTGAAATTTTTCAATTTTTAAAAATTAAGTATTTTTTTAATAAAAGCAAGAAGTACAACAACGTAATATATATTTTTAAAGCTGCATTAAAGTAGCAGCACATATGGAGTTCCCACTGGGGCACAGTGGAAACGAATCCAACTAGGAACCATGAGTTTGCGGGTCCCATCCTTGGCATTGCTCAGTGGGTTAAGGATTTGGCATTGCCATGAGCTATGGTATAGGTCACAGACATGGCTCAGATATGGCATTGCTGTGGCTATGGTGCAGGCTGGCTGCTGTAGCTCCAACTTGACCCCTAGCCTGGGAATCTCCATATGCCCTAAAAAGCTAAAAAAAAAAAAAAAAGGTAAGTAGCAGCACATAAATAGGTGGAAGGAGATTTAATAGAAGTAGAATCATGCTTCTAAGTTTAAAACTAAAAATAAAGAAGTAGATATTTATAAAATACTTCTCCTCATTCCTCATTCTCATTTTTTTACTTCATTAATGTTTAAGCAAATTTTAAATTACTGAATTAATATATAGTCTCCCTTAAAATTTAAAATATTACAGAGATTAAAGTGATTTTTGACACGGCTCCCAAGGTAGGCTTCTTCATCCCGCCAGAGATAAGCGCCATGTTGATTTTAGGGCGTTTCATTCTGCAACTTTTAAAGAGTTTTAAATAAACTTACAAATGCGTGTGGGTATGTACAAGCCAATGGAATACAGCAGAGTGGGCGGGAAGTCCAAGCTCTGCTGGACCCACCTTTACTGCAAAAATAGAATAACGGTAGATAAAATGCAAAAGAGAAAACAAAACCATGGCTGGATTTAAAAGCAAGATAAACTGGCTTATAGATCAGAAACAGCTAAAATAAGAGCCAGAGGGAAACCGAGGGTAATCAATTAAACCCATTACCCCTGGAACCTGCCTCCTGTTCAAGTTGGCTTCTACTGTTGCTACAAAAGACCTCCAAGCTCCCCCACAAACAGTAAGAGTTGATTTTTAGGAGCTTGGAGTCAGCTGTGTCTAATTTGACTCCATCTGGTTAAGACCGGTTAGGTCCGCCGCCCCTCCCGCTGGGCATGCGCCAGTGACCAATTAGTGACCTTTTGACGTCAGAGGAGCAGGTGCTCCGCCCTTAGAGCACTGTTCTCCCTACCTTTTCTGGACTAGCGTCTCACTAGGAACCACGTCGCTTAGTTGTGGCAGCACTAAAGGGCGCTTTTTTCTATTTCTACCTTTGCCCAGGGTCCCCAGACCCAGCTTTATCCCATAAATATCCCCAGACCCCTCAACTTTGGAGAAGCGGATTTGAAATGTGTTCACCCATCCTCTCACTCATCTGTTTCCTGAATAAGGCCCGTCTCAGCCGCAAACATTGGCATCTCAGCATTTGGCTCCCTGCCTGTCCGACAAACCTGGTGCGGAAACTGCGTTCAACAGCAGGTAGGGTAGCCCTGTGTTAAGCCACTGGGAGCAAGCGGGACTAAAAGGACTTTGAATGAGATGAGAGGAGCTCATTCAGCTCAGTTACGTCAACATCCCGATGAATCCCTCTTCATTAAATTAAAAAAAAAAAAAAAGTGACTTACCTTAGCATGTGTAGAAAGTCAGAGCTGGAGGTAAACTGAAACAGTTGTCAAATATCTCCCATAAAAGTGGAGAGGGTGCCTATGGTCCAGGTCATGTGGGTGTATTTTACTCCTCCTCGTCTCTTTGTTTTCCTCTATTTACTACTCCTTTCTTGTGAGCTTTTGTGGGTGGCAGTGGGATGGGGTCATTCACCTCAGCGAAGATGAAATTGGGGTACAATATAGAGAATTTAAAAATAATGATAGAACCAAGTAAAAGACATTTTTTCTTTTAATTTTCACCTAGTTCCAGCAACTCCAAACATCATTGACAAAATATCCAGCCACAAAACATCTTTCATCAATATAAGTTCTAAAAAATTGATGTGGTTACTACTAAGCTTTAATAATAAATATGCAACATTCAAGTTAGAAGTTTAAAAAAACTGGAGTTCCCGTTGTGGTGCAGTGGAAATGAAGCCGACTAGTAGCCATGAGGACGTGACCTCAGTGGGCTAAGGATCCAGTGTTGCTGTGGGCTGTGGTGTAGGTCTCAGACGCAGCTCAGATCTGTCCTTGTTGTGGCTGTGGTTTAGGCTGGAAGCTGTAGCTTGAGGGCCCTAAAAAACCAAAAAAAAAAAAAAGTTTTAAAAAACCATCCTTTGATAAACATTGTTCTCTACATGGAGGAAAATTTGGAGTACTCTGGGTTATACGTTAAAGATGATTCAGAATCCTGCCAACCTGCGTGGGTAGGATTTCTGCCTCCAGCGTTTGAAAAGTAGGTTTTAAATAAATAATGATAACACTGTAATTATAAATATGAAGAAAGAGCCCTTGTTACTTCAATTCTGTCATTCTGTGTAGCCTCCTCAAATTTTTATTTAGGTTCAAAATGTTTTGACTACACAGACATTTGAAGGCTTCAAGAATCAACCCCAAAGAAATAAAGATATAATGATTACTGGAATAGTGAAATTTATTGTGAAATGAAATATTTATAAATCTCTGCCAAGCTTAATTTTTAAGACTTTTCCTGACTATGTAATTGTTGCTTTGAGTGAGAGAAATAGTTGTTGAACACTTACTATGTTCTGGGCAGTGGAGATACAGCAATAAACAAGAAAACATATTTGCATCTATGGAGCTCACATAGTGGTTGGGCAGAGGTGGGGGAGACAGAAAACAAGTGGGAAAAACAAATGTGTAAGTGACATTTTCAGATAGTGGAAAAGAGTGGCCAAGAGAGTGGAACAGAAGTTCTCTACTTCTCAGTTGTGGTAGAGGAGTGATGTAGTATAATTTATATTAGTTGCATGTACGTTGTACATTGGAGAAGTTATTGATGTTGAAAATTTGAGTAGTCAGGGTTTCCCTATTTGCAGGAATGGGGAATTGATTGTTTCATTTGCTTGCAAATATGAAATCTGAATATACATGGCAGGAAGTTTCCTGCTTAGCTGAAGAAACAACTCTCTTTAGCTTAAGAACAGGCTTTAGAAGCAGGGAGAACATGCATCCTGGTTTGCACAGGACAGCCCTGTTTTATAAAAGTGGATGGAGCTCAGCTATCCTAATGCTTCTTTACATTCTCAAAACTGCTTACAGAGTCAATCATTTATTGAAAGGACTATAAGAAATATTAAATTAACTAGTTAAACTTTTTTAAAATTATATGGTTAAAATAGCATATAATTAAATACTAATTCTATCAAAAACCATTAATCTAATGCATCCTAATTTTGAATGAATATATTACTTTCAGGTATTATATATTTCCCACTAGCTAATGATTAGCTGGTCTTGTGCTCATTACATCATTGTTCATTTCCTTTGATAGGGACTAGGCAGAAGGCTTGAGGTTGATAAATAAAAACTTGTTACTTAGAAAAAGGCTATAAACACTAGACTGTATGGATAAAGAAGGAAACAGAATTCCCTTCCAAGGGATGTTTTAATAAATTGGTGGATCACTTGGATTGAAGTTATAGGGCAGGTTTTATTTAATGACAAGTAATTCTTTGGTGATGGAATGATGAGTAGTTTAAATATGAGGACTTTAGGAGAGTTTTCTGAGATCTTATAGAAACTGCACAGGCTGTCTAAGAGCTAAGTAAGGGGTTCACTCAGCTATTTGCTTACATTCTTGAAGTGACTTAACAATAATCAAATACATCTGCAGCAGGAAAACTGGAAAGAGAACAGGTCTTAAAATACCTGCTTCCATAGCCAAGATCTGCCTGGCAACCCTATCCCACAAGCAAGTCCACACCCACAGCTCTCCATCCAGACTCCAGCTTCTCTAAACAGTTCTAAACCAAATCCTTCTTTGAAACAAGATCGAACTTCGAACCAAGCTCCTTTTGCAGAAAGAAGAGCTTGCAGTCTATTATACGTACAAATTTTTAGTATAACAGAGAGGTCAAATGGCATTGTTCAAGAACAAACAGTTTGCTTCAGCTTCTTGGAAAGGAAAGTCTATGCAGAGGATACTTTCTCCCTGAATCAATGTAATATATTTTAACCTCTTCAAAGTACAGAACATTCACTAAAATTTTCAAAAGAGAAAATAGAAAGATAACAATTTGGAAGTGGTTGCATCCAGGATATAAATATGCTAAGTCCTCTCCTGATCCTAAGAATGACCATGAACATGCAGGAAAATAAAAAACAATGACTAGAACAAAGAAACTAAAAACAATTAAGACCTTTAGATTGGGTGTGGTTTTTTTTTATAACTGTGTTTAAGTCTCATAATAGATGGTCTGAGTTTTTAGTTCAAAATGAATTAGGTTCACATGTTAGCTTTCTGATCGCAGGTGAGATTTTTATCTTTTATCCTCATCACCACCGTTATCACTGCTGTCATTAGCGTGGTGGAAGATCTCATTGCCCCTTACCAATGCCATCTGTCCTTGATGAAAAGGATGATTTCCTCAAAAATGTTTGATACTCTTTTCCTTTCTTCTTTTCATCCCTTTCTCCTTCTCCTCTTCCTCTTTTTTTCTTTTCCTTGGTCATCATAAGATAAAAGCTAAATGGGGTAATTATTTCAATTTCTAAATGTATCTCTAATGTAAATAATTTGTTCTCCAAAAGAATTTAACCTGGATAGTTTTTACTCAGTGACGTAAATAGTTCTCTTCAAAAAAAAGATCCCATTATTTAATATGTTTTAGACTAATTTTCATCAGTTTCTGCAGATCTGAAATATTTAGAATTAAAAGAAAAACAAAACTTGGTCAAGTGGCTCAGAAATCATCACCTAGCTGTAAAAATGAACGTAATAGAAGAAAATTTGCCCTTATTTATAGAAGGAAGACTTATGCATGGAAAACTGCCAGTTTTTTTCTTTACCAAATTAATAGACACAAATAAGCATAATTTTACGATACCATCTCTCATTTGTGCTCCTCAGTATTTATTCAGAAGAATTGAAAACTTATGTCCCCACAAAAATCTTCACACAGGTGTTTATAGAAGCTTCATTTATAATTGCTAATACTTGTAAGCAACCAGGATGCTTACAAGTATTAGCAATTTTTAGGGCAGTGAAAATACTCTGTATGATAATGATGAATATATGTCATTATACTTTTGTTCAAATGTGTAGAATGTATAAAACCACAAGTGAACCCTAAGGTAAAGTATAGACTCTGGGTGATTATGATGTGTCAATGTAGGTTCATCCCTGGTAAAAAAAAAAAATGTTCCACTCTGGTGAGTGATGTTGCTAACGGGAGGCTATGCATATCTGGGGGCAGGGAACATACGAGAAATCTCTCTGTACCTTCCACTCAATTTTGTTGTAAATCTAAAACTGCTCTAAAAAGATAAAGTTAAAAAAAAAAAAAGAATAGAAAAGTGCTTACAATACTTCTGTGCTTCAAGATGGAAAGAATACAGGCTCTACTTAGGAATGGTGAGGTATTAACACTATGTGGTATGATTTTTCCAAGAAGCATAGCCAAGGTCTGACGTTTATGCTGAGACATGATGAAGGAGTTAGACAGATAAGGAGGCAATGGAAAATGATTCCACATAAACCTAAAAAAGAGCAAAACTGTAAATGCTGTGTCTAAATATCATGTGCTTCTTGCTATCAAGCATAAGTTTTAATTTAGTTTATAAAGCACTACTGACAATATCTACATAAGTTTCTTTATTAAATCAAATAACCTATATGTCCAATTCTCATTTTCTTTCCTTCTACTTGTATTAATTTCAACCAGAAGAGAGGAGATAACTGGGAAATTTTTGCAGTTGGAAACATACAGGGATCCATAAAAAAAAACCTCTGAAACTTTTTTTTGTTTTCTTTTTATGGCCACATCTGTAGCATATGGAAGTTCCCAGGCTAAGGGTCAAATTGGAGGGGCAGCTTCCAGCCTACACCACAGCCACAGCACCCTGGGATCTGAGCCGCTTCTGTGACCTACGACACAGCTCAGGGAAACGCAAGATCCTTAACCCACTGAATGAGGCCAGGGATTGAACCTGAAACTTCATGGATACTCGTGGGGTTCATAACCTGTTGAGGCACAGCAGGAACTCCCTGAAAGATTTTAATCATCATGCTAATTACCATCAGTTTTGTTTCCATTATTTTTGTGTCCACAAGGAGGAACATTACAAGGGGTAGAAGGATGGGGGTATCAGCTGTGACATGATGGGAGTGAGCCTCTGGCTCAACAGTCTCCTTCCAACTGTGTCTTACTGTTTACGTTTCATGGAAAGTCCCAGTTAAATATATCTCTAGAAGATACGTCACCATCTGCCATTAACATTTTTTTTTGCTAGATTATTTTATTTATTTATTTTGCTTTTTAGGCTCACATAAGCTTTTTCAGAGATCATTTTTAGAAATTTCATTGTTTCAAATGTTAGAATTGTTATAAAAGACTAAGGATTAGCTGTTCAATTTACATTGGCTAAAGTTGCCAGATTTCAAAAGCATCATCTAGGAGGAATCTCATTCAAATAATGTCATACTCTTTGTTAACTGACTCTAAATTTTTTTTTGTATGTGTGCTGTTTTAGGGCCATACCCACAGCATATGGAGGTTCCCGGGCTAGGGGTCTAATCAGAGTTATAGTCAATGGCCTATGCCACAGCCATAGCAGCTTGGGATCCAAGCCACATCTGGGACCTACACCATGGCTCATGGCAATGCTGGATCCTTAACCCGCTGAGCAAGGCCAGGGATCGAACCCTCATCCTCATGGATCCTAGTCGGGTTCGTTAATTGCTGAGCCACGAAGGGAACTCCCATGCCAGATTATTTTATTAGACTAGCCCTAGGTAATCTAGACCAGAAGAAAGATACAGAGCAGAGAGTCAAAGTACTGGCAGCCCTCAACCCTGATCCAGCCCTCTCATGGGCTTGGTTTCCAATCATATACTGTTGATTGGCAAAACATTTTAAATTTTAATTATTTGCCAACATTTTGAAAAATAATTTTCTTTTGAAATCAAAATCTCTGGCTTCTCTTGAAAAGCCTCATCTGGCACCACAGTCTCCCCCACTGCACCCCATAGCCCTCCACTGCCAAGTGGAAATAGTCTGCAGAAGTTCAATGTCACTGCTAGTTTCAGATGAGACATGTACTTCTCTATTTTGTCAAATTGCTTCCAACTTAGTTTCTTTTAACTCTGAGGCTAGTGTCACCTACCTGTAAGAGGTCTTTTCTGATCATTTCCTGAACCTGGTGACTACCCCATTTCATCTGCTTTCATATTTACAATTCTCTGAAATAAACTTACTTGCTCACTGGCTTACTTTATTCTCTGACACTACATCCACTCAAGAGTCAAAGTTCCAACCTAGCAGATACCCCCAGCATTCAGAACACAGAAACAGTGCCTGATACATTGAAAACACCCAATAGATATTTGTCAGATAAGTAAACAAATTTATCATCATGCCTGCTTTGTTGTTTCTCAAAAAGCAGAGAAATATTTCTCCACACCCAGGACATTATCCAAAGGCCCTGCGGTAAGGACCTTCATTCATGAAAATCCCAATAGAATTTCAGGTCTGTTGGTTTCTGGTCATTTAGCTGCTCGTAAAAACAATGGGAACTAAACTAATAGTAATTAACATAATGATCAGGAGCATTCAGAGATTTTGTTATTGACCACTGTAGATATACTTCCAACTGAAGTAATGTCCCAGTCTTTGTCTCTCCTCTGAAATTAAATGAAATATTTTTTAATATTGGGGTTCATGAAAGTCTGACCTAATTTGATTAAGTTGTGTGTTTGAAGGAAGAGGGGTGTCTAGAAAGTTTCTCTGTAGGGAATTTTGATAGAGCTTTCCTTAAGCTGAAACCTGAAAGCTGTATATACCATCTACATGAGAGTTTCATCTTTTCCTGGGTCCATTAGCATCATTCGAGAATCTCACAAAAACAGGTTTAAGAATTCTCCCATAGATCCTAAAAAAAAAAAAAAGATGAAAGAGTGAAAGAGGAGTGGAAGTTGAGTATCCATTGCTGTGTACACTAGGTGTTCAATAATATTTACTGACTTATAGACCAGCAGAAGGAATAACCAGATGCTGGGTTCTTCAGGGCTGCTGCTGGTTGAAATACCTCACAGACTTAAACCTAGTATCTTAGACTCAATTAGGCTGACATGAAATAACTACTGGTTTTGCTGTATCGTGTCTTGGAGGAAAAGCCATTTGTTAACTGTGAAGAATAATGATTGTTTTAAGACCTTTGAAATGGGCTGCTGGAGTACATCCAGCCCCAACAATATGAATGTGACGCCAGTTGTGGTTTTTGTGTGAGGTTCCATGTACATTTTTAAAAGCATCTAAAAAAGGTTCTGTGTCCTGTCACCAAGCAAATCCAGATAGAATTAGACATAAATATTCATTAGAACTTCCCTCTACCTCCCCTTAAAAACCTTCTATTGAAATGGAGATTTTGACTTTTAGGATAATGAAGAATATGAAAAGCCTTTATTCTTGAAAAATTAATAGATTAATAAAATGGTATTTCTCTATTTTCATTAGGATGAGCTTTGGTATTTTTTTTTAAAGAAAATTTCAATGTGCTATGCTTGTTTCCATCAGAAAAGTACCTTATCTTTCATGAGGTAGAACGTCTCCTTAACAATGTGCTATAATTTCTGTATTCTCTATTAATCCCCAATTGAGTGCAGTCAGAATTGTATTCATGCTGGTGCTTAGAGGAAACTTTGAAGCTCTGCTTTGTCTTTTGCAAAAACATAGGAGGCCTTAGACTCTGGTCTTTTAGTTGGGGACTAAACCAACAAGTCATTTTAAGCCTCTTTTGCAATTCTTAGAGTTGTTTTCTTTTCCTTTAAAAGAGGGAAACAATAAAGGAAGTCATTGCGAGGATTCATAAATCCCTACTTTCACAGTGTTCCTGAGTAATATTTTGCATTAAAGCTTGTTTGTTTTGTATTCACTTTGGATAAAACTAGAAAACTACGAAAAGAGAAATGTGCTTTCAAAATATTTTGGAATAAGAACATTCAGAAAAAGGAAACATCTTTGTTTTGTTGCTTTTTTTTTTCATTGTTGGATTCTTTTTGTTGTCTTTTTTTTTTTTTTTTCTGAATGGAATTAACCTACCCTTGGAAAATCTAGATGTCTCCCCAGTGAATCTGCCCAAATGAAGAGAGATGATTTGACGTTGCCCTCTGCCTTTCAGACTGTGTCTGTGAAGTCTAGCTTTGGTTTGAACAAAACAGGTGGCCTGGTGTTTTTAGTTCTACATCTGTTGTGGAATATAATTATAGCATTGATGTCTGTTTATTCTGATTGGTTTCCATTATGCTATTGTCTATGTTCAGGGTCTTGTTTCCTAATTATTTTACTAGTCAGTTGGTCTTTGCCATATTCCATTGAAAGAGTGTGATTTGGTTTCTCAATTCATCACAGCCTATTGTTTTTTTTACTTGGATTAGTAATATCAAAATAAGTTTTCTTTTCTTTTTCCAAGTATGTTTAAAGGGGGCTTCTAAAATTTATTTGAAAAAAAGTGAAAAGGTGTAATTAGAATTACTCTGTGAATCTCTTAAGAAAAATATCTGTAATGTAGTGATACAAATTTTATTTACGAAAACAAACAAAATTTAAATAAAATTAAACAATTTTCAATGCCTTTATTTTGCAAAAAATGTTGGCAATTTGTGGTATAAGCTATTGGTGGACAACTGTTTTCTTCCCATCTGGCCTAGTTCTCTCTTTCCCCACTTCTTCCTGTTGGCCCAGATGACATTCAACCAGAGTCTCAAAATGTCACTTAGTTTTCTTTTCTTTTTTTTTTTTTTTTAGGGCTGCACCTGCAGCATATGGAAGTTCCCAGGCTAGGGGTCAAATACGAGCTGCAACTGCAAGCCTATACTACAGCCATAGTAACAATCAGATCCGAGCGGCGCATATGCAACCTACACAACAGCTCATAGCAACACCAGATCCTTAACCACTGAGCTGGGCCAGGGATCAAACCCACAGCCTCATGGATACTAGCAGGTTCATTACTGTTGAACCACAAACGGAACTTTCTATATGTAGTTTTCTTAAATTCCCTTGTAGATAGGTCAGGGGCATGTGGCCAGATCCTAGCAGAAGGGACCCAAAGGAGAGTTTGCTAGAGAGCATCTGGGAGAGATTTTCCCTCCTATTGTTAGAGCAGACAGCTGATGAGATAGAAGAGAAAGTTGGAGGGGCACAGGCCAGGTGACAGGAAACCACACATCTCGTGAGGACAGAGGTCCTAAAGGCAGACGAAGAACGGCTGCAAAAGGCAGAAGTCTCCAGCTTCTGAATGTAAGCTTTTTGCTCATTTTGCTGTCATTACAATACAATCAGCCTTGCAGTCAAGAACTCTCCATCATGCATAAATGCTATGACGCCTCTGATGAAGACTTAGTTAAATAAATAAAGAAAAGACTAAATAAGGGCCAAAATCCCCGCTTCGCTCAAGAAGGTAGAGGGAGGAGATCCTGCTGTGGTTCAGCGGGTTAAGAACACAACTAGTGTCCAGAAGGATGAGGGTTCGATCCATGGCCTCATTCAGTATAGCTTTGGCATAGGCCAGCAGCTGCAGCTTGGATTTGAAACCTAACCTGGGAACTTCTGTACGCTGTAGATGTGGCCCTAAAAAAAAAAGAAAAAAGGTGGAGGCAGCTCCTCACCTGAACCTGCCTTCTCTCCTTCCTGAGAGTGTACTATTAATAAATCCCCACTCTGCTTTCTTGACCTCTGTGTCTCATCTCTGAATTCTTTCTATGATGAGACAAGGACCTATTCTCTGGTAACACTTACAAAAAGATATGTGAAAGGAAACTGAGTTTTTTATAACAGATGCTGTCAGTTCTATATGTGATGTCTAAACTACAGCTACGCTCTTACATGGAAGAGGTTTAAGTAAACCTAAGTTTCAAGACAACACTCTGAGGATGGAGAGCCGAAATACAGAAAGACCAGAATCCTTATAATATTACTAAGCTATTGAACAAATCCTGAAAGCATCCAGCCTTTGGACTTCTTTTATGATGATATAATTATATTTTTATAAGCCATTTATGTTGGATATGGTATTGCCAAAAGAATATCCCCCAAATCACCATATTAACTGATAGGAAATTTGTATTATTGTGCAATACAGAGCGATAGCGCTACCAAATAATATTTACTTAAAACTCTAATTACATTATTTGAATGGTGTCTACTATATCCTCTTCCTGACGCTAAAGCAACTCTCTAATAAAAATTATTTTTCTGATTTTGTCCTATAAATCACATTTAAATAGATTCAGATTCTAGTTCATCCTCCTCCCCTTAAAAATGGCATTGATAATAAGGCTGAGGCTCTTTGTAGAATGTTTTTTGCTTATTTATTTGGTTTTAGTTTTGTTTTTACATTGTAATGGGGTTGGAGAAGAGTTTCTACAAAGTCAAACAGAGGTCAGATTAAAATACCCTGACATTTGGTATTTTGAAATTAAGATATTGTATAATTGTGTAGGAACACATTTGACAGTGCAAATAACAAACTACCAATGAGAAATGATTTTTAAAATGTGCCTTAATGGAGTTCCCTTCGTGGCTCAGCGTTTAACAAACCCGACTAAGATCCATGAGGATGCGGGTTGGATCCCTGGTCTTGCTCAGCGGGTTAAGGACCTGGCATTGCCATGAGCTGTGGCGTAGGTCGCAGACGCGGCTCAGATCCCTGTTGTGGTGTAAGCTGGCAGCTGTAGCTCTGATTCAACCCCTAGCCTGGGAACTTCCATAGGCCGTGGGTGCGGCCCTCAAAAGCAAAAGTACCTTAATGTTATAGCTTGATTCATTTCAAGTACACAAAGTGAAGTCTTCCCTTATTTTTCTCACAAACTTTAACATGTTTCTGAAGAGAAAAACCTCCTCTTATAAGTTAATTTATAAGCCTATCACCCACTCACAATTGAGAGTAACCGAGTTCCCTGATTTCTTGCAGCAAGGTCAGGATAGAGTCCTAATCTACCGTGGGTAATTTGGATGAAGAGACTGGCTTTGAGAAGAAAGTAAACAAGCACTCCACTTTGGCTGATAGCCTAGATAAATTTAATGTGTGAGTGGAATCACAGAAATGGGATAAGGATTAATGGAGAGAAGGGAACATGAATTTCACATTAAAAAGATTAGGGAAATCCCAACCTTTATTATAAAATATCTGTGAGCCTATAAATATGATTTATAACACTGGAAAAGCTTTAGATACGCTTTGGCTAATGCTCCTGGGAGGCTCAGAAAACATAATCCAATTTACTAGTGGTGTACAAAGGAGACATACTTTAAAATAATTGCGATTTTAAACTGTAGACTTCACGGCACCATTGGCATCTAACCACAACCTAAGGATTAACAGAAATTGTTAAGCTGCCGCTTTAAAATGTCATATTTTTGTGTTGTGTCGTCCACAGCCCATGCCCTAAAAAGCCAACTGCATAAAAGAGCTGTTGCAATCAATCCGCACACCTTACCTCGGCTGAGTCACTGACTGAGGGAGAAACAGAAGCAAACTGGAAGTCACGAATCAGTACCGCCCCTCACTAAGCTTTCTGAGTCATCCAGTTGCTCTTCTCTGAGAAAACTGAGCTGAAACCAGTGCACAGAACTTAGGGTTTTTTTTGAAACGACGTCCTTCCTTCTAGGCATTTATTTCTTTAAAACTCACTAGAAGATGCAGAAGCATTTTAGTTCAGGATTAATTGTAGGACCAAACTAGAGGAATATGAGAGATGTATTTCCCTGTCTGATTTCTCTAGCAGTCTTATTTATCTCATAGCTCAGAGAAGATCCCGTTTTTTGGAGCACCTTTTTGTTGTGAATTATACCATAGAATGAAGCGGGCTCTGGAAATTTGTCTTAACATCTGCTTTACTTTGGTCCAATCATCGGCCTATGAATGTTTTTCTGCTACAGGCTATTCTGATTGTTTACTCCATCCTGACAGCCAGTTTTACAATTTATGTATTAAAGCGGCATCAAACTAGAGTCAAGCAATTCTGTTCTAGTCCCATTACTGATACGATGGACTTACTCAGTATTCAACTTTTCCCAGACTTTAGTAAACAGCTCCTGAGAGCTAGAAAACTGCCATCTCGACAGCTCATTGTCACAGCTTCATAACCAAAAAATCTTGGCAAGTAATTAAGAGATGTACATCAGCTTAAAGAATATTTTGATATTTCTGAAGTTCACCCATTCCTCTGACAGTAAAAGAATGGGTGCAGTTTTTGAAAGAGGTTTATGATATTCCTGTTCAAATTTACCAAAAATTTAATCAATTCCATTAATGACTCAAAGTAGTGGTCTGTCTTTGAGGTAAGAATATAAGATAAAATAAGTTAAATACAAAAAATGGCATCTAGTCATTCAAATAAATATTTCATGTCTCCTACTTTGAGCATTGTTCTAACACTAGAGGTACATCTGTGAATAAGAAAGATACAGTCTCAGATTTGTTTGAAAATAAATCTGTGTGCGCGTGCAGTGGAAAAGTGATTTGAGAGGTGTTAAAAGATTAAGCATAAAGTCCCTAATTTGCATCAAAGGCCCAATTTGATGGCTCTTACACATGGGTGGTGAATACATGAGGGTTTGTTACAACTTTCCTGTATCTCTAAAATATCCCATTAAAATATTTTTAAGGAAAAAAGAACATGGAGGTCTCCAAATTTTAAAAAGACAAATATACCATTTCTTCTCTGATGAGGATCATAGTTCAGTGGGGACGGGGGGGATATAGACTTTCTGCAAGAACTTAAAAGTATTAAGATACAATTAAACTCAATATCATTAGTAATAAAGCAAATTAAGATCACAGTGCGTACCACTAAAATATCCACTAGAATGGCTAAAATAAATAATTGAAAATGCTAAGTTTTAGTGAGGACATGAAGCAAATGTTAACTCACACTTCAAATGGGAACGTGAAATTGTGCTACACTTTGAAAAATATTTGGCAGTTGATTAAAAGTGTTAACTATATACTTACCATATGACCCAGACTTTCTATTCTTACGTAATTACCCCAGAAAATGAAAATATATCAACATAAAGACTTATATGTGAATATTATTAGTAGCTATATTTATAATAGCCCCAAACTAGAAACAACCCAATTTGGCTATATCCAATCTTGAATGAATTCAATGAATTGTGGTATATGAACAGTTCCACTCATCAATAAAAAGGAATGAACTGGTAATGCATAGTATATGTGAAGCTCAAAAGCATTATGATGAGAGGAAACGGGCATAAAAGACTACATACTATATAATTCCATTTATATGAAATCCTAGAAAAGGAAAACCTAGTGATAGAATATAGAGCAGTGAAACACAACATTGTAAATCAACCATACTCCAATACAATTTTGAATAAATAGCCAAAAAAAAGGGGGGGGGGGATTTCCCTAGTGGTTCAGTAGGTTAAGGAGCCAGTATATTGTTACTGCTGTGGTATGGGTCTGCTGTTGTGTGGATTTTATCCCTGGCCCTGGAACTTCTACATGTCATGGGCATGACAAAAAAAAAGAAAAAGAAAAGAAAACCTTCATGTAAATAAAATGGCTCCATTAAAAAAAAAGAGAAAAAAAAGAAAAGAAAATAGAGCCAGTGATTGCATATGGGTTGAGGGAATTGATTATAAATGGGCCAAAGTGATCCTTTTAGGGTAATAAAAATGTTTTTGGTCATGTTTGTGGTGGTGGTTATACCATTGTGTAATTTTGTCAAAACCCAAACTATACACTTAAAATTGGTGAACTTCATTGCTTATAAATTATGTCAGTAAAGCTGACCCAAAAAACTTTCACATAATAAAGGAGTTACAGAATGCTGTCATGAGCATATACCAGGGAAACTAACCTGAGGGTTGAGAGGTCTCCCTAAGGAAGTAACATTTGGGATGTTTTGGTTAAGACCTAAAGTATAAAAAGAGTTAGCTAAATAAAAATAAAATGAAAACTCTTTCCTAGTTGGGAGAAGATGATATGCTAAATATTTTGTTGTAGTGAGTCATATGCTAGTTAAAACAAGTTAAACAAGATTTTAAACTAGGGGAATTTGGTAATGGAATATTATGGGCTGTATTGTGCCCCTGCCCAACTTTCCCAAATGTAAATGTTGAAGCCTCAATCCCCAGTAACTCAGAATGGAAAAGTACTTGAAGATGCCAGTAAAGAGATAATAGGTTTAAATGATGTCACATGGGTGGGCACTAATCCACAGGACTCTTTTTAGAGACAGCACCTTCAAAGAGGTGATTGAAGGTGGCCAATAGGGGCCAGTAGGGTGGGGCCCTCATTCAATATGACTGCTGTTCTTATTAGAAATGAGACACCAGGGAAGCCAAACCACGTGAGGAAAACACAGAGAAGGCGGCCATCTGCAGACCAAGGAGATAAACCAAGCCTGCCAAGACCTTGGTCCTGCACGTATAACCCCCAGAGCTCTGAGAAGATAGATTTTCCTTGTTTAAACTGATAGGGATAGAGTAGGATAGTTACACAGGGGACCATAGATAGAGAAACCTAGGGAACTTTGGGAGATCCCTGTAAGTTAATAATCACTCAAGAAAGTCATCAAAACATTGTAGGAAGAGGCAGGCTTGCCTATCTCTAAAACCATAAGTAAAAACATGAGATATACCTTAGGTCATTAAGTGAAAGATAAAATGAGGTCTGCATTCAAGTTCAGCAAAATAATGATCTTTATGACCAAGGACAAAAATTTAAGGGAAAAACGACATTCCAAAGTAGGAGACCCTCATTACATGGAAATCTGAAATGACTCAACATATGTTAGCATATGTTACTATCATTCTGCTGATTTGAGTAGGCACCATGACAGTCCTAGTTTGACCTCATAGGGTCAAATACTCTCTTACCTGTTACAAAGGAGGAGCTAATGAGGTAAACCTGAGTCACTCAAACTATGAGGAAGAAGGTGGTCTTTCCCCCCTCCTCACTTTCCTTGGACTGTAAAAGTGTAGCCCACCTAGTCCTGGGGCACAGCCTCTTCTCCTGCCCACTTGTATTCCTCATAAGTGTCCTATCTTAATAAGTCTATTTCTTGCCTCTATCGCTTTGTCTCTTACTAAATTCCTTCTGCACTGAGGCACAAAAAACCTTAATCTCGGTAAGTCCAGATATCAGATGAGTGATTCTAATAAAAAAAAAAACTGTAGGCTCAAAGTCCCAGTCTGGGTTTAGGCTGGGTTGGAGTCAGAGGTGTTTTGGTTTCAAAACCACCCAGTCTGTGGTCTTTGGTTGTGGAGTGTTAGCAAACTCATACGGAAGATATGAATTTCAGAGAGTACCATGAAAGGATCCAGGATGGGGAATCAAGAGAAACACAGATATTAGAAGTGAAGGAGATGTGACATTAGCATATCTGTATTATTCTTTATATTGTCAAATATATTGAAATATACATAAATTAAAATTCAATATATTTAGGTGTAGAATTTACATGTATTGGAGGGATATAGTAAACTTACCAGTGTCACACACAAAATGTAGAAAAAACTGATATAGTTCAAATTACCTTAGATCATTAATGGTCTCCTCTTGAGTTAAGATATGATGATTTAAACCTATTTATCTCAGAGGTAAGATAATTGCTGTACTGAAGATACAGGTTTCCCCAGCTACCAAAAGCAGAGCATGCCTAGGATACGGTTTTGAAGCTGAAATGGTGTAAACTGAAGAAACCATTACCTCAATCCCATCTTGCTAAGAAACATAAAAATATAGCAATCCCCCCCATATTAGTGCTCTTGCTTTTCAAGATTTGTTGCCCTCAGGCAAACTCAGTCTGAAAATATTAAATGGAAAATTCAATGCATAAATTGAACTGAATAAGAAATAAACAATTCATAAGTTTTAAATTTTATGCTGTTCTGAGTAGCAGGAAGAAATCTTGTTCTTTCTCCCTTTATCCCATCCAGAATGTGAATCATCCCTTCTTCTGGTGAATCCTGTCTGTTCTTATTTAGTAGGCATCTATCTCACTCATCAGATCCACCATAGAGGTACCACAGCGTTTATGGTAAAGTGACCCTTATTTTACTTAATAGTGGCCCCAAAGCACAAGAGCAGTGAGGCTGGCAATTCAGATAGGCCAAAGAGAAGATCTCAAGTGCTTCCTTTAGGTGAAAAAGTGAAGGTTCTGAACTTAGTAAGGAAAGAAAAAAAAATCATATGCTGAGGTTGCTAAGAGTGTTCTGCTCAGTGCCCGTGAAAGAGTAGTAAGCGAACAGGAAAACTTACCAGATGACAGTAAGAGAAAATGATCAAGTTGGTGAAGTATTAGAAATGTATATACAGAGATACCACCAAAAAAGAAAACTATCACCCAATATCATTGATGAATATAGATGCAAAAATTCTCAGCAAAATCTTAGCCAACCGAATCCAACAACATATCAAAAAAATTATACACCATGACCAGGTTGGGTTCATCCCAGGTTCACAAGGATGGTTCAACATACGCAAATCAATCAACATCATACACCACATTAACAAAAAAAAGTCAAAAATCATATGATCATCTCAGTAGACGCAGAAAAAGCATTTGACAAAGTCCAACATCCATTCATGATCAAGACCCTTGCCAAAGTGGGTATAGAGGGAACATTCCTGAACATAATCAAAGCCATTTATGACAAACCCACAGCAAATATAATACTCAATGGGGAAAAACTGAAAGCCTTCTCACTCAAATCTGGAACAAGACAGGGATGCCCACCTCACCACTGCTCTTCAACATAGTTTTGGAAGTCCTAGCCCCAGCAATTAGACAAACAAATGAAATAAAAGGCATCCATATAGGAAGAGAAGAGATAAAACTGTCACTGTATGCAGAGGACATGATACTATACCTAGAAAACCCTAAGGACTCAACCCCAAAACTCCTTGAACTGATTCATAAATTCAGCAAAGGAGCAGGATATAAGATGAACATTCAGAAGTCAGTTGCATTTCTGTATACCAGCAATGAAATATTAGAAAAGGAATACAAAAATACGATACCTTTTAAAATTGCACCTCACAAAATCAAATACCTCGGAATACACCTGACCAAGGAGGTAAAGGACCGAGAACTATAAAACTTTAATCAAAGAAATCAAAGAAGATGTAAAGAATGGAAAGATATTCCGTGTTCCTGATTGGGAAAATCAATATTGGTAAAAATGGCCATACTACCAAAGCAATCTACAGATTCAATGCAATCCCTATCAACTTACCCGTGACATTTTTCACAGAACTAGAACAAACAATCCAAACATTTATATGGAACAACAAAAGACCCAGAATCGCCAAAGCAATCCTGAGAAACAAAAACCAAGCAGGAGGCATAACTCTCCCAGGCTTCAAGAAATACTACAAAGCCACAGTCATCAAAACAGTGTGGGACTGGTCTCAAAACAGACAGACAGACCAATGGAACAGAATAGAGAACCCAGAAATAAGCCCTGACACCTATGGTCAATTAATCTTTGACAAGGGAGGCAAGAACATAAAATGGGAAAAAGAAAGTCTATTCAGAAAGCATTGCTGGGAAACCTGGACAGCTGCATGCAAAGCAATGAAACTAGAACACACCCTCACACCATGCACAAAAATAAACTCAAAATGGCTGAAAGACTTAAATATACGACAGGACACCATCAAACTCCTAGAAGAAAACATAGGCAAAACACTCTCTGACATCAACATCATGAATATTTTCTCAGGTCAGTCTCCCAAAGCAATAGAAATTAGAGCAAAAATAAACCCATGGGACCTCATCAAACTGAAAAGCTTTTGCACAGCAAAGGAAACCAAAAAGAAAGCAAAAAGACAACTTTCAGAATGGGAGAAAATAGTTTCAAATGATGCAACTGACAAGGGCTTAATCTCTAGAATATATAAACAACTTATACAACCCAACAGCAAAAAAGCCAATCAACCAATGGAAAAATGGGCAAAAGACCTGAATAGACTGTCCTCCAAAGAAGATATACAGATGGCCAACAAACACATGAAAAAATGCTCAACATCGTTGATTATAAGAGAAATGCAAATCAAAACTACCACCTCACACCAGTCAGAATGGCCATCATTAATAAATCCACAAATAACAAGTGCTGGAGGGGCTGTGGAGAAAAGGGAACCCTCCTGCACTGCTGGTGGGAATGTAAACTGCTACAGCCACTATGGAGAACAGTTTGGAGATACCTTAGAAATCTATCCATAGAACTTCCATATGACCCCGCAATCCCACTCTTGGGCATCTATCCGGACAAAACTCTACTTAAAAGAGGCACATGCACCCGCATGTTCATTGCAGCACTATTCACAATAGCCAGGACATGGAAACAACCCAAATGTCCATTGACAGATGATTGGATTCAGAAGATGTGGTATATATACACAATGGAATACTACTCAGCCATAAAAAAGAATGACGTAATGCCATTTGCAGCAACATGGATGGAGCTAGAGAATCTCATCCTGAGTGAAATGAGCCAGAAAGACAAAGACAAATACCATATGATATCACTTATAACTGGAATCTAATATCCAGCACAAATGAACATCTCCTCAGAAAAGGAAATCATGGACTTGGAGAAAAGACTTGTGGCTGCCCAATGGGAGAGGGAGGGAGTGGGAGGGATTGGGATCTTAGGCTTATCAGACACAATTTAGAATAGATTTACAAGGAGATCCTGCTGAATAGCATTGAGAACTTTGTCTAGATACTCATGTTGCAACAGAACAAAGGGTGGGGAAAAAATGTAAATGTAATGTATACATGTAAGGATAACTTGATCCCCTTGCTGTACAGTGGGAAAATAAAATTTAAAGTAAAAAAATAAAAATAAATGTGTGTACAGAGAACAGCTATGGAGTTTCTGTCCTTTGGAATCTTTGAGAAAGAACTGACAATTCTGTGTGTTGAATTTGGGAACTGGAAATTGAGAAATGGGGTTCAGCATTCATTAATTATCAGTCATTTACATGTTCAACCAATAAAGAGGTTTGAATATTTACTATTTGCCAGACACTAGAGAAACAAAGATGAAAACTATATTCTTTCAACTTCAGAGAACCCATAGTTTAGCTACAAGGAGAAATGAATACTCACAGTAATACTCAGAGCCTTGTGTAATGAATGCTATGAGGTAGGTTGGAAGAACTTTTGCTAAGACTGAAGAGAGAGAGTAAAGGAGTCAAGAAGTAAAACACAAACAGCTGAGTTGTTATTGTGCAGCATTTTTACATGTGTATGTACAAGGTACAAGATAGAAATTGTGTCATTCTGGTGATTGTCCATTGGAGTTGTTAAACACTTATTTTTACATTTAAAGCTGGCATTGCACTACGTAAATATGAAGAGCAAAATTTGCTCTAATAAGTTAAGATTTTAATTTATCTTTATTCAGAATGACATTATTTAGCAAATAAAAACACTGTGGCAAGTTGAAAGATACAGCACAGAATAAAGGAAAAATCTTTATCTTCCATTGTCTTTAATGGCACTGCGTTTTGAACCAGGGGACCTACATTTTCATTTTGTAAAGTGTCTCACGAATTATATAGCCCTGTCTGGCCTTGACCTTGAAGGGCAATGGGGAGCATGGGGGCATCGTAGAAATATTGTAAAAGGAAACTGACATGACCAGATCTGTGTGTTAGAAACTAGCTCTAGGAATAGGGTGGTGTGTGGATTTGGGGCACCAATATATTGGAGACAGGGAACCCAACTAGAATAACGGCGATAGAGACGTAGATTGAAGGGAGTGGATTTTAAGATATCAAAAGTTAAAATTTCCAAGACTTGTCCACATGCCTTTTGTTACTTGTCCTATATTGTGAATAAAAGTCTTTCAAAATAATTAACAATGTTTCTCAAGCCTCTGTCATCTATGGACTATTTGGTCTTTACAAAGACCACCAATTTTAGGTAAACTTAAAGATTTACCACAATTTTTATATAAAAAAAAAATCTCTTGAAATTTAAAGTAACATTTTATTTATATCAGTGCCAGGAATAATACTATTTGCTACTTTTCCCTAAATGGTCAGCATTAGGTCAGGCTCCATACTGAGATTTTTATCTTTCCTTTCTCCTCATCCTAAAGCAGAAAATATTCACCCAAATTGTAAATCAAAATTAGGGTGATTATTGTCTCAATTTTCCAGATCATACCTGTTGTCCAAATAGAGTTATTAATGACATCCCTTTCATTCTCAACTGCCCAGCTTGGACATAAATTATATATTCACTTCGCCCATCACCTATGACAGCAAATTCTGGGTGACTCTGTTCTGTTAGTTTTGGGGTATCTGAGTCAAACACAAATTTTATGATTGATTATACAGAGATTTCTAACTGAAAAAATATTTTCTGTTCTCCATTAGAGACCAAATCAGTGAGCATATCATATGCAAAAGTTGAAGGCTCAGATGTTTTAACATAAGAGATAATGGCAAATGGATTCTTAATATCTTCAGTTGTTTTCTGATCCAAAGAATAATTTCTGTTCTAGTTCAGGACTTGGGTACAGTATGCACATATAAAAACAAACTGATGTAGAAAAATTTCTTTTAGTCACACAGTATCTGTGTCCCTTCATAGAACAATTGAATTTTAGCTGGGTGAGGCCATCATAATGACTATATCTCCAAGGCCCTCTTGCTGCTAAGTTCTAACCAATGGGACAATGGAAAATAAGCAGAAATGGTGTGTATAACACTCTGGAAGGATAATTAAGGTAGAACACATTGTATTTTTTTTTTTTTTTGGCTGCACCCAAGGCACGTGGAAGTTCCCAAGCCAAAGATCAAACCCGAGCCACAGCAGGGACCAAAGCCACAGCAGTGACAACTCCTGATGGTGAATTCACTGCACCACAAGGGAACTCCACAGATTGTACTTCTAAGCCCTATCCTCCCATCCTTTGAGCAAATTTAACACAATAAATAACACCACTCAAGTACAGTGATATTACATTAACATTCATCAGGAGTTGGAAAACTTTTTCTTTCTTTCTTTTTTTGCTTTTTAGGGCCACCCGTGCAGTATATGGAAGTTCCCAGGCAAGGGGTTGAATTGGAGCTGCAGCCTATACCGCAATGCAGGATCTGAGCTACATCTGCAACATACACCACAGCTCAGAGCAGTGTCAGATCCTTAATCCACTGAGCAAGGCTGGGGATAGAACTTCCTCCTTAAGGATACTATTTGAATTCTTAATCCACTGACCCACAATGGGAACTCTGGGAAAACTTTTTCTTAGAGAGCCAGATAGTAAATAATTTAGGCTTTTAGGGGCACAGAGTCTCCATCTCAACACTTGAATTTGCCCTTGCAGTCCAAGGCAGCCATAGACAATCTGTGAATGAATGGGTATTGCTGTGTTCCAATAAAATTTTATTTACAAAGTGGCCTGGCCAAAAGCCATGGTTTGCCAACCCCTGACCTGGATCAAGCTTGCTGTATGTTAAAATTAACTGGGGAAATTTAAAATACAAAAATATCCAAGTCCTACTCCCTGGGTTCACTGATTTAATCATTCTGAGGTTAAGCCCAAGTATTTGTTAAAAGGCCTGAGTGTAAGTCTCACGCGATGCCTTGCCTTTTAAAATTACCAGGTTTGGATATTTCCTAAGAGGAAACATTTAATGTCCTGGATGGTTTCCTTCTTATTTTTATGAGTTTTTAATACCCCTCTTTTTTCTTTCTCAGGAAAGATTTATGACAGCATGTTTTGTTTAGTTAGACTTTCAGTGGCCTAAAGGCTCTGGATGCTAACAAGATAATTTGGCAATAAACTGTAGATTGATGCATTAAATCATGACCTATAACAAACTAACAGTGCCTTAATTGTGAGGTAGTTGTAATTCATTTTTAATGAAATATAATACTGGGAACAATGTGTTTTTTTGGTCACCTGGCCAAATTCTGTGAAAAATGAAATTAATAATTAAGTTCTATGAATGTGTTATGGGGGAAAGATGACCAATTATTTTCAGTTTACCATTTATGTGATTTTAATGTACCATTTCTGATTATTGTTGATCTTTACTCTGAAATGATTGTGTAATCCAAAATTGTATAGCATCAAAATGTTATACCTTAAAAAAAAATTTCTGATGTAACTCCAGAAATATGTTAGTGTATGTACCTATGCCCTGTGAAGATTTAGGTCTAAATTAAAGATGTAGTATGTCTCAAGTAGTAAATAAACCTGATGAATAAGGTAAATGGCCATAAGACACTAACAATGCTACATTCATTTTCCAGATAACAGAAGCTGACCCCTTGAAGTGCCATCATTTTAAACCTATTTTGAGATAATTATTTGAAGTATCTTATGCAATTTTCTGCCCTCTAGAATAAAACTGAATATTTTTCATGATTCAGGACCATCATTATGGGCTTGAGTTATCACACTTGTCTAGGACACACCGACATTTTTCCAAGCCTTATAAAAATAAGTAAGAGTGAAGAAATCACTGAGTTTGAAATTTAGCCCCTTCCCCTTCCCCAATTAGTCATGTTACCTAGACTGGTTATTTACCTTAATGTTTTATCCGCAAAATGAGAATAATAATGGTACTATTTCACCAAGTTGTGGTGAGGATGAAATGAGTTGAATACATGTAAAGGGCTTTAAAGAGGGCCTGGCACATAAGAAAGTACCCAAAACACTGAAGTTAGGGTTATCATTATCAAAGTGTGGGATTATTGTCCCCACAATAATCCCACACTTTCTTTTGATTTTGTATGTGTTTAATAGATATCTGTGTTCTTTCCACTCCTTTAATTTGGAGATGTTGAGATATATCGAGGAAATCAAGAGAGCATGGTCATTGGCCAACCATTTAGATCATGATGGGAGAAATAACACTGCATCACTGAGCACCAGACCTGCCACTAGGGGGAGATAAGGACACAGACAGAGGGCAGAGCGGACAAGTTTCAGGCAGTGCTGCAAACACAGGATCAGATTTGGTCACCCACCCCCTCAGTTCATCAGCTGCAGCCTGCACCATCCAGCAGTAGAGTTCTGCAATGAAAGATCAGGGCATCCTAGGAGTAGTTCAGTAGTTCAGATGGGAATTGCCATTGGAAATGTCCTTTACAGGATAAAATAGCACTACCAACTAAACAGGGACTCATGGGCTGTTGTAACTGCTAGGAGGGCAGGACCCCAGTCCAGAAGAGTTTGGATTTCAGGTATCAATATAACACCCTGAATACAAGCACTTAGACTGAAGCCCAGTTAGGAGAATTGGGAGAATTGGGATGCTCAGGCATGAGAGGATTCCCAGTTATAAGAACGGAGACAAAACTTTGGGGTCAGATCCACACCAAAGATAGCTCAGTGCTGAGCTTCAGAAGGAGATTTTCTCTCTTTAAGTTTCTACTGACCTTGGGAACTGGGAATGAAGGTGGCTGGTACAGTGGACCCCAGGGTTTTATATGATGATGAATAGAGCAAGGGAAAGGGGAGAAAGATGCTAGTTAGGGCCTGGAAGCTATTTAGGCTTTACAACTCAGTCATTTCTCCTTGCTGTCAATGAACTTATTCTAGCAGCACCTCCCATTCCTGTCCCCACCAATCTCCTCAGCCACTTAAAATGTATTATCAGCCAAAATACCACAAATTGCATTTATTCTAATTGCATGTTAAGTAAGCGAGAACAAGCTCTCCAGTGAAGCCTGGAATGGCCCACTTATGAATAAATAAATACACGTTAACAGCCAGACTTCATACTACTATTTTGGCTGCTCTGAAATCTTTTCTTCATTATTATATGTTTGAGATAACCTGTTAAGTGTCATCCACATAAGTGAGAAGTTGACATTATTTCAACCAATTCACAGCTTTTATTCAACGATTTCACAAAATGAAAAAAAAAAGATCCTGCCTCCCTCCCTCAACTCACCTTTCAAATATCAGTGCTCTTTCCTTTTTTAGGAGCAATCCAAAGATTTGATCTTGCCCTCTGTGCTGAGCGGATCCCCCTGCAGAGTTCTCCAGTGGCATTATGGACCATGGCCCTTAGTTCCCGGCTCTACCCTCTACCAGGGAGTTTCCCTTCTGTAATGCTAATGGCTGCCTGAAATCTGAGTCACGACTCACCCGGTAAGCTGGTCAGGCCACAGTGGTAGAGTAAATATATCCACACCTTTTTCACTGCTTCTTCCACTGAAAGGTGTAATTCCTCTTCAGTCAGAGCTGGTCTTGTAGATTGATTTAATCAATGGAATGTTGCAAAAGAAACACTTTAAATTTTAAGGGGAGGCTCTAGGAAGTGTCGCACTCACTCTTAGAGTTCTCAGCGGGCATGTAAAAACTCTGGCCTCCCTGGGGCACCTTGCTGGAGAAACCACCTGAAAGGTGATGAGGAGCGGCCCTGAGTTTTCATGAAGGGCAAGGCGTCCAGGACTGGTACTCCAGCCCTCAGCCACCCGAGTATCCCTGCAGAGCGCAGCCCAATTAATAGATTCTTGAGCACAATGGTTTGGTTGCTACTTTGTGTCTTAAGTTTTGGAGGCATTTGATACAAGGCAATGGGTAACCAGAACCGCCACTCTTCCTAGGTGCCAGAAGTTCATGGAATGAGAAAGCCTCCTTCCCTTTTACTAACCCATCACTTTAGTCTCTTAAAGACTGCTACACCAGGAGTTCCCGTCGTGGCACAGCGGAAAAGAATCCAACTAGGAACCATGAGGCTGCTGGTTCAATCCCTGACCCTGCTCACTGGGTTAAGGATCTGGTGTTGCTATGAGCTGTGGTGTAGGTCACAGACGCATCTCAGATCCTGCGTTGCTGTGTCTGTGGCTCCAATTTGACCCTTAGCCTCCATATGCCTCGGGTGCAGCCCTAAAAAGCAACAAACAAACAAAAAAACCTACTACACCAGATGTTTAGCCAAATGCAAGTTTCTTTTCTTTTCTTTTCTTTCTTTTTTTTTGTCTTTTTTTGCCTTTTCTAGGGCCGCTTCCCGTGGCATATGGAGGTTCCCAGGCTAGGGGTCGAATAGGAGCTGTAGCCGCCGGCCTACACCAGAGCCACAGCAACACAGGATCCGAGCCGCATCTGCGACCTACACCACAGCTCATGACAACGCCAGATCCTTAACCCACTGAGAAAGGTCAGGGATCTAACCTGCAACCTCATGGTTCCTAGTCGGATTTGTTAACCACTGAGCCATGACGGGAACTCCCAAAGGCAAGTTTCTTTACTAAAAGATTAGGGCAATTTCAGAAGAGATGTATGACATAGATGACAAAGGTTATACCTGAGAATTAAAAGGGAGGACATCTAAGAACTGGATCCTCAAAGGAATTCCCCTCGAGGGTTTCTCCACAACCCTTTTAGCTCCAGGTCCTCCAGTAACATCCCCTCCTTCAAACATCTTTATCTGCTAGTCATCTGTCTGAATTTCTACCCAACTCCACAGAACACTCCACCTTTTCCTGAATCCATCAACCGGGTCCCCTCATGTGCCCTGCAGCAAAGCCAATCTGCTGACACTGGGTCACAATTAAGGAACACACAGTGTTTATTGCAGGGTGCCAAGCAAAGAGAACCAGCAGTTCATGCTCAATAGACCCACTTCCCCACTCATGGCATCAGGAGAGGGTTTTCCTTTGTGTGATTGGTTTTGTTTGGTTTGGTTTTTCTTTTCTTTCTTTTTTTTTTGGCTGTCCCCACAGCTAGGCCACTAGGGAACTCCAGGAGATGGTTTTTTAAAGGCAACGTTTGGGGCGAGGGTTGCAGACTATAGACTTTCTTCTGATTGGTTTGTGGTGGGGTAACAGTGATGTTTCAGGAAGCTTCCTTTATCAAATTTCCAACCAGTTTGGGGTCTTTGTAATCAGTGTGTAGTTACCATCCTCTATCTCGGTAGGTAGGGGTGGTCTTTGTTCCTGCAGAACAACTCAGAGATATGCATCAGATAGTTATGTATATGCCTTGGGGAAGAACTGGGACTCTGTTTTGTGGCTGCACTATTAAGCTGTCATTACTTTTCTTGTTTGACTCTTTCCTCTGTTTCTGCATTCCCTTGCTTCCCTAATTAGCAACTGCTTGATACTGCTCTTTGGAACTCAGGAAAGGTCTAGGACACTAAAGCCTGTTTCTACAAATAAGAAATTGGGGATACAGAGGGGCTTTGGTGCCCAGGACGGCTTCGCAGAGTGCTGCTTGTATCACCCCTGCCCTTCTAAAATTAACACCCCACATCTGACACTTGAAATGGAACAGCAGCCCCAGGGTTTGGCAATATGGCCAGTGATGCAGATAGATGGATAACCTAGCCTTACAGAACAGGTGAGGGGAATACAATTCTGAGCCATCAGCAATGGTGAAGCAGGTGCCTCTTGATTGGATTTTTTTCAATATTGTACCAGGATATGCTGTAATCGAGCCAGGCTTTGTAATTAAGGAGCATTTATATGAAATACAAATCCAAGAAAAGTCATTAATTTGGGGAGAATAGGGCATTCTAATCCAAGGATCACAAATCAAGACATTTGGACTTTAAGGAGATAATATAAATGAGGGAAATGGACTTGGTGCTGTTAATGGGCAAAAATAGGGATTGTGGCAAAGTAGAATGAGCTTGCATGCCTTTGCAAAGGGCACAGCTATTGTGCACTTCCTAAAAATTGCTGTTTTGAGGGAATACAGACAGAGCTGTCACCTTCTCTCTATTCAGAGACCTGGATTTACATATGAAATGTCCAATTCTTATAACACTGTGCTTTTATAAGAAAGCACATGCTTATCCACTGAATTTGAGGCACCAGATGAAAATACTTTTGAAAAAAATAATTTTCTTAATTATCAAGGCATGGCTCCCTTTACCTTTTCCTGGGCCCCATAATTGTATTGAGAAGCATTTATAGCATTACTGTGGGGGGAGATAGGGGGTAGTCTACCTGAATAATTAATTATATTAGCCTTTAATATTGACTCCAATTTTTTTCTTGAAGAGAGACTCCGAGATATGATTAATTCCTAAACTTTAGCCATCTCCCTCTAGTGTGGAGAGTGGAGTGTTTGCCAATTCTTTTCTTTTTTTTTTTTTTTTGTCTTCTGTCTTTTTGTTGTTGTTGTTGTTGTTGCTATTTCTTGGGCCGCTCCCGCGGCATATGGAGGTTCCCAGGCTAGGGGTCGAATCGGAGCTATAGCCACCAGCCTACGCCAGAGCCACAGCAACGCGGGATCTGAGCCGCGTCTGCAACCTACACCACAGCTCACGGCAACGCCGGATCGTTAACCCAATGAGCAAGGCCAGGGATTGAACCCGCAACCTCATGGTTCCTAGTCGGATTCGTTAACCACTGCGCCACAACGGGAACTCCTGCCAATTCTTTTCTGTACAAAAGTTTTAAAGAGTTAGAGGTAAGACTTTCACCACCATATGAAACTTTGCCTTCATTCTTCATCCTATGTTAAGCAGTATTTTGTTAACTGAGTGGTCATTGGTTCCCATTCTAGGTATTCCTGCTACCTGCAATGCCATTAAGGCTCTTAAAATTTGGATTTTAAACCAAAAATAACTTGATGAGCTTCTTGTGGGAAATAACATTTCATTTAAGAATTAAAATAAACATAAATTTAATTATTTTACTGTATAATAAGTTAATAAACCCGGCATTGAATTTCTACTGTCTCTTCCCCCTCCAACCCCAAACTCTCCTGGCAATAGTTATTTATATTGGGATGACTTAATGTTCTAAGATCTGCCAATATTTGAGAAAATTCCCTATTTTATTTTAAATTTTTAATTTTATTTTTGGCTGCACCCACAGCATGTGGAACTTCCCCAGGCCAGAGATTGAACTGGTGCCACAGTATCGACCCACACCACAAAAGTGACAATACTGCATATTTAACTCTCTGAGCCACAAAGGAACTCCTGAAAATTCCCTATTTTTGTCCAGACTTGAGTCTTTGGATTATAACAATATGGAAAGAGTGGGTCAACAAGAAGACATGACTGTATTTCGTATCAATTGTGAAGTCATGGCCATCATTAACAAGTTAAATAACAAAATGCTGGAGAGTGTGTGAAGAAAAGGGAACCCTCCTTCACTGTGGTGGGAATGTAAATCAGTACGGCTCCTCAGAAAACTAAATATAGGACTAACATATGATCCAGCCATCCCACTCCTGGGCATATATCTGAACAAAACTTTCATTCAAAAAGATATGAAATGAACTATTTCATTGCAGCACTATTCACAATAGCCAAGACATGGAAACCACCCAAATTTCCACTGACAGATGAATGAATTAAGAAGATATGGTACATATACACAATGGAAAACTACTCAGCCATAAGGGACAAAATAATGCCATTTGCAGCAACATGGATGGAACCGGAGATTCTCACACTAAGTGAAGTAAATCAGAAAGAGAAAGGCAAATACCATATATGTGGAATCTAAAATATGGCACAGGAGTTCCCATCTTGGCTCAGAGGTAATGAATCGGACTGGTAACCATGAGGACAGTGTTCAATTCCTGTCCTCGCTCAGTGGGTTAAGGATCCAGGATTGCCGTGAGCTGTGGTGTAGGTTGCAGATGCGGCTCGGATCCCATGTTGCTGTGGCTATGGGGTAGGCCGGCAACTGTAGCTCCAATTCGACCCCTAGCCTGGAAACTTCCATATGCCTTGGGTGGGGTCCTAAAAAGACAAAAATAAATAAATAAATAAAATATGGCACAAATAATCCTATCAACAAAACAGAAACAGATCATGGACATGAAGAGTAGACTTGTGTTTGTCAGGGGGAAGGGAGGAGGAAGTGGGATGGACAGGGCGTTTGGGGTTGGTAGATGCAAACTATTACATTTCGAATGGATAAGTAATGGGGTCTTACTGTACAACACAGGGAACTGTGTATAGTCTCTTGGGTTAAAACATGATGGAAGATAGTATGAAAAAAAAAGAATGTGTCTGTATATAAAAGAATGTTTATATATTAAGAAAGGAATGTGTGTATATGTTCGAATAGCTCTTCCAACAAATCTTGCTCTATCTTAGTGACAGCATTTTCAGACTCCAATCACAGGCTTTCACAGGGATCTCGGTTAAGTCCTTTTCTTCTGTTTTCTAAATCAATTTCTAAATCCTTTCTTTTTTCACAACATCCTAATTCATTCTACCACTTGAGCTGTCCATCATCTGCAGGAGAGTTTCTATTTATATTTGTACAGAATATGCCTTCTGCAACTAGTTCAATGTCTAGATATAATCATTTTTACTAGATTTTGTTACTTTTAGTGAAAATCCCTAAAGTTTGTTTCACTTTTCAGTTTTTCTTCCTTTTTTAAACATTTTTTATGCCACTAATTGCTTTACGGTGTACTTTTCTGACTCGTTTGTTTTATTTTTTTCCAATAATCTGTACCCTGCATGCTGTTTCTTATTCTCCCTGCAAGCTTTCCCTCTTGTTGCTGACTTTTACCCTCGGGCTATACCTTTTATGTTTTCATCTTGATTGATGTCTTGGAAAGAGATATTTATATGCCTGTCAGTTCACAAACTTCCTTGGGAGCATCCGGGGTATAATCTAAAACCACCCCCTTACATAGAGGACAAGGAGAGACCTGAAGAAGGAGACAGACCATTCCAGGTTGGTAGATGGCAGGGCGATAAGCAAAGGAACTTAATTACTAGGCTTGTTCTAGGCAGCTGCAAGATGTGTAGATTTCCAAATCCACCCACCAAATCTTAAAAATTTATATAGAGGCCCTAACTGGGTTCTGTCACATGTGCTGTCCAGGTAGTCTCAACAACACATTCCTCTCTCAAGGCCGTGTCCTTAAAAATCACTTCCACTGTGGGAACATTGGGAAGAGTGGGGGGCTGGAGGGGGGAAGGCTCCAATTGCCCAGGTTCAGTTCTTAGAACAGATGGTCATATCCTCTTGATGACCTCCAAAAATGCCCTTTAGGAAATGTGATCGCTTAGGCAGTTAAAGACTGGCCCTGCTTTCTATCTGTCTTACCACATCTGCCCTTTCAGGATGCTATTTGTCATTCACTCTAAAGCATTATTTTGGTCAGTGATATTCTATTGTGAGAGACAGGAATGCCATTTTGGAGGCTTTTAAACGCTTTTTCCTTTATTTTCTTTCTTTCTATCTTTCTCTCTCTCTTTCGTTCTGTCTGTCTGTCTGTCTTTCTATGGCCGCAGGTGTGGCATATGGTATTTCCCGGGCGAGGGGTCAAATCTGAGCTTCAGCTGCTGGTCTACACCACAGCCACAGCAACGCAGGGTCCGAGCCACAGTTCTAATCTACCCCATGGCTCATGGCAACACCAGATCCTTATTCCACTGAGTGAGGCCAGAGATCCCACCTAATTCCTCATGGATACCAGTCAGGTTTGTTTCTACTGAGCCACAACGGGAACTCCTGGAAGCTTCTTCTGCCCATGCAATTATTTTTATATGCACATTAATTGAGACTAGCCAGAGGTAAATAACTGGCTGACATGGAAGTTTCCAGTGGTGCTATGTAGCCCTCAGGTAAATTCACTAAGACTCTGCTCCTGGGAGCACAGTCATGCATGGCTACCGATTTTTTTTTTCCTCTATACCCAGCATCATTCCTTCTAATAAAGGGATGAAGATTCTCTTTCAATGTTATAGTACTAAGCTATTCACAATATGTTTTTCTTTTGCATTCCCCACCCAGATAAGTCATAGCATATTTTCTATCTGAGATTCATATCAGCCACTGGAGACAAGACTGTGTATGAAATAAAGAGTAAGCTCTATTTGGAAAAGATGTTTAAGGAATGTGGTGGTGGCCTATGCTGTTTCCTACTGGCAGTGGCAGGGCAGGGGTCTTGATGCAGAGAAGTTGCGTTTAGTGGTGTGAGATCTCCAACCTATTGAAGAAAGAGTAATTGAGTTGTGTCACTGATAAGTACCCAATTATGCAAACTAATTTATATATTAAATTAGCAGTAGTATGGGAAGTTATAATTATTTTTTTCTACCTCACTTTGCCAAACTGATTTTTGAGAATTCACTAGTAATGAATTTGCTATATTTTCAGGGGAGCCAATTGGTATGCTTGTGGTGACTGGTTTGAATTGTAATTCATCTTATGCACACATCCGATTACTTCTCATAGAAAGGGTTCAGAAAAGTTCCCAAGTCACCAAAGCAAAACCTTGACTTGAGAAAATGAATAGTTTACTGTTCTTTAACCTTTTTTTTTTTTTTTTTGGCTACACCCATGGTGCAGGTAAGTTCCCAGACCAGGAATAGAATCCAAGCCATAGCTGTGACCTACACCACAGCTGCAGCAAGGCCAGATCCTTAACGCACTCTTCCTGGCTTGGAGATCAAACCCACACTACTGCAGAAACGCCAGATCCTTAACCTGCTACACCACAGTGGGAACTCCTCAAAATAAAAGAAAAAGTAAGCTTCAGCCATTTTGTAACAAAGTACCATGTTTCTTCAAGCTGGAATGACATTAGAATTTTAAAAGTAATTTGTCCATAATTAATATAGCTTCTCCCAAATTTTAAAATATTGTCTCAAACTTTAAGAAAAAATCAGACAATTCTAAGTAGGATAATTCTCCTAGAAAGACACTGAGTTACCATAAAAATGAAGAGTCTAGACCAGGTTAGATTTCTGGGATACAGTAAAGATTTAGTGTGAACCTGTCAGAGGTTATGTCAGGAAGCAGTGAGAAATGAATTGCAATTTATTGGTACCTGAGAAAATGGGATTCAGTCACAGTAATATACTATGGATTGGTTCAGGGGTTGGCACTCTATTTTGTTCTGAATGACTACAGCAAAGTGAGGTAGAAAAATAAGAAAAAGAAAGAACATCAATAGGAGAACTGGAGAAAAATATAGGCCAATGAGAAAAGGGAAGAAAGAGGAATGGGGGTGGTGGTGGGGGAAGCTATAAGGGTAATAGCAGGAAAAACTAGATTCAGGTATTTAGGGTCAAAATGTGCTTGTGTGAGTTGTTCTCAAATTTTTCTGATTGCTTACTTTTTTGGGGGGTTTTTTGGCCATATGCATCTGACGAAGTTCCAGGGCCAGGGGTCAAACCCGCACCCCAGCTGTAACCGGACCCCCAGCAGTGACATCGCCAGATCCTCAACCCGCTGTGCCACAAGAGAACTCCCAGGTAAAGGACTTTTGACTTATCACTTTCATGATCTCTGACCTCCAGACACAGATAAATGGATAGTCACATCCTAACCATAGATGGGAATGGGATAGAGAACGGTACGACTACTTCCTGATTCAATTCAGGCATATATCACAAGATACTTCCACCAAGAGTTTTTCCAGCATGTGCCATGACCATGATAAATTCTGCCCTCTTTCCAGGCAAATGATTTCCTGGGAAATCAACCTATCTTAGCACAACGGAGCTGAGATTAAATCAATGTCCTGAAAACATAAGTGAACATATGAATTTTCCAGATTTCTGCACTATTCATGACACGCATATTCCCAAAACATACCAGCTGCGTGTATTCTCTACGCACACAGTGGAAACCTTTTATTCCTTTTCAGGTATAATTGACAGTCTTTTAAAGCATTATCTACCCTAGAGAGATCTTCATTGCAATAAGATCAAAGCAGTAATCCAAAGAAGGTCATCGGTATATATGTGGCCTTTTTTTTTTTTTTTTTTTGCTTTTTGGCACTGCCCTCGTGGCATATGGAGGTTCCCAGGCGGGGGGTCTAATCGGAGCTATAGCTTTAGGCCTGTGCCACAGGCACAGCAACACCAGAGCCGAGCTGCGTCTGCAACCTACGTCACAGTGCACGCCAATGCTGGATCCTAATTAACCCACTGAGCGAGGCCAGAGATCAAACCGGCAACCTCATGGTTCCTAGTCAGATTTGTTTTCGCTACACTATGACAGGAACTCCTATTTTTTCCTTTTTGATCATGGCAGACTTAACAAAACATGGACTTCTTTCCCATTGAGTCCAAATGAGGCCACAGGGTCTTTCTCAGTTTTGGTGTTCCAGGTAGCCATAGTCCACTCAACAAAGTGAACAAGCCACATAAAAATGTACTTATAATCCAGTTATAATTACAAAAATGTAATTGTTACATTGTGAACATCAATCAAATACATAACCATGGAGAAGCTATGAGCTGTATGGGAAGATGAAAGAATGTGGACTGAGGGACCATAATTCCCATAATGGGAAAATCTAGTCCTGCTAATAGACATGATATTGAAGGGAAATAGTAGAGAAATCAAGAATTAATGACAGAACTCATGGAAGGAGTGTCATAAACCTCAGGAGAAGATAACTACAAAATGCAAAGAGGTCATACTTTAGGATTATAGGTACAGATTTCTGAGCAAATGTTGAAACACTATTTGGAAACTGCTATTTACATTTTTGTTGTTGTAGTTTTTATGGGGTAGATAGCTATTATTTTCTGTACACTTGATATATAATGATGTATAATGTTCCTACTTTTCAAGAAACAAAGCAGAAATTACAGATCTCAATTACTATATCTCACTCAAAGGAGCTGGCCTGACAGGATGTACATTTATTCCAGCTGTATTGCCATTGCTTAAAACAGTTTTAGAACTCCTCTTGAAATTGCTTTCAGAGCCTGAAGCTAATTTCTTTGACTATCCTCAATAGTAGCAAATCTTCATCCTTTGACGGGAGATTTGATTTTTTTTAAAGTTCGCCAAAAGTTAAGACTAGTGAATAAAGTAGTTGGTTAAATTGGGTTATACTACTTGGGGTTTCAAAAATAAGGTGAGCTAAGTTATGAGCTGGCTTTTCTCATGTAGCTCATAATCCACTTTAGAAGGCAATTACAAAGAGGAAAATTTTTTAAGTGGATTTTTGGTTTCCTCCTTTGTAAAATGAGTGGGTATCACTAGCTGATCTCTAAATTCCCTTCCACCTTTATGATTCTGTGATTCAGTAATTTATTTATTTAAACACCTTGAAAGATTTGGTGCTATGTAAAGAAAAATAAAGCAAGTCTCAATGTGATCCAAAACGTTCTCATTCTAAAAAAGATATATTAAAACAGCATGATTAATTATGCTGGGGTTCATTTTCCTTTGCTGTCAAATGAGTGTCTTGAACAGATGACCCTCTAGCTGTACAAGGATGTGCTAATATATTAATTATCTATTGTTTTATAACAAATTACTCAAAAATGTAGTAGCTTAACGCTTAGTGTTTCACAGTTCCTGTGAGTCAGGAAGAGGGGGCCCTGTTTATCTTTGTTGTTTGTTTCTGGAAGTCTCATTGGCTATGATGGAGGTGTGGTCTGAGTTGCACTCATCCCAGGGACCCACTTGGATTTGTCTCCTAGCTCACTCACATGATTCCCGGTAATAATTCAGTTCTTTGTGGGCCTTAGTCCTTGCTGGCCAGTGGTTGAAGCTGTCCCTCAGTTCCTTTCCACATGGGCTTCTTTATAAGGCATCTCGTGATATGGCAACTTGCTTTATCAAAATTAGCAGGTGGTAAGAGCCAGAGAAAGAGAGAGTATGAGCCAGAAGTTATGCTCTTTTTAACCTAATCGGAGAAGTGACAGCCCATCTCTTTTGGTATGTCCTGTCCTCTAAAAGTGAGTAACTAGGTCCAGTCCATACTCATGTGGAAGGGACGACAAAGAGAGTACCAGAAGGTGGGAATGACAGGGAGCCATTTTACAAGCAGCCTACCGCGTGTTCCTCTGGCCCCCAGTGATTCTCATCCCTTTCGCATGAAAAAGACGCTCACTACCTCTCAGCTCCCTGTAAAACTCAATCCATTACAGCATCATGTCAAAGCCCATTATCATGTAAATCATGCTCAAACATGAATGAGTCTCCTTGAGTGTAAATTCCTTCGGTATAGCTCCAGAGGGCCAGTTCCTTTAAGTCTGCAGTCTTGTGAATGCACAAGGTCTGGAACTGTGATTCTCCTACCGTCATTAACTTCACGGCTCTCCTACCACAGGTGCCACCATCACACAAGGTCTGCTGCATCTGGACCTGCTGCACAGACTTTACCTGCTCTGCCTCCCACTCAAAGCTGACAGTATGCTTAAGCGTGAATAAAAGTGCCTTAAGAGCCCCCTGAAGCATCAGGTATTGTGTTTCTTCTGGTGATGAAAAATATGAGGACACGATAATGTAAGCATTTTGGAGGACATGTTTTAGGATGCCTCAAACCAATGATTCTCTAAAGAGTAACTGATGTTGGCATGTCCTTGAACCTTCATAACATTCAGCTCCTTCTACAGGAGCATGTATCTTACCTCGGCTTCCAATATACTTATCTTGCCACTTTTTACTCTTCTGGTCCAATTAATATGCCATCAATATAATGGACCAAAGTAATATTATATACATGTCCGCATTGTCCAGGTCCCTCCAGACAGTATCATGACAGAGGGTGTGAAAATTAACCTAGTAATGGGGCAAATTCATGAAAGTTTATCCCACATGAATGCAAACTTCTCTGACCCTCCTTTCTTACAGAGATAAGAAAATAAAGGATAAATTAGACAGATAAATGACTAAATACCGTGTTCCTGAAACTCATCTGCTATACAAAGATACCTCTTCCAGAATAGCAACTGCAATTAGTGCTACTACTAGGTTGAGTTTGCAGTCACCTATTTTCACTGTCCAGCATCTAGCTGGGTTTTTTAGGAGCCAAAATAATGAATTAAATGAACATATGATAGGCCCAGGCTCTCTGCATCTTTTAGATCTGCTCTTCCTCCTGGGATGCAATGTTTTCTCGACTTAATATATTTTACAAGTGTGGGGGTGAGGGGGTGGAAGAGGAGTTTTAGAAATTTTCACCTGGCCTTTCCGCTGGAATAAACTCTGCAGGCTAATGAACCATTAACCACCGAGGATCTCCATTCCAATCCCATATCCCGGGACCAAGGAAATAATCACTTTGTGAGTCAGTGAACCTGCTGAACTAACTACTTTGAGTTGGATTTATGCCAGAATTCTATTAATTGTCTAGCCTCCATATGCCTTCACTTTAACAGAGATAAAAATGATGCTCTGTGTCTCTCGTGATCAGTGTCAGCTCAGACGGGACGTATCTACCATTCCTCACTGTTGTGCATTCCTCTTCCCCCAGAATCTGATTATGTAAGTAAATGCCATTCATTCCTGCTGAGAAATGACTGGCCATTGCGTTGCAGAGTCCCTCCTTCTTTGGTCGATAAGTCTGGAGTCAGACAATGACTCAGGTACAGACACTGGACTTAAGCTTATCATGTTTTACTAAGCTGATTGTCTCCAGTTTCCTGATCGTCCATCCTTGATTTAAATTAATTTTACAGTTTGAGCAATACCCTTTTGGCTGCTTATCTCCCTTACTTCCAGGCATGTTGTGTACACACTGTGATCACGTGCCGTGGTGAACACAAGCCAGTGAATCATGACCTTGTATAATCCCCTCCGCTGGAGTGCAAGTGGAACCTCTGACTTGCTTCTGACTGATAGACTACGGCAAAGGTGATGGATGCCACCCCCTTGATTCATTTATGTGCCAGACACTGAAATAATTCTGAGCCTCTAAAAAAAGTGCACTCTCTCTCTCTCCCTTCTTTTTTTCATTAACAAAAATTCTCCACACTAGCCGTGAAAATAAAAGTGAATGCTCACTTTAAAACATGACTTTACTGTTTTTCTGCTTCATGGACGCTATTTGATTTTGTAACTGCAAAATACAATGGAGGATTGTTATTCTATTTGAGTTTTGAAGGAAGCATTAAAATGGCCCATATAATCTAAAAACTCCAAGAATCATCTGGTTCACTTTCTTGAGTATAGTTTTGTGACAAGATGTTTGTCAACACAGCCAACAACCAAGTGGCGATTGTCGTTTTGGTCAGAAATCACATTTTAACAATCCGGGTTACAGGGTTACCGGTATACGTAAACCTAACAAAGTAAGTTTTAACAGCCACATCGTTTTGCTTTTGGGAACACCTTATTCCTAAAAACAAATATGAGACTGACGAAAATAGAAAGTGCTCTTCTCTCTCTCTCTTTTTTTTAGCTTTTTTTTTTTTTTGGCCACACCCGAAGTATATGGAGGTCCAGGCTAGGGGTCCAGTTGGAGGAGCTACAGCCCTGGTCTACAGCCGCAGCCACATCAAATCCGAGCCACGTCTTCCACCTGCACCACAGCTCACAGCAGATCCTTAACCCACTGAGTGAGGCCAGTGATAGAACCCGCAACCTCATGGTTCCTAGTCGGATTCGTTTCTGCTGCGCCATAGCGGGAACTCCAGAAAGTGCTCTTCTCTTAAGTGAACCTTTCTGAGAAGTAGCAGATAAGTCTGCAGAATGATGTCATTTGCTCAGACATTTGCTTTACAATACATAAAGTCTATCTAAATTCGCTCAAATGCTTTCATGCATGTGTCTTAGTTATTCTATTCCTATAAATTAAAACCATAAAAATTAATATAGTGGCTGATAATTGGATAAATTAATAGTTATTTTATTATATCAAATATATAAACTCTATAAAAACCCACAGTGAAATTGATGCAGAAATAGCACTTTTAGTGCATTTAAAACACCTCCTTTTTTTCTATTTTGTAATTCTACCTTAATTAATAATGTGGCTCTCAGGCAATGAGTTGAAGTTGAAGGCAGGGTGTTGGGAGGTGAAGGAAAACTGGCACACTCTCACTACTGAATGTCACCAAGAGGAGAAGGCGATTCCATAAGTCACACTCTTTCACATCATAGTTTTCCTCTTAAACCTCTTATTTCCCTGTGTTCGCAGCTCTTCTCCTTTCTGATGATAACGAAATCTAGGAGTTATGTACTTGTACAGTTCCTCGCACGTCTTCAGGAAAGGCTGTTGTGCCCCTGAAACATCAAAGCCTTCTGTTCTAGCCTCATGCGGTTACTGTTACCCCCGCCTTGGTTTGTCTGGTCCAAGATTCCTAACACTTCTGCCACTGCATCTCTTAACGCTGCCATTTATTAGTTTCGACTCCAGACTAAGAAAATCGAAGTCTTAGTGTATCATTAGCACTGCTCACCAAATATATTTATTTTGTCCTCACAGGTATATTGTGGTATTGTACTTTCTCATCCCCCCTGAGGTTATCTATGGCCTTGGACCTGCTTTGGCAATAACGTCTGAGCAGGAGTTCCCATTCTGGCTCAGCAGGTTGAAGACCCAATGTAGTCTCTCCGAGGATGCTGGTTCAATCCCTGACCTCACTCAGTGGATTAAAAATCCAGCTATGCTGCAAGCTGTGGTGTAGGTCACAGATGAAACTCAGATCTGGTGTTGCTATGGCTGTGGCATAGGTCAGCAGCTGCACCTGCAGCTGCGATTTGATCCCAGCCCAGAAATTTCCATTTGCCGCAGATGCAGCCCTAAAAAGAAAAAAGAAAAAAAAAATCTGAGCAAAAAGGATGTGTATTACTCTGGACATAGCTTAAAAAGCCAGTTCACTGTTCATCGCAGCCTCTGCTCATTTGGGGTGACTCTCAATGTTCCAGGAAGTGTTTTCTCATTCAACTGGGGTCCTGGAGTCAGGACAATAAGGAGTGGAGCCCACAGCCAACTTGCAACAGACATATAATGCGAGTCAGAAATAAACTTAGTGTTTTGTGTTTTGGTTTTTTTGGTTTTTTTTTTGTCTTTTTGCCATTTCTTGGGCTGCTCCCTCGGCACATGGAGATTCCCAGGCTAGGGATCGAATCAGAGCTGTAGCCACCAGGCCTACGCCAGAGCCACAGCAATGCAGGATCTGAGCTGCATCTGCGACCTACACCACAGCTCACGGCAACACCGGATCCTTCACCCACTGAGCAAGGCCAGGGTTTGAACCCACAACCTCATGGTTCCTAGTCAGATTCATTAACCATTGAGCCACGACGGGAACTCCACTTAATGGTTTTAAGTCATTGAAGTTTTCAGTTTTTTTTTTTTTTTAACGTCAGAACAACCCAGTCTGTTCTGATTGATGTGTGTATTGATAGTTTTCACATTTCTCTCTTACATTTTCCTACTCGGAGGAATGATGTCCCTCCTCTATCCTCTAACCTATGCTTTTATTTTATTTTGTTTTATTTTATTTATTTTATCTTATTTTATGACCACACTCATTTCATATTTCCCAGGCCAGGGATTGAATCCAAGCTGCAGTTGCGACTTACACCCCAGCTATGGCAACATCAGATCCTTAACCCACTGGATTGGGCCAGGATAAAACCTGCACCTCAGCAGCGACCTGAGCCACTGCAGTTGGATTCTTACCCACTGCACCACAGCGGGAGCTCCCTATGCTTTTATTTTAAAGGATGGTTGTTGCTGTTTTTCTTTCTGCATATACCTATTCTAATTTTCCATCTCTCCAGGTCAGCCGGTGGTTTAACATAATATTAGTCATGAATACTTGTTTTTCTTTGATCGGATTAGAATAGATCAAGTGGATTACTTCTCCATTAAAAGAATGAAAAACAAATTCTCAGGCTCGGCACAGTAAGAGGCAACACACAATCTTTTTCTAGCTCTGCCCTCTCAGCTACCATTTTGCACTGGTTATATCAGCAATATTTGGATGCCTCTCTTCAGTTAACAATACATCCTACAGCCTTGGTAGAACTTGGTATGATGAGAATATATTTTTCAGTCTGGAAGGATGATGTGAGCTTGTGTGTAAGTTCACATTTTTTATCTCACTTAAAGCTGTATGTAGGCATTTTGAGTTCTGCAAACGAACCTGTTGATAGGCAAATCAAATGCCATAGCATACTACATTTGTCTTAGATTCTTTTTTAATGACAGATGATAGCATATTTTTGAAAACTTTGGCATAGAAATTAAGTTATCTATGACTTTTCCTGGCTCTACTTATAGCAATTACGCCTCAACTCTCACAAGAAAATTGATATAAAACAGAGTTTCCAATCTCATCAAGATCCCCTAATGTGCCTTAAAGCAATAATATGTGACTTATATTCTTGCTTTGGAAGCTTAAATGTAAATGATATATCATTACCCAAAAGATTATGTTTTGAGTCTGACAGATATTACCTTTCTAAAATCTTAGATGCCCTACGTAAGTTTTAACAAAAATAGTAGATTTTCCCATGTAGAATCTAATATGTAGTTACATGGTTGATCCATTTGAAATTGCATTTGACAGTTTTTGACCTATAAAAATGCTAGTTTCATATGATTCAGCCTAATAACTTTATATATACTATGCTATTGCATTTTCCTTTATATACATGATGAAAATGTACAAGAAAAAATTGGTTATTTTCTCCCTCAAATCCTCTAGTATTTCTATATTCTTTATCTTGATGAATACACCATTGACTACCTAGTTGTCCAAGCAAATCTGGAAGTTATAATTAAGTCTTCCATCTTCCCTTCCTTTTACATCCAATTGATAATGAACTCTATTTTTCCCTAAAATATCTGAAAATTGCTATGCAGTCTTTATTGCTGTTGCTACTGCCTTGGCTCAATTTATAAGCTGTCACAGATGGGATTCCCTGCAAGCAGACTGAGATAGAGACTATATGCAAGAGATTTATTAGAAAGTGTTCTTGAGATTGCAACATACCAGAGAGAAGACATGGAAGTGATAGCAAGAGGCCCACCTCAGCTTCTAACTCATGGGTCCCAGATCAACAAAGTCCAACTACAGAGAAATTTCACCCTATAAAGTTCATAAATTTAAAGTAAGATTTCTCAACCTTGGTGCTGTTGTCATTTGGGGCCGAATAAATCATTGAGGGGCTATCCTGTGTAAGGCAAGATGTTTAGCAGTATCTTTGCCCTCTATCCACTAGATGCCAGTAGCAACTTCCAGTTGTGACAACCAAAAATGTCTCTAGACTTGGCCAAATGTCTTCCAGTGGCCCCATTTGCCCTTGGTTGAGAAGCAGTGATGAAAGTACATAACGGAGGCATACACCAGAAGTTGGTATTCCATTAGTTCAAAGTATTGCCTCTGGGCTGTCATTCAGCTGTACTGTGTCGGCTTTCTAGGTAGTGTAAATTGTGACATGCCCAGCAGACCCATTGGTCATGCACGCGATATCACACGTTGTCATCAAATGGGTTCCTCAGTCTAATACAATGCATGCAGGATGCCACATGAATGGAGCAAATACTATATAAACCTGAAGGCTTGTGGGTGAAAAAGGTAAATCAACAACTGAAACAGCCATCTCTTTATGCCAAAAAAAACCCAGCTGCTTCTTTCAGGGTAAAGATGATCTAACGTAGTCAACTTGCTTCCAAATAGCTGATTGTTCTCCTTGAGGGATGGTGCCATATTGCAGAACTGAGTATTGGTTTCTGCTGCTGGAAAATTGGACATTTGATAGCATCAGTAACTACATCAGTCTTAATCAGTGAGAGTCTAGGCATTTGGGTCCATGAATAGCCTCCAGCTTTGCCATAATAGCTATTCATTCACATGCCCATTGAGACAGCATATTGTAGATGAAGAAGAACCGGCTGATACCAGCTGGATGCGTTTTTGGTCTACCTGATTGTTTAATGCCTCTTCCGTAGTGAATGCTTTCTGAGAACAATACATGTGAGACAAATATTTTTATACTCTGTGTGCACATGCCTCATGTCGCTACTCCAGAACTCCCAGGTCTCTATCCAGTTAGCTAAGTCATGTGCTTATATATGTTCTAGCTTTGGAATATGTCTTCTTCCACATAAAGTAATCACTAAGTGCACCATCCACAGTTCCATTCAGTAGAAGCATTTGCCCTCACTATTTTCTTTCCAGGCCCCCCTGTGAGTGGGGTCCTGATAAAGCTGCCATCCATAGCAGCCTGCATCCACAGGCTTAATCTCAGATGTACCACTTCCATCTTACCACATTCTACCTATCTTTCTTACATATACAGCCATATAAGTCTCTCATGATGGGAAATTCTGGCTACATGATCACCTGATATCACAGAGTCAGGCATTTAGTCTCTATAAGGGCCTAGTAGCATGGCCGATATTACTTTTTGAAAGGTATGTAATTCTCCATGGCAGATGTTATACTTTAGTCCTGGACCCTAGAGGCCAATGTTGTGATTCCTCCATTGGAACATGACATAAACACCATAGAGCATATTTTCCCACCACTGATACCTCTAGTACAATAGGGACTCCAGGGCTGTATGGCCAACGAAGTAGGGCTACTATCACCATAGCCTGGACCTGCTGCAAAGACATTTCTTGCCCCGAACTGGTAGCCCTTTCCATCACCGTTGCGGTGTTCACAGAATGAACAGGTGTGATGTTCTGTGGAACATCCAGCCAGTCCAGGTCTGTTCTGACCGTATTATAGCAGAGGACCCTAGAGCTGCTATTGTCTAGGGACAAAACTGTAAATGTATAAAATTATCTGTTCTGGGAGTTCCCATTGTGGCTCAGCAGTATCAAACCCGACTAGAAACCATGAGGCCGAGAATTTGATTGTAGGAGGGAGGAGGACACGAAGCCAGGGTACATAGGGACAGCTTGGCATCAGGGCATTTGGACCCTCATTCCTCCCAGAGAACACAAGTCCCCAAAGTGTTGTCCTCTTCTAGCTCAAGCATCCACTCTGTCTTAATAACTGAGAGTCTGTGTGGTTGGGTCCATGAAAATAAAGAGAAAACCTCTACAGACTCTCCCTGAGAATAAAGAGGGAACCTCTACAGACTCTCAGAAAGAAAACAAAAATCATATACCCCTGAAGAAATGAAAATCAAACAAATGTCAGACTCAAGGCCCCGCAATTTTATAGCCCCTGGAGGAACAGCTCATGCTGTGCTCCAGGAGGGACCAATCACAGAAAACTGCTGCATAGCTGCTGCTGCCTGCAGTTGGGTGACACAGCACCCTGGCCAGATTTGTCACTGCTAACGAGAAAAGCTGGAAAATAGCGGGGTGACCACTTCAAAGTTCTGACAGAAAATTGACTCAAATCTAGAATTCTATATCCAACCAATTTAGTGTGAGAGCAAAATAAAGACATTTTTCAGATACACAAGGCTCAAAAAGTTACCGTCTATGAGTTCTTTCTGAGAGAATTCCTAGGGATAAACTCCAGTAAGAGGCAAAAAAAAAAAAGAAAGAAAGAAAGAAAGAAAGAAAGAAAGAAAGAAAGAAAGAAAGAAAGAAAGAAAGAAAGAAAGAAAGAAAAATCCAATTAGCAGAAGTGAGCAAAGACATCTGACTTGTCAATGTCCATGTAAGAAAAGTGACCATGGGGAGTTCCCGTCGTGGCGCAGTGGTTAACGAATCCGACTAGGAACCATGAGGTTGCGGGTTCCGTCCCTGCACTTGCTCAGTGGGTTAAGGATCCGGCGTTGCCGTGAGCTGTGGTGTAGGTTGCAGACGAGGCTTGGATCTCGAGTTGCTGTGGCTCTGGCGTAGGCCGGTGGCTACGGCTCCGACTCGACCCCTAGCCTGGGAACCTCCATATGCCGAGGGAGCGGCCCAAGAAATAGCTAAAAAGACAAAAAAAAAAAAAAAGAAAAGTGACCATGGGAAGTGCTGAGGAAGGGATGCAGCACTAGTTTGAAAGCAAACTATTGTCTTGTTCAGAGGGAAGCTGTATAGTTAAGAAATGCATTTGGCTTCAAGTAACAGAGAAATCCAATTCAGGGAGGGATAATTTTTTTTCTCCTAACAATTCTGGAGGAAAGAAGCTGCTGACTCTCAGTCCAGGAGCTTCATGAATGTCAGGCTAGAGCCTCTACAAGTCTCTTGGTTTCTCCTTCAGGCTTAGCATCATGTGGTTACAAGGATGCTTGCCATAGCTTCTTATAGTATAAGTATGGCCATGTTGATAGTAACAATGGGTAGAGTGGAGGGCAAGTCCTTTCTGTTCTCTTATTAAGAAAGCCAGAGATTTCTCGTATGTCTTATTGACCATCCTCGCTTGGAAGGGGGGTGAATTAGCTTTTACCACCCCTATGTGGGAGAAGGCAGGGAGAAAGGTTTAGGAATGACAATAATTCATCTGACTAGTGTCTGCCTCAGAGGCTAGAGATGCTGATTCACTATAGATGTTGATAGTGAAGGGGATGGGGTATGCCACTCCAAAATATGCCACTTTGGCTGGCGTGAGGATTATTTTGAGCCGAAGGCAATGAAGTGTCAACAAATAAAGGAAGCGTTCTCTGCCCTCCCTTTATCTGCCTAAAAGCAAGACCTAAGTCTTCCCCTGCCCCTGCCTCCATCCTGTAGGAGGATGAGAAGAGGGACCCCGATTTAGAGAGCCAGCTTCAAGATGAATCTATGTAAAAAACAGTTTACCAAGAGTTCCTACTGTGGTACAAGAGGATAGGCAGTGTCTCTATAGTGCTGGGACACAGGTTTGATCTGCAGCCTGGCACAGCATGTTAAGATCTGGAGTTGCCAGAGATGCAGTGTAGGTCACAACTGCCACTTGGATTTATCCTCGGCCATGGGAACTCCATATGCAGCAAGACAGCCAAAAAAGAAAAAAAAAAAAACTACTAAATAATCCTTATCTTTCATTAGTTTTCCCATATATTTCCTAGTCAGTTGCTCCCAATTTATCATCCCTTGAGGACCAAACCCTCTTTCCTTTTTTAAAAAGGGTGTATAAGCTCCTGTGCCTAATTGCTTCTTTGAGTTTCACTTTTTTTTCTGTGAACTCCTGTGAATGTAAAAATATTAATACATTTATTCTTTGTCTCCCCTTAATCTGTTGTTTGTCAGTTTCATTTGCAGGCCTTCAGCACTGAATCTAAGAGTGTAGAAGGAAAGTTTTTCCTTGACAACAGAAAAGTATAAATTCAAGCACTTGTATTTACAAATCACAGATAACTACAATTGTAAACATGTAGAAAAGATCTTATTAGAAACAGGATGCCAGATACCTTATAAATCCCAAAGAAGGGACTAAACAGTTTGCTCTGCCATTTGGAGATGAGTATGAGATTTCAAGGATGCAAGAATGTAGTCCCTGAAGTAATTCTTCACCTGGGTAGAATAACTTGACTATAGGAAGTTTGTTTTGCAAATGTCATTCCCAGAGCTAACTGTTCAGAATTTTGAGAACCAGGAGGACAAGGGAGAAGAAAGGAGAGAAATTAGAAGTTGTTAAAAAACAAAACTCAGCTACAGATCTCTAAGCACTATCACCATTTATCAAGAAATGTTTTCTAGTGCTCTAAACAAGCAGACTCCAAGTATGTGAGCAACACAGTCCTATCTGTAAAAATATATGAATACACCCTTCACAGAGGTATTTTCAGTTTTAAATCTATACATGAACTCTCACAGTGGATATTATATAAGAACATAAATATCAAATGATATTTTATTACTAATATATTAAGCTGAATTTCTTCTTTAAGATACAAAAGAGATATACACACCCCATTTTTTTTTTTTAATTTATTCCAGAGACCAGTGCTCTTGACCCCAGATTTGGAAAAGACTTTAATTTCCATTTGGAAAAATAGACCTGCCTGATGGAAAAGCCCAGGCACAGCACAATGTGTTCTGTTTGCTCCAAGGAGGTATTCTGATTCCAGCAATACAAGGAATTAGGATGGGAAGGCTGCCTGGAAACAAGATTGTTTAGGGACTTCTTTGCACCTCGATTGTTCACCCTCGTGATTGTGAATGGAATTCAAATCACTTTAAACAAACAGAAGAGTTGCTGAATCATCTTGACTGTGGGCTTCCAAACCTCCAAACTGGCAGCCACAACCAAGAGGGACAAGAAGTTAAAAATTCTGTTGAAATTTTTAATTTTACAGATGCAAAATTATATTTAAAATCTTTTTTTTTGCCTTTTTTTTAAGGGCCACACCTGTGGCATTTGGAAGTTCTCAGGCTAGGGTCTGAATCAGCTACAGCTGCTGGCCTAAGCCACAGGCACAGCAACTCAGGATCCATGCTGCATCTGCGACCTACACTACAGCTCATTGCAACACCAGATCCTTAACCCACTGAGCAAGGCCAGGGATCCAACCTGCGTCCTGTGGATACTAGTCAGGCTCATTACCACTGAGCCACAATGGGAACTCTTATTTAAAATCTTCAATCATAATGAATTTTAAGTGAAAAAAAAAATCACTGCTTGCTGTCCTGTGGCTTGTAAAATTCACAGGCAAAATGAGTAAGGTCTATTTATAGTACTAATATTTTTTAAGAAAGTGGACCCCTGTTCTTTCACATAAGATAAAGGCCCTTTTGATTTCCTTATATGGTATCATCATTTGAGTTTACTATTTCAGTAGCAAGCATGAAACAAACATATAACCTTAATCTGGAGCATATTTAAATGATGTTGAAATCTAATAAAATTTATGGCCCGATTCTCTGCAATTGCTCCAGTTTATTTCCTTTCTTAAGCCAAAGCTATGAGTAAAAATACCATTTCTTTTTAAATGATTTCACATAATAAAAATATAAAGTCTCGATTAAATTGATCTTTATACTACTGTTCCTTCTGCTATATTCTCTTTATGAAATTGATATTTTTTGTTCAATTGTTTAATTTCAACTGAAATTGGAAGACCAAAGCAATGTAGGCTATATAATAACAAAATTGCCTCACACTGATACACTTCCTATTTTTCAAAGCACTTTCTCATTATTGAATTTTGTTTCATAACAAATGTAGTTATTATTTCTCTTTTGATATATGAAGGAAACAAGGTACCAAAAGGTTAAGTGACTTTTTAGTTACACCATTTAATTAGTGATGGAGCTAAGGCTGGCACCGAGAATTCCTGTGTCTGTTACAGAGTTCTTTTCTACTTTGACTATTCCATGAGTCCTGCCTGATATTTTCATGGAACTGAGCCAGGAGTGTACCCTCACCTGCTAAACTCTGAGCTCTTCAAAGTGGAGTTCAAGGAGATTGTCAGCTCTTGGAATCCTCTTTCAAATTCGGAAAGAGAATGTATACACCATAATGACATTGGCAATCTAGTCTTTGGGGGAATGACAAGGTTCAAGATTATATGGGTCCTACTGGGAATCAGATAAATGCAGCATCAATGAGTAGGTCACGGTTAAGTGCAAGGTACAAGCTGATGAAGTAGCAGGCTAGAAATTGATAGTTAACCTGGTCTCCATGGAAGTTTTTTAGAAAATGGGAATGTTCCTGGAGAAAGATTAGAAGCTTGAAGATGTGCAAAATGGGTAATCCAGGGCCTCTTCCATCCTTCAGCAGCTGAAACAGGACTATGCAGCCGGTACTTATCAAGTGACTAGAAAATGTGAGCCCAATCAAAGCACTCAGTGCCAGGAACTGGAGGGAAGAATTTGGGAATGAAATTAAAATTTCAAGGCCTGGATAATTCAGAATTATCCCACATTAAGCAAGTAAATGGGAATATGGATATCCAGGAATATAGGGATTTCCCAGGGCTGGTGTAAGGATTTGAAACGACACAACTCACACTGGGACTTGAACCCACAGGCCAGTACTTGAACCCTGCCAAAACTCAGATTGGGACTTGAAGGCATTTTTTTTTTTTTTTTTTTTTGCTTTTTAGGGCCACATCTACAGCATATGGAGGTTCCCAGGCTAGGGGTCCAACCAGAGCTCAGCTGCCAGCCTATGTCACAGCCACAGCCACGCCAGATCCAAGCCGCGTCTGCGACTTGCACCACAGCTCACGGCAATGCCAGATCCTTAACCCACTGAGTGAGGCCAGGGATCGAACCCACAACCTCATGGTTCCTAGTCGGATTCATTTCCACTGCGCCACAATGGGCACTCCAGAAGTAGATTTATTGAGAGGTAGATGAGTGTGGGCTGTCTCAGAAGGGGAGTGGCCTGGGAGAAATATATTCCACTGACAGAGTGTGGATGCTATCTTAGAAGCTGAGAGGCCTCAAAATATGGGGTGGTAAATTTTTACAGGCAGGCTAATTTCATAGGCTAACAAGTTCAAAGATTATTCCAATCATTTTGGAAAATGGAGGGGATTTCCTGGAATTGGGCCACCACCCACTTTTTGTAATTTTTTTTTGCCTTTTTTTTAGGGCCACACGGGCAGCTTACAGAAGTTCCCAGGCTAGGGGTTGAATTGGAGCCATAGCTGCCCACCTACGCCACAACCACGGCAATGCAGGATCCCCAACCCACTGAGAGTGAGGCTAAAGATTGAATCTGCGTCCTCATGGATAATAGTCGGGTTCATTACTGCTGAGTCGCAATGGGAACTCCAAGTTTCTATACTTTTATGGTTGGCCCGGGAACTGTCATGGTATCTGTGGGCATGTCATTTAGTGTATTATTATAACGTATTACAATGAGGCTCAAGATCTACTGGAAGTCAGACCACCTGTCATCTTGGACCTAGTTGGTTTTAATGGGTTTTTAGGGCTATGTCCTTCTTAAAGGGTTGTGCCCTGCCCCTTTCACTCCTGTTTCAGATTCTGACCACACAATTACACGAAGACAAGCCCTCGGGCCTTAGACCAGAACTAGAGAGACTGCTGATATGAATTCAAACAAGATACTCTGGGCCAATGTCGGAAAGGTAATCTGGTTGCTGTGGGTAGTTATAGGGACCGGTTTACAGTAAGCTTTTTCTAAAGATGTTTGGGTAGCTAAGAGACAGAGGCAAGGTCAGAAAGAAAACTGCCTAAACTGAAAGGGAGAGATTTGGCTGCTTTCGAGTTACAGGTAAACCAAAAAGGGAGTCTGCATAGGTAAGTCCCCGTTTAACCTCAGGGAACTAGAGTTACTTGTTAGGATTCAGCCTTCCAGCTCCAGTCCAGTTCTCCCACCAGAAGTTTTCCTAAATGGAGGAAAACTCAGTCCCCCACAGAAGGATGTCGCTGAAAAGCTCGGGTCCTGGTTAGGCTGTACCCACTAATGTACAGGTGGTTTGGGTTGCCCAGTCCCTACCAGATAGGCCTGGCCACCTGACACCCAACCTCAGGTATTCTGAGGAAGCAATGATTGCTGGGAACTCGCAAGAGAGAAACAATCACCTCTTTTTTTTTTTTTTTTCCTGTTATGAGAAAATTCGGCATCTTGAAGGGAAATTCTCATAAGGCAAATTCTCCCGTGGGCCTCCAGACGTTGAGACAAAGAAATAAGGCAGAGCAGTGTTCTTGCTTGTTGGATACTGTGAAGTTACTCATTGATGTTCTAGATTGTTAGATTTACTACCTTCTCAGCCCCCTTTCCTCCGGCTGGAGGTAGGGAGCCTACAGGTGGAGCCCCCAGCGACAATAGGAGTGGGGGTGGGGAAAGCCAGAGACTTGCTCCAGGCTCTGGGGTAATTGAAGTCCCAGCCAGGACTTCCCAACTGTTCTCCCAGGCAAATATACATCCTCCAGCTCCTGTACTGAGCCAGTGAAATGTATTGATTCTTCACTTCTGCAGGAGGCACAGAACTCTCCACACTGGAGGTGGGCTAGGGTGGGGAAGACCTCCTAAAGGAAGAGATGAAAACATTTCCTGTATCCGCACCGTCACCCATCCTAGCAGAGAGACTGAATCCTGAGGTTTGAGAGCTACATATCAATCTTGTGTTTCTTTCCTTTCATTCATCCTAAGGGAACAGAGTTTCTATAAATTATTTGTCAGGGTGGAAACATTTTCTCAGGGGAATATGTAGGACCTGGAGAAAACGTGTCTTCCTTTGCAGCTGGTGGAATTCCTTGTAGGAAAAGACACAGAGAAGCCAGTAATGGGTCTAAGAAGCTTTCCTGTTGGCCCCAAAGTCTTGAAAAAGGAAGCGAATTTGCATAATATGAAGGGAAGGGAGGGCCTAGGGGCTGGGAGGGCAAGTTTCCGGAGAGAAGACACAGTTAGTCACCCAACCTAACAGATTTCAGGGGAAATGAGAAAATTTTAAGGGTGTCAACTAAAAAAATCCACAACCTGAAAGTTCAGAGTTAAGCTTTATTTGGGGTGAAATTAGGACTTAAGCCCGGGAGACAGCATCTCAGGTAGCCCTGGGAAACTGCTCCGAGGAGGCAAGAGGGGAAGCTAGGATATTTGAGCTTTTGTAACAAAGGGGAGGTAAGTAGGAACCAAAGATTTACAGAAAACCTTTTCTCTGGAAAGATTAAAGGTCTGGGCTTACTGGAATCACTCCTTTGATCTGCTTTCCTGAGTTCCCTCAGGGCTCATTGGCCCACTCTTGGGCAGGGCTCTTCTCACAGGTGACCAGGACATCTTTTGTTTTGCCAAGTACAGCCCAGGAGGCAGGATTTCAGATTGCTCTGAAATACTGTCCCGAAGAGAAAAGAGAGAATATCAAGATCTAAGTCCTAAAGGTGAAGGGGGGTGGGGGGGGACATGCAGCCCTGCACACATTTCACAGAGGTTTGCTGCTGGTCTTGTGAAGGTCACTGTTGGTCACAGACATCCGTCATCATTGATGGATTTTAGGGTTTTTCTAGATATGAGATGCAAGAAGTGGGCTTGTAAAATCTTCTCCTAAACATTATCTAACTATCTGAAGAATGATGATTCTTTTTTTTTTTTTCTTCTCATCTAGGCATCTGCTAATTTTTTTAAAAAAGACTTTATTTTTTAGGCTCAAAGCAAAAGTGAGAGGAAGGTAGAGATTTCCTACATAGTCCTGTTGAGGAGGAAAAAAAATTCTCCACTACCCCTCTAGGTTCTTCTGGCTGGTCTAAGAATTAAATTGACATTGTTGTGGCAGCTGTCAGCAGCCCAAGGCCGGAGTGTATCAGCTCTGGTGGCAGCCCTATGGCCTCAGTGTACCAGCTCCAGCAGCTCTGTGGCCTCAGTGTACCAGCTCCAGCAGCTCTTTTACCCGGCGAGAAACCAAGCGAGAACTCTGAGAGTTGGAGAACTCAGGTTTATCACACTGGTGGGCCCAGAGGAGATCGCTCTCTGGAGTCTGAGCCCCGAAGAGGGGTTTCACAAGGCTTTTATGGGCTAGTTCTTCTGGGTCCATGCTTGGCAGACCAGAGTGAGAACTGGCAGAGGAATAGATGCGGGAGCAAGTTTACAGAAGCAGATGTGTAGGGGAGGGGTGGTTAGGGGTAGTTGGCCAGGTTTTTGCTTGGTCATCATGGTCAGGGTGTCTCCTTTCTACCTTTTGTTGGGACATTTTCCCCTACAACATGAGATAGATTAACAGGAGAAAATCAGACAAAAGTTTAGTAACATGTATACAAAGGAGAGATGCAGGAAAACAAACTCACTGAAAGGGCTGAAGCCCACATCTTAATTACCATCCTCAGCTAAAGACAAAAGAGGATATTGAGGGTGGGAAGAGAGGTTTCCAGGAAAGGAACAAAAAGCATGGGTAAGATTGTTATGCAGATTTAAGTCTTTTCTACTGATAAGTTTCTAGGGAATTGGTCATCTTCCTCTTCCTGGTACAGCTTGAGAGATACCCTTACAAATAGAGATTTTCCTTATAAATATAAATGTTTCTTAGGAAAAGGTAAGTCCTCCTTGGTTTTTCCCATGTCTACTATTTCTTAGAAAATAACCAGCTTAATATACGATTCCAAAGAGACACATTTTGGGGGTGGCAAGTTCTGCTCCCCTCACCCCCTCACTCCCACACATTCACAGCCTCCCCCATTGTCATCTGTCACCAGAGTGGTACATACGTTAAAATTAATAAACTGCCATTGACAAATCATAATCACCTAAAATGTATAATTTACATTAAGATCCATCTTGGTGTTATACATTTTATGGGTTTGGACAAATGATAATATTGTAATCTTTATGATGTTGTAAAAAAATTAATAAACAGTAACTTAAAGTAAGGTTAAGAGAATCTTAACCCCACACCCTGCAACAAGAACAGAGCCCCACAGGAGGACTTGAACCAAGCAGGACCCTGTGGGGCCCTCAGGGGTATGTACAAAAGCATTTCCCTTTCCATAGCTCCTACTTCTTGTTGGCAGAAAAAAGACTTGAGCCTTCTAGACCTTCCCGAATTATCAAAGGGCAGATTCAAACATTTGTTAGGGAAGTGAGGGTTATGCAGAAACCAAAGAGGAGCAGTCAGGACACAGCAATGGGCAGGGAGGGACCTAATCTCTCCAGAAGGAGTATCTGTAACGCTATCAGTTCTTTGCCAAGAACTGAGGCTCCTCCCAGGTGGAGGAAGGTAACTACTCGCTGAGAGCCCCAGCTGATTGGAATCTGGAGGCTGAAGATTGAAATTCCTGGAGCACCGCCCCACTGCCTCACCACCAACCAATCAGAAGAAAGTCACACATCTGCAACCCTTACCCTAAATTTTGCCTATAAAAGCTTCTCCCTGAAACCAGTTAAGATTTTTTTTTTTTTTTTTAAGCACGAGCTTCCTGTTCTTGCTTGGTCCTGCAACAAACCTTTCTCTCTGCTCCATCCTCCAACTCTTTTTTTTTTCCTTTTTTTTTTCTTTTTTTGGCTTCGCTGTTCATTAGGCTCATGAATCCACAGAAGAAAAACTCTTTGCTGGCAAGAACTCCGCCAGTGGTTCGAGTTCTCTGCAAACAAATCTGTGGTCTCTTTGTTTGCTATAGACCTCTTGTTTCTAGTGAAAGAAAAGTTCTTTTTTTATTGCAGAAAGAAGTCAGAAACAGGACAGAGAAATTGGGAAAGTAAAGTGATGATTTATTTAAGCAAGAAAACACTCCCAGAGGGAGAGCAAGCAGATAGGTGAGTAGCTGCCCTGGGTTTCTTTGGAAAGCCAGGTATGAAGGGCATACAAATGAAGGAGTGGAACATTCATTGAGGAAGGAGAGATGTCGGGATCAGATTCCCTGATTTTTTCCCCAGCTCCACCTACCCAAGGGGAGGATGGATTTTTGTCCTTACTGAGTCTTGATCTTGATTGGAAGTGTCATGGCTTCTGTACATGGAGGGAATTTCTCACTTGCAAAGCTAACTATTGTAATGAGGGCATGCTGAGCAAAAAGTTACAGTCAGATGCGAAGGATTTGTGCCTTTGCCACCTTTTTTTGCTTTCTGGACACTTATCTCGCCCGAAATGTGTAGTTTCCTGCCTTCCTTTGCCCATGGACCACCCATGTTTACAAGATGCAATGTTTCCCGCCACCTGGCCGTGCCCCCCTTTCTCTGCTCACATTTAGCAGCCTGTCTGCTTTAGCAGTCCTACCTTCCTTTTCCCTTGTCAACATACAAATATCGCACAACTTGAAAGTTGAGAGTTAAATTTTATTCTGGGCAAATTAGGACTTAAGCCCATAAGATGGCATATCAGGTAGCCCTGAGAAAAACTGCTTGAATATATAGGAGCTTTCTTGACAAAGGGCAGGCAGCAGGAACAAAAGATTTACAGAAAACTGCATATCTCAAGTTAAGGAATTTAGTGAGTTTCTGTGGAGAGGTGCAAAGGTCTGGGCTTGCTGGAATAACTCTTTTGATATGCACCAAAGCTATTGGGCCAGCATTCTTTATTTCTTTCCTGAGTTCCCTCAGGGTTCACCCTTGGGGCTGCACTCACCAATAACTGTGACTTCTTTTTGTTTTGAAAAAGATAGCCCTGATATACCACTCCAAAGAGGCAGCAGGAAATATCAGTGTATAAGTGATAAAGGTGAAGGGGGGAGTTCCCTTCCTGGCTCAGTGGTAATGAACCCGACTGGTGTCTGTGAGGATATGGGTTTGATCCCTGTGAGCTGTGGCATTGGTCACAGGTGCAGCTCTGATCTGGTGTTGCTATGGTATAGGCTCGGAGCTACAGCTCTGATTTGACCCCTAGGCTGGGAACTTCCATAAACCGTGGGTGCTTAAAAAAGCAAAAAAAAAAGGTGGCGGTGCATGCAGTCATGTAAACATTTTACAAGTTTGCTTCTGGTCTCATGAATATTCCTACCAGTCACAAGGAGCAGACATCACCATGAAAGATTTTCATGTGTTTCTAAGTAAGAGAAGATGCAAGAAGTGGGCTCAAAATTTTCTCCTAAAAATATCTAACTATCTGAAAACCTGTTCTTCCAGTTTTCCCAGAGCAAAGAGTGCCTCACTCTGCTCAGGTGGCGTTGTGGGTCGGCAGTTACCATGTCTCATGATTTAATCCGTGTAGAGGTTGTGCCAAACCCCAGTTTCCCCCCTCTCCAAGTGCTCTCTTTCCCTTGCCATGGGGGAGCTTGCACATGGCTCATCATGATTGTAGTATGAATAGCAGTTCTCTTCTGATCCTGAATAAACCTCATGCTTGCTGGAGGAATACATGGCAGTCTTTTTGCTTTAGATCAACAGTATCATACAGAGCATTTCACTGCCCTATTAATCATCTGTCCCCTACTATTCATTCCTGCTTCCCCCAGAGCCACTGCTCTTTTTACTGTTTCCATAGTTTTACCTTTTGCAGAATGTCATCTAATTGGAATCATACAGTATGTAGCCTTTTCTTTTGCTTCTTTTACTTGGTAATAACCATTTATGTTTCCTCCATGTCTTTCCATGGCTTTGAACTTTGATTCTTGTCAACGAGTTTTTGGTTGCAAGGAATCAAAACCTACACATACTTGTTAAAAAAGGGTCTCAATAGTATGCTGAGAAATGTTTAACAACCAGTCTCCAGGGGGTAAATGGCTAGCATTTGTAACATATGCTAAATCTTCACAATGGAAATATATTTTACTTACAGCTGGTTTCAGGCTACCTATGATGATGTCACTTAGTGCAGAGCTGGGAAGGGATGGGTACAATCAGCAAGAGCAGGAAAGAACCAGCTCCAGCCCACCATGGGGTATTTTACAGTGATGATGCAGTAGGCAATCCAGGGACATCCAAGGACAAGAAACAAATTATTGCTGGAACTCCTTTTAAACATTTGATGAGGATTTTTTTTTTTTTTTGCTTTTTAGGGTCACACTCGCTGCATATGGAAGTTCCCAGGCTAGGGGTCTAATTGGAGTTGCAGCTGCCAGCCTATACCACAGCCACAGCAATGCCAGATCTGAGCCACATCTGCAACCTGCACCACAGCTCATGGCAATGCCAGTTGCTTAAATCCCTGAGCTAGGCCAGAGATCGAACCCCGCATCCTCATGAATACTAGTCAGGTTCATAATCCAATGAATCTTACATGCTTTTTTACTTTGCTTTGGTCAGATTAATTGATCTTAATCATGCCACTGATAAGTTTACCTTGCAAGAGTATACCTTTCAGAGTCCAAACCAATTCAGGGCACTAACCCTCTGCCATCTTGTTTGGCATGAGCATGTCCTTCCCTCTCACTTTCTGTTGCCGGGGGTCATGCAAAGAAGCCTCACAAAATGATGCTTCTTCTTCTCAAGATCTGCCCTTCCCTCCTCTCTTTGTTTCTAGACCAAAGGCTGGGTTCAGGTCTCAGCATGGATAAAATAGGAAGTGAGGAACTCTGTTGTTGAAGGAAACAGATCATTTCCCCAAATATCTTCAGAACCTGGCTAGTATGTGTCAGGAAGAACTAAGAGGGTTTGTATGATATGAATTTTGAGGGGGTTTGATAGGGACTGGGGGTAGTGGGAACAGAATAGAAACTTTCCAGGGAAGAGTTTATCAATTTGGGGTACTCCCCTGTGACTTAGAATGTAACACCTTGACGAGGATGCTGGAGTCAGTCTCAATATGCCTCCGGAATGATGCCTTGAAGCTTAGAGATAAGGATCTTCTACAGTGGAGATGCCAGCATCCCCTCAGTAGAGTTTTGAGAAGAGGGTCCTGATGCTTAAAGACATGGGTGTATTACTTAAGTCCAGAGCACCCACTAGCTGACTCTGTTACCTAGAAGGGCCTGGGTAGGCACTCTTCATGAAAACTATAAAGATGTACTAGTGAGGGGGTATCAGCCTCACTGAAAGACTAAGTGATGGATGTCATCTCTGGATCCGGGTTGAAAACAGGGGAGGCTGCCATGAAACAGCTTCCAAGTGATAACGGAGATAAAAAATTCTGGTATAAAAGAGGCCAGGTGGCATCACTTGTCTATCACAGGTTAAGGTTGACATAATTACTATAACAGGTGCAGACCATAGTGGTAACCAAGGAAACTAGATTTTCAAGGAACTGTGGTAATGGTTAATTGACCAGAATGTGCCTAGATAAGCAGGCAACCACTAGTGATCATTGCTCAATTTGTATAAGCAAAAGCAATCAAGAGCTGGAAAGCAAATAGTGTCAGCCATTATAATAGCAAATCATGATCCCTTATCTTGTGTTCATATCTGAGTGAGTTCTCAGACCCAAGGCTCATTGATTAAGAAGGAGGCTAGGATCCCTGCAAAAGCAATGTCAAAGCGACTATATAAAACAAATATCTTAACAAATCTTCTCCAGAAAAACTCAGGTTTTTATCATATTAAGTGTCCACTAGAGAAATGGTGATACCTAGACATTTCAAGGGCTGCTGGAAATAATGTCACTGATGCTGAGGAACACAAAATGTCATCATGGCCACTGTTGGGGTGAGAATTCATGGAGACCAGATGATAAATAGGGGTCCTGTCCCATGACTATCTCATAGTAGGTCCAGTGAGTCCCCAGGTAATTAATCACCTTCCCATTATAAATGCAAAGCTGAATATTCTTAGCAGCTAGCAGAAATTTCCCATTGGTTCCTTGAGTTGCTAAAGAAAGGCCAAGTAGAAGTCTCTGACACTGCCCCTGCAACCTGGCCAAAATAGCAAATCAAAATCAATCCGTATTTCAGTTGGAATGCCAGAGATTTGTGCCATCCTCGAAGTCTGAAATGATGGACTCCACTGAATTCTCATTTAATTCACTGGTAGAGCCCCACAAAAGTCAGCTTGAGCCAGCACATAACAGTAGACCACCATAAAACCGACCTTATTCATAATTGCTGTCGTATGTGGTATTGCTACTAGAACAAATCAACATGGCTGCTATTGACTTGAAAAATGAATTTTAAAAAATCATTATCAGGAAAGAGAATCAAAAGCATTTTGCATTCTCCTCATTGGAGAACATTAGACATTCAGAGTCTTACCCCAGATGTTTGCAGACTTTCTTGTTTTCTGCTGCAGTAGAAGCTAAAGGTACACTCCACAGAACATCGTGCTGGTCCAGCTGGTGAATGACATCAATCAAACTAGTGAGCGTGAAGTGGGAAAAGCTCTGGATGCTCCGGTAAGTCATAAGTGAACCAGAAATTAAATAAACCCTAGAAGAATTCATGGTACATCAGTGATATTCTTATGGTCCAGGGTTTTGAGGAATACTTGGACTTTCCTTCAGTGCTAAAAGACAAGCTCATTATACCTCTTTCTACAAAAAAAAAAAAAAAAAGAGGCACAGCACTTCAGTTTTCTCTGAATTGGGGAGATATCCTATCAGTGGGGTTAACTATCTGACATTCCTTGCTCCTTGGTGGTAAAATTCAGAGATATGTTTTTGCTCAGTCTCTCAAAGGATCTCCTGTAGGATTGAGCCCCACTTGTGCACAGTGGTAACCTGTTCATTAACACTAAATCTTTTTTTTTTGGCTTTTTTCTTTACCTTTCTCTCTGCACCACACCCCACAATGCTTCTTAGGATCGCCTCTTAAATAAATAACACCCAAATTCTTGCTCAGGATCTTCTATCAGAGGCACCTAAACCAAGATAGTTTATAAGAGTAGAGACAGGGAAAGCAGTTACAAAGTTACTGCAATAATCCAAGAGGAGATGACGTTGGTTTGGTCAGGGTGGTAGCACTGCAGGTAATTGGATGTGGTCAGGAGAGATTGAAATCTGAATGTATTTTGAAGTTGGATATGGAAAGTTGAATGCATTATATGAGATGATGAAGGAGTCCAGTATGTTTCCAAAGATGTTGCCTGGATTAACTGGAATGTTTTCAGGTGAAATAGAAAAAACTTCAGGAAGAATAGATTTTTCTGGAAAGATACTTAGCTCAGATTTGGTCAGCTTCACTTTGGCATGCCTACCAAATGTGTAAGAGTGGCTTTCAAATAGGCAGTTGGATACATGAGTCTAGAATTCAGGAGGAAGGCCCACCAAAGGGGTACAATGGCAGTCATTGGGATATAGATTTTTCCATCAATGAGATCAAAAGAGTGACCATAAAGAGAAAGAGAAGACAACTAAAGCCTGAGCATTGGATCCCTCCAAAGTTAAAAGGCTAGTGAAAAGAGAAGGAACAAGGAAGATGGAAAAAAAAAAAAAGTTATTACTGTAATAGGAAGAAAACTCTGGAAATGGGATATCCAAATGAGAGGCCAACAGGGAAAAAAAAAAAAAAGCATATCAAAGAAAAGGTATCAAATGCTTAAGTTCAGCCAAAGAAGAACCAAGCATTTAGGAGTAGATTTAGCAATGGGAAGATCAGCTGAAGCCTGATGACAAAATTTGGGTGTCCAAAAACACTTCATGAAAGTAGTGAGCTTGAATGGACACCTGAGCATTCTTGGGATGAAATACAACCATGCTTTCTCAAGAAGATGAGGAGGGTATGCATGAATAGAAGAAAGGACTCTTAAAGTGAACTTTGGCTTCTTTGTATTTTTACCTAGGCTTAGCCATGTAACTGATAATAAATCATTGGGAATAACCTGAATGGCAGATGAACAAACTCCTCTTGGTGCTCCAGAGGAAAAATACTATTATACCAGAATCTCCTGGCAGGCAAACCAAATTAATTTTCTCAATGCTTTGTGATAGATTTTACTATAAACTAAATTGGATAGTAGATTCTATTGAACAACAGTACCTAAAATTTCCAATTGCTGAGTATTTTGGCTTATAGAAATCAATGGGAGGTCTCTAGATGTCCTGGAAATGGTGGCTGAATTTAGGATGGTGCAGCCACCTAATAATACTGCTGGAAATCCCCCAACAATAACCTTTCATTGTTCAATGAAAACTCAAGAGGGATAATGCCAAAAAGCCTTATACACAAAAAGTAACTGATTCACTGGGAGTAGGGGACAAAATAAATTGAGGTAGTCACTTCTATTCTGTTTGGCAAGAAGTTGTTCTGTGCCTAGTATAAGTAGAGGATTTTTAAATTTTCTTATGATCACACTTGATTTTGATCCAGGAATTACCTTTAGTTTGTTGGTGTTTAATGTCATCTTCTCGCCTGATAGAAAAATGCTACCTACTCAGTGTTTGTGTTGCTTCATCTATCATCCTTCTCTTGGCAAGAGTCACACTTGGGCTAAAAATATCTATCTATAGGTGGTTAAGAGTCTCATGCAACTTAATCCAGCTCAGTCACTTGAGATAGTACTTGGAAAAGAGCTTGAACTCTGTTTATACGTGTTACCTCTTATTTTTACCTTTATGTGGTAAATGTTCTACCTTTGCATGGCTGACCCTCATATTGGTTTCTGTTCTTTGTGACTGTGATGATTGTAAAATACAGACTTTATCAAATCATTGTGAAAATAAATACTTCTAATTCTAAATGTATGAATGTGCAGGAAATGACGATCCTGAGACCTTCAGAAACTGCAAATTTTGGAGACGTGAGTAAATATCATCCACTCATACTCCAAAGACCTGAACCAGACCTCAGTGTCTGAAGGTCTCTGAGTCTGACATAAGCATGTCAACCGTGTCATAAGCATGTCATGAGATAAGCATGTCATATCCTAAATGAGTATTTACAACAATCACATACTTGTAAGAAAATGAAGACACATATCCCTCTGCTAACCCCAATCCCACTTCAGATTCGGAAGGTCTTGTCTTTGGCCCCAGTAGGGCACTGCTTAGTGTCCAAGTCTGAATTTTCTTTGTAAAGAGGCATCATTAGTAACACCGGCACTGAGACCCTTGCAGAGGCTGGGAGCTGCGGAGACAGGACCCAGCCATTCTTCAAGCTCCAAACACCTTCCTGGAATGCAGTGAAGAGGTGGATTGCAGGTCTGCTATTTTGAGGACGCCTCATCACCAGCCCTTCTGAGAATCTCCTTGATTTTTTTCATGTCTGGTTCCTTATCTTGAGTCTCAAAGCCCATCCCCTTTCTTGGACTATCTTCTTTTACAAAACAAAAAGTTCTTAACTCTGTAAGACAAGGGCAGGTCCCCATTCAACATAAAGCCTAACTGGGACAGAGAGGTTTGTGGAGGAGAAAACATTGTTCTTGTGCTTCTGGTCCATCTATAGCTGTTCAAACAAAACACAAATGAATACCTTGATGAATTATTCTGGCACAAGTAGTAAGACATACCATACTGCCTCCTGCCTCCAACTTTCCCACATGCTGCTTTCTCTGCCTGGAATAATACTCCTTTTCTTGCCTCCTAACCTGGCTAACTCCTACTCACTCTTCACATCTTAGTCTAAACATCACTTAGCAAATTTTAACTATGCTTTGATTCATTATTTTAAAAAATCTACACAGATTAACATTTTCAAGACCATGGATATACTTTCACACATGATGTTCACTAGCACAGCTTAAGTAAGGACAAAGTGGTCTCAGAGGAGCTGTGGATATGGGCATGTTTTTCTTTAAGGGTCTAACCTCCTTCCTGCAACCACCTCACTAAAGGACTTCCATGTGTTCAGGAGCTGAGTGCTCCCAGATCCTTTCTCGCATCTTTCCCAGAATCTTCCCACAGAAAAGGTAATCACTTATTTGCATTGTAATGGGAATGTAAGTTCTGATGTAAAGTCTCCCCAGAAGGTTGCAGGTTAAATCTAAGTCCTCAAGTGGAATGAGAGGCTTTGTTTCCAAGTAAAGTGATGTTAGCCTCAGAGAGGATTTTGTTCATTTCAGTACAGTATTAAGTGACTTTGCGCCTGTCCTAACCTCTCCCTATCAGTTAAATATCACTAAATGTAGTCTGGTTTTCCCAAAGGTTATTTTGAAAACCAAATGAGATAATGTATTTGACAGTGTCCATAAACTATAAAGCATTACACAAATGTTAGTGCTATTATTAGCAAGTTTTACAAGCTTGACATTCATTGGCATTCAAGGCGAGTCTAGAAATTCCTTATTCATAACTCCCAGATCTTGCAAAGTTGCTGTGTTCTGTTCTGCATTCAGTAGAGTCTGTATTTCCATGTAGATTTAGGGAGAAGTTCTGAATATTTTCATAAAGCAAGCAAGTATTTATCTTTAAGAATAAAATGATAACATGTGTCTTGCAATAATTTCTTAAAACTTTTTGATTTCTGTCTTTTGTATCAATGGGAATCTTGCTAGCTTTTCATACTTTTATCCCAGAAGAGCATTTTATCTTACTATATGGCTTGAATTTTCTTTCTTTCTTTTTTTTTTTTTTTTTTGCATGTGTTAGTCCCCAGGCCAGGGATCAACCCCAGCCAATGCAGCGACCTCAGCTGCTGCAATGATACTGTCAGATCCTAAACCTGCTGCACCATAAGAGAAGTCTGACCTGAGTTTTTTTTTGTCTGATCCAAGAGTTAAACTTAACTATTTACTAAAATAAGTCACTTTTTTATTTTCAATAAAATTGGTAGATCCTCTATTAACTCCTAGTAAATTAGAGAAAGATTTATATTTATTATTTCTTATAAGTCAATTAGAGCTACAGAGTAACTACTTTTTTTCTTCCATGCCCAATGTGTCCAGGTCACACATTAACCTGTATTTCATATTTGCTGCATATCACCAAGGCACTACATTTTTCCTTAGATCAAATATTATGAATTTGCAGGAATGAAAATGATCATTGTCTTTTCACACTGAAAGTTTGTTTAAAGACTGTCTTTGTTTAAAGCAGTCTTTGTGAGTTTGTTTTCCTCTGGTGTCAAAAAAAAGTTTCAGAAAATAGGCAGGAAATTATGCTAGGAAAGAAGAAACCAAAGAATCTGTTTATTTTCTGTTAAAGTGATATCTACTAGGTAAGAGTAAGGCTGCTCCTGTTGAAGTGGGAAGGGAGAAGGGCCCTCCCAGAGCAAAGGGAAGACAACATGCAACATCAGCATCTGAGCATGCATGGGCAGTTCTGCAACAATGTAGCATCTGCTGGAAAATTATAGACCACCTTATAAGGGTGACAAAGAAATTTAGATATAGCAGGAAAACTAACAGGGTATATATATCTGTATATAAGGTGGCACCCCACTGCATGCTGCATTCCGGGCTCAGCCTTTGGATATTAATCCACTGAGCCAGTGCCGGCACCAATAAATGCTGCTTCCTGGCAAAAAGCCTTGGTGTCCCATTTCTCTGTAAGTCCTACAACACTGTGGCTAGATCAGAGGCAACCCCCTGCCCCAACCAAAATCAAATGAGCCACTGAGCTTTACTCACACTGATGCACAGCAAACAACCAAACGAATCCATCTACCATCCTCAAACTCAAGTACCTACATCCCAGGACTAAAACCAAACACCTCTGGCTGGAACCCAGCCTAAACTTAGACTGGGACTTGAACCCACAGTTTTTTAATTAGAATCACTCACCTGGTGTCTGGATTTAACTGAGACTCAAGTTCTTTGTGTCTCAGCACAGAAGGAATTCAGCAAGTGACAAAGTGATAAGCAAGAAATGGATTTATTAAGATAAGATGACTATGAGGGATACAAGTGGGCAGGCAAGGAGGCTCTGCCCCAAGGATCAGGTGCGCTACATTTTTATAATCCAAGGAAAGTGGGGAGCGGAAAAAGACTGCCTTCTCCCTCATTCTTAAGTAGATGTCAGGTTTACATCACTAGCTTCTTCTTTGTATTGGCTAAGAGAGTATTTGACCCTATGAGGTCAAACTAGGACTGTCATGGCACTTATTCAAAGCCAAAGAGCACTAACATATGCTAAAATGTGTTGAATCATCTCAGATTTCCTATGAGGGTCTCCTGCTTTTCTTTCCTTTAAATTCCTGTCCTTGGCCCGAAGGATCATTATCTCGTTGAACTTGAATGCCGGCCTCATTTTATATTTCACTTAACGACCTAAGGCATATCCTATGCTTTTATTTATGGTTTTATAGTTAAGCAAGCTTGCTTTGTTCTGATAGCTTTCTTGAGTGATTATTTACTTAAAGTGGTCTCCTCCCCAAATTCCCTAGGTTTCCGTCTCTATCTACGGTCCCCTACTGGGACTTCTACAACTATCTGTGTAACTATCCTACTCCATCCCTATCAACACCACATGAGAAGACCATGGGCAGCAGCCCTGAGACTACATGAAGGGACAGGTGTACAGGGCTGCTGCTCCAGCCCTCAGCCACATGAGTACACCTGCCGAGGTCCCGCCCAATTCAAAGATTGTGAGCACAATGATTCGGTTGCTTCTTTGTGGCTTAAGTTTTGGAGGTGTTTGTTTACATTTATAGCATCACCCTGGCTTCTGGGCAGAGAATGAATTGCAAAATTTCAAGAGTAGAAATAGGAAGTCAATAGCAAATTTTTTTTTTGTGGTGGACTAAGTGAAAGATGGTGGTGATGGTGAAAGCAGAGGAGATGCAGAAAGGATAATGGGTTTGTGGTGCATTTGAAGGTAGAGCCAGTAGTTAACAAAATATTAGATGAAATCCTGAGGAGGAGATGAGAGAAATCAAGGACAGCTTCTAAATTTTTAACCTGTGTTGATGGGCACACCATTTACTGATAGGAGGGCTGAGGAAGGAATAAGTTTTTGATAGAAAATCAAGAGTTCCATGAAGATACTCTTATTGAATGAATGGAAATATGTATAAAATATAAAGTAACTATGAGTATATGTGCTCATGAAAAACTAGACTAAGAATCATAAACTATTTAGAGATATATTTAGCAAGGTGGTGAGTATAGAGAAAGCCTTAGGGTACACAAATTAAGTTTGATTGTACTGTTACTGATCTTTCAAAGCCCCTATTTTTCCAATTTTTTTTTTTCAAATTGGGAAAAATCACTCAAAGAATGTGTCATTGTTAAAAATCAGCTTTCACCTGGTGATGCAATGAAATCTGGATGCACAAGGGAATATGAGGTCTTGGGCAGATGAAAGATATTTCTGACCAGAAACGGTAAGAACTGACACTGTAATTGATTTGACTGGATTCTAGGGATGATTAAGTGGTCATAGATCATTGGGAAATAGAAGATTAATTAAAGATTATGTCCTTTGCTATAGAATAATAAGCTGGGAGTTTATGGTTTTTGCTAATTTTGCTCTCCACTTTCCATTTTTATTAAATCTGTGTTATTGGTGTACAAGTTAGCTGACTTTAGACGCAGCCTGTTCTTTGCAAAACAGAGCCTTCAAGTAAATCCTAATATGGCTCTAAAGGTTAAAGTTTGCAGTTTCAGATTTTCCTAGGCAACTGTTTAAGGCTTGACATTTGCAGAGTAGCCCCTAAGAAAGTGGCTCTTATTAAAAGTTCTCCTTTTCCTGGAAACACAGCATTTGTGGGAACTAGACTCATTCAACAAACATGAATTGAGGGCCTACTGTATACTAGGCATGATGGTATGAGGCCTTTGAGACAGGCCTTTTATTTAATGCAGTGACTAAGTAAAAACCAACACCTACTCCCTTTCCTTTTTCTGCTGTTTAGCAAGGAAAGAGCACATTGAGGACAGGCACCCTGAGAGGCTAGAGGAACAGCTCCAGCCCCACTGCGGGAGCCTGGGGGCCCAGCAAGCCTTTGCAGAGGGAATGACAGACAGCTGAGTTTCAGACAGGAGTGAGACCTAAGGAGTTTACGTTTCTGACATCTATCATCACCATCTATTAACTGGCCATTGTTTCTTACCTGTGGAATTTATACGTGTAAACTGTCATCTCTGGACCAATATGCTCTTCACTAAAAACCATGCATATTCAGACTACAAGAGTTCTAACTAGTGAGGCCATGTACTTACACGGAAAACTATGCTTAACTCACCCAGTAGGTGAATTCATTATAAAGACTGTATTTAGCAAATTACATCCTAGAGTAAAGATTCTGGGAATACCTTTAATGATAAGGTACTTGTGTAGATGGGAGCTGTAAGGTTTCTTTGGCTTTGAGAGATAAATTCTATTCCTGGAAGTCTTTTGGGAAAGTATCAAAGAATAGAAAGTCATTGCCTAGCTAGGCCCTACAAAGGCTTTGAATAATATTTCTGAGTCTAGTAGCTTTTATTGGTATTATTTTTTTGTCTTTTCTAGGGCTGCACCTGTGGCATATGGAGGTTCCCAGGCTAGGAGTCTAGTCAGAGCTGTAGCCACCAGTCTATGCCAGAGCTACAGCAACATGGGATTCGAGCCGTGTCTGCAACCTACACCACAGCTCATGGCAATGCCGGATCCTTAACCCACTGAGCAAGGCCAGGAATCGAACCCGCAACCTCATGGTTCCTAGTCAGATTGGTTAACCACTGTGCCATGACGGGAACTCCTGAGTCTAGTAGCTTTTAAAGGGGAAAAAAAAGTTTCAGATTCTGATGTTGACTTACACATACACAAAGGTAGGACTAAGCTTAAATTCCATAAGCTAATAGCCCTAATCAATTAAAATAGGAGTTCCCTTCATGGCTCAGTGGTAATGAACCCGACTAGTATCCATGAGGGCATAGGTTCCATCCCTGGCCTCACTCGGTGGGTTAAGGATCTGGCGTTGCTGTGAGCTGTGGTGTAGGTTGCAGATGTGGCTATGATCTGACATTGCTGTGGCTAGGCTGACAGTTATAGCTCTGATTTGACCCTTAGCCTGGGAACTTCCATATGCCAAGGGTGCAGCCCTGAAAAGCAAAAAAAAAAAAAAAAAAAAAATTAATGTGTATCTCTTATTCTATTTACTAAATACAAATATGGAATATGCACATACATCTCCATATAAGTTTCTTAGGGTGGATGCACAAATTACCACAAATTTGGTGGCATAAAACAACACATATTTATTCTCTTATAGTTCTTGGAGTCAAAAGTACAAATTCAGTTTCACTAGGCTGAACTAAAGTGTTGGCAGGGCCAAATTCCCCTAGGAGGCTCTAGAGGAGAATCTGTTTCCTTGTCTTTTCCAGCTTCTAGAGCTGCATTTCTTGTGTTCCTGGGCTTTTGGACCCTTCATTCAACTTCGGGTGCTTCTTCGCTTCATCATCACCCAGTCTTCTCCTTTTCTGTCTCTGTCGTCACGTCTCCCCCTCCCTCCCTCTTAGCCTACCGCAGTCTCCTGGCATCACAGGTGTGGTTGTACTGACTGTAATGGCAAAGGCTTTTTTGAGCATGTTGTGTGATCAGTCAGGATTTCCAAAACTTTTCTCAAGTTCCATCCCTCAGAAACCTGCATTGACTTTCGTTGGCCTTTACTTGGTATATAACATGGAAATGCAGTGTAGAGACAAGTATGAGATTGCATAATGGCAATTAGGTGGCCATCCCAGTGATCCATGCATGAATCAGCTTATTTTTTCAGACCATCACATTTTTCAGCATATAGTATCTCTCCTTTTCTGCCATTATGGCCAGTTTGCTCCTCCTAGCCTGGGTTTTGACCTCCCCCAGGGTGAGGATCCAATTGGTCTACCCAGCAGCGTTTATACAGTGATCTTTGAACAGAGCTTTCATGTCAGGCTACCTAGTCCTGATCTAACATTTATGGGATAAGCATCAACAGGTCGAGTTTGCAATAAGCACTTCCTACAGAAGCTTCTCTTAAAAAGAGGCTCTGGGCATGGTAGGCATCTTCTCAGAAGTGGGCGGTCTAATTGCAAATTTAATTGCATCATTTTTTTAGTAAAATGGGGAGTGGATTCCATGATTCTAGAACCTATGGAATAATAAAGGTCACTAAATTGCTACAATTGAGAAGATATGATAAATTCAAGGAACAAATTTACTAAATCCTTTTCATGATCCATTAGAGCTGTACACAGGGGTAAAAGGATTGCTAAGGGCTTAAGGTGAAGAGGAAGGTGGGTTGAATTTGAGAAAACTGTTTAAGAGTTGTTATATATTTATTGATTGCTTGCATGAGGAAAGGTTCTCTTAGAAAGAAAGGGGAAAATGCTTTTGGTGCAGGAATAAATACAAGAAACACACGAAGGATGGAACTGCAATTTGTCTGACTTAAGACAAATTGAGTTGGAGCAAAGCTCATGAGAGGATGCAATAGAAACCTTTTTTTGTTTTTTTAGGGCTGCACCTGTGGCAAATGGAAGTTCCCAGGGTCGGTAGTCACTGGCCTATGCCACAGCCATAGCAACGCAGGATCCCAGCCTTATCTGTGGCCTGCACCATAGCTCATGGCAATGCCGGATCCTTAACCCACTGAGCAAGGCCAGGGATCGAACTTGCATCCTCATGGATACTCGTCAGACTCATTCCCACTGAGCCATGACAGGAACTCCCACAATAGAAACAAATTTATGAGTATTGTGACTTATCTAATGAGTGGGAGCCCTGTTTAAAACCCCATCATCCAGAACCACAATTTAGGGTTATACTACCATACTTTGATGTCTGTTATTTATTTTGTCATGAATTTGAAAGCTTCAGAGGGGTAGAGTAAAATGACAGATGTGTGTAGTTTCCATGGAGATTATTTGGAAGACATAGCAGTTATCATGGTCTAGCATTTTTATTATCTTTTTTCCCCTTCATGCACCTGTTTTGTTTTTTTTTTTTCTTTTTATGGCCGCACTTGTGGCATATGGAAATTCCTAGGCTAGGGGCTGAATTGGAACTACAGCTGTGTCTACACCACAGCCATAGCAATGACAGATCCAGTGGCCTACACTGTAGCTTGCAGCAATACTGGATCCTTAACCCAGTGAGTGAGGCCAGGGTTTGAACTCACATCCTCATGGACACTATGTCAGGTTCTTAACCCACTGAGCCACAATAGGAACTCTTTTTTTTTTTTTTTCCCTGGGCCACACCCACAGCATATGGAGGTTCCCAGGCTAGGGGTTGAATCAGAGCTACAGCTGCTGGCCTACATCACAGCCACAGTAACAGCAGATCTGAGCAGTGCCTGCGACCTACACCACAGCCCAGGGCAACACTGGATCCTTAACCCACTGAGCGAGGCCAGGGATCAAACTTGAGTCCTCATGGATGCTAGTCAGATTTGTTTCTACTGAGCCACGAGGGTAACTTCAACAGGAACTCTTTTTTAAAAAATATAAATTTTATTGGAGTATAGTTGACTTACAAAGTTGTGTTAGTTTCATGTATACAGCAAAGTCAGTCAGTTATACATAGATGTATATCCATTCCTTTTCAGATTCTCTTCCCATATAGGTTATTACACAGTATTGAGTAGGTTACTCTATGCTATATAGTAGGTTCTTCTTGTTACTATCCACTTTACATATAGTAATGTGTATATGTCAATTCCAACTCTTTAACTTATCTCTGCCACCCCACCATGTTTCCCCTTTGGTAACCATAAATTTGATTCCAAAGTCGGGTCTTTTTCTGTTTTGTAAGTTCTTTTGTATCATTTTTTTGTTAGATTCCACATATTTGTGACCTCATATGGTATTTGTCTTTGAGTTATTTCACTTAGTATCATAATCTCTAGGTATATTCACCTTGCTGCAAATGGCATTATTTCATTATTTTTTATGGCTGAGTAATATTCCATTGTATATATGTACCACATCTTCTTTATCCAATTCTCATGCACCTCTTACAGTTATGTATGCATATTTTTAGGGCCATACCGGCACATATGGAAGTTCCCAGACTAGGGGTTGAATTGGAGCTGTAGCTGCTGGCCTACACCACAGCCACAGCAACTTGGGATCTGAGCCTCCTCTGCGACCTACACCACAGCTCATGGCCACGCCAGGTCCTTAACCCACTGAGCAACTCCAGGGATTGAACCCACATCCTCATGAACACCAGTCAGGTTCATTAACCACTGAGCCACCATGGGAAGTCCTATGATTTTTTAAACTCCTCAGGAAATTTAAATCATTTGGTAATTTTAATGTATTGCTAAGTTTCCAGGAACTTTTAAATTTTGATATGCATGAGTAAAATGACTGTGTAATTGAGTTTATTGAAGAATTTAACTCAAGGCAAGACTACCAATAATTGAGACTCTTCCTAAGATGTCATTGTTGTTTATATTATCTCCTGACCTGTTCTTATACAATGACACTTATTTGTTACTTATTGGAAGATGAGAAGAATAGTGTGTATAAGACAGAGTTTCTTGCTCCTGCTATGGACCAAGACCTAAAAAAAATTTCTGACCACTGTCCTAGAGAAATTGATTGGTCACTTCTAGTAGCTACTAGAGCATGTTTGTGGGGAAAAGTGAAAATTAACAATGTATTATACTACTCGGCCATCAAAAAAAGAATGAAATAATGCCATTTGCAGCAACATGGATGCAATTAGAGATTCTCATACTAAGTGAAATAAGTCAGAAAGAGAAAGACGAATGGCATGTGATATCACTTACATATGGAATCTAAAATAAGGTACAAATGAACCGATCTACAAAACAGAAACAGACTCAAAGACATGGAGAACAGACTTGTGGTTGCCAAGGGGGAATGGGGTGGAAGTGAGATGGATTGGGAGTTTGGGGTCAATAGGTGCAACCTATTGCATTTAGAATGGATAAGCAATGAGATCCTACTCTATCTCACAGGGAACTATATCAGATTTCTTGGGATAGACCATCATGGAAGGTAATATTAAAAAAGGAATGAAAATGTATGTATGACTGGGTCACTTTGCTGTAGAGCAGAAATTGGCACAACATTGTAAATCAACTATAGAAATTAATAGAAAAAAATGTCTAAAAACAATCAAAAAAGACAACAACAAAAACAAAAGAGTGTATTGTCAGAAGTGGTCCCTACTCTTTGAAGCAATGAGAAGGTCCACAGAATTCTAAATACAGAAATTCCTGGAAAAAAATGGATGTTTCAAAAAGGGAAATATATAGACCAAATTATTAGACTAGGAAAGCATTAAAAATGGCAGAAGGGAGGTACATCTCTATCTGTATCTTTTCATTTACTAATTATCTGAGGTCCACTAATGGATTGGTTTCTAATGCAACCAAATGCAAAATAATTTGGGCAATGAAAGTGCTTCTTCCAAAAGCAAATCTTTTTATTTTTCCCCCATGAAGCCAAACAAATTAATTGTATGCTGCATTATGATGATTTTTTTCCTATATCATTAGAACAAATGGAATGTGGAGATTTAAAATTATAAGTGGGATTTTGCCAGAATGTCCATACTTAACTATTTTTTGAAAAGCATTGGATAGATTTAAGTTTGATTTACATTTTTTATCATCTTAATTTCTTGTGTAAATTCAAATTAAAAATTCAAATTAATCCAGAGAAACCTTCAAAATGAATCAATACATCCCTTTAATAGAAAATTTCCAGAAATACTAATTGGTAGAGAAAGCTTCATTTCCTAGCAACAAGTCTCATGCCAACATTATATTTTTCTGACCATGAATATGCATTATATCATAGGATTATAATTGCATTTCAAATTGCCATAATTTATAGTTATTTTTTCCTGCATATACAAACAACAAATTTAAAGACAAATCTAGCAATATGACTAATAATTTTTACCAATTTAAACTGCCATAGAGAAAAGCAATTAAAATAGAGAATTTTTAGGAGTTCTCTTGTGGTGCAGCAGATTAACTGCTGTGCTGTGGGTTTGATTCCTAGCCTAGGAACTTCCACATGCTGCAGGCAGGGAAAAAAAAAAAAAGAGAATCTTTGTTTGCTGACAACTCACTAGTCATACTTAGACAATAGGTAAGCAATTATTATTTTTTTTTTGTTTTGTTTTTTTTTTATGTTAAATTTTAAAACAAGTTCTCATCGTGGCTCAGCAGAAATGAATCTGGTTAGTATCCATTAGGACACAGGTTTGATACCTGGCCTCGCTCAGTGGGTTGAGGATCCGGTGTCGCCCTGAGCTGTGGTGTAGGTCACAGACTCAGCTTGGATGCGGCATTGCTGTGGCTGGGGCATTAGGCTGGCAGCTACAGCTCTGATTTGACCCCTAGCCTTGGAACCTCCATATGCCTTAGGTGCAGCCTTAAAAAGAAAAAAAAAAAAATTGAAACGAACAATTAATTTGCTGAAGACTAACCATATATTCCTAAAATATATTACTATGATGTTGGAGAAGCACATCAAGATTTCTGAGAGTGGGAGTCCCCATTATGGTGCACTGGAAATGAATCCAACTAGTATCCATGAGGATGATGGTTCAATCCCCCACCTTGCTCAGTGGGTCAGGGATCCGGCATTGCTATAAGCTGTGGTGTAGGCTGACAGCTGTAGCTCCGATTCAACCCCTAGCCTGGGAATTTCCATATGCTACAGGTGCAGCCCTAAAAAGCAAAAATAAATAAATAAATAGATATATTTTTTTAAAAAAGATTTCTGAGGGTGAAATAAAAACATACCTCTCAATGATTATATTTCCTTTATATAAAAATTTCATCATTTCTAGGATGTTTGGAAAGACAGACCATTCTTGATTATTTAGAGATCAGAGAGGCTTTTCTTCTGAGTTTTCATAATCAAATTCCTGGATTTATATAAAATTGCATAAGAAAATAAAATAGAAAATACTTACAAATACATATTACAAAACTAGCGATTTATAAAATGAGTCCTCACTCAAATAACAGCATTCTCTATGCCTAGCAATGGATTCTATACTCCTCGTTGCTTAAAGCAGCAGTATCTGGACAATATGATACAAATACAATGCAAATCAAATTTAAAGTGAAAATACAAATATTGCACCAGATGTAAACTTCCTTGAAGTCCCTGAAAGTGATAATTGGCAACTGCTGGAATCTTGGGCAAATGAAAATTCCACCATTCAATCACTGGAGAAGAGAAAAGCAAAAGGGATGATAATAGAGTAGCAGCTTCAAAAGAGAATTTTTTGAATATCAAAGGATTAAGAGATGCTCCTAGGAAAAGGTGGCTTAAAGATGCCACAACAATCCCTAGAGAAGGGACATGTAGTTGCCCAGAGGGTAGGGAGGTGAGAGAGTGATGGAGTTTGGGGTTAGCAGATGCAGACTAGTATATACACAGAATGGATAAATAACAAGGTCCTACTGTGTGACACAGGGAACTCTGTTCAATATCCTGTAATAAACTGTAGTGGAAAAGAATATAAAAAAGAAAATTCTTGTGTGCGTGTGTATGTAGATGAATCACTGCTGTGCAGGAGACATTAACAGATTACAAATCAACACTGCCTCGGTTAAAAAAAAAAAAAAAAAAAAGAATGCGGAGTTCCTGTCATGGCTCAGCGGAAACAAATCTGACTAGAATCCATGAGGACGAAGGTTCGATCCCTGACCTTGCTCAGTGGGTTAAGGATCCGGCATTGCCATGACCTGTGGTCTAGGTTGCAGAGGCGACTCAGATACCACCTTGCTGTGGTGGCTGTGGAACAGGCCAGCAGCTGTAGCTCTGATTTGACGCCAGCCTGGGAACTTCCATATGCTGCGGATGTGGCCCTAAAAAGACTAAATAAACAAACAAACAAATAAATAAAAATAATGCTATGCCCAACTACCAAAAACATTTCTTTGCCATGTTACACCACAAGCCAATGAATGTTTGGCTCATTCTTTGTTCATTCTGAAAATGAACACATCACTGCAGTTATAACCTAAATGTCGTTAAATAAGATAATTTGTTTTCACAAATTTCATTTCATTTTTCAAGCAAAATATCCACCAAATATCTTCTATCTTCCTCTCCTTCCTTCTCCCCTTCCTTCTCCTTTTTTTCATTCTCCTACCTTAGTATTTATTATGAAATTTTGGTCTCTGGGGTTAAGAGGATCCACCTAAAGTGGACTTTTCCAGTACCAAATAGTGTCAGATCATGGGGTCCATCTGGGCAAAAACAGAGAAAGGAATGAACCAGAGTGGTTTTAAATCTCAGTATTCTGAAAGAGATGAAAGAGCAGGCATTTGGGGACATAGACAAAGACACTTGCTCTGGAATGCCATCATCTTTTTGAGGTGGAATATCAGACATCAGTGGCCTTTTCCCAATTCTCAACATTTGACCTCTCAGTGCTGGAGGCGTCTTTTAAAGAGAAAAATGCGATCCTGATATTTTTCAGTCTCTTCTTCCCTGCACCCACCTTATTCATGTACAATCCCAAACTCTTCTTTAAAATAGATTTTTTTCAAGCTTAAATGATGTTTCTTCTACATCTTTTTCCTTTTAATCTCCTATTGCATCTTGCTCCTTCTGCCTCCGAAATGTCGTTTTCAAAGTATTGAAAAGTATTTCTCAATACTTTTTCCTTGAATGTCCGGGAAATCAAGAATTAGGTTTTTGAAGTGTTTTTATTTACCACCTGGTTAAACAGGGACATTTCAGAGATCCTTCTAAATACATGTCTGACCAAGAACATTTTTTTTTCTACAAGAAAATCAAGTTTTAACAAGTCAAACAGGTACCATTTGCACAATCTCAGGAGGAGGCCGTTCTTGTTGCATTACTATTCTGCAATGTGTGGAAACAAATCTCTCACATCCTTCCCTTTCATTCTGGATTTGAAAGCAAATCTCTTTCTATTCAATGTATTCCTTTTATTAATTCTAACCATCAGAGAAAACGATAACCAGAATAAATTTTCAGTCTCTTCCAGCCTTGAGTAATTGAAAAGGGGGATATGACTGAACAGCTTTGCTCATCATAATTCAGCCAAGACCATCCATGCAAGTGAGAAATAAGAAATATTGGTACCTATGCCCTGGTACATTCTAATGAACCATAGAATATTTTGGTCACCCCTAATTCTAGTATAGATGCCCAAGAGAAATATTAAGCATAAATTTTAGGTTAATTAAAATCTTAAGATGCAGCCCCTATTTGCAATTTATTTGCATATCCTTCAGATATGTTATGGTTGATCTCAATAGACGATTTTAAAGAAAATCTCACCAGTGATATAGCTCCAGTATAAAATGTGAAATGATTATTCCTTACAGAAACATGATTTATGCAAGATTTTATTATATTTTACGTAAATGGTTATTAAGTAAATTGTGGTTAATTGACTGAGATTATAAACTTTTATAAATTGTTTCATGATATTCTTAACTTCATTTATGCAGAGTATGAGTAATAGATCATAGAAAGGAGCTGTTATCCCTTCTAAAGTCAGGTTGGAAAGTAATAAAAGAGGGTTTATTATTTTAAAAACAAATTTACAGTTGTGAGATTATTCTTCCTGTACTTCATTTCAGTGAGTTAAAATACTAATTTTCACAAACATGAATATTTTAACTTTTACTATATTTAAAAACTTAGCCAACTTTGTAAAATAATGAGTACTGTATTCTTATTCAAATTTTCATTAGGAATTTCAATAAAAAGACTATTTTTATTAAATGGTACATGAAGAAGGAGATAACACGTGACGCTACTTTAAAATACAGAGGTTGTATTCCAGTCTACTTGGTATATGACTGTACTTCCCTTCTCTTCCAAAGAGCTTGATACCATTTTCCTCCTTAAATTTTTCCTTTAAGAAACACATTGTTTAGAATTCATATTGCTCTCTTAGCAAAGTTGGGTCCTTTGTTGCTTTGATAGGATTTGGAGGTCTTGATTCATGTTTGCATAGAACTAAATTAGCACCGTATATCCCTCCGCTACTGAAACTATTTTACTGTATTTTTGTCATAAATTGATTTTAAAATGTTTGCCTTATAAAGGAAACAATTGCATTGCTGTACTTAAACACTTCATAAACCAAATTTAGTGATCTGTTTATTTTTTACCGCCGTGGCACATGGAAGTTCCCAGGATAGGGGTTACACCACAGCCACAGCAATGTGGAATCCGAGCCATGTCTGCAACCTACATCACAGCTCAAGGCAATGCCAGATCCCCAACCTACATCTTCATGGATAATAGTTGTATTTTTTTCCCCTGAGCTATGAAGGGAACTCCCTGGCCGGTAACTCTTTGACTTTATGAATTTAAGAATGAATTCATTTAATCTTATATCCTACTACAATAATAAATTTATGTGTTTGTACTATTACATTTACATACATTTGGAAGTTCCTGTCGTAGCTCAGTAGTTAACGAACCCGACTAGTATCCATGAGGGCATGGTTTCAATCCCTGGTCTCACTCAGTGGGTTAAGGATCCGGTGTTGCTGTGAGTTGTGGTGTAGGTCACAGATGCAGCTTGGATCCCATGTTGCTGTGTGGTATAGGCTTGCAGCTGCAGTTCCAATTTGACTCCTATCCTGGAAACTTCCATATGCCACAGGTGTGGCCCTAAAAAGACAACAAAATTTACGTACATTTGATCTTAGTTGTATTACATAATGGTTTGTTCTGTGTTTACTTGGTTGTAAATTTATTTATTTATTTATTTATTTATTTGTCTCTTTTTGCCATTTCTTGGGCCGCTCCTGTGGCATATGGAGGTTCCCAGGCTAGGGGTCGAATCGGAGCTGTAGCCACCGGCCTACGCCAGAGCCACAGCAACGCGGGATCCCAGCCTCGTCTGCGACCTACACCACAGCTCAAGGCAACGCCGGATCATTAACCCACTAAGCAAGGGCAGGGATGGAACCTGCAACCTCATGGTTCCTAGTCGGATTCGTTAACCACTGCACCACAACGGGAACTCCTTCTTGGTTGTAAATTTAAAGTATAACATCGAAATGCATATACAAACTGATCTATGAAGAATGCAAATATATTTCAGTTTTTAGGAAATAAAATGATGTATTTATCTTTTTTTTTTGTCTTTAGGGCCGCACCCATGGCATATGGAGGCTCCCAGGCTAGGGGTCTAATTGGAGTATAGCTGCCATCTTATGCCACAGCCAAAGCAATGCCAGATCTGAGCCACGTCTTCGACCTACACCACAGCTCACGGCAACTCCAGATCCTTAACCCACTGAGCAAGGCCAGGGATCGAACCTGCAACCTCATGGTTCCTAGTCAGATTCATTTCTGCTGAGCCATGATGGGAACTCCCATTTATCTATTTTACTGTCTTAAATTATTTCCTTTTTTTGAAAAAGTTAGTAGGAGTTCCCTGATGGCCTAGCGGTTAAGGATTTGGTGTTGTCACTGCTGTGGCTGGGGTGTGATCTCTGACCTAGGAACTTCCACATGCCACACATGTGGCCACTGATCTTTTTGGAAGATCAGTGACTCAAATACTGTTGAAAATAGCTATTACCACTATTTTAAAACCAGTATACTTAATAAAAAATACTTGAAATACAAGAAATACTCATTTCAAGTAATACTTAACAATTTTTGAATAATTATAAAGCACTTAGAAGAGCTGAGCTTGTCAAGACTGCTTGACCTATGAACATATTAGTGAAGTAATTCTATTTAAAAGATATATTTTATGAATGAGAACAAGGGAGGATATGGGGCTATGGTTCTATTTGATTTGATACTAAATTTCTTCTCTGAGTAAGCAGATTAAATTTTTGTTTGTTTTTTGTTTTTGTATTTTTTTATGTTTTCCTTTTCCTCTGTATTTTCTCACTTCTTTTTTTTTTATTACTCAAATGAATTTATCACATCTGTTGTAGTATAATGATTATTCACAGGATTTCCATCCCACAACCCCAGCGCATCCCCCTACCCCCCCCAAACAGTCTCCTTTGGAGACCATAAGTTTTTCAATGTCTGTGAGTCAGCATCTGTTCTGCAAAGAAGTTCAGTCTGTTCTTTCCTTCAGATTCCACATGTCAGTGAAAGCATTTGATGTTGGTGTCTCATTGTATGGCTTACTTCACTTAGCATGATAATTTCTAGGTCCATCCATGTTGCTAAAAATGCTGGTATTTCATTCATTTTAATGGCCGAGTAATATTCCATTGTGTATATGTACCACATCTTCTGGATCCACTCCTCTGTCAATGGACATTTAGGTTGTTTCCATGTCTTGGCTATTGAAAAGAGTGCTGCAATGAACATCAGAGTACATGTGTCTTTGTGAGTTGTGGTTTTCTCTGGATAGATGCCCAGGAGTGGGATGAGGTACCACCTTACACCAGCCAGAATGGCCATCATCAAAAAATCTACACAAACAATAAGTGCTGGAGAGGGTGTGGAGAAAAAGAAACCCTATTACACTGTTGGTGGGATTGTCAATTGGTGCAACCACTGTGGAAAACAGGATGGAGATTCCTCAGAGAACTATTCATAGAACTACCATTTGATCCAGCAATCCCACTCCTGGACAGCAGATTAAATTTTTAATTCAGTATTCTAAAAATTATCTTTAGTTTTTTTTAAAACTATGTTGTACTGATGTCATATAATAACAAATTACCTAAATAGTAGTTCCCATCATGGCTCAGTGGAAATGAACCTGACTAGTACAAGAAGACACAGGTTTGATCTCTGGCCTCACTCAGTGAGTTAAGGATCCAGCGTTGCTGTGAGCTATGGTGTAGGTTGCAGACATGGCTGGGATCTGGTGTTACTGTGGCTGTGGCTTAGGTCAGTGGCTACAGCTTCAGTTTGTCCCCTAGCCTGGAAACCTCCATGTGCTGTGGGTGCGGCCCTGAAAAAGACAAAACAAAAATAAATATGACAACAAAAAATAATTACCTAAATCTGAAGACATCACTATTCAAATTATAGGTTTTTGGTTTTTTTGGTCTGTGGCTCAAGAACAGAATGAGTTTGGTTTTTTGGGGGGTTTGTTTGTTTGTTTGTTTTTGTCTTTTTGCCATTTCTAGGGCTGCTCCTGTGACATATGGAGGTTCCCAGGCTAGGGTTATAATCAGAGCTATAGCTGCTGGCCTACACCAGAGCCACAGCAACGTGGGACCTTAGCTGCGTCTGCAACCTACACCACAGCTCATGGCAATGCCAGATCCTTAACCCACTGAGCAAAGCCAGGGCTCGAACCCGCAACCTCATGGTTCCTAGTTGGATTCGTTAACCACTGAGCCACGATGGGAACTCCCAAGAACAGAATGAGTTTGATTTTGTCTGATTGATTCTCCCCCAAATGCTTAGGCCATTTATTTTGGCACTCTGTAATTCAAGAGTGGAAATTTAATTCCTACCGGAAGATAAAATGTAAAGGAGACATTTCAAAGCTACACTGTCTATTGATCATAATGGGGGTTCCACAAAATCTTGATGGATTTTATTTTTTCTTTTTGGCTGAGGCCCTGGTGTGCTGAAGTTCTCTGGCCAGGGACTTAAATGGGGTCACAACAGTGACAACACAGAATTCTTAACTATCAGGGAACTAACTCCTTGATAGATTTTGTTAAAAGAAGGTATTTTCAGAGTTCCCACTGTGGCTCAGCAGTAACAAATCCAACTAGCATCCATGAGGATGTGGGTTCAATCCCTGGCCTTGCTCAGAGAGCTAAGGATCCAGCTTTGCCTGGGGAGTTGTGGTGTAGGTTGCAGATGTGGCTCAGATATGGCATCAGTGTCACTATGGTGTAGGCTGGCAGCTGCAGCTCGGATTTGAACCCTAGCCTGGAAACTTTCACATGCTGCAGGTGTGACCCCAAAAAGAAAAAAGAAAAAAAAAAGAAGTTATTTTCTTCTGCAGAGGGCATTGTGCACTGACAATTGAAGTTAGAAATTTTTATGTTAATTTTAACAAATGTGAAATTGGCTGAGTACTTCTATTCTGAATTTGGACAGAGAAGTATAATAATAATCTTTCACATATATAGTTTACAAACTGCTTCAGTTGGCATGTTGAAGCTCCTGGGTCAAGGATCAAATCCATGCCACAGCAGTGACCCAAGCCACTATAGAGACAGCTCTGGATCCTTACCCCACCGTGCCACAAACTGCTTTTATGTAAGGTATTCTCATTTGATCCTCACAGCAAGCCTGGAAGAAGCAATTATTATTTTTCTCATTTTAGAGTTAACAAAAAGGAAGCAAAGATTATAAACTCTGTGACGATGGGATCCGACTGGTCTTCTAGCACCGAAGATAGTGACTGGTATAAAAGCTCTCGAGAACCATCTAATGCAAGAGAATACATGGAAGAATGCACCACGTGGCTTAACTAAGGTCAAAAAATGAATAAATGACAGGGCTAGGGCTTGACCATATATCTTAGAGTTTCAAGAATAAGGTCTTATTTGTTGGTTTTTGTGCTGTTTTGTTTTTGTTTTTTGCCTATTCGTTCGTAGTTGTCCCACCTCTTCTGTTTTCTCCTGCCTGCTCTGCCCTCAATAGATCCTCATGAATTCTTTTAAAGATATGTATGGAGTATATTTCCCCTTTTAGTTTTAAACACTCTTAGCCATTAAAAATAGCTGGAAAACAAAGGGTCTTTTTCTTTTTCCTGTTCTTTCTGGGTTTTGATAATTACTGCTATCACAGCCAGCATTCACATTCACCTAAAGCAATAAGCCAGAGAGGTGTGAAAATCTCTGACATCAAGTCACTGAGTGTGAAAATAGAACTCTATTGAGAAGATAATATGATCAGAAAAAATTTCAGGTAATATATTTTACCCACACAGACTGGATTGTCATTTCTTGCCTCTGGCAGGATAAGCCTGCATTTCCGGGGCTGTTTGAACAGTTTTGAGAGTGAGACAATAGAAGCTGGGAACATCTTCCGGCACACAGCCTTTGTCCATCTTGTTCTGGTGGCAAAACATTTCCCTTTTTCCCCTCAGGGGCAAGAGGATCTGATGTATTAAAAAAAACAACCAAAATAAAACAAACATAAAACCCAGAAAGGTCCTACCCAGCCCTGCTGGGAGAAAACAAAAGATGAGATTTCAAACCAGACTCACCCACATTTGAGGTCTCACCGTCTTTGTTAACAATCTTATGCTTTCCCAACCATTGCCAGCCAGCGCCCCCCCTTTTTTTTTTTTTTTTTTTGCAACATGATGTTATGCTCTAACCCTGATCTCTAAACAGTAGTATGTCCAGCTATTTCACTTGCACAAGATGCCTACCTGTTCAGACATGAAACCCCATCACCTCTACACTCAATTTACAGAGAGAATCCACAGTTTTGTCCAGGGAGCCAGGCCCCAATAAATCCATAGATTTCAGGTTTGTCTCCATAGTAATCCTACATCCAGCTGAAAGTGTTCCATAGTTAAGAACTTTGTTCTTAAAGCTTTCAGCCACCCAACTCCTGAGACTGTTCCCTCGCTGCATTTTCCTGCTACAAGTCCCATCACATGACAATCTTTTTGGCTCCTCTCTCTCTCTCTTCTTCTCTCCTCCCTTCCTCCTTACCAGACCCCAAACCTATTTTCTCTCTCCTTGTCCATGGAAAGTAGCTTAAACGCTGACTGTTGCTGCTTTGATTTTTGCTAATATCCTTCTTATCCAAACACCTTATCAAGAATTTTCCTAAACCATCTCACAAAAGAAATCACATCTGAACCATTAAGAAAATGCATTTTTTTACATTCTGATTTTACACGCTCACAGGTTTTATTTCTCTTCAGACAGCTAGGTTGTGTTATAAGTTACCAGCTATGACTTTATGAATGACTAGGGGATGGTGTGGGAAAAGGAAGGCAAGCAATGAGAAGAATTTAGTTCTCATTAGAGAACTTGTAGGGTATACGTCATCTGGGAATCACTAGGGGAAAAAGAAAAATTTACCTTAAAGAGAGGGAGTTCCCATTGTGGCACAGTGGAAACGAATCCAACTAGGAACCATGAGGTTGCAGGTTCGATCCCTGGCCTTGCTCAATGGGTTAAGGATCTGGCGTTGCCGTGAGCTGTGGTGTAGCTCACAGCTCTGGCGTAGGCTGGAGGCTACAGCTCTGATTAGATCCCTAGTCTGGGGACCTCCATATGCCGTGGATGCGGGCCTAAAAATGACAAAAGACAAAAAAAAAAAGAAAAAAGAAAGCAGAGGAAGTTTGGATCAGAAATAACGGGCCAAGAGCCAAGCTGTACTATCTGTCAGTTTGTCCTCATTCATTCATTCGAATACCGGAGTTCCCGTCGTGGCGCAGTGGTTAACGAATCCGACTAGGAACCATGAGGTTGCGGGTTCGGTCCCTGCCCTTGCTCAGTGGGTTAACGATTTGGCGTTGCCGTGAGCTGTGGTGTAGGTTGCAGACGCGGCTCGGATCCCGCGTTGCTGTGGCTCTGGCGTAGGCCGGTGGCTGCAGCTCCGATTCAACCCCTAGCCTGGGAACCTCCATATGCCGCGGGAGCGGCCCAAGAAATAGCAACAACAACAACAAAAGACAAAAAACAAAACAAAACAAAACAAAAATGAATACCTGCTCTGCCCTTGGTGCTGACCTGGGTGCTGGGGATATATCAATGAATGAACATAAATTCCTGCTCTCCTGGAATATGCATTCCACAAGGAAATACAGATTAATAAATTAGACAAGAAACTTAAGTATGTAATGTATTAGCTAGTGATACCTACTAGAAACAGAGAAGGCGAAGTAGGGTAGGAAGTGTTCCTGCAAACCAGCCCCTCATAGACTGGTGAATAAACATAAAAAGCATAGCAGTGGAGTTCTTGGTGGCTCAGTTGGTTAAGGATCTGGTGTTGCCACTGCTGTGGCATGGGTCTGATTCCTGGCCCTGGAGCTTCTTTATGCCCACAACCAAAACAAACAAACAATAACAGGAAAACTAGAAGAGCCAATTTCTTTTTTTTTTTTTTTCTTTTTAGGGCCACACCTGTGGCATATGGAAGTTCCCGGGCTAGGGTTCGAATTGGAGCTGCAGCTACCAGTCTACACCACAGCCACAGCAACACCAGATCCTAGCCGTATCTACAACCTACACCTCAGCTCATGGTAACACTGAATCCTTAACCCACAGAGCAAGGCCAGGGATCAAACCCCAGTCTTCATGGATACTAGTGGGGTTTTTAATCTGCTGAGCCACAACAGGAACTCCTGGGAGAGCCAATTTCATATACCATTTTTGAGAGATACCAAAGGCACTAGGCAACATAGTTCAGTTTAGGTACAAGATTGGGGAAAAAGAAATCTCCCTATTTTAGTAAAGCAGTGTTGACCCGAAGTACCTTCCAAAGGCAGCTGCTAGAGACGGTTTTGGACTGGAGAGGTTTGGGGCCCCAAAGGAGTAAGAATGTCAAGATCTCAGGGCATACAGGCTTCTGAGCCCAGGCAGCAGAGATCACTGTGGGGCTCAGAATCAGGACCTGGGAAGAGGGAAAAATCCAGATGCCATGTTGTAGTCAATAGCCCTGGGTTTATGAACAAGGGTGAAATACAGCCTGAAGACTCTATGGCCGGCAGGTAGGGGGCACACTGGATGCGACACAATGGTTAGATGCACTGACTTGCTGGGAAATGTTGAACAGGTGGCTTTCTGAGTGTAATTTGGGCACATGTTGGTTGATATTTGTGTTAAATTCGTAAGACAAATGTGATACTTGTTTGTCAGTGATGGGAGTGAATTCTTTGCTGAATTAGTTTTGTATATCGGAAATATAAATCATTTTTTTCTGTCTATTCATAATGAAAGAGCTGCAGACATGATATGTTAGTCTGAATTATTTTCTTTTTTTAAATTTTTTTATTTTTTGGAGTGCCCAAGGCACATATGGAAGTTCCCTGGCCAGGGATGGAGCCTGTGCCATAGCAGCAACTCAAGCCACTGCAGAGAGAGCACTGATCCTTAACCCACAATGCCGCAAGGGAACTCCCAAGTCTGTATTATTAATATAGACTTCAAACTACCAAGGTGGTGTTACTGAACAAGGAACTGGCAAGAAATATACTATAGCGTGTCCATCATAGACATTTAAAAATAATTTAATTCACATCAAGAGGATAGATAAAAGAAAATGTAGTAAAACATACAGAAGTGATGAGTTTTAAATATTTATTAGTTTTGTTTTAAGAAATAACTTATTTAATTTTAAGTCTACACAATGTGGTTTTTAATAATGCCTATGCTTAAGAAGTAGCAAGAAAAATTCCTATTCATTTAATACTGGCTCTTGTGAGTATAAGCCAACTACCACACATCACTGGTGGATTATAAAACTATGTAAGTGTGGATTGTTAATAATGTGACTTAATGTTTGTTCTCAGGCTCATGTTGCCCTGAAAAGGAAGGTTAAAAAAATAAAATATTCAGTCCTTTAATTTTACTATATTTGCTGTGATTAGACTGTTGCTTTTCTTTGAATATCTAAGCAACCCATTTCCAGATCTCTCTTCCACTGCATAAATGAGCAAATAGTAATCTCAGCCATTATTTGTTGACTCCTGCTGGCTTTCCTCTCAAGAAAGTGACTTTTCACTGATTCTCCCTCAAATTCTAGAAGTTCCTTTTTTCATTCAGCTAGATACTAGCTATAGTTACTACTATCTAATATGTAATAGGTTGAGTCAGATGAAATTGCTGTTACCTGACCAGTTTTGCCCTACAAAAAACTGTTATTTCATCTTTTTCAATCTAATTTCTTTGCTCTAGTCAACCTGATGCCAACATTCCCCTGTCATTTGCATCTTTGTGTTTACTTCAGATGAATCTTCCTCCTTTTCCACTGCTTCAAACCTCTGTTTTCCCAGACAGCTCTGCTTTCACTTCTTCCATAAAACCATCCATGATCACTCCGGTCTTCTTTAAGCATTTCTTTTCTTTTCTTTTTTTCTTTTTGGCCACCTCAGGGCATATGGAGTTCCTGGGCCAGGGATCAGACCCCAGCTGAAACTGTGACCTATGCTGAAGCTGTGGCCATGCTGGATCCTTAACCCACTGTGCTGGGCTGAGGATCAAACCTGTGTTCCAGCACTCCAGAGGTGTTGCTGATCCCGTTTTGCAACAGCAGGGACTCCTTTTTTAAGCAATTTTATTATTATTATTATTATTTTTTTGTCTTTTTGCCATTTCTAGGGCCGCTCCCACAGCATATGGAGGTTCCCAGGCTAGGGGTCCAATTGGAGCTGTAGCCCCCGGCCTACGCCAGAGCCACAGCAACGTGGGATCCAAGCCGCATCTGCAACCTACACCACAGCTCATGGCAATGCCAGATCCTTAACCCACTGAGCAAGGCCAGGTATCGAACCCCCAACCTCATGGTTCCTAGTCGGATTTGTTAACCACTGAGCCACGACGGGAACTCCTAAGCAATTTTAGGCATTCTCTTCCCTGATCTTTTATGATACTTACATGTACATCACATAACCAAACACTTTATTATAATGTCTTGTATCATATTAGTTGTATTTCTTGTATTAGTCTTGCCTGTAGACAGTAAATTCTCTGAAGGGAGAGACTACAAGTTAAACTATAATCTTACAATGCATAATTGTGCTGAAAATCAGTACCCTGTTATTTAAACAGATTTGGACTTAAAGTCCTTGGAAGCTAAACTCTATTAAAACTAGGTTATGTAGGTGCCTAAAACATGGGCTTTGAAGTCAGGCAGACCTGGATCTCTTTCCTTGTTCTGCCATTTGTAAGCTGTGAGTCCTTGGGATGGTTCCTAAACAATCTGAAGCCCCTTTCCCTCTTCTGCCCAGTGGGCAGAGAATGATGTATGTAACATTGGGTGATTGTTAGGATTATATATGTCTACATTATTAGACTCTTTGTGGAAATATATATATATATTGTCTTTTCTAGGGCCGCTCCCTCGGCATATGGAGGATCCCAGGCTAGGGTTCCAACCGGAGATGTAGCCAGAGCCACAGCAACTCGGGATCCAAGCTGTGTCTGCGACCTACACCACAGCTCACGGCAACGCAGGATCCTTAACCCACTGAGCAAGGCCAGGGATCAAACCTGCAACCTCATGGTTCCTAGTCAAATTCATTAACCAGTGTACCACGACGGGAACTCCTCTTTGTGGAAATGTGAACCCAATGGACCCTTGAACAGTTGACCGTTGGACAATGGGTGTTTGAAATGTGCACTTATATGTGGAATTTTTTCAATAAATATACAGTTGGCTTTCCATATCTATGGAATGCACATCCTTGGATTTAACCCATTGTGGATCACGAAGTTAATATATGATCCAAGGCTGTGCTGAATCCCCAAAAATGGAAACTGCTGATATAGAGGCCTACATGAACTTGAGTATCCTTGGATTTTGGTATTGTGGTGGGTCCTGGAACCACCCACCTCCAGCCACGCCAAGGAATGACTGTCTATTTTTCTCAATGATCTGAGTAATTCAGGTAAAGGTAAGATTATCATTGTATATGTCTGGCTTAAGAATGAAAAGTACTGTTACAGTTAATTTTAAGATGATGTTTTTTGGTTTGATGCAACTTGCCAATCTCCCAGTCAACACCAAAAGTGGCATATATATTTGGTATTTTGAGGCTGGGGGTAGGGCAGATATTTTTAAAAGTTGAAACACATTGGATTCCTGTCTAGTTGAGTATCCAAGAGGATATTGTGATTCTTATTACCTAAAAACAAATTTATTCTTATTTTTGAACCTAGAGTTTTTATACAGTAATAAGTGATAGCATTTATTAAGAACTTACTACAGAGTTTCCACTGTGCTGTGGTGCAGTGGGTTAATGATCCAGTGTTGTCTCTGGTGGTGCAGGTTTGATTTCTGGCTCTATACAATGGGATAAGGATCCAGCGTTGCTACAGGTTCGGAGTAGGTTGCAGTTGCAGCTCAAATTTGATCCCTGGCCCAGGAACTTCCATATGCTGCAGGTGCAGCCAAAAACAAAACAAACAAACAAAAAACCTTACTATGTACCAAGGACTTTGCTAAGAGTATTAGCTTACTTTACTGTACAACAGCGATGAAGTGTTTTTTATTATCCCAACTTCACAGATGAAAAAATATATAAGCTATCTTTTGAGATAGTTGAGATAGTGAGAAAAGCAACTAAAAGAAGGCATATGCAAAAATTGAGGAGAGATTTAATAAACTTTCTCTTACAGACTTGACTTTACAGTAGTAACTAGATTTTAATTCAGTGTTCTAAACTCTAAAATGTATCATGGAAGGGCTATTAAGGTTTATTATCAATACCAGCAAAGTGAATCCAATATGAACAAGGCATAATTTGCAAAATAGCAGATGAGAAAGGAAAAAAAGTAAAGCTGAAATGTACTTTGTAATTGGTCATTGCTTTCAGGGACAATGGTATATAGTCATTCACTCATTTACTTCCCTCTTTATTGAACACATGCTGTGTCCAAGTCATACTTAAATATTCTGGTTACCTTTCACCTGTCCTTGGAAAGAAATTTAAATTATTGTATGAATTTTGATTAAACCGATTACATAATTTTAAAACACAGTGAACCCAAACTAGGGCCAATGCTCATTTCCTAGATGATCTTCTTATGTGCAAACAAACAGCAGCTGGATTTCAACAGAATTTAAAACAAGCCGTGGGTAAATTTTACTAACAGCTGTTTTTGGTGATTTTTGTCAACAGAATTTTCCTGCTTTGCATCACAACATTCTTTTATTGTAGTGCCCCCTCAAAGAATAACTTGCTTGCTTTAATCACGTTTACAGAGATTTATGACTTGATGCTTATTCAGTGGTAGAGCTTCTCAACACAAAATGTCAGTGAGCCTGTTATAAATTGCTTCTGGCGTTCCTACTCTATCTTTTATTTGGCTGGGAGTATTTCCACCTGAAAGTGATAAATTCCTGCTATAACCACTTTATGTGCTTCAGTAATTACACTGTTCAGAAAAAAGGGGGTTTCTACTGAGGTGTCTCTTTAAAAACTGCAAGCAATAAAAGGCAGTGGAATGGGCTGAACTCTGAAGTCTGTTGAACAAAAAACAATGACCAGTGAAATATCTGTGTCAGACTGAGTTTGATAAATGATGAGGAAACACGGAAGACACCAAAACCTTTAAAACCACTGCTGCGGGGACATAGTAATGTAACTATGTCCTTAGACTAGTTACTTTTGATCCTGTGACAGAAACTTGGCCAGCATCCACGAGAATGGGGTTAACACCCTTTCAAAAACCATTTCAAAATATCTAGATGCTTCTAGAGACTTAGGTAATTTTTCAGTAAATTCCAAGGTCCACATGACATTGAGACTGTGTCTATATATGCAACTCAAAGAGACTGCAGCCACTAACTTGATCAGAACAGAGTTGTAGAACTATATATACCGATCAAGGAGTTCCTGTTGTGGCTCAAGGGAAAGGAATCCAACTAGAAACAATGAGGTTGCCGGTTTGATACTTGGCCTTGCTCAGTGGGTTAAGGATCCAGCGGTGCTGTAAGCTGTGGTGTAGGCCACAGATACAGCTTGGATCCTGCGTTGCTGTGGCTGTGGTGTTGGCTGGCAGCTGTAGCTCTGATTCGACCCCTAGCCTGGGAACCTCCACAGGCCGTGGGTGTGGCCTTAAAAAGCAAAAAACAAAAACTATACTGATCAAGAGGGATTCTCATTCATTGTATAGCATCCGTAGGTGGTGGATTCTGATTAGTTTTGGCTGTCCTGTTTTGTTTGCTTCATATAAGCTGTCTATTTACACAGGACTACTTTTTAATTGCTGAGGGCTTTTTTGCCATTAAATGAGGAACAAAATATTGTAAATAAAAGATATCCAAGTTAATCGAACAAAAACTATAAGGATTTTCATTATCAGGTCCTAACACCATGCCAAGGGTGAGATTAGGAAGCTAGTAGCTACCTCATTTTTTTTTTTTAATTTAACTTTATTTTTATTTATTTATTTATTTATTTATTTTTGTCTCTTTAGGGCCGCACCCGAGGCTTATGGAAGTTCCCAGGCTAGGGGATGAATTGGAGCTGTAGCCTCGGGGCTATGCCACAGCCACAGCAACAGCAGCTCTGGTCTGAGCTGCATTTCCAACCTACACTACAGCTCACAGAAACATGGGATCCTTAACCCACTGAGCGAGGCCAGGAATGGGACCTGTGGCTTCATGGATGATAGTCAGATTTGCTTTTGCTGAGCCATGACAGGAACTCTTTTTTTTTCTTAATTTTTTTTTTTTTTTCCTTTTTTGGCTACTCCACAGCATATGGAGTTCCCAGGCCAGGGATCAGCATCTGAGCAGCTGCGGCAATGCCAGATCCTTAACCCACTATACAAGGCTAGGAATCAAACCTGCATCCCAGTACTCCCGAGATGCTGTCAATCCTGTTTCCCCACAGCAGGAACTCTGATACTTCATTTATAATGATACTAAAAAGAGATAATGATTTTTAAGCAGAACTGAAATTTCCTTTTAGAGTTATTGCATCATGTTTGCAAAGGAATCGCTATGACAAATATCTCTGTTCCATAATCACAGAATGAGCAGCTCCGTCTTGCTCAGAAGATGTACTCTTTCATAAGAGAATTTTAAAGCAAGCATAACTGGCTTAGTGTAACTTAACAATTCTTTTTTTTTTTTTTTGTCTTTTCTAGGGCTGCTTCCTGCCGCATATGGAAGTTCCCAGGCGAGGGGTCTAATCAGAGCTGCAGCGGCCAGCCTACACCACAGCTACAGCAACACCGGATCCTTAACCCGCTGAGCAAGGCAAGGGATGGAACCTGCAACCTTGTGGTTCCTAGTCGGATTCGTTAACCACTGTGCCACGACGGGAACTCCTAACTTAACAATGCTAAAACTAGTTCTTAAGATAGGAAAATGTGTTTTGTACTCACTGCGAGTTAAGCTTTAATATATGTATTAAAGTTCAGAACAGTCCATTGAGAAGGGATTTGCATTGGTTGTGCTGCATTCCTGGTTTAGAACAGTTTCATAGTTTGTTATTCCTTTCTCACAACAACCCTACAAATGTGAGGTTGGCATATATTAATCATGCATTTAGAAAAGATGAAACTAAGTTCCAAGACAGGTTAAACAGTTGGCTCGTGGGTGCAATTCTAGGAAATGGCAGGGCTTGGTTTATAACCCAGTTATGCTTGACTCCTGAGCTCTATGGCACTTAATCATTATGCCACATTGGATTCCAGAAAAAAATGGCACAGAGCTTATGACTCTAACTTAGGTTAATAGCATTGCCACGTAACGAGGCTAGCTCAGTCAAATGTGGAGAGCAGACACCACACTCCAAGATGCTGTGGAGGTTTGTTCCACTCCACTGATTACCACATTCAATGGCTCTTCATCAGTTGTTTTCAAACTGCATTTTCTGGGGGGAATTCTCGGTTTCACAGAGGTCCTTGCAAATAAAATTTATATCTGTCAAAGAGAATTCACTCAAAAGAATTGTTGTGGTTGATTTCACTGCATGACACCATAATTAAAAGCCAGAGAAGAATTAGTGTACATGCTGAATTTGTGAGAAAGCTTCACATTCCACAGGCCAAGAGACTGGATATTATGCTTGTCCCATTTTGCTTGTTATATATGTTTACCCAAGTGAATATGAAGAAGCTTTACTACTTGTAAAATATTTCACAACACAACAGAAGAACAAAATTAGCATTTAGACTGTTTTCCACAAATCCTTATAGTGAACCTGAAAACTGGGTAAGAGATCCAGGCCAGAGATACCTTTGGACTACAGAAGAATTACAGATGGTAATCAAAGTGATGGGGGGGTGGGTATGGAGTGAGAAGAATGGATAAGTGGGCTAAAGCAAGCCAATTTCTGGGTTGCAGTATTCCCCTGGGACTGGAGTGGTATGTTGGGGTAGGATGAGTACTTTTGGAAGAGTCAAAGATTCTGGGGAATGCTGCTTAATTGAAAGAGGAGGAAGATAGACTAGGAGTGAAATGGAACAAGCCTAAACTTTGATGGACTCAGGAGGTCCTTGCAGGGAAATGGAAAGGGAAATAAGATACCATTTAGCCCTTTTAATTTTATGTATTTCTTTTGCTTTTTTTTTTTTTTTTTTTTTTTTTTTTGGTTAGGGCTGCACCTGTGGCATATGGAAGCTACCAGGCTAGGGGTTGAATCAGAGCTGCTGCTGCTGGCCTACACCACAGCCACAGCAAGGTGGGATCTGAGCCATATCTGCAACCTACACCAGAGCTCATGACAATGCTGGATCTTTAACTCACTGAGCAAGGCCAGGGACTGAACCCACATCCTTATGGATACTAGTCAGGTTCGTTACTGCTGAGCCACAACGGGAACTCCCATTTAGTCCTTTTTAAAGTGGAGAGAGGATATTGTTGACACCCTATGTTAAGGCTTTACCAGGACCCTATAGATGGACTGGATTTCCCTGGGGAGGTTTTCACACATCTTTGGTGTACCTCATCCTGGATTGTCCATCTTTTACCTGCACACTTAATGGGCATGGGAGAAAGAATTGGCTCTTCAAATTCAGGATCCAGGACTGAGAGGAAGAGTTGGTTCAAAAACACATAACCTATTTCCACCAAAAGCAAAGTATCTGCCACCTGAGCTATAACACTGCGGGGCTGGGAGGAAAGAAATGGAAGGGGAAATTGCAGATGGGCAAGTAACATTGCTTATTCTCTTGTCACTTCATCAGGGCCACCATCAAACAGCTGTGGAGAATTTCATGAGCCTTGGGGAGAGCTAGTGGAGCAGAGGTAGAAGGAAAGAAAAGAGGAAACTAATAGGAGAAAGAATTCATTGCACCTGCTTCACAGTTTATTTAATAGCACTGTACATACAGGCCAGTAACAATTGCTTGATTCTCAAAGCATATGACCAAAATGCGAAATTTTCTTTTACTCTGATTACAGTTAAATTACATCCTAATTTAAAAAAAGCACCTGATAAAAATATTGGTGACAGTTTATGGTAAGTAAAGCATTCGTAGTATTGATCATCTTCATATTAATTTTGAGTACTTAATGCAGGTGATTTTACACATATCTCATTTAATAATTCCACAGATCTACAGGATAAACACTATTATCCCCGTTTTGCAGATAAGGAAATAAATGCTCAGAGAACTTAAGACTTGATTTAAACTACATAATTATTCAGTGAAGGAAGTGGGATTAGAGTAGGACTGCTTGACTTCTGAAATCTCCAGCTAACTCCATTAAATACCAAAGCATCTCTCCAAGTTCATCTAAGTTTTCTAGAGTTTGAGTTCTCTGCAAAGAGAAAGCAATGCCTGAACATGGTTAAAAATCAAGGATTAACATTTTTGCTACCTCTGAGTTTAAATATATGTATATTTATACACATATATATATTTACACATATTTGGTTAGTTTCCCATGCTATCATAATAGGTCTGTTAAAATACCCTATTATGGAGTTCCCGTCGTGGCGCAGTGGTTAACGAATCCGACTAGGAACCATAAGGTTGCAGGTTCGATCCCTGGCCTTGCTCAGTGGGTTAAGGATCTGGCATTGCTGTGAGCTGTGGTGTAGGTTGCAGACGCGGCTCAGATCCCACATTGCTGTGGCTCTGGCGTAGGCCGGTTGCCACAGCTCTGATTAGACCCCTAGCCTGGGAACCTCCATATGTCTCGGGAGCGACCCTAGAAAAGGCAAAAAGACAAAAGAAACAAAACAACAACAACAAAACCCCTATCATATCTTTAGTAATAGTTCTGCTTCTATTGGCCATGTGTTTATGTGGAAATGTTTTTGATAGCTGCAGTGTAGCTTAAGGATTGGAAGGACTTGAGTGGACACCAGGATACCTGTTAGAAAGCTATGGGAACAACCCAGGTCAAAATCAGGTAAGTGGACCTGTTAAGAGTTCAGAGAAGTAGGGAGACTTGAGAGTAAGTTGGGGTAAAAATGCAAGGATTGACAGTGAATTGGCTGAAGAAGGTGAAGGGGCGTGTATTAGGTTTTATCTGTGTATATGGAGGTCAGTGAAAAGCCTGGGTTGGGAGTAGAAAGTTACTTTTTTAGGAGTTAAGAATGGCATCTTCGGTGTCACGAGCAAAGCTTTTCCAACCTCAACAGTAGTCGAAACAGGACTTCTTCTAGAAAACGCTCAACTAACTTTCTCGGTTTGTGATTTTCCTTTGATTAAATTCGGCTAAGAGTCTCTCAAATCCTTGCTCTAGGAAAGCAAAGACTGACCCAAGCGCTCGCTTTTCTCCCTCCCGGAAAAGGCTCCGGCCCCGCCCCCTTTCAAGCCAACAGCAGGGGCCCTACGGCGGCCCCGCCCCGCCCCGCCCGAGGCCCCGCCCCAGCCGGGCCCGCGCGCCCGCACTTTTGGCGCGTTTCGGCCCTGCCCCCCTACTCCGCGCGCCCCGCCCCCTAGGCGTCCCGCCGGCAGAAACGCGGGAACTGTCGGGCCCTGGGGTAGGGTCGCCCGCTGGCGGAGTCTCGGTGATTGCTAGAGTCAGCCCTGCCTTCTGCTTTCCAAGGAGCCTTTCCCCCTAGGGCGGGGCGATGCCGGGGAACCGGCTGCCGAGGGTCCGCTCAGGGAACGAGCCTCATCCCGCGCCCTCCATGGAGCCGGCGGGTCGCGGGGCCTGGGCCCACAGCCGCGCCGCGCTCGCCCGGCTGGAGAAGCTGCTGCGCTGCTCGCGTTGGTAAAGACCGACCCTCTAGGGGGCTGCTGGGAGGGCTGCGGCGGGGCTGGGGTGGTCTCTGTCTTGGGGGGGGGGGTGCGGGGATCTTTTCAAACTCCGTTTTGTTCCGTTCACTCTCGTCCCGCAGTTGAGCTGGCGAGCAGAATAAGTATCTGCCCAGGGGAATGATTTTAGTTATACCCATTCTGGGCCCCATTCACATTCTTTCTGGGTGGCTTTCTAGCCTTTTTTTTGCACCAAACTCAGCAAACACGGTAGTTTTTGAACTTTAGCGCGCTTACGAATCATTCAGAGGTGTGGCTAAAAATCGGATCCCTGATCCCACCTCCAGAGTAGGCTGGAAGGCGATTCTGTGTAGGGCTGAGGCATCTGCAGGCTCACAGGGCCCTTGATTCTTGTGATCACGGTAATTCCAGAATGTTAGGCCGAGGGCTGTTAAGGGTGAGGAGGCCCAATAAATTTGAAGCAGCTGTCACTCTTTGCCGAACTAGCCCCTTTGACCTTTTCCTCTGTCGCAGCCGCATTTGGGGAGGGGGGAGAGTGTGCGGGGGGGACCCTTGTTGGGGGTAGATTGATGATGGCAATGTGATAGACACCAACAATTTCTCATTCAGTTTCACATTCTCTTGATTTGATTGAAGACCGTATGGCTTGGAGTTCCAACTCTTAGAGATACTATATTATTTTTTTGCTTGTTTCCCTTCATGCTGTTACACCATGGGAATCCTTTCAGTTCATGGTTTTCATTCCATCTGAAGATATCATTTTCGTGACTGGTATGCCTTGCTTCTCCTCCTGTAGCTCTTTCTAGTATAGAAATCAAGAAGGTTTGTAAAACCCAAGAAGGGCTCATCTCGCTTTTCATTTCTTCCAAGAGCATTTATTGAGCACCTGCTGTGTGCCCAGCTCAGTATTTCTGCATCGGTACCACTCTGGCAGGTTTCCTTTCTGCTTGTAGCTGTTCTATCATATTTCTTTTTTTGGACTTACTTTTGATCCCATCCCTCCACTCCCCCCACCCCATTTCTGACTTACAGAGCTTAAACATAAAGCATAAGTAAACATAGCTTTTTCTTTAAAAATGAAAAGGACTTAACACAGTTTTGTGCTTATATTTTATGTTACAAAAACTTTAAAACCTGTGACAAAATGTCATCATTACACTCCTTAGAAAAACGGCACTTGTGCGTGAAATTATTCTGAGTTGTGTTTTCCCATTGCATAGGGGTCATCCACTTGAGAATAAGAAATTTAAAACTGGCTCTGCTAGTTACTGTAATCACACCTTAATAGTTAAGCACATTTCTGCATGGGAGGCACTAGGACAGCAGCGGGATGCTTGGTCTAGACTCAAAGAGTCAGACTGCCTGGGGTCAGGTTCCAGCTTTTGACACTGTTGAATGGACCCAGTCATTCATCCTATCTGTGCCTCTGTTTCCTTATCTGAGTGATAATAGTGCTCAGTTCATCCTCCTGTGAAGTTTCATTAATAATTAAAAAAATTATTGAGTCCCTATTCTAGGCATTGGAGATTCATTAGTAAACAAAGCAGATAAAAAATGTCAGCCCTTTTGAAACTAACATTCAGTGGGAGAGAAGAAACTAAATGAAATCATACATGTAAAGTGTTCAGTGTAGTGATTGTCCTAGAATAAATGATTAATTACAGGGGTCTTATAAAAATACAAAAATGGAAATCTGCTTGCTGAATGGTTTGGGGGAGACAAAAGAGATAATCTATAGAAATAATCTAGGTTGTCTCGAAATCTAATAAATCCAGTTTAACTTTTATCGCTTACCAGTATATTTCCAGTTTTCTACTGAAGTGAGCAGACAATAAGAGCCAAAGAACTGAAAGTAGGCATCAGTAACTAGGTTCAGACTTTTCATACACCTCATCCTGTTGACTGGTTAATGATGTTGAACTCCAGTGATTTTTTTTTTTTTTTCTTTAATGAGTATGTGAACCACTGATTAAATCTCAGCTGTTTCTTTGGTTGCACATTTTAACATAGGGCTCTGCAAACTTTTTTTCTTAAGGGTTGAATGGTAAATATTTTAAGCTTTGCTGGCTGAAAACGGTGTCCTTGTTTTTTTTTGTTTTTTGTTTTTTGTTTTTTTTTTTAACCTTAAAAATGTAAAAAAAAAATTCTTGGCTCAAGGGATATACAAAAACAGTCAACTGGCTTGATTTGGTGCATAGTCAGTAGTTTGCCCAACTGTTTTAACAGGTACAATGTCTTAAGGTTAAAAACCCTTTTTTTGGTGTAACATTTTACATCACATGGGGTTTAGTATTTAGAAATGATTAATGTTCCTCTCCCTGCCACTGTATATTTGCCATTGTCTAGTGAGTAAAGCTTAGCTAGTTGATTTTTACCCATGGGGGAAAAACCCTGTTCTTTCTGCCTGTGCTTTGCCTAATAGCTGCCTGACATCATTGCTCGATGGTCTGCTTTGAATGTTGCTACTCATCATTCAGAGCAACATTATATTATTTGAAATTGTGTGTCAGTATGTCCTTTTTCCAGAGCTCCAAAGTTTTACCCAGTGGGCTAGCGATTACCCCAATTACCCTCACATTCAGCTTGCATCTGTCATTCATCTTGTGCTCCCAGCTGTCACCTGTCCTGTGTAGCACATTGGATTTGTTTTGCAGCAAGCATCACTTGTGGGTGAGGGTGGATTGGCTCCATTAAGGACATCCTTTCTTGACCTTTAACGTAAGTGTGACTCCAAGGTGAAGCTGATGAAATTGTTCCACAGGGCAGATGTGACATTCGTTTTAGGTCCAAGCCTCCCAGCAAGATGGAAGCTATTTAAAAATTTGGAAAAATGAGACAGGAAGACCATATCTTTTGAGAGGCTTACAGAAAGCCTGTGAATAATGTGTTTCTAAAGGAAGCAGGAAGTAGGAGCTGGAATGTAAAAGCTCGGGTGTCTATTTTGTGAATTAAGATAATGAAGTACCTCTTAATATATTTTGGGGGGTGGGGGCTTTGGCTTTTACTGCAGTTGTGGTTCAGAGTTCTAATGACTTAATTGAAGTGTAGTTTGACTTACAGTCTTAAGTTAGTTTCTGGTGTTCGGGAAAGTTATTGAATTATCCATGTATTCATACTCTTTCATATTCCTTTCCATTTGGTTTATTATAGGACATTGAATATAGTTCTCTGTGCTGTACAGTAGGTCCTTGTTCTATTGACTTTTTAATCAACTTTAGGTAAAAATTAAAAAGTAATTTTGTGATTTTTTTTTTTAAGATAGGTGATAGTTTTCTAAATTATCCCTTGTTCTAGTAAAGATAATTCATATTGTTTTCTCTTATATTTTGAGGCCATATAGCTTAGTGGTTAAGAGAATGGATTTTGGACCCTGGCTTCAAATCTTGGCCCAGGGATTTTGGACAAATTATTTCATTTTTGTACGCTTCCTTTTCTTCATCTGCCAAAAGCGTTATTGGTAGTTTCTACTTGATAGCTTTGTTTAAATTAAACGAGTTAAATTTATAAGGTACTCAGAGCAGTATCTCTTACGTTCCAAGTGTTTTATGAATGCTTGTAAAATAAAAGATAGATTTCCTGACTCCAGCTTTCAGCTTTTGTCTTTCTTCTTTAGTTTGGAATGTTCAGAGGCATTCTTCTAGGCCATTGAGCCTTTGATGGGATGATGATTCCCTAGAGTTTGCTCTGGTGCAGCTTCTTCATTAGCACAACAAGCAATCGCTGAGGCACTGCCTAAATGGTGGTGCCTCGGGGACTTTTTCTGCCCAAAAGGAGCCTGTGCTTAACTGTGAGGGATCAAGTATACACACAGTTCAGGGTAAATTATGATGAAAGCCAAGGGGATGCAGAGAAGGGTACTTGGGTGAAGGCAGTGGAGGAAAGCTTCCTGGACTTTGTATTTGCGGCTTGGGTAGATTTTTATAGATAGATGGAGCCAGGTGGAGAATTACGGCAAATAAACAGATGCTAGAAAGCATGTGGAATAAAGAGGGGGAGTGAGTCAGGTGGGCAGAGTTAAGACCTGTTTAGATCCTAGTGATTAAAAGCTCAACGCATTTCATGTGTTTCACATAGTTCCTTCCTAAGGGGAGCCTTTTGTTTAACTTTCCTGGAACTCCGGTCGGTGTCCTCATCTGTAAAATGAGGAAAATGGATGTTCCCAGATTCCAGAATTATTAGTGTTATTGGTTGCAAATTATTGTTTAAAACTTTTAGTGAAATTTGACATACACACAGAAGAGGGCACAAGTTATTGGTGTCCATGTTTCATATGTCCCTCCAAATTGTGGAATTTTATTTACTTTTGTAGTATTTTTATTCTTTGACACCCATCTCCTTCAGTTAGGCTACACATTTCATAAAGAAGAATTTTCCATAGGTTCTTGGGAATAATTATCCATAGGGAACAGTGGGTAGAAGGTGCAGGTCTTTCGTCCTGGGGTTTAGAGCTAGAACCACGACATGCACAGTCCTGTTACAGGCTACAGCATAGCTGGTCTTGTAGGGCTTGTAACGGCTAGAGAAACTTTCCACACACATGGAGCATCCTTTTGTACTGTCCTCCCTTGCCTAGGAGATGGCCATGTAGGTGAAGCTGCTGTTGTACAGGTTTGGGGCTCGGGCTGCGAGTGCAAATTTGAAGGTCATCTACATATAGATGGGAATTGAAGGCATACTTCTGCAAGTGAGCCAAGGAAGAGGATATAAAGGCGAACTCCCATGTCTGAGCCTTGTAACTCAGCGTTTGAACGTCAGGTAGAGGAGGTTATGCTTTAAGGACAGAAATATCAGCACTTACTTAGATACTGTTTTGCTTTGGGGGGAAGGGAATAGAAGATAGAATTAAAAAAAAAACCTCTTTGAGTTGGGTATACATATTCTTGGTGGCTTTTCTGGCTCATAATAGACATTCTAATATAATTAGTCATTACTAGAATTCTGCTGCCCCTTTGACTTTTGGTATATGTGACACATTGATTTATACTGTCTTTATTGACACTGAAAATTGGACATGAATTCTTATTTTTCTCATGTGATTTACTTGAATCTGGCATGCAAAAAAACTATATAAAATAAGATGCTTTCATGTCATTCATACCCCTTGTTAACAGTTTTGTTTATTCTCAAGGTAGGTAAGACAAATTGTTTCATTGGCTTCAGGAGGCTCTGAATTTTAATGTTAAATGCATTGGTCCACACTTAAAAATAGGTTGGGGATTTTCTAAAATGTAAGAGCATTGTAGTAGCTATCTTGCCTGATATTAAATAGCAGTTGATACCTCATGGAAGCTTAGGGAGCCATTCATTTAAGAAATTGGTCTGCTTCAATATGGTGTAATCTTAACTAAATTTTATTTCCTTCTCTTCTTTGTAAAGAAAATTTTATATCAATAGGAGATTTTTCTGAAAAGAAAAAAAGAGTTTGTTTTTCCTACTTAGTTCTTCCTCTGACTGCACCGACCTTTTCAGGTGAACTGCATGTAAAGTAACAGAATATGACTGTAGAAGGGAAAGGGTAAAGTAGTTGAATTTTCAAGGTATAGAAATCCTGTTACTGTGCAAATGTCTTCTTACTCTTCTGGATTTTTTTCCTTCTAATATATATGTATATCAAACAAAAAATAGGGAAAGGTTGAAATAGAATTGTTAATGTAAATGCATTTTTGTTTGTAGTCTTCCACTTGGTTCACTCACTAAGATTTATTGAGAGCCTGCTGTTCATATATAGCACCATGCTAGGTAGGTAATGGTGTGTTGGGGAGTTCAGAGAAAAATGAAAGTAAGATCTCTTGTCTGTAGGACAACAGTCTATTTGGAGACTTGAAAAAAAAAAAAAAAAGAAAAAAGAAATCAGGCAGATAAACTTCAGAATATTTAGTTTTCAACATTGATTTCCAGAGCCTCAGCTGAATGCTACCTGTGGAACTTGTAGAGCATTTTGTACTTAAGCCATATTTTAACTTGGCTTAAACCACAAAATTACCCATCTAGATTATGAGCTCCTAAGGAAAGAGTATAACACAGTCAACTTTGTGTCCTATATATGTCTGCTCTAGGGTACAGGTTTTGCCTAAGTGGTGGCATGGAAACCAAATTCTAGGAATTTCTGTGCTTCTTTGTTTAGTGTCATTTTATTATGTCATCCTGGGCAGTAATTGGAAAATGTGTAGGCTTGATGTAGTTTTTGGGGAGGAGGAAGTGTATTCTAGGCTGGGGATAGTCTGAGCATTTGTGGGCTTGGAATTGGACACAAGGTGTTTGAGAAACATCACAGACACTGATAAGAGCAGGGTTTTTTTTTGTTTTTTTTTTTTTTTTTTGCCTGTACCCTGGGCACCTGGAAGTTTCCAGAGATTGAACCCACACCACAGCAGTGACCTGAGCCTCTGCAGTGACAATACTGAATCCTTAACCCACTGAGCCACGTGGGAACTTGAAGAGCCGTTTTTGTTGAGGAGCAGTAAGGGCAAAGTTTGCCTCGCTTGCAGATTGTGAAGAACTTTTTTTTTTTTTTTTAATTATTTATTATTATTTTTTTCCCACTGTACAGCAAGGGAGTCAGGTTATCCTTACATGTATACATTACAATTACATTTTTCCCCCAGCCTTTCTTCTGTTGTGAAGGACTTTTTAATATTGAAAAGTAATCCATACATATGCCAAAGGACACGGTGTGGTCATTAAATGACCATTTGTTAAATGAATGACAGGTCTGAATCTTCAAGAACACACCATGATCAGTTTCTTGTGTATCCTTTAAGAGGTTCATTTCCTAGGTAAACATTTAGATTGTTTCCAGTCTTGTACTATAATAAACTCAAGACCTGTACTGAAGTGAACACCCTTGTCCATGTACCATTACATTTAAGATTTTTTATTGGAATTATACGTGAACATAGTTGACAACATTAATAGGACCAAAAGTATAATGAAAACATTTTTGCCACATGCCTCATCACCCTTGAGTTCTATACTCCAGATACAACCTCTTTTCATCTGTTTTAATTCTAGAACTTCCACATTGTCACATGTGTTTCTGTTACTAGTTCTTGCCTTTTTTTTTTTCTTTCCCCATTCTAGACATTATTTGTTAACTTCTTTTATCTTCCTACTCTGAGAAATGGGTTTCCTTTCCTCCCCTCCCCTCCCTTCCTCCCTGCAGCATGGAGTTCCCAGAGCAGGGATCAGATCTGAGCTGCAGCTATGATGGAAGCTGCAGCTGCAGCAACGCTGGATCCTTAACCCACTGTGCTGCTGATCCTGTTGCACCACAGTGGGAACTCCAAGATGGGTTTTCTTATTACCAGCTGTCTATTGACTTTCTACTAAGGAGGAGGACTGGATAAAGAATTCAAAGTACAAAACAATTTTCAGTCATTACTGTGAAGACCAAACATCCCTTGTCACCCTTGCCAGGTCTTATGCTCTTCTGAATCCTTAAAAAAATTATATATATAACTGACATTTTATTATTTCTTAATCTCTGGAAGCTTTTGGTATCTTTGCTGCATAGATATCTTTAGTCTTTTGACATTTCAATTTTGCAAGCACGCGTCTGAGATTATCTGAAGAATAAATTCCTGGCAGTAGAATTAGTTGAGTTAAAGTTTGGTATCTTTAAAATTGCGATAGATATTGTCTGGTTGTAATAAGAATTCTTTTATTCCAAAGTGTCTTCTAGCTAAGCTCTAGTTGTCAGAAAGTCTGGTTTTGACAGAGGTCAGTGCCACCCTCTGTGTAAGTGTATCTGTTCTTTGAGCTTTTGCATTAAAGTTATTTTGAACTTGGCACCACCTTCTCCCAGCTTTGGCTCTAACACTTCTCTTCCTGCTCCTTCCCCCAACACACACACACATGCACCTAATTTTCATTCACCCTCCCAGTGTCTTTTCTCATCTATTAACAGCAGTACAAAATATTTTCTAGGTTACTAATTAGAATAATTAGTACAACTGATCAATTAGTCATAGATACTAGATTCATTGCTAAGTACACTGTAGCATCTTGTTGCTGGGTGAAGGATAAGGACTTCTAGATAAAGGGTTCAGAGCCATCTTGAGAAGGAAATTTAAGTTTAGAAACAGAATCAAGGCATCGAGTCAGGTATTAGCAGAGAAAACCAGAGGCTGTGGACTGCACCCTGGGGGTAAGCGTATACCAAGAGATAGGAAAAGCAGCAGCTAAGGAAGCACTGAAATAGGCAAATGTAAACGTGCTGTAAGAAAACTAAAACTCAGTGGAAGGAAAAGTTTTAGGAAAGAGGGTGAGGTTGGTGTTATTTCACAGAGAGGTGAGGAAGAAGGAGGACGAAAAAAATGGCTTTGGTGCACAGTGTAAGCGCAGTGGTGGGAGTTAAAGCTGGAAAGGTAAGGAGATGGAGTTTGCTGGTGCAGAGCACTTACTTAAGAACTTTTATCTGCAAGAAAGGGACAGGCTGGGGCAGAAGGTGGCGTGGATTCAGGATCTAAAGTGGTTGTTTTTAGGTTGCAGGAGAGGTTACCTGTGCATGTTTAGATTCAGGTGGAAGAGGAAGGATGGCTATAGTAATCTAAGGACAAATTTCGCAGCACATTTTAAGAAGGAAGAATGACTGATGGAGATCTTTCCCTCTGAGCCTGGAGGGAGGGGGAAGATCACGGTGAGGAGGTAAGAATGAGTCTAGTGGTTAAAAGCTCACACTGGCTTCAGTACGGTTAGTGGGATTTTGAGCTTGGCGATTATATACTCCTTGCTTTGTTTACTCACAGAACATCTAATATATCACTTTGGTGGGGATACAAAGGTGAGGAAACTACCAAATGAGTTTATAGAGACAGTTTGTTTATCTCTCTGTCTTTTTATAATGGCTATTCTTAGCCTGAGAGCAGGCACAGAAGGAGTAGGCTGTGGGGCCCTTGAGTGTCTTAAGAGGTCAGCAGAATTAGGGCGGTGGTGAGGAAGACTCTGAACTAGTTAGCTTGAAGGTTTGGTCAGGATGTTGGGATAAAAAAGAAGGGGGATATTACGATAGGAGGAGATAATACTGCTTTTGAGATTGCAGAGGCAGAGCTCATAATAAAGTAGAATCCAACACAATTAGGAGATTGGAGGTTAGGTTTGATGGGTCAAATAATGAACAAAAATTACAAGACCACCATGAACATTGTAGCAGAGGTCTTCATTTCCGGGATCGTAGAAGGGGTTGGCACATTACAAGTCGTGTGTGTGTGTGTGTGTGTGTGTATGTGTGTATTTTGGCTGCGCCTATGACATGCAGAAGTTCCCTGGCCAGAGATTAAAGCTGAGCCACTGCAGTGACAACACCGGATCCTTAAACCCGCTGTGCTGCAAGAGAACTCCTACAAGTCATATTTTTATCACCGTATTCTTTTTTCTTTCTTTCTTTCTTTTGTCTTTTTAGGGTTGCAGCATATGGAGGTTCCCAGGCTAGGGGTCTAATTGGAGCTGCAGCATATGGAGGTTCCCAGGCTAGGGGTCTAATTGGAGCTGCAGCATATGGAGGTTCCCAGGCTAGGGGTCTAATTGGAGCTGCAGCTGCTGGCCTATGCCAGAGCCACAGCATCACAGGATCCAAGCCACATCTGCCACCTACACCACAGCTCATAGCAAAGCTGGTTCATAAACCCATTGAGGGAGGCCAGGGATTGAACCTGTGTCCTCATGGATACTAGTCCGATTCATTTCTGCTAAGCCGCAATGGAAACTCCTATGACCATGTTCTATGTAGGGTGGTAGAAAAATAAGATATCGTGAGTTTTTAAAAAGTGATGGGTTTTATAATGTCAGTGATCACCATTTTCAATATCTTGAGAATAATATTGTTGATGTGCTCTGTTTTTAGCACTCTTTTGAAAGCTCAATTTCACTTTAACGTTCATATCTATTAAATGATGCAGTGTGATACTTTTGATCTTGTGAGAAATGTGGAAGACTTTTTATTGACATGTGATATGTGTACAGAGGTAATTGGATAATAGTGGTGTAAATACCTAAAGGACCTGGGGTTAGTATAATAAACCAAGCACAAAAATAATTCTTTTTTTTTTTTTTTTTTTACTGTTTCTGTTTGCTCTTTTCTTTTCCTGTTTGCTCTTGCCTCATTACATCCTCTAGTTATAATGACTTGATTTGTGTTTATTAGTTAAGTACCATTACCTTCTTAGGATTAAAAAAAGCAGGTGCTTTTTTAATTTTTAATTTTTTAAAAATTTTATTGGAATATGTTTGACAGCAGGTGCTTTTTGATAGGCAGTGCTGGGAATATGTAATTGTCTGTAGAATGCCAACCTGATGGTAGCTATTTGCAGTTGCTTTAAAGAATAAACCAATCAACTTTCTATAAACTGAATGAATGTATTTTGATAAGACATTTGTCAAAAATGGATGGCTACTTAACAACAGGAGACTGATTTTTTTTTTTTTTTAATTGAAAACCGTAGATTCTCATAGTCAAGGTGACCAGATGTCCTATTTTTCTGGAGCAATCCTGGTTTATACCTACTGTCCTATCCAGTTATCACTCTCTTTCATTCTCAGAAATGTTCTGATTTAGACACTGCACTATATAGTCATTCTACTCGTTAGTCACATTTTGAGATTTATGGTCTCCCCTTTGAATCTTTGGTTGAAAGCAGCAGCCAGTGGTTGGTTTTACTTGTAAGAGGTTCAGAGAGACAGAACTAAGTTGCTTCTTTCTATGATTTTACAGTATATACAATATAAAAAGTGTTATCATTTGCACTGGTTTAGTAGTTATTATTTGAATTCAGCAGATGTGTGATGATACAATATTTAATCAGTGAGTAACAGTCTTTCAAAAATACGTCCTTTTTTCTTTTTCTTCCCCCCTACAGCACACACAAGTTCCCAGACAAGGGATCAAATCCAGGCCACTGCAGTGACAGCACTGAATCCTCCACTGCTAGCCCACCAGGGAACTCCTCAAGAATACACCCTTAATATCTTCTATTTTGAGAAAGAAAAATGGTAGTGTTGGGCCTTGGATTTGTTGTGTAAAAAATGTTTATTAAAAAAGCCCTTATTTTTCATTGTTTTCCTTTTTTCAAACAGCACTGATATTCTGAGGGAGCCTGTGTGTTTAGGAGGATGTGAGCACATCTTCTGTAGGTAAGTAATTATGACTTATAATAGATATATACACACACACACACACATATATATAGTGCAACTATATTTTTACTAGATAAGTCATGTAATCATATTGATATTAGTATTACCTTATGTTGTTTAACTAATAGACTGCAGGGTAACTCACTGTACATTGTCTCATTTTAATCTTTTTAACTGTCTTCATTTACAAATCAGAAAACTCAAAGCTCAAAGAGGATGATTTGTTGAAAGATAGAAAACTTAGTAAGTAGCTTTGCTAAGCTAGGGGAAAAAAATTAATACCTCTTACATAATTCAAATATGACTTATTTATTCTTATTTTTTTGTATCTAGACTTTCCAAATTGTGAAAGTTTGATTCTTACTGTTATTATATTACTTTCCTAGGACTGACATAACAAAGTATCAAAGCTGGGTGGCTCAGAGCAACAAACATTTACATGCTCACAGTTCTGGAGGCTGAGAGTGAGGTGTCAGTAGGTTTGGTTCCTTCTGAGGGCTGTGAGGGAGAATCTGTCCCAGGCCTCTCTCCTACCTTTGAGGTGGAGAATCTTTGGTTCCTGGAAATCTTCAGCTTTTCTTGGCTTAGAGATGTATCACTCTGATCTTAGCCTTCATGTTCACATGGCATTCTCCCTTATGTGTGTGTTTGTCTCTGTGTCCAGATTTCTTTTTTTTAGTACAACTATCAATTAAATTGAATTAGGGCCTACTCTGATGATCTCATCTTTTTTTCTTTTTACAATTGCACCTGTGACATATGGAAGTTCCTGGGCCAGGGGTCGAATCAGAGCTACAGCTGCAGCTGTGCCAGATCCTTAACCTACTGAGCAAGGCCAGGGATCGAACCTGCATCCTCAGAGACGATTCCAGGTCTTTAACCTACTGAGCCACAGCAGGAACTCCTGATGATCTCATCTTAATGTGGTCATCTATGAAGACCTTATTTCCAAATAAGGTCGCATTCACAGGTCCTGGGGTTTAAGACTTACGCATCTTTTGGAGGGACACAATTCAAGCCATAACAGTTATTTGAAATTGTATCCATCAAAGCCCTGGCTTAGAGGTTAGAATATTAGATTTTCATCATCTTATTTCTTACTCAGGAGAAATCAATTAAAGGAGTGAATGTTTTAGTTTAATTGTCTGTGAGACAGAGTTAATATATCCTTCTTTGAATCAGTCTTTTAATTATTTCAAGTTATGACTATGTGATTACCTTGCATGAGCATACTGCAATATGAAGTTTAAACACATATGAAAATAGTTTACTGTGTGACTTCAGTGGGTTAGGGATGTGTGGGAGGTAGTTACCGTTGGGGTCCCAATTTGTTTCTAGAAACACAGATCTGTTGCATAGGGCACATCCAGCAGGAGGATGGGGTAGGAAATAGTATCTATTGCCAACCTGATACCTCCATGTGAATGATGAAATGCGGTTTCAGACTTGATATGCTCAGAGCAGATCTGTTGATCATCTTCGCCTTTGCCCAGTTCTTCCCTTGATAACCTTCACAGCAATAAATGGTGCCATCGGAATAAATGATAGTGAATTTACTCAAAGCAAAAGCTGCTAGTCATACCTGATTGCCATTTTTCTTCTTCCCCATCCTTAAGCTTTGTCAGTTTCACCTCAAAGTGTACCCTAAATCTTGAATTTTCCCACTTTTTTCTCTGTGTGATACTGTTTATACTTTGGTCTAAGCCACTGTCCAATTCTCTCTCTCAGACTTAGTTCATTAAACACATCAAACTCACTCCTGCCCGAGGACTTTTGCACTTACTCTTTCTTCCATCTAGTATGTACTTCTGCTAAATTTTTGTGAGGCTACCTTTCCATTAGTTGCATTTCAGCTCAAATACTACCTCCTCCAAAGGTCTCCCATTATCTCTTTAAAATTTTGTCCATTTCCTGTCTCCACTCTGTGGCATGCAGATTTATTTTGTTTCAGGGGATGTACTCACTGTATATAATAGACTAGTGAGAAATCTGGTGCATAACAGATTCCATGAAATTGTATGCAAAGCGTGTGTGTGTGTTCCATACCTTTTAATTGGATTCTAAAAGGGTCTGTGACTTAAAATGGCTAATGAAAGATTAAGACAGGGATGAGAACATTTAAAAGAGAAAATGGTCGTCTGTGCATTCAGTGTACTCCTGGTTCGTTTTTATTATATGATGCCAAGAATTAGGGCAGCTGTTTGTATTCTTTGCAGATTTGTAGCTATGTAAAGCTGCTGAGAAATGCAGTAAATACCATGCAGCCTTTTTTTTTTTGTCTTTTTGCTATTGCTTGGGCTGCTCCCGCGGCATATGGAGTTTCCCAGGCTAGGGGTCGAATCGGAGCTGTAGCTGTGGGCCTATGACAGAGCCACAGCAACGAGGGATCCGAGCTGTGTCTACAACCTACACCACAGCTCACGGCAACGCCGGATCGTTAACCCACTGAACAAGGGCAGGGATCGAACTCGCAACCTCATGGTTCCTAGTCGGATTCGTTAACCACTGCGCCACGATGGGAACTCCCATGCAGCTTTAAAAGTTGGTTTTGATATGTCCCAGTGCAACCGAAGCACTAGAGTCGAGGGGAGGTTGGAGGGATAACAGATTTTTATCTTATTGACATGTTCTGGTAGTTTCAGAATACTTTCATGTCCGTAAAAGTAGTCCATGAACTTTCTTTAAGACATGTGGCAGGGAGACCCAAACTTTTGGTCTCAGCCATTTTATCCTCTTAAAAAATTAAGGAACCCAAAGGGCTTTTGTTTATTATATATGTGTGTATTTACCATGTAAAACTAATATTTTTAAAAAAATGACTACATTTAAAAATAATAAATCTGTTACATAGTGACATAAGTAACACTTTTTAGGGAAAATAACTATTTTATAAGCCAAATTAAAAATAGGAGAGTGGCATTGTTTTCACGTTCTTGCAAATCTCTTTATTGTTTTGGTGAGTAGCCAGCAGATTTTCATATCCACCTACGTATTTAAAATGTTTTGATAATGTTGTTCTGATTAAAGCATATGAAGAAAATCTGGTCTTATACATATCTATAGTTGTTAAAAAGTATTTTAACAGCCTTTTAAAATAATTATGAATATTCTTCATTGCTACTCTATCACTACTTGTCAAGTGCTAGTTTCTTTAGATTCGTTACAGCTATATCGGTGAATGTTTTGTACTTTGTTATATTAAATTTCACTGGTTTATCCTGTACTTTGAATGGCTGTTTTGTCCATATGATTTTATGACATCACACATTGGTCATTTGGAAAATGTTGGCTCAATGAGTTAGGCAGATCTATTGAGAACCAACATATATCTCCAGAATTCTGGATTAATGTATTCAAAATAATTTGATAGCATTAAGACATGTATTACAGGGAGTTCCACTGTGGCTCATCGGGTTAAGAATCCGACTAGTATCCATGAGGATGAGGGTTTGATCCCTGGCCTCGCTCCGTGGGTTAACAATCTGTCATTGCCACGAGCTGTAGGTCGCAGACATGGCTCAGATCTGCTGTTACTGTGGTTGTGGCACAGGCCAGCAGCTGCAGCTCTGATTCCCTGAAAAGAAAAAAGGAAAAAAAAGACATGTATTACAGAATATATAAAATAGATTGAGTAGATTGATCTGAGTACTAGTGTGGTGCTGGTTAAGTATCTTAACTAGATCTCATTTTCCTCATCTGAATGGGATGGTGGCACCTGCAAACATATGGAGGGTCCCAGGCTAGGGGTTGAATTGGAGCTACAGTTGCCAGCCTACACCACAGCCACAGCAATGTGGGATCTGAGCCGAGTCTGCAACTTACACCACAGTTCATGGCAACTCCAGATCCTTAACCCACTGATCAGGGCCAAGGATTGAACGTGTGTTCTCATGGATGCTAGTCAGATTTGTTTCCACTGAGCCATGACGGGAACTCCAAGATGGTGGTTCTTTGATGAATGGATTTTGACTATATTTCACTGGTGTTCCTCAAATAAGTGTTGCACAACAATTGATGATTTAATAAAAAAGTGGGCAGAAGATCTAAACAGACAATTCTCCAAAGAAGACAGAAAGATGGCCAAAAACCACATGGAAAGATGTTCAACATCACTCATTATTAGAGAAATGCAAATCAAAACCACTCTGAGGTGCCACTTTACACCAGCCAGAATGGCCATCATCAAAAAGTCTATACATAATAAGTGCTGGAGAGGGTGTGGAGAAAAAGGACCCCTGTTACACTGTTGGTGGGATTGTCAATTGGTGCAAGCAGTGTGGAAAACAGGATAGAGATTCCTCAGAAAACTAAACATAGAACTACCATTTGATCCGCAATCTCATCCCTGGGTATCTATCCAGAGAAAACCGTGACTGTGAAAAGCAACATGTACTCCGATGTTCATTGCAGCATTACTTGTAATAGCCAAGACATGGAAACAACTAAATGTCCATCGACAGAGGAGTAGATGCAGAAGATGTGGTACATATACACAATGGAATATTACTCAGCCATTAAAATGAACGAAATACCAGCATTTTTAGCAACATGGATGGACCTAGAAATTATCATGCTAAGTGAAGTCAGTCAGACGATGAGACACCAACGTCAAATGCTTTCACTTACATGTGGAATCTGAAAAAAGGACAGAATGAACTTCTTTGCAGAACAGATACTGACTCACAGACTTTGAAAAACTTAGGGTTTCCAAAAGAGAGAGGCTAGGGTGTGGGGGGATGCTGGGGTTTGGAATGGAAATGCTATGTCATTGTACAACTTTAATAAATTCATTGAGTAATATATTAAAAAATGTTTGATTTAAATCTCCTGAGGAATCAGTTTACCTGTTTTATATGTTGGGGTTCCAAGTTAAGTGTTCTTAACTATAAGCAAACTCAAAAAATTTCCTTTCTTTGCTAAAGAAATTTGACCCAGTGATCTGGAAGGCCTCTCTCAGCCACTGGCTTATAATTCATTTTACAACGTGTATTGAGTTACTTATGACATGAATCAAGCTGGGATCTGAGAATACAAGGATTGTAAATACCACAGCCTTTTTCTGAGGGGAGCTCCTGTTTTAAGAGTCATCTGAGTCTGCATATGAGTGGGTCACACGAAAAGGGGGTAGTTTTTGGAAATGTGGTATTTATAACTGCTATATGACCCAGTCCTGCTGCAGCCCCCCTGGTGAAGCTAAGGAAGGAGTAGGTTTATAGTTTTCTTATTTCAGAATTCACAATAGGCTTCAGGGGGGATTATGAACAAAAACTTGTACCCATCTTCATCAGTCACAAATAACCCCTAAAGTTAGGAAAACCCTTTGAATTATGAGACTATAACTCTTGGACAGATAATCCAAGGTAATTTGAGTCTACAGGTTATAAAAGTGTCTGAAAGAACCAAAGATGTTTTCTCAAAAACTGCTTTAAAGCCTTTAGATACGTATAAAAACAGAAGAAAAGAAAACTTTCCTTGTCTCTTTGCAGTAATTTTAGTTATTTCCATGAAGCATAGTGTGAGGTTTAGGGTAGGAAATGTTGAAATGCATGGCTTGCATGCATTAGGTACAGGATATGTTTGTTTATATCTCCCTCTGTACTCTCACTCTTTAGAAACTGTAGATTTTTATTATGCAGACTATTGTCTGGCCAGGTGTAGTCTCCTCATAACAAATTGCATAAGCAACCTTAGATTTAGATTGTGTGTCTGTGTGTGTGTTATGCTCTTTCCAGAACACTGTTTTAGCTAATATTTTGTAATCGACCATTGTTAGAATAGCCTCTCTTCACTTACTTCTGTTCAAACTATTTGTTTGTTTTTTGAAATTTGGATTCTACTGGATGTGTTGATGTCTATATTTTTTAATCCTTTTAAAGTAATTGTATAAGTGACTGCTTTGGAACCGGATGTCCAGTGTGTTACACCCCCGCTTGGATACAAGATGTGAAGATAAACAGACAGTTGGACAGCATGATCCAGCTTTGTAGTAAGCTTCGAAACTTGCTGCATGACGCTGATTCTTCAGGTGAGAAATATCACTGTCTCTTTTAGAATTAGAACTAACTGATAAATTCATATTGATCACATAAAGTATGTAAAATATGAGTAACATATTTCAGAGTTTAAGGTTTATAGTATTAGGAATCATTTTGAGAGGTGACAGATACCTTAGAGATAATTAAGTCTGACTCTCTTATTTATTAGATGAGAAAGCAGGGTCCAGAAAAGTTAAATGTCTTAACTGAGTCACATATGCAGTTAGTACCAAGAGCAGAAGACTTTCACTGCCTATACTACCTACTTTTATGGTTATAATAATTTCTGTATCATATATATGGAAAGGTGATTTTTGTCCCTAATCATGGTGATTTTTCCTGAAACTCAAATATAATTTCATAAGATAGAATACAACATTCTTTGTATCATTTTTCTATGAATTAAATACATGTGCACATTTTTGAAAGAACAAAAATCTAATCTTTTTTTCTGTCTATTGGAGCTTAATCTTTTTCAGATTGTTGCTAGACTTTATATATTAACTATATATCTTTCCATTGTGCCTTCTACTGATAACTAATTGCTGTGGAAAGAAAGTAAAGTGGGAGTTCCTGTTGTGGCTCAGTGGTTAACGAATCTGACTAGGAACCATGAGGTTGCAGGTTTGGTCCCTGGCCTTGCTCAGTGGGTTAAGGATCCGGCGTTGCCGTGAGCTGTGGTGTAGGTCACAGACGTGGCTCAGATCCCGTGTTGCTGTGGCTCTGGCGTAGGCCAGTGGCTGCAGCTCCGATTTGACCCCTAGCCTGGGAACCTCCATATGCCATGGGAGCAGCTTTAGAAAAAGGCAAAAAGACCAAAAAAAAAAAAAAAGAAAGAAAAAAGAAAGTAAAGTGTTTTAGGAGTTCCCATTGTGGCTCAGTGGTTAATGAATCCGACTAGGAACCATGAGGTTGTGGGTTTGATCCCTGGCCTCTCTCAGTGGGTTAAGGATCTGGTGTTGCTGTGAGCTATGGTGTAGGTCACAGACGCTGCTCGAATCCTACGTTGCTGTGGCTATGGTGTAGGCTGGTGGCTACAGCTCAATACCCATAGCCTGGGAACCTCCATATGCTACAGGTACGACCCTAAAAAAGACACACACACAAAAAAGTAAATGTCTTTAAAAGCACAATGAGGAGCAGTTTTGTATAAGTTCATCTGTGTTTTCCACTCCAATAGCATTGATTAAAGCAGGAGTTCTTAATCAGGAGTCTATACATATTTAGGAGTTCCTGTTGTGGCTCAGTGGTGATGAACCCGACTAGTATCCATGAAGATGCAGGTTTGATCCCTGACCTTGCTCAGTGGGTTAAGGATCTGGCGTTGCTGTGGCTGTGGTGTAGGCAGGCACCTACACCTTTGATTCAGCCCCAGCCGGGAAACGTCCATATGCCATGGATGCAGCCCTAAAAAGACAAAAAGTCTGTGCACGTTTAGTAGTGTTGAGTGTTGGGGTGGGGGAGGAGTCATGAGCTTCTTGAGTTAAGTGTACAGTATAAAAAATGCTCATGTCTATGTGAAAGTGTCTTTCATCAGATTTTTAAACATGCATGGTCTGATAGGAATGTTGGCCATGCATTGAAAGTTCGGTTGCTGCTTTGTTTGTGGTGTCATGATGTTTTGATTCTTCTTCAGTTGCTGTATAGTAATATGTTAGCTAGCTTGTTAGGGCTGCTGTAAAAATGTACCATAAACCGAGTGGCTTAAACAACAGAAGTTTTTGTCTCATAGTTCTGGAGGCTAGAAGTTCCAAATCAAGGTGTGGGTGCATTAAATTATTTCAAGATCTACGAGGGAAGGATGTGTTCCAGGCCTCACTCCTGGACTTGTCAGAGGCAGTCTTCATGTTCATGTGGTGGTCTTCTTGTACACACATTTGTGTCAAATTTCCCTTTTTTGTAAGAACACCATTCGTATTGCCTTAGAGTCCCACCTTCCTCATCTTTACTAATTATATTGTCAATGACCCTGTTTCCAAGTAAGTTCACATTTTGAGGCATGGTATTAGGACTTCAAAATAGGAATTTTGGGAGAGACACAGTTTAACCCATAAACAAGTAATGTGACGTTTTTAATGGTGATAAATGGGGGAGCAGAATAATCCTCAGTGGATTAATTGTAGTCAATTTAGGCTTACTGGGTACCACGTGCAAAAAAGAATTAGATGACCCCTTAAGAATTTTACTGTAGTTAGTGATATTTGAATTGTCAGTATGGTTTTCATATTTTATGGACTGTGGAATATGAAATGCCTTGATATTTCATCATTAAAAAGATATTTAAAAGAGTTTCCATTATGGCTCAGTGGGTTAGGAACCTGACTAATATCTATGAGGGTATGGGTTCAATCCCTGGCTTCGCTTAGTGGGGTAAGAATACGGTGTTGCCATGAGCTGTGGTGTAGGTTGCAGATGTAGCAAGGATCCTGCGTTGCTGTGGCAGTGGTGTAGGTTGGCAGCTGTAGCCCTGATTTGACCCCTAGCCTGGTAACTTCAATATGCCACACGTGTGGCCCTAAAAAGAGAAAGAAAAAAAAATTTACAAAAATTACTGAGTTGAGAACAAAGTTTTGTATTGGACCTGAGGCCTTTTGGAATGCTTTCTTTCTCATCTAAGAGTAGAAATGGCATTTGGGGAGAGAATTGTGGTGATTCATTTTCCAAAGACTATTTTGTGTTCATTTTCCATATTATAATGAATAATAATTACATTCCTCATTACTAGGCTTTAGCTGTGCTTGCTTTAACATTTTCCTTATATTAAGATGATGTGTATTTTCATTGTTTAGCTGACATATAATCAGAATTTTAGGATCTTTATTCTGTAGGTGAGGAAATTGAGGGCTTGGGTTATGCGGGGTAGTCGTATCATCCGTTTCTTGTTTATTGTTTTGTCATTTACACAGTGCTTTTGCTGGAAGTATGAGTATTTGTTTTATTTGTTGAGTTGGAGAAGAATTGGCAGTGTTAAGACTAATTCATCTCCTAGAGACTAAACTTAATTAAATCAATTTTAAAACAAACTCTTAGATTCTGATTTCGGTAATCCGTTTTGTAGTGTTACCATCCTCCTTTGCTACATTTAGAGAGCATAAAGTAAGTCTAGCATACAAACATATTGAAATATAAATTTTTATCTGGATCTGTAATTTCTATGGTACAGAGCTTTCCCTACTTACTATACGTTGCATCATCATCAACTTTTCCTTGCAGAGTTCCCCCCAAACTAGCCTTGAAGGGCTTTTGAGGTGTTTTCTTTCTGTAGATCCCTTTGTTTCCTTACAGTTTATCTACTCATTATATTTCATGCATAAATATCTTTATGTTAGTTTATTACATAGCAAGTTATTCTAAAACTAAAGTGTTAAAAGGCAAACTAGGTGAATAGGTAGAGGGAACTTAATAGTTGGAGACAAATAATGCTGGATTCTCATTATAATGAGGAAATTAGGAAATAATCTTCATTGTAAAATAAAGGTATTAGAGTAAGTGATCCCTAAGTTCTAGCTCCCAAGATCATGTGGTTCTGTTCAACGGTGAGAAGTTGAAGATGAATTAAGTGGGATGGTTGGACATCTCCCACATTTTCTCTATTTATTCTTTTAAACCTGTAGTTCACAATTTATCTTCCAAATGAACCTTGTTACTTTCATTTACTATAAAATATATAATTACTGTAATTAAGGTGGGTAATTAGGAAGAACTTGTCAAATCATAGACATAGTATATGATATACAGGAGATAAAGAAGCCTGATTTATAGTAATACTTTCTAAAATGAGCTTCTAAATACTTGAACAGATTTTTCCTGGTTCAGTGTACTTTAAAGAGAAGAGATTGTCTGTCATAAATTTTTCTGACAACCATTTATGGATAATTTTACCTTATTGTTTAAAACATAGTCTGCTTTCTACAAGTGGAGTTAAATTTATAAGTTTTTATTTCCTCTTGCTTCCCCTTCCCCCAGACTTTGCAGGTGCTGGTCAGTTTCTCTGAAGCATATGTTGGTATTGGTGACATAAAAAAAAATGCTTTGATTACGCTTTCATAGGGTCCCAATTTTCTTTTCGGTTTTCAGGAGAGATGCTGTCTTCTGAAGTGAATTACATAGTGTTTCATATATGCGATGACTTTTTTATAATAGAGGAAGATGAGCATTTGAATAGCTGTGTTGCTGTTGTTTTGTTTTAAATAGAACTGAATACTTCTTAACTTACAAAATAATCATTCTTTAGTGAAGGCGTTAATGTTGCACAGATGGTAGCAAAGTACTTTCCTTTGATTTTTAATAAGGGACTAGTTTGTCAAAGAGATTTCTCAACTTCTGTTGTGAAACCTATAATAGAGAATAATTTGAAAGGCACACAATGTACATCATTATAATCCTTTGATGTAGATTAATGATAGCTAAATCACATTTTCTAATTGCCTCCCTTTTCTATAACTTATTATTAAATTTTAAGAAAAACACTTGGCTAAGCAGCTCCTTAGCAACGTGCACATCTCTATTCCTTGATATTTTGTAGTGGCCTCAGAAATATTTAAATCCAGAAAATAGAATTCTTTTAAATATCATCATTAAGAAATTTACTTTGTAGAGGAAGGACCAATATTTTTCTTCATGAAACGAATATGGTAATTTATCATGCTTAGAAGCATTCACACATAAAAACTGTTGTAGCTGTTAATAGTATGATTTATGTTACAGCAGTGGTGGTGTTTTTGCTTTTTCCAGTCTTAGCTTTGTTGTGCTGTGTAAAATCCAGAACTTAAAATTATGTTTTCTGTTGTGATTCTTGCTTATTAGTTAGGACAAGATACCTAATTACAATCTTCTTGAATAAATCTGTTACTGGGTGATTAGTGAAATTATTATGTACACATAAATTACATGAATATATACTCTCTTTATTTACTCCTTTATAAGTTATGAAATGTGTGCTCCTGAGTTTGAAATCGTGTTTTTTTAGATTTAGACTTTTTTAGTTGATTGTGTTATTCTTACCTATAAGCTTTAATTTTCCTTTAAAATGACTAATTCTGCATTTTTTAAGTTTTATAAGAACTGAAGACCAGAATTTGACTTGGTTTTAATTCAGAATGTCATCAGCTATGTTTAGTAATCAGCTGTGTGTAATAATAAATTAAAAAAAAAAAATTAAGTACGGGTTTTTACGAACTCTCGGAAAATTAACCTGTAAGTCTTTGTAATCCCGAGTCTTTTCTTAAAAAGTAATCCCGATAACATTTCATTTTGACCTTTTTCTCTAGACTTGAGATTATGTCGGAAAGAACTTGGTTTTGAAACCTACTTGTTCACTGCAGAGAACCGAGTAGAATTTAGACATAAAGTCTCCGTGTGAATGGTTGCTCACTCTGTTTTTATTTCCAAGACCCTGTCCTAATAGCACTTTTCAGAGCAGGTGGTGTTCAGTTCAGACATTAAAAGGGTGTCAGAGGGTCTGCTCTTATCTGGATAACTGCTTTTCCAGCTGGGTATAGCATTTACCGACTTCTCAGTGCAGTGCTTCTTTTTTCCATTTCTCGGAGGAAGGGGTAGCTTTTTTGGAGTGGAGTGAGTTGTGATTGAGTTCTTTAGGTTGGGAGGGATCATATCTCCGAAATTTCTAAAGATAAATGCCAATTGTTTTTCAAAAGCCGCTCTGTTTCATTTTTTGTTATCTGTTTAAAGTGCTGTCTTTTACTTGGCAGATCTGTTTCTAGAGATAGGACTTTGTACTTCAGAAACATGAGGTGAAAGACTAAACAGACCAGATTTTGAACTTTAGGGAAGATCTGAGATTTTAATTTATTAATCATCTTGTGTATTAATAATTTTAAACTGATAATAGTGTTCTGTGTGAATAAAGAATATCTAAAAGGAATTCAAAAATAAGATATTTCGTAACTTCCTTTTCTCTTGCTAATATTTTAAGACATGAGAAATGTTGAAATGTATTCCCAAAAACAATTAGAAAAATGAAATTAAAATTACATTGTATCTCTTAAGTATGAAAGCTTCACAGGAATAACACACTTGACAATTTTCTGTAACCCCTTAGTATCATAAGAAGCATTTCTTTCCTCCACAGTGGATGTTACTAATCCTTAGGAGTAAGATGCATCAGTGGCTATTAGTTTTCTTCTTAAAGTAACTTCGGTTTAGAACTTGGTTCACTAAAATTTTTCGCTAGATTCCACAATGTAAGAAAAATTTTACACAGAGTTCTCTTCAGCTTGAATGAGGAGTGACCTCTTAGGAGAAAAACAATCTAGATATATATTTTTTTCTCTCTTTTTTAAAAGTAGGACCAATACAACATATTCCAGTTGTCCTGTTGGTTAAATCTCTATTTGGAGAATGAGTATCAGGCAATGTGAATTAGTCACTGTAAATCCTGTCAGGTGGTGGTGGTTGTGGTGGTTCCAGTTTCCCTGCCTTTCCGGTGTTTTTTTTTATTGTACCTGAAATGGCCTCTTGATAATCCAGTTTGTGTGCAGAGAAGTATATGTGTTGGGAGACACAGTCCTTCCCTCTCCTTTCTCTTAAATTTTTTTTTTTTTTTGGTCTTTTTGCCTTTTCTAGGGCTGCTCCTGCGGCATATGGAGGTTCCCAGGCTAGGGGTCTAATCAGGGCTCTAGCTGCTGGCCTACACCACAGCTCACCGCAATGCTGGATCCTTAACCCACTGAGCAAGGCAGGGATTGAACCCGCAACCTCATGGTTCCTAGTCGGATTCGTGAACCACTGAGCCATGATGGGAACTCCTCTCCTTTCTCTTAAATTTAATCTTTCATCTTTAAAATGAGAGAGTTGGACTAGTGAGCCTCGAGTTTCCTTTAGCCCTTAAAATGGATTCAAGCCTCTCTGGTATGTAAATACTTATCAAGATTTAAGAGAGAATGTCAGACAGTTCATTCATTGATTCAGCAGTATTTTCTGAGCTCCGTTTATGTGCTCACCACTGTGCTGGGCTGACCTGGGTTGGTCTTACTATCTGTACGGGTGAGAAAAGAGAATTTTATGGTAATATTTTTTTAAAGAAAATCGAATGGGCTTAAAGGCAAAAACAAAGTAAGAGAACTTGAGGCAGAAGCATTGCCAAGATCAGAGAGTGGAGAGGCACACTGATTGTTCACTATTCCTCTGTTCACTATTCCTGGAGCATCTGTTAACGGGAAAGACTACCATCCGAAAAATTACCAGTATATACAAAAGACTGTACTATATATCGAGTAAAGAAAAACTCGTTTCTCCTTTGTGTCTCCTCTACTCACACTCCTGTTAGGTACAGTAAGATGTGTGGGTTTCCACGTAGCAAGCCATTCTGTACCATCAGCTGAGTGTTGTCTACCTGGATCTGACGCTACCATCAGATCCAGTCTCAAGTCCAGGTAGTGCTCCCCACCGACTGGCCATAGGTTGGAGGCTTCCGTGAACTCCCCAGGTTTGAGTAATTTGCTAGAGTGACTCAGAGAACTCAGGAAGACATTTTACTTGCCAGATTACTGATTCATTATAAAAGGGTATATTTCAGGAACAGCCAGACAGGAGAGGTGCATAGGGTGAGGTATGTGGAAGGGGCAGGGGGTCGCCTCTGAGTGTCCCAACACCATCACATGTTCACCAGCCTGGAAGATTGCCATCCCTGTTATTTTTGAGTTTTTATGGAGGCTTCATTACATAGGTACCACTGACTAAGTCATTAGCCATGGGTGATTGTCTCAGCCTCTGTCCTCTTCTCTTCCTGTAGGTCAGAGGACAGAGGATGGGATTGAAAGTTTTAATCCTATAATCCATGTTGGTTCCCTTGGCAACCAGCCTTCATTATTAGGGACTTTCCAAAAGTCACTTCATTAACTCAGATTTGATTGAAGGGGCTTGTTATGAATAATAAAAGACATCAGTCTCATCTTTTTCTTTGGAGCTGTTTTGGAAACTGGTAACGCATCTAAATATAACAAAAGATGCTTCTAAGGTTCATAAAGTAACAAAGGTTTTAGGAGTTGTGTGGTGGAACAATGGACTAGAGCAAATACACATTTCTTTCTTTTTTTTTTTTTTAAGGCTGCACTCATAGTATATGGAAGTTCCTAGGCCAGGGATTGAATGCTAACTGCGGTGCCACAGCTAAAGCAACACCAAATTCTTTAACCTACTGCACTGGGCAAGGGATCAAACCTGCATCTCCACAGCATCCTGAGCTATTGCACCACAGTGGGAACTCCAGCGCATTTCTTATAAATCACAATGTCACATATAGTGTGTACGTAGTGAAAATTTTTAATGTTTACTTAGTGAAAACATACTTGAAGTCAAATGCCAGCTCTGTCACCATCTGGGTATATAACCTTATACAAGTTTTGTTGTCTATTTGTTTAATTTACGTAAGAAATATGACAAAAAATATGAGAACATTCTCTTGGAAACTGATTAAGCAGTATAGAAGTGTAGGAGTAAAATATGAAAGTCCTCTTTTACCATTTATCTTCCAACCAAAAAGCACAGTATCTTTTCAGAGATACTGTTTTCATTGTTTAACATTCCTGGTTTTTCTTTTATGAATTTTTGACAATATTTGAACATAAACACAATAGAATTTTTAAACATAAGTGGGTTTGCATTACACTTACAAGTGTCTGGAGGATCTTTGCATTTTAGTTGACGTGTAATGATTACATAAGATTTTGTAATTTAAATGCTCTGTAGTTAACTGGTTTCCAGTTGATGAACGCTATTTTCCTATTTTGTGCTTTTACACATATTGCTGTAATTAACACTTCTACATCCCTATTTGCAGGCACATGAATAAATTTTTTTGTATATTTTGTAAGCTTACTAGAGGTGAAATTGCTTTGTGAAAGAGTATGTGATGTAACATTTGTGATATTTTATCACACTACCTTTGAAATTCTTCAGTGCAGTTTTGCATCTTTGGTGCTAATTGCCAAAGTGCCCATCTTGGGATTCCTACACATACAGGGGGTTGTGCTACAGGAAAGGAGCTCTGAGCTTGGGAGAGTTGACTTTTTTCTCGCAAGCAGAAATGAGCCTGCTTTTTTTCCCATGGGGAGACACTACACCCTCCTTCAGGGTTGCTTGCTGCAGACACAGCCCTGAGAAGTGGCCTGGGTAAAAAGGCCCTGCCTCCTTGGTACACCCTGCCAGCCTGTGTGTGGGGCTGCTCAGGACTCCTGGCAGATTGTCTCTCTCAATATCGGTGTTTCTTCTCTAGGTGCATTCAGTGGTTTAAGTTAGAAATGGCAATTATTTTTGTTACCTTCTTTCCCTGTATTCATTTCATCATCAGATCCTATAACTCTTATCTCCTAAATATTTTTCAAATAATCTACTTCTTTCTTTTTCTACTATCACCTTCCCAGTCTGCTATCTTCTGCTTATACTCCTCTTTTGGCTTTTTCTTGCATCCACTCTTGCCTTCTTCCAACCTGTTCTCCCACAGTCTAGTCAAGAGGGATCTTTAAAAATCACAGATGCAGTTGTGCCACCTGATTCCTATAGAGCATTTTATCGTACTCTTAGTGTGGGTATCTTTAGTCTTTAACACTGCCAGCAAGAATTTGCAGTCTGGCTATTGCTTTTTAGTGTTCATCTTTATATTACTTTTTCCTTTTTTCTCTCTGTAGGGCAAGTATACTGGCTTTCTTTTAGTTCCTTAGGTACATTATGTGCTCTGTTGCTACTGGGCTTTAAGCATGCTATTGTCTCTCCCCTGCCTATATGTTTAGTTAATTAGTAGCCTTTCAGATTTTGTATCTGATAGTTTTTGCCTTTTGCTACAGTGCTTATGAAAGCTACCATAATCTTTCTGTGAATGACAGATAACTATGTAACTGTTCACTGTGTCCATTCTTGAAACGTTCTTCCTCCATAGTGATCATTCTTTAGCATAAAACATTATTCTTCCTAAATCGCATCTGAATGAGATCCCACTTGCTTTACCTGGATTATATGATCTCATTCATTTCATTCATTCAGCAGATATTAATTATGTGTATTATACCCTGTTCAGGCTCTGGGGATATGGCAGGATAGAGACACAAACTTCTGCCTTCCTGCATCTTTATTCTGATGGGAAGAGAGAGATGAGACACAAAGACATAAGTAAAATAAGTAGGAGGAGAGGGTTTATAAGTTAATTGTCAGTGATGTTCTCACCAAAAATGTGACATTTGAGCAATGAGCTGTAGTTGGTGAGAGTAAACGTGCAGATATTTGGAGAAGAAATCTCCAGGCAAAGGGTTAGCAAATGTGAAGGCTTTTAGGCAGAAGCATGCCCCCTTGTGTTTGAGGTGCAACAGGGAGGCCCAGTGGCTGGAATGGGGAGGAAGGAGGAGGGTAGAAGGGGGGATCTGGAAGGAAATGGAGGGTCACATTGTTCCCAGCCTTGTAGACTAAAATTTCGACTTTAATTCAGAGTCATATTGTAAGTCTCCAGAGGGCTTTAGTGGCATGATCTGACCAATTACAAAAGGACCACTGGCTGCTATGTTGAGAATTGACGTAGAGGGGAGGAGGCAAAGACAAAATCAGGGAGAGAGTATAGGAGCGCAGGTAATAGTATAGTGAGAGAGGATGGTGCTGTGGTGGCAGGAATGGACGCATAAAAAGTGGCCAGATTTTAGATGTATTTTTCAGGTAGAACTGATAGAACTTGCATTTTGCATACAGGGTATGGGAGAGAAAGCAGAGGCAAGTTTGGCTCCTAAGGTTTTTATCCTAAGGCAGCTGGACTGATGGGTGTGCCGTATACTGAGATGGGAAAAGCTGTAGGAGGAGCAGGTTTGGGAGGATGATCTGGAGCCTGGTTTTGGTCATGTCAAAGTGAGGAACTTCCTGGAAGTAGACATGCAAGTAGAGTTGTTAAGTAGACAGTTGAATATTGGAGGCTGGAGTTGAGAAAGGTCTGAGCTGCACTTACACATTTGCAGTTCTAGTGTGTATATGATTACTAGGGGAGTGGCTGCAAAGTCCCAATGCCTCTCACTTCAGAGGTTGGTGGAATAAAAGGTACCTGCACAAGAACCTGAATGCTTCTGCTTACTGTCTGACTTCATGTCCTTCCATTTTCTGCTCCTTCTCCAAGCTCCAGCCACACTGCCCTGCTGTCCATTGAATAGGTTAAACTTGTTCCCATCTTAGGACCTTGGCACTTGCTCTTCTCCTTGGGGAACTCTTTCTTATATTCTTACTTATGTGGCTGCTTCCTTCTTGTCATTTAGGTCTCAGTTCAGAAGTGAGTTCCTCAGAGAGGCCTTCCTTAATGACCTTAGCTGAAGCAGCAAGGTATTTGGACATGAGTACTCACCCACAAAATGTCACACTTGTCTACTTAGGGACAGTGATTCCTTCCTTCCTCCCTCTCTCTCTTTCTCTCTCTCTCTCTCCACCCACCCCCCACCCACCTGTGGCATATGGAAGTTTCCACGCTAGGGGTGGAATTGAAGTGTAGCTGCCGGCCCACACTAGAGCCACAGCAATGGTGGATCCAGGCAACACCTGTGACCTACACCACAGCTTGAGGCCATATCATATCCTTAACCCATTGAGTGAGGCCAGGAATTGAACCCACATCCTCACAGAGACAATGTCAGGTTCTTAACGTGCTGAGCCACAATGGGAATTCCTCTTTTCTTTTTTAAAATTATTGAATCTTCGTGTTTTAATTCCTGGTTATAAATATTTTTTTAAAAAACTTTCATTTTAAGTACATACTATACACATCCTAAATGTATAGTTTGAAGAATTTTTACAGATGGAACTCATCCGGAAGGATAAAGAGTACCCTAGAAACCCCTCTCATTGCCCATTTCCAGTCACCTACCTCCTTTCCCTGTAGGGATGGTCATTGTTCTGACTTAACACATTAGATTAGTTCTGGGTATTATACATACTCTTGTATCTGGATTCGAGTATATTTTGAGTATGTAGTTATAGTTCATTCACTCATTGTTTTTTATTTATGTAGCTTGAGGTTATGTTAGCTGATACTTGAAAACTTGTGACAATTATCTTTAATTCCCTAGATTCATTTTGTCTGAAGTAAGTTGAAAGCAGTATGAGTCCTTCCATTTTGTTCTTCTTGAATATTGTGTTGGCTATTTTAGGTTTTCTGCCTTTCCACATTATAGTTCCTTTGCTTTTCCATGTAAACTTTAGAATTATATCGTCTATTTTTTTTTAAAAAAAGCATACTAGAATTTCATTGGGATTATGTTATAGTCCATAAATCTGTTTTGGGAGACTTGACTTCTTGACAATAAGGAGTCTTCTAGTTCATGAACATGGTATATCACAATTTGTATAGAATTTCTTTCATAAATATTTTATAATTTTCCAGCAAGTAGAACTTATACATATTTTTGTTAGACTTATCCTTAAGTATATGTTTTGGTACTATTATACATAGTGCTTTTTTTTTTTTTTTTTCTTTTATGGCTGTACTTGTGACATATGAAAGTTCCCTGGGCCAGTGGGTCGAATTGGAGCTGCAGCTAAGGTCTGTGCCACAGCCATAGCAACACTGGATCTGAGCTGCACCAGTGACGTATGTATGCTGCAGGTTGTAACAATGCCAGGTCCTTAACCCACTGACTGAGGACAGGGATCGAACCTGTATTCTCACGGAGACAACATTGGGTCCTTAACCTGCTGCGCTACAATGGGAACTCTAACAGTACCAAAGTTTTTAAAAAACTCATTTTTCATTTTACGTTTATTCACTGTTAGTATACAGAAATACATTTGCAGTTGAACTTGTTACTGACCTTATATTCTATGACTCTGTTAAAGTCACTTTATTAATTTTTTAAAAGATTATTTGCGCAATATTCTATAAAGTCAGTCAAGTCGTCTGTGAATAGATACAATTTTGTATTTTCCTTTACAATTTGTGTGCCTTTTATCTTTTCTTGACTTTGCTGTGGTGTCGAGAACTTTCAGTATGATGTTGAATAGGTTGGTGAGAATAGACATTTTGCCTTTTTTTTTATTATTAAAGTATAGTTGATTTACAATGTTTTGTCAAGTTCTGTTGTACAACAAAGTGACCCAATCACACACATTTCCCTGTGCTGTACAGTAGGATCCCATTGCCCATCCATTCCAAATATAACTGTTTGCATCCAAAAAGCCCCCAAAATGCCCATCCATCCCACTCCCTTCCCTTTCCCACTTGGGAACCCCAGGTCTGCTCTTCTTGGCCATGATCTGTTTCTGTTTTTTATTTGTTTGTTCTTTTTAGATAGGATCATCTGTCCTGTATTTTAGATTCTACAAATAAGTGATATCATATGGTATTTGTCTTTTTCTTTCTGGCTACTTCACATCCCTGTTGCTGCAAATGGCATTAGTTTGTCTTTTTTATGGCTGAGTAATATTCCATTTTGTGTATACCACATCTTCTTAATCCATTCATCTGTTGATGGACATTTAGGTTGTTTCCATGTCTTGGCTATTGTGAATAGTGCTGCTATGACTATAGGGGTGCATGTATCTTTTTAAATAAAAGTTTTGTCCAGGTATATGCCCAGCAGTGGAATTGCTGGATCATATGGGAGCTCTATATTTAGTTTACTGAGGTACCTCCATCCTCCATACTCTTCTGTAGTGGTTCTAACAATTTACATTCCCACCAACAGTTTTTTTTCTCCTCACCTCTCCAGCATTTGTTATTTGTTGACTTGTTAATAATGGCCATTCTGAATGGGGTGAGGTGGCCCCTCATTGTAGTTTTGATTTGTATTTCTCTAATAATTAGTGATGTTGAGCATTTTTTCATATGCCTGTCAGCCATCCGTTTCTCTTCTTTGAATCTGCCTTATTCTTGATGATAGGAACGAGATAATAGGACAAAATAGTTTCATTCTTTCTTTGTTCAGCGTGGTGCTGGTGGTGCACGTTTTTGCAGATGTCCTTCATCAGGTTGAAGTCGTTTCCTTCTGTCCATGATGCTCAGTCTTTTAAAAAATAATGAATGAATACTTTGTCAACAAAATATATCTGTTGAGGAAAAATAGCATGGTTTTCTTTTCAGTTCGTTGATGTAGTGAATTATACTGGTTGGTTTTCAAAAGTCTTTTTAAAAAAATTAAGCATCAATTAACAAGTCAATTTTTTTGACTGCTGCTTTTTAAATCTCGTATCTGCTTATCAATCTTTTTATTTATTTAGCATAGCTTTTCTCTGTGGCTCTTACCACGACCATACAGCAGACTATGTTCTGCTTATTTATTTGTATATTTTGTCTTTTCCCGTGGAATATATGTTTCATGTTTTATTCTCTGCCGTATCTCCAGACCCTAGAACATTGTATAGAATAAAATAGGATTCAGTAAATATTTGTTGAATGAGAATATCTGCTCTCAGGGAGTTCATAATCTGGGAGGGGGAGGAAGAGGTACACCAAGAAAAGGTGATACACCTTAAGGAAACTGTCAACAAAAATCTTTGGGAGCTCAAGTTGGAAGAGATTAAGTTCATGTAACAGATTTCTTTTCTTTTTATCCTATCAGATTTGAAAGAAGAAACATCTAGAAAAAGTTTATTTAGTGATGCAGAGTATAAGAAGAATTCAATAAAAATGTGGTTTAGTCCTCGAAGTAAGAAGGTCAGGTATGTTGTGAGTAAAGTTTCGGTGCAAACCCAGCCTCCTATGATAAATGATGAAAATGCCCAGCAGGCCTCCCTGTATGAGTTTGTCTCTACAAGCCCTCCAGTGGATGTTTCTGAGAGGGCTAAGAAGGCTTCCACAAGATGTAGAAAAAAACAGAAAAAGAAGACTTTAGCTGAAATCAACCAGAAATGGAATTTAGAGGCAGAAAAAGAAGATGGTAAACTGGACTCCAAAGAGGAGTTTAAGGAAAAACTGGTGTCCTTCTGTAGCCAGCCATCTGTTATTGCTAGTCCGCAGATGAATGGCGAAATAGACTTACTAGCCAGCGGCTCTGTAACAGAATCTGAATGTTTGGGAAGCTTCACCGAAGTCTCTTTACCGCTGGCTGAGCATATAGAGTCTCCAGAAATGGAGAGCAAGAATGAAGCAGTGACTCCTGAGAAGACTCTCTGTGAAAATGTCTTAGATGAATCTAAGAAATCCTTGCCATCACGTCGTAATGGGAACCGTGGGTGCCGCAGCCGACTTACCAGTCCCGTTTCTAAAAGATGTAGGAACAGCATTCCGAGCACCAGCGGAAATTCTGTTAAGCAAACAGTGCTCTCCGAAAATGTGCCATCGCCTGGATGTTCTTCACCACCTTCAAACAAGCTTAAACGTGGTGCCACATTAAGGAGGAAAACCAGTAATATATTAGATGAATCCATTAGCCTTTCACCAGGTACGCCCCCTTCTACACTGAATAGTCCAAGTTACAGACGAATGATGTCCAGCCCCTCAGCAGTGAAGCTGTCACCCAGTAGCCTTACGGCTGTGAAAAGAAATCATCGCGGGGAGACTTTGCTCCATATCGCCTCAATTAAGGTAGGATGCTGAGTCTGAAATACAACTGCAGAATGAGACCTAGTATAAAACAATTGCTTTGGAGCTTATGAAAAATGACATAAGATTATTAACATAATTAGCTCAACCAGATGTGATGCTTCCTGTGACCCAGAAAAGCAGAAATTCATAGGGACCGTATCCGAGCTGTGGCACCAGGTCCTGAGGGGCACGATCTTGCAGGAGAAAACCATTATTTCCTTATTTTAGCTTCAACTTTGCCAAGCGCTTTTGTTATTATCTATTCCATATGGTCTTGTTCAGTTTTCAACATTTTTCTTACCCATTCTTCTCATGCTTTATGTATGTTGACAGACAATTGCCAAGTTACTGCTGGCAGCACATCTTTACCTAGTTTAAGAGCTCGGGGGCCCTGTGAGAGGTGACAAGCCTCTGTATGTTTGGCACTCATCCTGAGCACCACCAGGATCTGGAAGGATCCAAGATGTGGTCTGTATATTTATTTGGTGACCTGGAAAATTGACTGGCAGAAATGGCTCTTGTGGTTCACCACAAAGGGGCTTCTCTGGGCCCCACAGCTAGCCATTCCTTTTATTAACCTGTTCATTGAGTTAACTATTGCCTCTACACCTGTGATGAGACAGTGTGTGTTTTCTGAACCAGGCTTTGTTTGTCAACCATGAGGTATACTTGCAATGGTTAATCTTTGAAACTGACCCAAGTTTTACACATAGAGAGTAGCAGCTGGCACCATAGTTTTATAGACTTTGGTCTGTGAATTTGTGCAGGTGTTATGAAAATATGAGAACGCTTAGTACTAAGTTAGGATAGCTTTTATGATCTTTCAGTAAATTCACTGGGAAACCGTTGGGTCTTTTGCATGGATAGGGAACTTTGGGAGGTCTGGAAAGAACCGTTTAGAGGCCCCTGAACATAAAGCTGGTGAGTGACATAAAACATCTGGGAAGAACATGGCGTGAACATTGAATCTAGGGATTCCTGTATTTCTCCATGGAGAAAGGCAAAAGCACTTAAGTGAGTTTCTTCCAACTCTTTTTTTCCCCCCTTGTTTTATCTTCCAGTAAATGATGCAAGTAGAAACCATCTGGTGCCAGTAAGAGGGGGGGACCTACAATATGACTACACTCTAGGCTTTGCATATCCTTTGAACAACTTGAATTTTTGGATTTGGCTCTGGTTACATTTTAGTCTGATTTTTGCAAAAGCATGAGTTTAAAAATCAGACTGTATTTTTTGTCTTCTTGGTTTTATTTATATAATGTGTGTGTGTTATGTATATAACAAAAGTTATAATAATATTATAATGTAATTAATGTTTCACAGACATAAGTAGCTAGCATAAAAATAAATATTTTTTTTTCATTTTTCAAACTAATACCTAAATGTAGATTGCTTCAATTTCTACCTGTTGCTTTCTGGAATGGTGCCACATTAAGGAGGAAAACCAGTAATATATTAGATGAATCCATTAGCCTTTCACCAGGTATACATACACCTTTCTATACTGAATGGTCCCTTTATTCTTCCTACACTGAGTTCTCTGTGTAATAGCCAGAAGTCATCTGATCAGAGTCAGAACTTCTTTTTTCTGTGCTGCCCTAGACTTAACTTCCTGGCCCACTTAATATGAAATCCCGGTGCTCCTTATGACGTACACAGCCCCATGTCATTCGTCCTTCTTCACACCTCTGCCCAAATGCCACCTTTTAAGTGACTTTTCTGAACTTATATAAAATAGCAGTCTCTGCCATACCCTTAGCTTGTTTTGTTTTTTTTTTCCCTATTATTTTTTCCTGATGTTATTATTATAAATCTCTTTGTTTTGTGTCTTTAAAATGAGAGCAAAGTTGTCTGTTCACTGTTCTATCTTCAGTGTCTAGAACATTGCCTGGCATGTAGTATGTTGATATCTATTGAATAAATGAACGATTTTTTCACTCAACTGTGATCTGAACCCTCTTCTGACATACTGAACTTTAAACTTATGAATTATTCAGGTGCATTTATTAATGCTACTGATACTTTGCACTTTTTTTCTGCTTCTTAGATTTGTTCCTCTGCATCTTTCCCCTTTCCCTCGCAGTCTTTTGTATCTAACCTTCAAAATCTAGCTACCATCCTACCTTCTAAAAAAAAAGCAAAAGAAAAAAGAAGGTGCATCTTACTTTCTTAATGAATCTTTTCAGAATTCCCAGAATTTCTTTTCTATGATGACCTTATTTTGTTTGTATTTACATTCTTTAGCTTTTTGTTTATTATATGACTCCTCAATTAGGCTCTGTGATTTATATTCCCCATTTAAAATGTAATTTCAAAATGTGAGTAATAACTTTGTGCTTTGAAAATAAGAGTAGAAGTTATTTTGGGGAGACAGTCTCACTCCCAGTTCTATCCCCAGCCACCCCTTTGCTGACAAGCCCTTTCTTACTTTCTTGATTACTTTTTTTTTTTTTTAGGGCCACACTTGCAGCATATGGAGGTTCCCAGGCTAAGGGTCGAATCAGAGCTGAAGCCACCAGCCTACGCCACAGCCACAGCAACTCCCTATCCAAGCCATTTCTGTGACCTACACCACAGCTCACGGCAACACCAGATCTTTAACCCACTGAGCAAAGCCAGGGATCAAACCTGCATCCTCATGGATACTAGTCGGGTTCGTTAACCACTGAGCCACGGTGGGAACTCCTTTCTTGATTTCTTTATATAAATATAAGCAAATGCTTTCCATGTTAGTATATATTTTCTGTACATTGTTCTAGTAGCATAATGTTCCATGAATTTTTATTATTTAACCAGTCCCTGTTTTCATTCTTCTGCTTTTATAACCAGTGCTGCAGTAAAGCAGTCTTTGTTTCCTATGTGAGCAGGTATATCCTTAGGATGAATTCCTAGAAGTGGGACTTCTGGGTTAATGTAAAGCATCTGCTACCTTATTTATCTTGAAAAGCTGCGTACTTAGCAATGGAAGGCTCCTATTAAATATCCAGACTGCCTAAATATTCAGGCTGCCTGAACATAGACAGTTACTGTATTATCAGCAGGTAATGTTTATGTTTTTAGTTCTCAAATCCTTTTTCCCTGAGGATCATGGGCTTACAGGCCAGCCAGCTAGATTTTGGACATTTAGCACCATTTGAACGTAAACCTTAGACAGGATTATTCTTAAATTCCTTATTTATATGTTTTCCTATGTCTGCAGTGTTGCGAATATTCTCATTTAACCTGAACAGAAGTTGAGATCCACTGTGCCCTCTGTATGCCCCACGTTTGTACTTGAATATCTATGACACCTTTGGTTAGAGTGATTCTGAGAACATTATGTTACAAATGAGAAATTTTATGAGGAAGTCTTATGCCTAACAAGAAACTAAGATCATCATTCATTGTTAACTCTTCTGATTTAATAAAATAAAAAGATCTTAGCACTTGACATTTTGTCATACATAGAGAAAATTTTGATTTGTTACTCTTGTTATTTCTCTTGAGAATTTGTCGATATTGGTGTAAACCTGCCCAAGGTTCTCTAGCACAGATTCTTACAATGGTAATGATTACTCATAATTTATACTCTAGCACTGAGCGATTAGAAATAGAAGAATGGCCTGGGGTTGGGATATGGTAATGTATTTAAGGTACAGACATAATGGATAATATTTTAAAGGCAGCTTTTAAATGATGATGTGCTTAACATAACAAAGGTTATGCGGATCTCTTAGAAAGAGAAAATCTCTTGTGAGGAGTATCCTTTGGGGTTTGACTTTGTAATTCATTTTACTCTAAGGCTCTCTTGTTACATATCCTCCATACTAGCTTCCCAAAAAAAATAGCAAAGGACTTAAGCCAACTGGCATGTGTGCTCTTTTTTAAAGTTTTAATTTTTGGAGCACCTCTAGGAGTCAGTATCCCTTTTTCCCTTTGTCACCTACCATATTCGTAACACTAGTAACTTATTGCCACAATGGCTGGGGTGTTTGAATATCTGTGAAATTATTTTATTAAGTAAATAAGACACCGGGAAGTATTTATTTTAGAGCTCCATTTCTGATGACTAAACTTTTTTTTTTTTTTTAAACAACATCTAGTTGCAAGAAGGAGAAATTTTAGGTACCCGTTTAGTTCATTTTTTTTTATTACTCAATGAATTTATTACATTTATAGTTGTACAATGATCATCACAATCCAATTTTATAGGATTTCCATCCCACAACCCCAGCGCATCCCCCTACCCCCCCCCCCAACAGTCTCCTTTGGAGACCATAAGTTTTTCAAAGTCTGTGAGTCAACATCTGTTCTGCAAAGAAGTTCATTCTGTCCTTTTCTCAGATTCCACATGTCAGTGAAAGCATTTGATGTTGGTGTCTCATTGTATGGCTGACTTCACTTAGCATAATAATTTCTAGGTCCATCCATGTTGCTAAAAATGCTGGTATTTCATTCCTTTTAATGGCTGAGTAATATTCTACTGTGTATATATACCACATCTTCTTCATCCACTCCTCTGTCGATGGACATTTAGGTTGTTTCCATGTCTTGGCTATTGAAAATAGTGCTGCAATGAACATCGGAGTACCTGTGTCTCTGTGAGTCATGGTTTTGTTTGGATAGATGCCCAGGAGTGGGATTGCTGGATCAAATGGAGTTCTATTTTTAGTTCTCTGAAGACTCTCCATCCTGTTTTCCATGGTGGTTGCACCAATTGACAATCCCACCAACAGTGTAACAGGGTTCCTTTTTCTCCACACCCTCTCCAGCACTTACTGTTTGTAGCCTTTTAGATGATGGCCATTCTGGCTGGTGGAAGGTGGCACCTCAGAGTGGTTTTGATTTGCATTTCTCTAATAATGAGAACGTCTTTTCATGTGTTTTTGGGCCATCTGTATGTCTTCTTTGGAGAACTGTCTCTTTAGATCTTCTTCCCATTTTTGGATGGGGTTGTTTTTTTTTTTTGGTATGGAGCTGCAGAAGGTGTTTGTAAATTTTAGAGATTAATCCCTTGTCAGTTGACTCACTTGCAAAGATTTTCTCCCATTCTGTGGGTTGTCTTTTTGTGTTTTGTTTAGTGTTTCCTTTGCTGTGCAGAAACTTTGAAGTTTGATTAGGTCCCATTTGTTTATTTTTGTTTTTACTGTCAGTACTCTGAGAGGTGGATCTGAGAAGATGTTGCTGTTGTTTATGACGGAGAGTGTTTGGCCTATGTTTTCCTCTAAGAGTTTTATAGTGTCTGTTCTTATATCTAGGTCTGTTTAGTTCATTTATGTGGAAAAAACTTAACCATTTTGGGTAAGTCATTATTGTACTTAATTGTAATGTCCTATACTATTTTTATAAAGATATTTTTTTCTTAATAGAAATAGTATTTTAGAAGAACTAACCTATATAAGGAAAAAGAGTCTTTGTGTATATGTGTATTTGTTTTTGGAAATTAATTTATATTGCTGCCATATGCACTAATGTGTGAAGAATATTTCCTTTGAATGAAATGGTAGCAGTAAGAAAATTCAATGTGACACACATACCTCCTTATTTTCACCCTTTAAAGTATTTTTTGAAAATACGAAGTCTGTTTAAATTTTTTTATAAGCCTTAGTAAATATCTTTTCCTAAGATGATTTTTTTCCCCTTGTGGTTTAAGAGAATCTCAATTATTCTTTTAAGCTGTGGGAAGCCTAAAAGTGAGTGCTTATAACTCAAAAATTATTCTGTTTGAGAAGAAAGTAATTTAAAGAAATCAGCAGCAGAAGTTAATTTATTTCCGGAAACTTTATATTGGTTCAAGCTCACACAGTTACAGTGGACCTTATCTAATTATCATAATTTTATTTATGTGCATGACATTAAATTTACAGAAAGAAGAAGGAGAAAATACGACAAACTTTTCAATACTAGAGAGGAAAAAGCAGATCAGGTATAAAAAGCAAGCAGTTTGCAAATCAACTATACATTTAGGGGAAGTCTGGGAGTGAAATGTTAACAGCAGACACCTTTGATAATATGAAGAGGCGACGTGAAAGGAAACACCACTGTCTAGCAACCTCAAAAGAGCTTCTGCTTTTAGTTTCTAGATTGTCACTGTGATTGTCTCTGTGTGACTGTTCCATGTGACTCTTCCAGTGAAGGTTAGGAATGTGTGTGGTTCCGGCAGTTCATCTGTACCGATATAGATAGGATTGTTTAAACAAAAAAAAATCAAACTAGTATCTTGACAGATGTTCCTGCGCTCATTCAGAACTGACTTAAATATAGTGCAAAAGGTCCTAAACACATGTTAGCTTGCACTCAAGGTGTAGAATTTTCACCTCGAAGAAACCATGGGAAATATTTTTTTATTAGAAGTGGGGCAATTGGTTTGAAAGATGCAGAATTCTTGTTTTTTAGGCTCATTGAATATTTGAGGAACTAAATATTTGGCAATTTAAGAACTTAAAAAATATATGTTATATGTGGAGTTTTTTTTTTGGTTTTTTTTTTTTTAGAAAACTGAGTAAGCTACCATCTTAAGATGTGCTGTATTTGAGAGGTAGTCCAAAACAACCCAATGGAAGCATCAGTGTTACTAAGTGACTTAATGACTTCTACATTAGCAAGCCAATAGGGAAAAAACTCATTTCAAAAGAGTGGGGGATTTCCCTGATGGCTCAGTGGGTTAAGGATCTAGCATTGTCACTGCTGTGGCTCAGGTTGCTGCTGTGGCATGGGTTCCATCTCTGGTCTGGGAACTTCTATATGCTGTGGGTTCAGCCAAAAAATAAAAGAAAAAAAAATGATGCGGGTGGGAATGGCAGGAGAGAGTTTTCCTTCTCCCTAAAGAAGCTCTTCTCAAAACATAACATTGGCATATGTAACTTTTATTTATTCAGCCTTTTTCAGAGTAAGCTGTCAGTTCTTTTTAGGGAAAATAACCCTTGCTTTTGCCTAAAAATTATCTTCGAGCAATTAAGGTGAATATAAACTAAATTAATGTATTGAGGATAAGTGGATTAACTGCCAATAAGACAGCGGTTTAGGCTTTTTAACAGTGGTTTCACTGAGCAGCCTTCTTGGCTTTAATTTAGTTTTAAACAATCATGTATGTTCAAAAAGGATGTTTTCATTTTCATGTATGTTCAAAAGTGATATTTTTACAAACGAAATTATGACTTTAAAAATTACATTATGACTAGCTGATCTTTGGCTAGTGTCCTTTATTTGGCATTTGAAATGAATTTTGGAACAGGTTGCTAATAGCAGAGATTTTGTACTCCCTATTCAGAGATGGACTTGCATGACTTTGATGACTTGGTAGCGCAGAACAATTCATGCATACATATTATTTACTGACGCAAGAGCAACAGACATAGAAAAGATTTAAATTTTATTCTAGTCCCAAAAAGGCCAAATCTTAAAAACAAATCCAGAAATCTTCATTTTTTTTCTTTCCTTGACGATTTTTAATTTCTTTCTATTTTCTCATTGTTCTACTAGGGCGACGTACCTTCTGTTGAATACCTCTTAGGGAATGGAAGCGACCCGAATGTTAAAGACCACGCTGGATGGACGCCATTGGTAGTTTTCTAGTTGTTTATTTTTCATTACCATTCTATTTATGCTTTATAGTTAGTTTATAGTTATGTGGTTGTCTATATATACTCCTCTGCCCTGTAGACACCATCTGTGTAATCTGAAGAACTTATATTTTCAACAAGTAAGCGTAAATGATTATTTTTCATCTAGCTTTTCAATGGTGACAGGCTGTCTTTTGACTGACTCCATCTAGATTTAGGAATCCAGCTATACATACCTTATTGCTGAATTTAGCTCATTTTTGGAGAGGTAGCTGCTGCAAGTGACGTCAGGCTCTGTTTTTCAGCATGGCATGTCATTGAAACCACATTTTTAGGAACAAAGAGAGGTCCGAGGAGCTAGGTTTAAGAACACATCACAAGGCAGTGATTCTTACAGAAGATCTGACTTATCCTCACTTACACCCTCACCATTTGCAGTCATACAGAGGCAGCAGAAATCTTTGCTCACATTAAACTTTTTTTTTTTTTTTCTTTTAGGGCCACACCCATGGCATATGGAGGTTCACAGGCTAGGGGTCCAATCGGAGCTACAACTGCCAGCCTAGCCACAGTGAAAAGCAGCGAAGGATCTGAGCCACTTCTGCAACCTACACCACAGATCCTTAACCTAACACCTCACTAAGCAAGGCCAGGGACGGAACCCTCAACGTCATGGCTCCTAGTTGGATTCATTTCCGCTGCGCCACAACGGGAACTCCTAAACATTTTTTTAAAGTCTTTCTTATTATGACTAAGAACACACTGCGAAGGATAGTCTGACAAAAGAATGGCACAAATATACGGGAACAAGTGCTGCGTGTGATTAGACTGTAGCCTTGGAAGTGTCAGGAGAGGAGGTGGATGCCCTTATTCTGTGAACTGCAAATTTATGGGAATTAGGAGATTCTCACTGTATTAGGTGCAAAAAAGGTTTAACGTTGTATGGAATGACTTGTCCTTGTCAGTTTTTTAAACTGGGAGTGTTTAGTCTGGATCAGAATCACTTTGTTGTTTGGATTCCACAGGGTGGCTAACCTTTTCGAAGAAAGGTCAATTTTTCTTTTTAAGCCACTAGAACAAACTGTAGTAAAAGTTAGTTATTTAGAGGATCTTATGCCTAGTTTATTCCTTTCTCCTAGAAATAAACTTAGAGACATTTACTGTGGTGTATTGCCTGTTAATATTGAGTGTATGTGCTTAGAAAGCACAGTGTGCCGGAGATTTACTAGAAAACAACATAGTGGCATTGTTAGTAGGTCATTAGAAATAAAAAATCATTTGCTTGTGAAGCATCTTGGAATATTCCATTGTTACCAGTTAGGTCATTCATTCAGTAGACTCTTTTGAGCACCTACTCTGTGTGATTTCTCTTATCATTGGCACCAGCCATACAGTAATCTGTAGCTTCAGCAAATAGAGAGGCTTGTCTTGTATTCATTCTAGGATATTTGCTTTTTTGGGTGCTTACGTGTACATCCGGGTGCACCGCTTAGCTTATATATAGCTAAGCACCTGATTTAGTGAATTCTATTCAGCCTTGAAGAATTTCAGATTTTATGCATGATCTGGTTGTTGAGTATTTTCTGTGATTTTTTTTCCTAATTGTTTTAAATTTCTTACTGTAGAACAATTTAGAAACTATAATTGGTTAAAAGCTACATTTTCTTTTCAAAAAAGAGTGCTTGACCCAAGGCACAAATGAAAAACTCTTTTTCCACGAATTGCTTAAGTCTTGATTACCATGTATCTTACCATAGAGACTATTAATAGTTGCTTTTTCTCTGTCAACAGCTTATGGTCTCTGTGAATATTTAGGAAGAACGAATTTACTGGTTAATGTTCACGTTTATTTTTCTAGAGTGTGCTTGTGTTATGATATTATTTATTGCTCTTCCTCATCACGCTTCTCACTCCTCTTTCTTTAATTAGCACGAAGCCTGCAATCATGGGCACCTGAAGGTAGTGGAGTTGTTGCTCCAGCACAAGGCTTTGGTGAACACCACCGGGTATCAGAACGACTCGCCCCTTCATGATGCAGTGAAGAATGGGCACATGGATATAGTCAAGCTGTTACTTTCCTACGGAGCCTCCAGGAATGCTGTGTAAGTAGTTTAACTTAGAAACTTTTCCTGATGACTTATTTTTGACTCAGGGGCTAGGATGAAGCAAAGACTACTGCCCAAGTTGATGGCCCTGTTGTCTTCCACAACTGAAGTTAACATGGCCATTATAGTTTGGATTTAGATCAGTATTCATGCCCTTTTCCTTTACAGTACTTACATATTTGGGAGAGGTTTGCTTGTTTAATTCAGAAACAGTTGTCAAATTAGTTTTGGAAGCTTTGACCTTCTGGAAAAATTCATTTAGTTTTTATATTCTGTAGATTGAGTTATACTTATTAATAAAGCAAGAATTAGGAGCATGTAAGTAACTATTTTGTATGCTTCCCAGTGCTTTAAAATTGTTTCAAATATTCTATTCTTTTTCTGTTTTTCTGCATATTTAGTATAACCACAGTTAAAATATGTAAGAATTCAGACATTAGGCAAGTGCCATCATTATTATTTCTTAGATTTTTTTTACATTATTCAGATGAACCTCTGGGTAAATTGTTTTGCAGCATTAGGGCACAGAGACACATTAGTGAATGCTGGTGGCAGCATTTTAAAATTGCTGTTGTTGGAGTTCTCGTTGTGGTGCAGTAGGTTAAGGATCCAGTATTGTCTCTGTGGCAGCACACATTCTATCTCCAGCTCTGTGCAGTGGGTTAAGGATCCAGGGTTGCTGAAACAGGTGTAGTTCACAGCTGTGGCTTGGATTCAGTCCCTGGCCCAGGAGCGTCCAAATGTTGTGGGTGTGGTCAAAAAAAAAAAAAATCGCTGTTGTCATGAGAATTCACAGGCAAATCCCGTATGTGGATTTTATATCTTTAATCTGTAGCTTGGGGAGTTCTGCTGTGGCACAGTAGGTTAGGAATCTGACTGCAGCAGCTCAGGTCCCTGTGGAGGTGCCGATTCACTTCCTGATTTGGGAACTTCCATATGCCATGGATGTTGCCGTAAAAAACGAATCTATAACTTGGTTCATGTCTCCTTATGTATTATTTTACTCTTTTCAGTTAATGAGCTAGTTGAAATGAAAATGCAAGAATTGCCTCTCTGTGCCCCATTGCTTCTACAGTTTTGAAAGGAGCACACAAAAACCAGGACTTGGTCTGGTTACAGAGGCAAGTAAGAAATGCAGAGCTTCTAGGTTGTGATTTTCTTTATAGGTAATTATATAACATAATGTAATTGAAAAATAGTAATGCAGGAATGTATTATACCTTGGTGCTGTTAGTTTTGGTAAGTGTGTTTAATATCCTTTATTTCCCATCACATGTGATGAGATAGTTGGGGCAACTCAGGGAATACATATCTTCTGTTTATTTATTTACTTATTTTTTACATACAGACATATAAACATACATGTATATTATATTGGGTCTGTGTGTGTGTGATTGTGTGTGTGTGTTTGTACACACCTAATAGATTTGAGTGTGTATAGCAAGCCATTTGATAGAGCAGGTGGTTGCTTGGGTCAGGTGAAAACAGAGTAGTTTCCTTTCATGGGTTCTTAAATCAGCCATGACTACGCTAATGAATGGAGCACTGGTCAGGGTATTAGGGATTCTAGCTTTTATTTGTGACTCCATTATTGATTTTATAGCCTCAGGCAGGTTAGTTTCTGTGCCTTGGTGTCCTCACCTATAAAACATGGGTGATGCCTGCTGCTTTTCTATTTCTTCGGAGCATAGTGAGGATTAATGAGCCAAAACACAGGGCCTGTCTTATGGTTTGTACACCATGATTCTTCACTACATGGTGAAGCTCATTAATACACAAGGTGTGGGCGTGAGACAGTGAGCGAGTTTGCCTTCACACCTGCCTTCTCAGACAGCTGAATTGGCTTATGTGGTGAAGCGGCAGATTTAGGTGTGTCTGTAGCCCAGCACTGCCCCGTAGATCTTTCTGCAGTGATGGAGACGATCCGTATTTGTGCTGGGCACTCAGTAGCCCCTAGACATCTGTTACTGTTCAACACTTGAAATCTGGCTCTTGCTACTGAGGAACTAAATTTAAAGTGTATTGTATTTTAATTAATGTAAATAGTGACATATGCCAAGTGGCTATTGTGTTGGAGAGCTGGTTGATACAGTTAGGATAGTAGGGAAGGAAGGTTTATTTGATGAAAGAAGTTGGGAATGATGTTGGATAGAGGACAGTGAGACAACTGTAGGGCACATGCAAGAGTGGATTTAATCTAAGGCATAACAGGGTGAGAGCTGTTTTCTAAACATCGTTGTTCCTTCCTTTCTGGACTGTTGATAAAAAATACTTCCGAATTTTTTGTGTTTTCTGCTTTCTCTTTTATGGTAGTTGTCATTGACGATTTGGCTTCACCATTTCCTAACTTGTCTCATTTTCAGATTACTTTTCATGCAGCAGCCCAAGAGCTCTCAAAATACTCAATTCTGGCCAGAACCCTTCACTGGCACCTCTTAATGTTTTTAAAGCAAAAGTCAGGCTTCAAAACTTGGTTAGTAAGGCCTGATGGTCTGGCACTCCTCCTCTCTCCAGCCCTGTCTTTCTGTGGTTCCTCCTGTTCCCTTTTCTCCTTCAGCATTTTTTTTTCACCAGCCTCTTTAAATGTTTATTTCTGTAAACTATGCTAAGCTGTTTTGCCTTCTAGGCTTTAAATTTGTTTTCCCTTTGTCTGGAACATTCATTTTCGATGGTTAACTTTGCCTTCTTTGGGTTTCATCTTAGGTGTTATTTAATTAATTAATTAATTTACTTATGTCTTTTTGCCATTTCTTGGGCCGCTCCCACAGCATATGGTGGTTCCCAGGCTAGGGGTTGAATTGGAGCTGTAGCCACCCGTTTAAGCCAGAGCCACAACAACGCGGGATCCGAGCCACATCTACAACCTACACCACAGCTCATGGCAACACCGGATCCTTAACCCACTGAGCAAGGCCAGGGATCGAACCTGTAATCTCATGGTTCCTAGTCGGATTCGTTAACCACTGAGCCACGATGGGAACTCCAGGTGTCATTTATTTTTGTCTGACTTTCCCAAATCCTTTGTAGGTGGTGCCTCCTCCCAGCCCTAGAGTAGAGGTGGCAGTGTATCTGCTTCTCTCTGCTCTCGTTTTATGAGGTTGATGCGCTCTGTACCAGGGATCAGGCCTGCTCTTCCAGCCCCTGCCATGTGCCTAATGTAGGCTGTACCCGTATTTATTTGTAGAGTGAATTAGTGTTTGAATAAAAAGATGGTGTATTTTTCCCTCACTTGATAAAGGGGCTGATGAGATGAAAATAGGAATTAATCTCCCTCTGCTCCCAACTTCACCGTAATTGTGGAGAAAATGTCTAAAGCCAAGTTTCCATAAGCTGTTCCTTGTCTAGGATGGGGAACTGGTTCCCGGTAGATGCTGGAGTAAAATGATGTGTGCTCCCTGGGCAGAATTCTTAGTCTCTTGCTCATTGGGCATTCATGTTACCTTTTGTGGGATCAAGGCTACCCAAGTAATTCCTCTAACCTTGACATTTTTAAGGTCTATTTTTCTTTCTGCCAGTGTTCTATACATTGTCTTTTTAGATTTATGTACTTATAGGTGAGAGTAGATGAAATTTCTTCCTCCTCTCTTAAGCAGAGCACAGGGAGGAGGGCATGGAGACTATATAGAAGTCTTAATACTCTTACTTTGCCTGAAGTTCTTGTTCTTTTTAAGCTTTAATATCTCAGAATTAATCTCTCAAACTCTGGAATCGTGGGTTGGCAAACATGCTTTTTTTCTTTTCTTTTTTTTTTTTCCCTCTGCTTTTTACATCTTTTAATGTATCTCTTCTTTCAGGGACCAGAACTAGGCTCTTTCCATCCCTGGAAGAGGGTAGGGACCAGAAAGGGTAAAAGCTATTCTTCTACTCTCCCTTCTTTAAGACTTGATACTTTGACTAATTGAAGTTGTAGGTGAGGAGAATCCTTGTGTAAAAGGCATCCTTCAGCTCTAGGACAGACATTTTGGCAGTCTTCTTCAGTATCTCAAACTTAACAGTCTTCTTTCTACTTAGATGCCTTCTTTTCCTGGGTTTCCAATAAAATGTTGTTAGATTTGCTCATACTCTTCTCCATCCCTTTATTTCATCTCCCCAGTTGCTTTACTTGGTACTTGTATTCTATTCTAGTGGGAGTGAACAGTTAGGTTAAAGGCTGCAGAACAGTGTTGTACATGCCTTCATAGTTCAGTGCCCCAAGATTCTATGAAAATCTAAGATAAGAACGAGAAGTATGACTAAAGGAAGTCATGAAAGTCTTTCTAGAGGATAAATGAGGTTATAGTAGATTAATAAAGTTGATTTCTCATGACCATGGTATGTTTCTCTGTTTAAGCTTTCCGTTATATGTCTTCATAAAGTTTTTAATCTGTTTTATGTGTGTGTGTGTGTGTCTACACATGCAGCTATTTATTGAGATTTTTCCAGATATTTGATTCTTTTGTTGCCCTGGTGAACTAGATATTCTGTTAATAAATATAACTTATTATTCCTGATATAGAGGAAAGCTATTGATTTTAAGTGTGTTTCTCTTATATCTCTCCAACACCAAATTCTAAAGATACTAGCCATCATTTACTAACTTTTAGTTCCAACTGCGTTTGCCACAGTTTCCAGAACAATATTTAAAAATATTAGTGATAGTTGGCATGCTTTGTTTATTCTTGTTTTTAAAAAATATTGACTGTAGGTTTACAAGTTAATATAAAGGTAAAGATCATTAAAAAGTCTCAAATAACAAATGTTGGAGAAGGTGTGGAGAAAAGGGAACCCTCCTACGCTGTTGATGGGAATGTAAGCTGGTGCAGCCACTATGGAAAACAGTCTAGCGGTTCCTCATAAATCGAAAAATAGTCCCTGCTGTGGGTTAAGGATCTGGCATTGCCACAGCTGTGGTGTAGGTTGCAGTGTGGCATGGTTTCCATCCCTGGCCCCAGGAACTTCCATATATTGTGGGTGTGGCTGAAAAAGAAAAAAAAAAAAAGAAAAAAACTAGAATTGCCATATGATCCAACAGTTCCACTCCTGGGCATATATCTGGAGAAAACTTTTTAATTTGAAAAGATACATGCACCCCAATGTTCTTAGCAGTGCTATTTACAATAGCCAAGACATGGAAGCAACCTAAGTGTCCATTGACAGATGGACAAAGAAGACATATCTATACAGTGGAATATTACTCAGCCATTTAAAAAGAACAAAATGCCATTTGCAGCAACATGGATGGACTTAGAGATTATCCTACTAAGTTAAGTAAACAAGAAAGACAAATACCATATGATACCACTCACATGCGGAACCTAAAATGTACAAGTGAATTTAGAAAGCAAAAATAGACTCACAGGCATAAAAAAGAAACTTATGGTTACCAAAGGAGAAAGGGAGTAGGGGACAGATAATTTAGGCGTTTGGGATTAACAGAATCAGACTACTATTTATAAATAGATAAACAACAAGGTCCTACTCTAGAGCACAAGGAACTGTATTTAGTATCCTATAATAAGCCGTAATGGAAGAGAATGTCTCTCTCTCAACCACTTTATTGTACACCAGAAACCAACATCACGTTGTAAATCAACTATACTTCAACTTAAAAAAAGTAAAACAAATCTTCCTTACAATTATTTTACTATTTTAAACAAGATTGTATTTTATTTTATTAAATGATTTTGAGAAGATCTTAGACTTTTTGCCTGTCGATGTCATTAACACATTTTAAAAATATTACACCATTTTGCATTCATGGGATAAACAGGACTTGGTTTATTTTGTTATCCTTTAGACAAATTCTTTGCATTAGTTTTTTAGAATTTTATTTAAGACTTTTGCATCTGTAGTTATGTTACAATGCTGTTTTATTTTTCATTTTTTACCCTAAGATTTTGATATTAAAAATCATACTTACAGCTTCTGAAAAGTAATCAGGATGTTTTCCACTTTTTCTGGTCTCTGGGACATGAATGGCGTAGTTTGCAGAAGTAATTCCCCCCTCCCACCCTGACTCCCAGTCCCCTGTCCCCAGCCTGACATAACATTATTTATTTTGATAACTTTCATATTGTATAATATTTGGATATGTCCCTCAATTTTGTTGCTGGTAGTTATCACTTCAAAATACTGATGTATTTATAAGAGAAGATGGACTTTTTGTCATCCCATTAAATTTATGCTGAAATTGTCCCTGGGACTGTAAACACAATGTTTACCTATTTTGCACTTTTATCTGGGGCCATATGTATCTACTTCTGATTTTATCTTTTGATTGGATTTAATTTTAATATTCCTAGTACCTTACTGTTTTTTTTTGTTGTTGTTGTCCTTTTAGTTTTTTTGGGCCGCACCCACTGCATGAGGAAGTTTCCGGGCCAGGGCTTGAACCTGTGCCACAGCAGTGACCAGACCACCCTCCCCTTAGTGTTTTCTTAAAGTCATCTTTTACTTAGAATACTTTCTTATGCGCTTTGAGCTTTTGCTATGCAAACTTTGACATTTTTTAAATGCATCTTATATTCAAATATCATATTATTTTACTCCAAATTGTATTTTTGCGTGAGAAGTTTATCTTGTAAAGGCTGAAATAAGAGTCATTACCCAAGAAGGAAAATTAGTTCTAACTTCAGATATGAGAATAAAGTTCCTATCTTCTATATTCTTTGTTGCCTAAAATACTTATGTTGATAACCGTTCAAAGCCTCATTGGCTCTCCTTCACTACTGCCATTTGTGCATTGCAGTGTGAATTTAAAACAAAGATCTTCCAGTCACATCAGAACAGTTTTAAGTGCTTGGAGCATATCATATGCTTTTTTTTTTTTTTTAATTAAAATACGGAGTTTAGATTTGGTACTTGGTCTGTTATTAGCAGAGGTTTTTTTTTTGCAAGGAGGTAGAATTTTTAATAAGAAAATAGTATATGGACCATTTGACCTATTAATTGTTCCACTGCCCTGGTTAGTTTTTTAAAAATTAATCTATAACAGATAATTTATATTTTATACTTTTAATTTTTTTGGTCTTTTTGCCATTTCTTGGGCCGCTCCCGTGGCATATGGAGATTCCCCAGCTAGGGGTTGAACTGGAGCTGTAGCCACTGGTCTATGCCACAGCCACAGCAATGCAGGATCCCTAACCCACTGAACAAACCCAAGGATCGAACCCACAACCTCATGGTTCCTAGTCAGATTCGTTAACCACTGAGCCATGATGGCAACTCCAATATTTTATACCTTTTAAAAAAAACATGTTACACTCTGAATTTCCTGCTTTTTCCTGCTTCATCACAAATCAAGTGGCTTGAACTATTAAAATCTATGAGTTTGCAATTTCATAGTTGTTCATAAAGGATTCCATCATGGACTATCATGGTGTCCTCTCATGCATGATACGTTTTCATTAGTAAAAATGGCTTTTTGCAGGTGTGTTTGGGATCGAATGGTCTGTATGTGCAAGCGCTAGTTTACGTTTGCTCATCTTTCCTTTTTCCCCTTCTACTAGTTGGTGAAACTCATCTTGGGCACAGTTGTAGGCAGGTGTCTGTTCTGTCACTCTTGAGAGGAAAATGACATTGAAGGACTGGACTGTATTCTGAACTCTGCCTTTGGGGTAAAGCTGAAATGATAAACACCTGGAAAAAAAAGCTGACCTGGTATACACACTTGAATAAGTACTTCCTTTTTAATAGCCTTAGTGATCAAAAAGAATCCTAGTGTAGAAAAGAATTTTCAAAGTCATCTAGTTTATTCATTTTATCTTTATGTTGTAACATATGGGAAAACAAAAATCTCCTTTTTTTTTTTGAATGACTGCACTTAAGGCGTATGGAAGTTCCTGGGCCAGAGATTGAATCCCAGCCACAGCTGTGACCTAAACCGCAGCTGCGGCAAGGCTCCATCATTGTACTGGACTGGGGATTGAATCCACACCTCTACAGTGACCTGAGCCACTCCAGTCAGATTCTTAACCCACTGTGCCACAGTGGGAACTAATCTGCTCTTTTTTTTTTTAATGTTGCTAAGAAACGAGGCTCCTATCCTTCTCTTTAGTGTACATCCAAATTGTCATTAAAGAGCAAGCATGAAGTGGATCATAAAATTGGGGAAAATGAAGAGATGAGGTCAATACTCCAGATGTAACTTATGTTCCTTTATCTTCATTTTGTATCTGTTGCCACAAAGTGCAAATCTAATAATATTAATAGCAAGCAATTATTGAGCTCTTACTTTCTGCCAGACGCTGTCCTAAATGCTTTTGATACATTAGTTCATTTCATCCTTACAACAATCATATAAAGTAGGTTGTAGTACTCTCTTTTTACAGACAAGGAAACAGAGGCATAGGAGGTTAAGTAAAATCTGAATCTAAAGTCGTACAACTCTTGAGTGGCAGAGCTGGAATCTAAATTTCAGGCAGTCAAACTCTATAGGTCACCCAGCTCTCAGCCACCCTTCTGTATTGCTGCCATCCCTCCTGCTTACAGTCATCTAGGGACCTGGTCAGGGTTTCTTGTGCCCTAAGGAGAAGGTTCCCCTCTTCAGCACCATCCTATTGTTCCTCCATCACCTGATCACAGCTTACATTTCCAGAACACCCATTGCCTGTGTATTCTTCCTCAACTCATTTTCTCTCTCCTCTGTCTCTTCTTTCTTGTTCTTTTTTCCTTTTTTTAGTGTTTCTCATTCACACTAGTTAACCTTTACACAAACTTTTCTCTCTGCTGGGAGACTCTTATTGGACTTCTGGATCAGTTTTATTCTTTGACCTTTCACATCTGGGCAACTTTACCAGGCTTTTAAGTCCTTATTTTCTCTCTGCTGTTTTTGCCCCACTGAGCTCCGCGAGGACCTTTTATCTCATTGGCTCTTTAGTGACTACAAGAGTCCTTAGAAGTTCTTGAGTGAATGACTGTTTGCCAAGTGATTACCAAGCGATGTTTGTAACTTCCCACCTATGTGTACACAGTTGTCCTTTGGTATCTGCAGAGGATTGGCTCTAGGGCTCCCCACAGATAGCAAATCTGAATGCTCAAGTCTCACATAAAATGGCAGAGTATTTGCATGTAACCTACACCCATCCTCCCATACAAATGAATTCATCTCTGGATTACTTACAATATCTAATACAATGTAATGCTACAGAAATAGTTGGCCAGCACGTGACAAATTCAAGTTTCGCTTTTTTGGAACTTACTGAAAAAAAAAAAGAATAAAATCCACACTTAAAAAAAGAAATGTTTTTGATTTGATTTTTGTTGAATCTGTGGATGTGAAACCCATGGAAATGGAGGGCTGACTGTATACACATGAACTTGTTCTGTGGGTATACAGATTTAATAATTAAATAAGTGACTATTACTAGTTTACGTGTGGCCATATTATATATGTGTATAGCCATTTTTATGTTGAAACTAGTAACCTGTATCAGTAAAAATGATCCTCCAATATTTCTTAGTAGCTTTTCAATAGTAAAAAGCAATAACTTATGGGCACTTAGGTCTTCTGTCAAGTTTTAAAGTTAAAATCTTCAGTCATATCATCAAAAGTTTTATATGAAATATTTTCAAAATTATGATTTAAAATCACATCTAAAGGAATAGAGCAGGAATATGTTAGAGGAAAAAAAAACTGGTAAAATTTGCTATGTTGTGAAGGAACAGGGAAAAAGATTGGAATAAAAAAGATGCCTTCTTGCTCAGTGACTATTTAAAATGTTTCAGTTACCAATTTTTATGATTTAGTATTGAGGAAGTGTATTATCTATAAATAATCATTCGAATTCACTGAATTATAAAGGATTTTCTTTGATAGGTCATTGAAAGAACTGAACTGCCAAAAATAGTGCATACGAAGGTAGTAAACTCATCAGGGAAGGTGTTGGTATAATGTTGGTATTATGAATATACTTTTAATTATATTGGTGTCTCATTGACTCATGTAGATTAACTGGTAGACATGTATACCTATCCATTTTTACAGCTGTCATTGTCTCTAATGACTATTGCTTTATACCTGATTATTTCATCAATTTTCCGTATTGTATTTGGCTCTGACATAGGAGCATACAATGACTAGGCTTTCAGCCTTGATAGAAGGCTTTTCTTCCATTGATTCCATCCATTTCAACAATCACATTGCTTATTCCCTTTGCAGGCCCTTGACACTCATCTACTAAATTCTAGTTTCCAGTCCTGGGTTTGAGATCATTTTGTTTGCTAATTGTATTTTTTACCTCCTTTGAAATCCATCGCATGTTTTACCTTGTTACTTGTGCCTTAGTTTATACCTTATTGGTTGAATGAGTGTTTGTCCTCAGTAGGATTACAGTCAAGGACACTGTTTTATAAGCCTCTGTATCACTCCAAAATGCCCAGTTTAAGGTTAAGATTTTAGGTTAAAATATGTTAGAAAATAGAGAACATGGTGTAGTTAAGGACGTTTAGGAAAAAAATCATCCTATAAGCTCCCTGGGTAACCTTCTAGTAGCAAATTATTGATGTCTGTCCTGAGTCCATGGTGTTGCAGTAAATTTTTTTTTTTTTTTTTTAAGTGGCCGCATCTGTGGCATATGGTGGTTCCCAGGCTAGGGATCGAATTGGAGCTGCAGCTGCTGGTCTATGCCACAGCCCAGCAAGGCCAGTTCCAAGATGCATCTGTGACCTACGCCACCGCTTGCCCCAGTACAGGATCCTTAGTGCACTGAATGAGGCCAGGGATCAAACCTGCATCCTCATAGATATTGGTGGGATTCTTAACCTGCTGAGTCAAAACAGGAACTCCTGTTGCAGTGAATCTAAAACAAACAAACAGAAAAACATTTCTTCCTGATATAGTGAGAGGGGATAATTGATACATCCCTATCTTTAGTTGATAGTCACATTGATAGTCCCTTGGGATATTTCCTCCATGTATTCTCTGTTATTTAAAAAGAAAACAAAGTATATATATTTTAAATTAATTTTTCAAATTAAGCAAAGTATTGTTCCATTCAAATATATCATGATGAGAAAAAAAGTGTTGTGACCTTGTTGTACCTACTTAATAAAGGAGAAATCTTAATATGCCCTGTCTTCTCTTGCTATGGTTTTTGAAGGTGTCACAAAAAAAACTTGTATCTAATTCCAAATTTCAATGGTCCACAACAAAGCAGCATTATGACAGGATTTAGTAGGCTCCATCTCCCAGGATGAAGAACTAAGGGTTAACTGAGTATCTGAATCTCTAGCATTTATTATGTGCCATCCTCCAGTTCATTAGCCGTATAGGAGAACTAAGGATTAAGTGAATTTTGTCTAAGCAGAAGCTGTCCATAGTCCAGGTGGATAAACCACGTACTTAAAGACCATATGAGGTAGTAAAGCTTTGTGTAGTCAGGACTCTAAGTGTAAATTAGGATTTTGCTAGTCGTTTTATGAAGCAGTTCTTTGAATGGTAAAAGCATCTTACATGTTCAACAACCATTGTTTTATTGGTTATTTTTTGATTTGAAGTTCTAACTAGCTGATGGTGCTTCTTTGGGAAGTACTTTCACTTAACATTTTTTAATGTCACAGTGAACTTTTATTTGTATAAAAAAACTATGCTAGAGTTACTGTGCATTAAACTATACTTGATTGGACTCTTAAATTTTATTTCTTTGGAGAAATCTATTTTTATCTTTGTTTAAAAGTCCTTATGTGTGCATTGATTGATTTTTTTTTTTTTTCGTGGAATATAGTGTGACTTTTTTTTTTGTCTTTTTGCCTTTTTCTAGGGCCGCTTCTACAGCATATGGAGGTTCCCAGGCTAGGGGTCTAATTGGAGCTGTAGCCACCGGCCTACGCCAGAGCCACAGCAGTGCAGGATCCGAACTGTGTCTGTGATCTGTACCACAGCTCACGGCAACGCTGGATCCTTAACACACTGAGCAAGGCCAGGGATCAAACCTGCAACCTCATGGTTCCTAGTCGGATTCGTTAACCACTGAGCCACAATGGGAACTCCGGTAGTGTGACTTTTTTGTTGTTTATTCATTTTTGCACTTGGTTTCAGATCTAGAATATTGATTCTTTTTTGATTGTCATACAATATATGTATGTGATAAAATTGTGTATTTGGTACATGGACATAATAGAGAGTATCACATGTAGCAGATGAGAGCAGCTACCTTTTGAAATAAACCGAGCTGTTCTGCTTTACATGTATGGGAATTTGGGAAGACCCAACTTCCAGTACAATGACTCTTGTCATTTTACTGTAAATCAAAAAGTTGAAATACAATTGATTGTATTATACTTTGGGTTCGAGAAAAACTGTGGCCAGGAAAAGGTTACACGTTACAGGACCTGGGCATAAAGGGGAATCTGAGAATACAAATATTTCACTGTTTACCTAGCACTTCGCCAAGAAGAAAGAGTGATGGAACCTAATATCATGGATAGCAGTCATTACAGAAACATTCGCTGTGGTTCATTGTTTCATTAATCCTTTAACTTTCTTTTCCTACTATACCATCAAAACAGCTTTCTCCAAGGTCAGTAATGACCTTGTCTCTAAACCCAGTTGATGCTCACATCTCTCATCTCTGTGCCCTCCAGGCAACATCAGAGTTGTCTAGCCTCTTCCTCTTCCCTTTATTTTTCCCTCTGTTTCTTCTAGATATTTTGCTGTACATTTGATACAGATTTAAGTATTCAACCATGTACCATTTTATATCCTGTTTATTTAACACATTGCATTTTTTACAAGAACTTTAAGGCCGGTATATGGATAAACCATAATCTTAAAAACTGTAGAAGCTTGTAAAAGAAATGTTCATTTTAGAAAACTTCCTATCATGGTATAATATATTAAAATAATTTTAAAATTGTATGTAAAGAAGTAGACAAAAGTGCTGCAGTTTAACAATTTACTTTCTTTTTTTTTTTTTTTGGTCTTTTTGTCTTTTTAAGGCTGCACCCGTGGCATATAGAGATTCCCAGGCTAGGGTCAAATCGAAGGTGTAGCTGCCAGCCTACACCACGTGGGATCTGAGCCGAGTCTGCGACCTACACCACAGCTTATGGCAACACCAGATTCTTAACGCTCTAAGCAAGGCCAGGGATCGAACCTGCATCCTCATGGATACTAGTCGGGTTTGTTAACCACTGAGCCACGATGGGAACTCCCTAACAATCTACTTATTATTGAAAGGCAAATGATAGGCAATATGGAAAATTATTGAAATGAATGGAAGGAAAATGCCTTTGTCAAGTCATTGGAACCTTTCTCTTTTTTTCTCATCTGTGAAATAACAGAGCTGTACTGTGTCTCTGAAGTTTCTTGCAATGTAATATTCTGTGACTCATGAATTAATACCTGCCAAGAAATCTGCATCAGCATCTCCGAACCACACCAGTTTATTCTGTGATGGCTGTTTATAGGTTACAGTGTACACACATCTTAAAACTAATTTTAAAAGTGCCCTGTTTACTACTTTATTAAATTGTTTGTTATGTGGCATAGTTTTCCTTCTAGTGGATCTAAATGCTCATCTTGTGAATTTATCTAATTTCTGTACTTGTTTTATATAGACTATAGACCCTATATTAGCTACAGTAAATGATTTTTATGTGCGTTTGAAAGCATCTCATCCCCTAGTGAGCAGCGATTATGAAAGTATATTTAACAATAAGAATATGGGTGTCCCCATAGTAGCAGTGGGTTAAGGATTGGTGTTGTCACTGCTGTGGCTCAGGTCACAACTGTGGCACCAGTTCAATCTCTGGTCCTGGAACTTCTGCATGCTGCAGGTGCAGCCAGAAACAATATGAATATGACTATAGAAGAATAGAGTTGTGAAAAAAAATTCATGTGTAACAAACATACATTCAGTTAAAAATACTCTCTGTAATGGTTTGGTGTCATATTGAAATTTCATATCTTTTTTCTATTGAATTCAGCAGCTGTGGAACTTGATCCTTATGCCTTACATGAATTCTTGAGTCATTTATTTTAGTAAAAATTATATATTATTAAGGAAGTTGAAAAAAATTGTTCCACTAGTGTATTCATTTAGTTAAGAATCAAATTACACATTTTATTTACTTCCATCCATCTGTATTTATTTTACCAGTAACATATTTGGTCTGCGGCCTGTGGATTATACAGACAGTGAAAATATGAAATCACTATTGCTGCTGCCAGAGAAAGATGAATCATCATCAACCAGCCATTGCTCAGCAGTGAGTATGGATTTAGCTTAGGGATCTATGTATTTTATTGAAATCTGTTATAAAATGAACATAATGGAAAAACTTATAGTTAAGCAAATTGCTTTTGCTCACCAATTATTAAGTACTTCCTGTGTATTAGCTATTGTGAATTAAAAGACATAATCAGAATAAATCAACAGGCACCGTTCATATAGCAGTGAATATGACTGATAGAACTCGTGTTCTCAGGAGGCTTACATTCTACTGAGAGCTAAGGAAGAAATAGACAGTGAATATGTAAATTAATATAAATAAAGTAATTTCAGAAACTTACAAATGAGTGCTTTGAAGAAGATTCTGTAGAAAGTAATAGAGTGGAATTTGTGGGCTCCAAAAAAGGCACCATTTTAGCTGGGTCATTGAGGAAAGCCTTTAAGGAACTGATACTAGGTGTGAAACATGAGTATTGGTGAGGGAGCATCTAGGTGAATATCAGGAGGACAAGTGTGCAAGCAGAGGGAACAGCAGGTACGTAAGCCCTTCACTGGATGTGCTTGGTGTGCTCGAAGGTTAGAGAGAAGGTCATTACTGCTGGTGACTAGAACATGTCTAAGAGAAATGGGAAACCATTCAAAGGATTTAAAGCAAGGAATGGAATGATTTGATTTATGCTTTAGAAAGTTCACTCTGGCTGCTTTCTAATCAAGAGATGTGGGGTGGTAGCAAGAATGGAAGCAGGGAGATCACTTGGGACTGTTTGTGACAGAACAGAGATACCAGAAGACCTGGGTTAAAATAGTAGCAGTGGAGAGCATGAGAGGTGAGGAGTTTAGTATATATTTTTGAGTTAATGCCAACAGAACTTTTGGATCGATTATATGAAGTGTGGAGAAATCGTAGCATTAATACAACTCTAGCAGTAGAGCAGATGTTGGTGCCACTTGCTGCCTTGTGGAAAGACTGCGTGTTCCTTAGGGACCTACAGTTTAGTACGGAATATGGATGCAAAAGAAAAATTATTGCACACTGTAATCAATTTATAATAGATGCCACAGAAATGTACCGTAGAATCACAGAGAAGGAAGAAAATGACTTCAGGAAGGATCAGAAGAGCTTCCCAGAGAAGGGGACAAGGTGTCTAAATAAGCTTTTAAAGGTAAAAGTTTTAAGCAAGGTATCTAATAGAATGCTGTTGGGCGCAAATACCAGAATACATTCACTCAAATGCGTTGAGACAGTATATTTATCTTATATAAAGATAATCCCAATAGAGGACAGCTCTTAATTCGGCTAGTTTCGCAATGATGTGGCTGCACTAGATGGGAATTCTTTTTGTTGTTCTACTTTGCCATCCTCGGCTTGGTGGCTTTGTCCTCACTGATCACCCTTCTAGCGGTTGCAGGATGATTATTGCCACAATTCCAGATGTGACAGTGTCCAGTGTTAGAAGGACTAAAACCTTTCCCAGAAGCCTTCCAGTGGACCTCCCCTCATGTCTTACTGGCCAGATCTGGCCACATAGTTAGTTTTGACATACATCATGGTTGAAGATAGGGTCAGTCCCTGGCAAGTGTGTACCTGAACAAAATTAGGATTCTGTTAGTGAGGAATGGGTTTTGACTGCCCACTGCAGTCAGGTATACAAAAAGGAATGGCAGCCCAAATCTAAGGACCAGCTGCTCAGAGAGTAGGAGGTAGAAAGGACCTTAGAAACTTTCAGAATTAGAGTTCAGTGTGAGAAGAGCACGAGGTGCGGAAAATAGGAAATGAAAGTGAAGAGCTGGGTTAGCATCAGATTGTGAAAGACCTTGAGTTCCTTGAGGAGGAGTTTAGACTCCGTTTCCCCAGTTAGTGGGGCACCCTCAGCGTGTGTCTAAGTGGAATGGGACTCTGTAGGGGAGAGTTGGGGATAGACCAGGAGGAAGACTGGTGGTGGAATCCAGGTGTGAAATGGAAAAGACTGGAAGTGTAGGTTGTGGTTGGGTGAGAGGGAATGGAGAGAAGATGATGGCTTGTAGAGAGAGAGATGGTGGACTTGCTATATCTTAGCAACTACTCAGACAGGCGGAAGGGGGAATGACAGAAAAGGATGAGTTGAGATCTAGGACCGTTCAGCAACTTCTTGTCTGTCTAGTAAGGGCAGTGGAGTAGTAGTTGATGCCCTTTAAGATAAGGAGGCAATCTATGGTATTTATAATTTGAGGCGGTCACAGTTACTCCCTACAAGTTACCCTTAGAAAACTCTTATCTCCTGCTTTAAACGTCAACCTTGTAAATGTGCCCCCATCTATAGTTTCGGTCGTGAATGGGGAGAGAGCTCAGAAATCAGGGAAGGGCGAAAGGGGGTGGGGTTGGAAAGTTTCTTCCCATTTAGGAGATTGGAAATTTTTTTTTTTTTTTTTGGTTTGGTTTGGTTTGGTTTCAAGTAAAGTTTGATGGCTGTTTACTACTTTAAATTTTTAAGCAATTTCTCAACTGAAAGACTTAAGCTGGTTACCATGTTCATTTTGTGACTTTGCTGCTCATGATTCTTTTGACCAGTATGTTTATCCTTTTTATTCTTTCCATAGTTTTTTAATCCCTGTTTTTGATAAACTCACTACTTTTGATAAATTCAAAATAACTAATTTTTCAAAGAAAAAGTTTCATGTCTAAGGATTCCTTAAGTAAGAGTTTGTTTAGTGCCACTGTACACAGTATCTAATTCCTTTGAAATCAAAGTGTTGAACCTTTGGGATGTTTTTTGAACATCTTTCATTTTAGCCTCCTGGTTCTGAGCCCTTTGCCTCTTTAAATCAAATGCCTCCCTACTCCTGCCTCCTGTCCTAAATCAGATATGTGGCTTTGGTAGTTATTGGCTTTATTTTTATTTATGTATTTATGTATTTATTTTTATGGTCGCACCTGCGGCGTGTGGACGATCCTGGGTAGGGGTTCAAATTGGAGCTGCAGCTGCTGGTCTACACCATAGCCACAGTGGATCTAAGCCATAGCTTGTGGTGTTGGATCCTTAACCCTATGAGCTAGGCCATGGATGGAACCTGCATTCTCAGGGACACCGTGTCTGGTTCTTACCCCACTGAGCCACCGCAGGAACTCCTATTTTATTTATTTTTAAAATAGCTTTCCTTAACTCTAAGAAATTAGTGCCAGTTTCTTTTTCTTTTTATTCAAATTTAAGAATTAGATAGGAAAATGCTTGACCCACTTTGGTACTTTCCTGAGGTTGATGGAAATAGTCTCATATACTTTATTTAGAATTGATTATCTTTTCGTTCTTTATTTTGTGCAGAGAACTAAATTAGCTCAAGTGGAGTTACATAAAATGAAAATTAATGTGTTCCATTTAAAGATATTTTTATGGCACTTATTTGTATAACTGACAAGTATATTTGAAATACTCTTTTTAAATATTATCATTGTATAGTAATTGGTTGATAAGGTAGACTGAATTATTTTCATGTTATGGAGTGTTTACAGTGTTTAGGTTAGACGTGGTTACCTCATTTTATAATTTAGTGAATAGGAAAGATAAGTAGACAGAAATGTGATGTAAGTATGTGTGTGGGGTGTGTGTGTAGCACGCCCAGTAAAAACTTTGCCTCTTAAATCTTAGAGAAGTTCAGGAAGCTGAACTTTTAAGTGTTGAATATTACCAGTCAATTTTTTTTAATAGAAATATTTAAAAAAGTCTCGAATACATACTTGCTTAATACATAGTGGAATCTTATTTAGTGTATTTTGAGTGAATGAAGTGTCTGTTTATAGATGTAGCCAACAATTTACATGTAATTTTGCAGGGCATTAGACTAGATAAATTATCACTGCTGAGATATGTGAAGTGGATATTTACATATCAGTTTTCTCCAATCTCGTTGCTGAATTGTACTGGTGATTATACCTGCAGTGTTTTACTCGTAGTCTTTAGAATTTTGAGAGCCCAGATGTCCAGAATATATATATACCCATACATGTAGAGGGGCCCTTTGTATTTGAAAATTAAAGTATTGTGTTCAGCTTTTTATTTGTAATACAGTAGTGCTGATTTACCTTTTCTTTCTTATCTGCTGAGTCATTGCTTTTCTTTTATCAGGTAGCTTTTGGCTAACTCTCATTTCAGTTTCATTTATTAAATTTCTGTTGGCTGCTATTGAAAATTCTATTCCATTGTTTCTTTGAATCTTTCCCTTCTAATCTTTAACAGTATCCATTTTTATTCTTGTCTTTTTTGTCTCCTGTAAGTTCTGAGTCTTTCTATTAAAGTGAAAACATTATTAGTCTCTGTTAGAGCACTTTGTTTTTCATAAGCAACATTGATTTATTACTCAGTGGATCTAATCAAACTTTGGTATTCCCTTGTCTTTTTTCATTTTCTTGGTTTCGAGAAGTAACTATCAGTATTAAAATTTTGTTTTCTGGAGTTCCTGTCGTGGCTCAGCAGTTAATGAATCCGACTAGGAACCATGAGGTTGCGGGTTTGGTCCCTGCTCTTGCTCAGTGGGTTGAGGATCTGGTGTTGCCGTGAGCTGTGGTGTAGGTGGCAGACGCGGCTCGGATCCCGCGTTGCTGTGGCTCTGGCGCAGGCCGGTGGCTACAGCTCTGATTGGACCCCTAGCCTGGGAATCTCCATATGCCGCGGAAGTGGCCCTAGAAAAGGCAAAAAGACCAAAAAAAAAAAAAATTTGTTTTCTGTCTTTGAGATAAGTGTTGTTCTAGAAAGAAGCCTTAGTGGTCTTTAATTTTTTATATAATCTCAGTTTAAATTAAACAGATAAAGTTGAGTTTAATTTTGTTGAAATAAGTTAGTGGGGAGAGGGAGATAGAGAATTGATCATTGCCTTTTAGGTTACGCAAAAAAAAAAAAAAAAAAGAAGAAGAAGAAGAAGAAGAAAGGCTTACAGGTGACAAAATGAAGTTGTAAAACCCTAGAGAGACCCAATTTAGAATCAAGGAAACAAGATACCCTGGGTATAGAGAGAGCTATCCCAAGTAGGGTTTTGCTGGAGGGAGGGGGTAAATAAATAGAAAAACAGTTATTCAAATGTGTTGAGTGATGAGTCAGTGGAAATTGTTGGGAATTAATAACAAAATTAAACTAAGTAATGAAATCCAAGCTTGTATCAATTGAAAGTTAGTTTCGTCTTTCTCTAGTCTTGAAATGTTTTTAACACTGTGGCATTTCCTCTTTCATTAACAGGGAAACACTGGTCAGCGCAGGGATGGACCTCTTGTACTTATAGGCAGTGGGCTCTCTTCAGAACAACAGAAAATGCTCAGTGAGCTTGCAGCAATGCTTAAGGCTAAAAAGTGTGCTGAGTTTGACAGTGCAGGTGAGGATTATTTATTTATTTACTTATTTATGGTAGAAGAAATATTTAAATAGATAATTATGTTGTAGAAGTCCCTTGATAATTTATATGTTTTAACCCTTGGGATATGACTGTATACTTTGGTAATAATTCTAAAATGTTTTTATATTTATAAACTACTTAGTCTTTTTTTTTCAGTTTTCTAGTTTTATTGAAGTATAGTTGATTTACAATGTTGTGATAATTCTGCTGTACAATAAAGTGATTCAGTTATATGTATATACACATCCATTCTCTTTCAGATTCTTTGCCCACACAGATTATCATAGACTATTGGGTAGACTTCTCTGTGCTGTATGACAGGTCCCTGTTGGCCAATCATTCTATATATATCAGTGTGCATATGTCAATCCCAAATCCCTAGTCCATCTCTCCCCCTCCGCACCTGTCCCTTTTGGCAACCATAGGTTCTTTTCCAAAGTCTGTGAGTCTCTGTTCTGCTCTGTTCTGCAAATAAGTTCATTTGTTCCCCCCCACCCCTTTTTTTAGATTCCACATGTAAGTGCTATCATATGATATTTGTCTTTCACTGTCTAACTTCACTTAGTATGATAATCTCTAGGTCCACCCATGTTGCTGTAAATGGCATTATTTTGTTCTTTTTATGGTTGAGTATATTATATACATATACCACATTTTTTTTTTTGTCTTTTTGCCATTTCTTGAGCCGCTCCCGCGCCATATGGAGGTTCTCAGGCTAGGGGTCGAATCGGAGCTGTAGCCACCGGCCTACGCCAGAGCCACAGCAACGCGGGATCCGAGCCGCATCTGCAACCTACACCACAGCTCATGGCAACGCCAGATCGTTAACCCACTGAGCAAGGGCAGGGACCGAACCCGCAACCTCATGGTTCCTAGTCGGATTCGTTAACCACTGCGCCACGACGGGAACTCCCCACATTTTTTTTTTATCCATTCCTCTATCGATGGACATTTAGGTTGCTTCCATGTCCTGACTTTTGTAAATAGCACTACAGTGAACATTGGGGTGCATGCATCTTTTTGAATTATGGTTTTCTCCAGATAGATGCTAAGCAGTGGGATTGCTGGATCATATGGTAGTTCTATTTTTTGTTTTTTTGAGGAACTGCCATACTGTTGTCCATAGTGGCTGTACCAGTTTTCTATCATACCATCAGGGTAAGAGGGTTCCCTTTTCTCACACCTTCTCCAACATTTATTCTATAGACATAATTGAGTTAGAAAATATAAAGTTTAAAGCTTGCACCCATTTTAGGACAGAACAGTATATCATAAGAGCAATTTTATGAGTTGTTAGTGATGAATAAATTGTAACTCTTTAATTCTTTGGTTATAATTTGAAAAAGAAAAGAAAAATTTATGTTGGTTAATATAGCTTTAAGATTTATGGTTTATGATCTGATTTTCATGTTGGTGACCAGAATAGAGAATGAAACTAAGTAAAAGAAATCTTACACCTAAATATAAAAATTGTTGCCTTTGAAGAAAATTCAGGTGTAAGTTTATAAAATGTAGACTGACTGGTTTTAAAGAGCAGATTAGTTAAATAATTACTTTGGTTTATATATCTGTTTCTCTTGTTTTTTTCTGTATTCTAGTAACGCATGTCGTTGTTCCTGGTGATACAGTTCAAAGCACCCTGAAATGTATGCTTGGGATTCTCAGTGGATGCTGGATTCTAAAATTTGAATGTAAGTATTGGATGTGGGATAATTAAAGTAGGAATTAACTGGACTCATTTCATTTTTAGAATGTACTGCTGCCAATAATTATTTAAGGAACTTAATGCTTTTTGTTTTTCACCTCTGGTTAGTCACTGCATTTTGGAAAAGGTCCTATTTATGCTGTCATTTAGATGTTCTTAGTAATAAATAGCCACAGATTTGTTCTGGTTTCAAAATCTTTTGTTCTGCAATACCAACCATTTTAATAAAGAATGAATAGATTATGTAAGCTTAAGCAATCTATTTTACTATCATGGTATATTTAACTTAATAAATACGTGTTTTAAATATACAGCTATGGATACAGGTTTATCGCTTTACTTTTATTCTTTCTCTTCTGTTCTCTTAGCTAATATGGGTGTTTTAGGAAGCTGTTTGGAAATTTAAACTTTGTACTACCTGGTTTGGGTCAGTTATACTAGCCATTCTCTAACCTCTGATGAAAATGTATTCCCCTTTATTCTCTTCTAGTTCTTAGGCAAATACCACCACTTTTGGGGTTGCCTCTCACCTTCCCAGCTTTTACTTGTTTTTTTTGTTTGTTTGTTTGTTTTTTTTTTTTTTAACCTTGGTTTCACCCATGGCTTAAAATAAAAAGAAAGCTCATACGGGGTTAGTTTTCACTTCTAAATCATTAAATTATCTACTTTTGATATGATGGCTAAAATAAGACAGGGGAATGACCTTTTCCTTTTCTGCTAATTGCTGTAAAGGGGTTCACAGGGAATCTCGTAAGGATACAGTTGAGTATCTTGATCTTAGTGACGTTATGTTACACAAGTCTACATATGTGATTAAATGTCATAGATCTACACACACACATACATGAGTGCGTGTGTAATTGGTGAAATCTGAATAACTTCTTTGGATTCTTGGGTGAGACATAAAAAGAAGCTTTTTTCTATGTAAATGGCCCATTAGTTCAGCTGCTTATCATATTCCTAAAACTGGTCGTAATAGGCAGAGTCTAATGACAGTGTCAAATTCTTGGTTTTTCGATACTGTGGTACTGCTGTGGAAGATGTTAACACTGGACACTAGAGGAAGAGTGCGTGGGGACTCCTTGTGCATTTCTCTGCAACCTTCTGTGAATCTATAATTATTTGAAATTAAAAATTTTAAAAATAGTATTTTTTTAATAATGATTTTTATTTTTTCCATTAAAGCTGGTTTACACTGTTCTGTCAGTTTTCTACCAGTACAGCAAGGAGATCCAATTAAACATACATGTATACATTCTTAAAAAAAAAAAGAATGGTATTTTTAATGAAACTTTATTTTTAAGAAACAAATGATGGATTAGAATTAGTTTTTAAAAAACTTTGTTTTATGGTATAAATGCTTGATTTCATCAAAATCTTGATTGTGTTATTGATTTAAACTGTTGTTTGAAATTAACTTGGTTTATAAACAGTTTCCTTTTAGCAGTTGATATGCATGTCTGTATAAAATGCAGCTACCACTTTCCTTGTGATGATAGTCTGCCCTGATTTGGTCTGATCCAGCTGTGACTAGCAAGGCCACTCTGTCTCATCAATATCTGTCATTAGACTCTGCCTATTACGACCAGTTTTAGGAATATGATAAGCAGCTGAACTAATGGGCCATTTACATAGAAAAAAGCTTCTTTTTATGTCTCACCCTTATTTTTGAGCCTTCATTTCCCTTTCAAATCTGTGGCAAGTTTTATTGGGCCTCAGTGTTTAAAAAGTTGACTTAAAATGGTTCCATGATTATAGATGTTTTTGTACTGAACATGTGCCAGAAACCTTGCCAGTGGTTATAGGCAGGAATAGATTTTCATAATAATAAGGTCTCAGTAATAAAGAACCATGTGAAATTTTGAATGTTAAGGCATTTTACCACTTAGCTTTTAAGTCTAGTTCTTGTGAATTTGCTGAACTTGCATCTAGTTACATATACAGACTACATGATTCATTTCCATAAAATCTGCCTTCTTTAAGAAATGGAAGTTTTGTCACTTAAATGGCTTGGCCATGTCATTTTTATAGAATCACTGATGGACTCAAGCTGACTTAATAGTGTGCTATTTGGTGATTCTCACAGTAGTGAATAACATACTCTAATATCAATGGTTCTTTTAGGACAAAAGATGGATGGAACCTTTTATTGAAGTTCATATCCTCATATTTTCTAATACAAAGTCTGAAGAGAAATAGGTTCAGGGTTTGAGATAATTACTTGAAATAGCCACTGGATTTATAATAAGAAAGCAAGAACCCTTAAATATTTTCTTTCCCAATATATATTTTCTATGGTTTCTGTGCCTTTTGCCAGGCGAAACTTAGTGTGATTTTTAAAAATGTTCATAGCTATTCAAAACTTGTTGAAAACCATTTATATTAAGGAATGTTGTGGTGGACCAAAGCTTTCAAAATTAATTATAAAGATTTATGACTTTCTTTTTTGGGCCATCAGCATTGAGAAGTTCCTGAGTCAGGGATCGAACCCCACTTCCAGCAGCAACCCCAGCTGCTTCAGTGACAATGCTGGATCCTTAAACCACTGTGCCATGAGAGAACTCCGATTTATGACTTACTAAAACTAGATCTTGAAATTCCCTGGTGGCTTGGTGGATTAAGGATCTGCTGTTGTCATAGTAACTGCTTTGGTGTGAATTAGATCCCTGGCCCAGGAACTTCCGCATGCCATGGGCATGGGCCAAAAAATAAATAAATAAAAATAGATCTTGTGTTTGAGAGTACCCATTAACCTTTCCTGGCTGGACTACATAGACAGTTTAATATTAGCTTTTAATAGTTTTTTTTTTTTTCCCCCACAAACCACATAAAGATGAAATTTCATCTAAACTCTCTCTGTAGAGAATTGACTTATTTAACAGATTAAACAAATTTAAACAAATTAGCAAAGAATTATGTAAAACAATTTGGGTGCATTGGATCCAAATTTAACTATTTAAACAGACGTTTTCTGTTTAAACATGTTGTGTCTTAATTGGCTAATTGGCTTAATTGGCTAATATCTTATTTTTCTGCATTATATATTGAGAGCATCTTATAGTGTCATAGTTAATGAACTTGGTGTGAACATTCTAAGAATAGGCCATAATTGTACTATTGTACTAGCTATTTTGTCTCATCATATTCATAGAATGATATTTATTTTATAGAAACAGGAGATATAAATGGGATACTTCCTCCCTTGATATTAAATTTGTGCCTGAGATTCTTCTTTAATCCTAGTTTTGGTGCAGATTTCTCACAGGCAACTAATAACCATCCCCATATAGGGTGAATTTTGGTAATTAAAGAAGTGACTAGACTAAAGGACAGAATATACATAAATAAGCCATTTGATTCACCTCTTAGAGGATGAAAAGGTTGAACTGCATCCTAAAGATGTAAACTAGCCTTCAAAAAGGCAGAATATACTTTACCACTGACCTGTTCTTTCAGTGCACTGCTTTCAAAATTGATTCTAGCCTAGTCTTTTTAAAAAAATTTTAATTCTGCCTCTTCATTTCTCATCTCTTTGTGAAGGGGAGAGCAGATGGTTGTCTTTTTTTCTTTGATAATCTCTTCCTCTTCCCCACTCAGCTAAGTTTAAGTAAAATTGCTGCTGTAGAAGTTTTGAAATCCTTAAGACCTAAGGGAATTGCTGTACAGATGTGCCACACGTTTTATACTGGACATGTGTCTGTGAAGAGAGGAAGGGCTAGATAGGGTGTTATTTTTCTTGTTTTCAATGAGGAGGATGGAACCTTTAAAAGGAAATCATTACACCATCACTTAATAAAAAAACTTCATAATCAGATTAATGAACTTTGCTTTTCAAATGGATTTTGAGATTGCTGTGGAGTTTTAAAAATAAAGGTAAATTTTATTCTACTCATATTTTGCTAATTATCAAAAAATAAATATTCCAGAAAACTTCTGTCAACTGAAATGATTAAGCAACTTCATGCTTATAGAAATCTTTTACCAAAAATTGTCTAAGAATAAAAAAAGTGAACATCTTTTGAAATAATAGTTCTACTTCTGAGAATATACCCCAGGCAAGTAAGTCATACAGAACAAAGAAAATAAAAACTATTTGCGTTGTTATTTCTAATTGTAAGAAATATGAGAGAATTAAGAAAATTCTGAAATCCTTAGAGGTATTTTCTGAAAAATTTATATTTACATGAAAATTATTAGGACTGAAATATTATGAAGAAACAAATATGTTAAAATTTTAAAAAAGCATAAAACAATTGTATCTTCACTTTCAGCACTATCTAAACGTACGAGTGTGTACAGGCAAAGAAGCAATCAAAACAGTGGGTTGGTTCCTAGAGGTTTGTTTGTAATAGTTTATTATATTTTATTTTTTTAAAGGATGTTGACTTTATTTTTTTTCTCTTTTTGTTACTCAAATGAATTTATCACATCTGTAGTTGTATAATGATCATAATAATCCAATTTCACAGGATTTCCATCCCACATCCCAAGCACATCCCCCCACCACCAAACTGTCTCCTCTAGAGACCATAAGTTTTTCAATGTCTGTGAGTCAGCATCTGTTCTGCAAAGAAGTTCATTCTGTCCTTTTCTCAGATTCCACATGTCAGTGAAAGCATTTGATGTTGGTGTCTCATTGTATGGCTTACTTCACTTAGCATAATTTCTAGGTCTATCCATGTTGCTAAAAATGCTGGTATTTCATTCCTTTTAATGGCTGAGTGATATTCCACTGTGTATATGTACCACCTCTTCTTGATCCATTCCTCTGTCGATGGACATTTAGGTTGTTTCCATGTCTTGGCTATTGCAAATAGCGCTGCAATGAACATCGGAGTACATGTGTCTTTGCGAGTCATGGTTTTCTCTGGATAGATGCCCAGGAGTGGGATTGCTGGATCAAATGGTAGTTCTATTTTTAGTTCTCTGAAGACTCTCCATCCTGTTTTCCATGGTGGTTGCACCAATTGACAATCCCACCAACAGTGTAACAGGGTTCCTTTTTCTCCACACCCTCTCCAGCACTTATTGTTTGTAGCTTTTTGGATGATGGCCATTCTGGCTGGTGGAAGGTGGCACCTCATAGTGGTTTTGATTTGCATTTCTCTAATAATGAGTGCTGTTGAACATCTTTTCATGTGTTTTTGGGCCATCTGTATGTCTTCTTTGGAGAACTGTCTCTTTAGATCTTCTTCCCATTTTTGGATGGGGTTGTTTGTTTTTTTTTTTGGTATGGAGCTGCAGAAGGTGTTTATAAATTTTGGAGATTAATCCCTTGTCAGTTGACTCGCAAAGATTTTCTCCCATTCTGTGGGTTGTCTTTTTTGTTTTGTTTAGTGTTTCCTTTGCTGTGCAGAAACTTTGAAGTTTGATTAGGTCCCATTTGTTTATTTTTGTTTTTACTGTCAGTACTCTAAGAGGTGGATCTGAGAAGATGTTGCTGTTGTTTATGACGGAGAGTGTTTGGCCTATGTTTTCCTCTAAGAGTTTGATAGTGTCTGGTCTTATATCTAGGTCTTTGATCCATTTGGAGTTTATTTTTGTGTATGGTGTTAGGGAGTGTTCTAATTTCATTCTTTTCCATGTGGCTGTCCAGTTTTCCCAGCACCACTTATTGAACAAGCTGTTCTTTCTCCATTGTATATTCTTGCCTCCTTTGTCATAGATTAGTTGGCTATAGGTGTGTGGGTTTAATTCTGGGCTTTCTATCCTGTTCCACTGATCTGTATTTCTATCTTTGTGTCAGTACCATGCAGTTTTGACGACTGTTGCTTTGTAGTATAGTCTGAAGTCAAGGAGCCTGATTCCTCCAGCTCCATTTTTCTTTTTCAGGATGTCTTTGGCTATTCTGGGTATTTGTGTTTGTAATAGTTTTAAAAACAATGCATGTTTTTTAGGGAGTTCTCTTTGTGGGGCTCAGCAGAAGTGAATCCTACTAGTATTCATGAGGATGTGGATTAGATCTCTGGCCTCATTCAGTCAGTTAAGGATCTGGCGTTTCCCTGAGCTGTGGTGTAGGTCGCAGAGGTGGCTCAGATCCTGTGCAGCTGTGGTTGTGGTGTAGGTCAGCAGATGTGGCTCCGATTTGACCCCTAGCTTGGGAACTTTCATTTACCATGGGTGTAGCCCTAAAAAGCCAAAAAAAAAAAAAAAAAAGCAACCAATGTATGTCTTTAAATGAAATTCAAGTTCTTAAGTAAGAAATTCAAATTTTCAAGTTCTACTAACAATTATATCCTCTTTTTGGTCTTTTCCAAAAATTAATTGGGTAGGTAAGGTTGTCAGTCTTAATCAGGGAAATTATAACCTGTGTGTGTGTATTGCCTCAATCTGATACACCAGATTGTTTATAACTTTCAGACCTAACAGATACATTTTAATATGCTTATTGTCCAATAAAAGTGAAAATCTTATATAAATAGTTGAATTTTAAATATATGAAAAAAAACACCAAGTATGAGTTTTTAAATTATTTTATTAAGAAAATTTTGGGATGGAGTTCCCATTGTGGTGTGGCGGAAACGATTCCTACTAGTATCCATGAGGATACGGATTGGATCCCTAGCCTCGCTCAGTGGGCTAACTATCCAGTGTTGCTGTGAGCTTGTGGTGTTGGTCACAGATGCAGCTCAGATCTTGTGGTGTTGTGGCTGTGAAGCAAACTGGCAACTACAACTCCGATTAGACCCCTAACCTGGGAATCTCCATATGCTGTGGGTGTGGCCCTAAAAAGCAAAAAAAGAAAAAAAAAATCAAAGAAAATTCAAAAAATTTTCAGATGTTAACACTCATTTGGGTTTTTTAAAACCACATCTATAAAGAGAAGGATTATTTTGATATTATTATTCAAAATACAAGATTTTAGAATTTATGCCCAAATTTTATATTTTTATGATAGAATTTGACCTGCTCTCAATATGCATTAAGATAAATTTAGTATTACTATCCTATAAGGAAATATGTTTTTATGTATAAATATGATTGTAAAAAAAAAATGCTTGTAATTAGAATATTGGCTTAAAAAGTAGCCAAAAGTAAACATGGTGTTTATATCAAAACACAAAATCTAATGATCTGTGATAGTTCACATCCTAAATCTACATGTATATGATGGCATGAGGGGAACATTTAGCTTTTTTTTTTTTCCTTTTTTTTTTTTTTTTTTACATTTACAGCCTTCATTTTATTTTCCTTTCCCTCTTTACTCCACAGTGAATTTTATGATACTGGGCTAAAGTTTTTTTTTTTTCCTTTTTCCTTAGGGCCAAACCAAAGCTTTGGAAGTTCCCAGGCTAGGGTGGAATTGGAGCTGTAGCTGTTGGCCTACACCACAGCCACAGCAATGCCAGATCCAAGCCGCATCTGTGACCTACACCACAGTTCATGGCAATGCCAGATCCTTAACCACTGAACAAGGCCAGGGATCGAACCCAAGTCCTTATGAATACTAGTTGTGCTCATTAATTAACCCTGAGCCACGATGGGAACTCCAGGCTTTTTTGTGAGAGTGAATGTTGTTTTTCTGTTTTTCTCATCCTTGTAGAATGTTTCCTCTGAAAAACGACTTCCTTTTTCTAAAGTTTGGTAATGTTACAGCCTGTTAGATGGAAAAGCCTAATAGAAAAGCATTTTAAGATTACTTTTGTTTTTACAACTTGGGTGTTCATTTTTAATAGAATCAGAATATTCAATATTTGTTTTACTAATGTGTGATTTTCTTCAGTTACATAAGTGCCTAGTTTGGATCTAATAACATATATACTGGGATTTTTGATTTTGAAATAGAATGTTTGATTCTGTATTTTAATTTTTTTAAGGATATTTTAGTGTTGACTGAGAGTGATACTTCTGATTTTTAGTGCTAATTCAGTTACAAATAGCTAGTAGTTCCAGAAGAATAATAATTCTTTAATAATTAATTTATTCCTGTAATTTTGGAGGAGAATGAGCACATTCTGTGGTTTTCCTTGGGGGGATAATTTCCCATTTGGACTTTGGGGCATTTAACAGATTTCCATTTTAAAGCTTTATCCTGTCTTCATTGTATTCTGTAATCCTTTGTGTGTAGCCCTGGGTTCAGGAACCTTTTTTCCTCTTCCATCCCATTTTTATAATCCTTTTTTTACTTCTAAAACTAGGAAAAGTGACTAAGCTTAATACAGATTAATTAACCTCATCAGTGGTTCATGCGGCTAAAATGAAAATATATATCCATAGATAATAAGCACTTTTATGAGGTAGGAGGCAAGAGTGGTTACTAGAGATTTAAAGTAAAGAAATACATTTCTGTATAATACAGCCTCTATTAAAAAAGCTGTATCTCAGAATTCATAAGCTGCATTAGTATGCAGATTCCAGACTTTGCTTAGGTAGCCAGAGATGCCTTAATGACGTTGAATTAATGACTTTGAGTTAAGCAGTACTTTGGGAATTGGGCTGCTTACTTCTCTATAAAAAAGTAATGAAATAAGGGCGAAATGAAAGCTTACCTGAAATAGTAGACATGATCAGGAATATATCTAAGCTAAAAAGAATCTTAGTTTTAATAAGATAGGTAGTCTCTCCTATGTTTCTGCAAAATGAAGGCTTTGGTCAAAATCAGAACGTGTAAAAGAAAGATGATAGAAGGCATACATTTTACAAGGGTAGTGGCTTGACAGTTTTAAAGTATATATTATTTCTGACATGTGCAGATATCTCCTATGTTTATATAAATAATATAACTCATTCATATGACGTCATTTCACTTTGGAGATTTTTAGCTGATGAGTGAGGTTAACTAGTAGTCTTACATGTGCTTCCTGTTTCTTCACAAGAATTCATTTCTGCTGTACTATTTTATTGGAAGATGATGGCATAATATGGACTTTGTTAAGTATAAATACAAAATATAATTTGGTTAAGTTTTAGGAAGTATCTTTAAATAGGTGGAAAATGGCCTAGGTTAAAATCTTTATTAAGACTAAGGATTTTAGTAATTATTATACTTCAGAGGAGTTTATGACTGGGAATGTTGTCAAAGTTCTGATAGTCTTTTTTTTTTTTTTTCCCACTGTACAGCAAGGGGATCAGGTTATCCTTACATGTATATATTACAATTACATTTTTTTGCCCCACCCTTTGTTCTGTTGCAACATGAGTATCTAGACAAAGTTCTCAATGCTATTCAGCAGAATCTCCTTGTAAATCTATTCTAAGTTGTGTCTGATAAGCCCAAGCTCCCGATCCCTCCCACTCCCTCCCCCTCCCATCAGGCAGCCACAAGTCTTTTCTCCAAGTCCATGATTTTCTTTTCTAAGGAGATGTTCATTTGTGCTGGATATTAGATTCCAGTTATAAGTGATATCATATGGTATTTGTCTTTGTCTTTCTGGCTCATTTCGCTCAGTATGAGATTCTCTAGCTCCATCCATGTTGCTGCAAATGGCATTATGTCATTCTTTTTTATGGCTGAGTAGTATTCCATTGTGTATATACACCACATCTTCTGAATCCAATCATCTGTTGATGGACATTTGGGTTGTTTCCATGTCCTGGCTATTGTGAATAGTGCTGCAATGAACATGCGGGTGCATGTGCCTCTTTTAAGTAGAGTTTTGTCCGGATAGATGCCCAAGAGCAGGATTGCGGGATCATATGGAAGTTCTATGGATAGGTTTCTAAGGTATCTCCAAACTGTTCTCCATAGTGGCTGTAGCAGTTTACATTCCCACCAGCAGTGCAGGAGGGTTCCCTTTTCTCCACAGCCCCTCCAGCACTTGTTATTTGTGGATTTATTAATGATGGCCATTCTGACTGGTGTGAGGTGGTAGTTTTGATTTGCATTTCTCTTATAATCAGTGATGTTGAGCATTTTTTCATGTGTTTGTTGGCCATCTGTATATCTTCCTTGGAGAACAGTCTATTCAGGTCTTTTGCCCATTTTTCCATTGGTTGATTGGCTTTTTTGCTGTTGGGTTGTATAAGTTGTTTATATATTCTAGAGATTAAGCCCTTGTCAGTTGCATCATTTGAAACTATTTTCTCCCATTCTGTAAGTTGTCTTTTTGCTTTCTTTTTGGTTTCCTTTGCTCTGCAAAAGCTTTTCAGTTTGATGAGGTCCCATGGGTTTATTTTTGCTCTCATTTCTATTGCTTTGGGAGACTGACCTGAGAAACTATTCGTGATGTTGATGTCAGAGAGTGTTTTGCCTATGTTTTCTTCTAGGAGTTTGATGGTGTCCTGTCGTATATTTAAGTCTTTCAGCCATTTGGAGTTTATTTGTGTGCATGGTGTGAGGGTGTGTTCTAGTTTCATGGCTTTGCATGCAGCTGTCCAGGTTTCCCAGCAATGCTTTCTGAATAGACTTTCTTTTTCCCATTTTATGTTCTTGCCTCCCTTGTCAAAGATTAGTTGACCATAGGTGTCAGGGTTTATTTCCGGGTTCTCTATTCTGTTCCATTGGTCTGTCTGTCTGTTTTGATACCAGTACCACACTGTTTTGATGACTGTGGCTTTGTAGTATTTCTTGAAGTCTGGGAGAGTTATGCCTCCTGCTTGGTTTTTGTTTCTCAGGATTGCTTTGGCGATTCTGGGTCTTTTGTGGTTCCATATAAATGTTTGGATTGTTTGTTCTAGTTCTGTGAAAAATGTCATGGGTAATTTGATGGGGATTGCATTGAATCTGTAGATTGCTTTGGGTAGTATGGCCATTTTTACAATATTGATTTTCCCAATCCAGGAACACGGAATATCTTTCCATTTCTTTACATCTTCTTTGATTTCTTTGATTAAAGTTTTATAGTTCTCGGTCCTTTACCTCCTTGGTCAGGTGTATTCCGAGGTATTTGATTTTGTGAGGTGCAATTTTAAAAGGTATCGTATTTTTGTATTCCTTTTCTAATATTTCATTGCTGGTATACAGAAATGCAACTGACTTCTGAATGTTCATCTTATATCCTGCTACTTTGCTGAATTTATGAATCAGTTCAAGGAGTTTTGGGGTTGAGTCCTTAGGGTTTTCTATGTATAGTATCATGTCCTCTGCATACAGTGACAGTTTGATCTCTTCTCTTCCTATATGGATGCCTTTTATTTCATTTGTTTGTCTAATTGCTGGGGCTAGGACTTCCAAAACTATGTTGAAGAGCAGTGGTGAGGGTGGGCATCCCTGTCTTGTTCCAGATTGGAGTGAGAAGGCTTTCAGTTTTTCCCCATTGAGTATTATATTTGCTGTGGGTTTGTCATAAATGGCTTTGATTATGTTCAGGAATGTTCCCTCTATACCCACTTTGGCGAGGGTCTTGATCATGAATGGATGTTGGACTTTGTCAAATGCTTTTTCTGCGTCTATTGAGGTGATCATATGATTTTTGACTTTTTTTTTTGTTAATGTGGTGTATGATGCTGATTGATTTGCGTATGTTGAACCATCCTTGTGAACCTGGGATGAACCCAACCTGGTCATGGTGTATAATTTTTTTGGTATGTTGTTGGATTCGGTTGGCTAAGATTTTGTTGAGAATTTTTGCATCTATATTCATCAATGATATTGGGCGATAGTTTTCTTTTTTGGTGGTATCTCTGTCTGGTTTTGGAATGAGGGTGATGGTGGTATCATAGAATGTCTTTGGGAGTATTCCTTCTTCTTCAACCTTTTGAAAGAGTTTGAGGATGGGCACCAATTCCTCTTTATATGTTTGATAAAATTCACCTGTGAAGGACTTTTATTTGTAGGGAGTGATTTTATGACCTCTTCAATTTCATTTCTAGTGATCGGTCTGTTCAGTTGGTCTGTTTCTTTTTGATTCAGTTTTGGCAGGCTGTAAGATTCTAGAAAATTGTCCATTTCTTCCAGATTGTCAAACTTGTTGCCGTATAGTTGTTCATAGTATTCTCTTATGGTTTTTTGTATTTCTGCTGTATCCGTTGTGATTTCTCCTTTTTCATTTATAATTTTGGTTATTTGGGTTCTTTCTCTCCTCTTTTTAGTGAGTCTGGCCAGGGGTTTATCAATTTTGTTTACCTTTTCAAAGAACCAGCTCTTGGTTTTATTAATTTTCTCTATTGTTTTTTGAGTCTCTATTATTGATTTCTTCTTTGATCTTGATAATTTCCTTCCTTCTGTTGACGTTAGGCCTTTTTTGTTCTTCTTTTTCTAGTTCGTTTAGGTGGAGGGTTAAGTTGTCAATTTGGGATCTTTCTTCTTTTTTGAGAAAGGCCTGTATTGCTATAAATTTCCCTCTGAGCACTGCTTTTGTAGCATCCCATAGATTTTGAGCGGTTGTGTCTTCATTATCATTTGTTTCAAGGTATTTTTTAATTTCCTTCTTGATTTCCTCATTGACCCATTGGTTTTTTAGTAGCATGTTGTTTAGTCTCCATGTAGTAGGTTTTTTCTCTTTCCTTTTCCCATGGTTGATTTCTAGTTTCATGGCATTGTGGTCAGAGAAGATACTTGAGATAATTTCTATGCTCCTAAATTTATTGAGGTTAGCTTTGTGTCCCAGTATGTGGTCGATTCTTGAGAATGTTCCATGAGCATTTGAGAAGAATGTGTATTCTGATTTTTTTGGATATAGTGTCCTGAAGATATCAATTAAGTCTGACTTTTCTATTGTTTCCTTTAGGATCTCTGTTGCTTTATTGGTTTTCTGTCTAGAGGATCTGTCCATTGATGTGAGGGGGGTATTAAGGTCTCCTACTATGATTGTATTCTCATCAATATCTCCCTTTATGTCTGTTCATATTTGTTGTATGTATCTGGGTGCTCCTATATTTGGGGCATATATGTTGACGATAGTAACATCCTCTCCTTGGATGGATCCCTTAATCATTAAGTAGTGTCCTTCTTTGTCTTTCTTTATGTCTTTTGTTTTAAAGTCTATTTTGTCTGATATGAGCGTTGCGACTCCTGCTTTTCTGTCATGTCTATTGGTGTGAAATAGTTTTCCCCACCCTTTCACTTTCAATCTATATGTATCCTTTGTCCTAAGGTGAGTTTCTTGTAGGCAGCATATTGAAGGTTTTTGCCTTTTTATCCACTCAGCCACTCTGTGTCTTTTGATTGGGGCATTCAGTCCATTGACATTTAAGGTGATAATTGATGGATGATTATTTATTGCCATTTTGAACGTTGTGTTCCAGTTGATTCTATGGTTCTCCATTCTTTTTTTTTTTTTTTTTTTTGGTTGGATGGTCTCCTGTTATTATCTGCTTTGAGTGTTTTTTTTTTTTTTTCATTTTTTGCAAATGCAATATTTGGTTTTGGCTTGTGGTTGCCCTGTTTTTTAAGTATGCTAACCCCTTCCCATAATTGTGTGTTTTAGCCTGATGGTCCTGTAAGTTCAAACACTTCATTACTATATTAAAATTAAGAAGAGAACATGCAAACAAACAAAAAGGGTTATTTATTTCCTAATATCTCTTGCCCACATTTTATGGTTTTAATGACTCTTTTTTATTTTTTTCTTTTTAATTTTATTTTGTTTGAGGCCTGTTCGTGATTAAATCTGTATGCTGGCTTATTTGAGTGACTGCTCTCTGATTGCGGTTTCCTCAGTCCTAGTTCTTCCTCTTCTTCTTCTTCTTTTTTTTTTCTTTTCTTTTTTCTTCCCTTTCCTTCCTTTCTTTTTGGTTTAGAGAAGCCCTTTCAGTATTTCTTTTAACCTGGGTTTTGTGTTGCTGTATTCTTTTAGTTTTTGTTTGTTGGAAAAACTTTTTATTTCCCCATCTATTTTAAATGATATTCTTGCTGGATAGAGTATTCTAAGTTGCATATTTTTTCCTTTTAGCAGTTTAAATATCTCTTGCCATTCCCTCCTGGCCTGTAGTGTTTCTGTAGAGAAATCAGCTGATAATCTTATGGGGGTTCCCTTGTAGGTAACATTCTGCTTTTCTCTTGCTGCCTTTAGGATCCTCTCTTTATCACTAACTTTTGCCATTTTTATTATGATGTGTCTTGGTGTGTGATAGTCTTTTTAATTTGGAAAATAGATTTAACCGTTCTTGCTGCAGTTTGCTTAAGTAATGTATATTGAGTAATTTTAACCTTAAAATAGTGTCTATTATTTACCTTCGTTAATTAGGTAATATTTTGGTTGGCAGATTCTTTCATTTCATTGATGATGTTAATGTATCACCATTTAAGTTACTGAAAGTTTCAAGTGCTTCATTCTTTTCTTGTTTTAGTAAATTAGGTCTATTGGTTTATCTCAAAAGAAGTTTCCTAGGAAATTGATATGGATTTGTAATTAATGTAAATGTCTCCTGAGAAGTGTGAACATTCTGAAATTCATAGGGTACAAATTAGAGAGTAGCAACTTTGGCATCAGTCAAATTAAACAGATTCTTTGATTCACTGAAGACAAAGCCAGATGCCTGTTCTCCCCTCCCAACCCATAAGGTAGTCAGCAGTTTTTGCCGTTTTGGTATACTTTTTGGCTAATCACTTGAAAATAAGGAGTCTCATATTTCTTTATTTGTTAAGTGGTTATGTGCTTTTTTATAGGAGAGATGTAATATATTAAATCTGAGTAGGAAATACCTAGCATTTCCTAAGATGCTTTATTATTATTTTTTTTAAATAAAGATGGAAAAAACTGATCTGGGAGTTGGAGGATATCTGAGTTGTCTTCTCTCTTGTGTCACTTGGGAAAAACGATTTAAATCTCTTAGGATTTAAGTTTCCTTATCTGTGAGGTGAAGAGGTTGATACACGAAGCATCAGTTTCAAATTGGCAATCTAAAGGCCAGATATCTAACAATTTATGTGGTTTAGTTCAGCAAAACCATTTAATTTCTCTGTCTTTAAGTATGATGTACATTTTCCTGTTTGTTACAGTCTCCATAACTCCTACCACTTAACACAAGGGTCCCCAAATTGTTATGTAATCTGAATGGTCCTTGTAGACCATTGGAATCACAGTTGGAATCACAGTTTTTGGACTCGCTGTCACACCCAAGTTTCAAAACATTCTCCATGTTTTATATGCGATGACAGGAATTCTAACATGTTGTTATAGACCTGGAAATTGTTCCTTAGTTTTCAGGGGGAAGAGGAAGATATATTTAAAGATATATTTTCCTCCCCTAGTTGATATTAGGTGGCAGAGAGAGTTGGCAAAATGTTACTTGAAATAAGAGAAAAGCAGAAGAGTGAAGAATATCACTCAGCTCAGTAATTGTAATTAGAGCATTAGATTTTTCTGCCTCCCTTTTCAAAAATTTACTAAACAACTGCTATAAAGCTACAAGTTTTATGACTTGAGGTATATTTAGACTATAAAAGCACTGGCATCTTCCCTTAGAAATGCCATGCTGCCCCCTTGGTGTCTCTCATCTCATTTCTGTTAAGGCCATGCTTATCTCATTCTTGTGTCTGTTAAGGCTACATTCTGTTGATTGACAAATGCTGGCACGTTGCCAAGATCAATAAATACCATTTTAGTATGCTTTTTTTGATAGTTTAAATAATCAACCAAATAAACCCATAAAATGGATAAGCAGCCAGCATAGGCACAGCCCGTTTATTTATTTCTATAATTAGATATTAACTGTCTACTTGTTAGAGTAGATATCATAGGGAGTGCTTGTATTTAGTCCTTGGCTTCATTTATTTATTTAGTTTTTTGATTTTTAGGGCTGCATATGGAGATTCCCAGGCTAGGGGTCTAACTGGAGCTGTAGCTGCTGGCCTACCATAGCCACAGTTATGTGCAATCTGAGGTGGGTCTGTGACCTGCACCATAGTCATGGCAACACCAGATCCTTAACCCACTGAGCGAGGCCAGGGATTGAACCTGCAACCTTATGGTTACTAGTCGGATTCATTTCTGCAATGCCACAACCAGAACTCCCAGTCCTTGGCTTTATATACTGGCATGCACATTCATCTAAAGATACCAGTATAAATATTATGCAGATATAATTGGAAAAGGAGGTTGGGGAAGTGGGCTACGTCTTAAGTGGAAAAAAAAGTAAAAGTAATAATTTATATGTAAAATAATTGAATTTGAAATAAGTCAGTGATTTGGCTAAATTGCTAATGTTTTTTGCATTGATGTTTAACATAGAACCAGTGTATGATGTAATGCAAGCACACTGTTGGTGTTTCTGGTATGGTTTTTACCTAGTTAATTTTTTTTGCTTTTTTGCTTTTTAGGGTCGCACCAGCATATGGAGGTTCCCAGGCTAGGGGTCCAGTTGGAGGTTCAGGCTGCTGGCCTATGCCACAGCCACAGCAACACAGAATCCAAGCTGCGTCTGTGACCTACACCATAGCTCACTGCAACACCAGATCCTTAACTCACTGAGGGAGGCCAGGGATCAAACCCACAACCTCATGGTTCTTAGTCGCATTTGTTGCCGCTGCGCCACAACGGGAGCTTCTCAAAGTTTTTATTTTGAGACTCATTTTTAGTATACAGTAAACTTAATACTTTAGTACTTTTTTACCCAGTGTGTGGTTATGAGAAATTACATGTTTTTGACTGCACCCCTGGCATGCTGAAGTTCCTGGGCCAGGGATTGAACCCTTGCTACAGCAGCGACCCAAGCCACTGCTGTGACAATGCTGATCCTTAACCCATTGCACTGCAAGGGAATTCCTGGAAATTATATTTTTGAAATTAATTTTTTTAGAAGCAAAACCCCAACAATTTTTATAAAACCATCGTATTTATGATGTTAGAAAGGAGAACAGGATTCAGCATAGCAGACTTAGCTAAATATGATCTTTGTTTTGAAAACATTAGGGAACGGGATACTAAAACAAAAGAAAAACTAACAAAAAATTAAGAATCAAATGACAGGGAATTATAGCTATGCCAAGGTTGAGGGTTGAATTAGGATATTCATTAATAGTCCCAAGTTAAGAAAAAATGACTGTCTTGACAGAGCTCTGCTTTTGGAGAGGTAGAGTATTCAGATATTACAACATTCTGACTTTTGTATATTAAGCAACATCTTGGAACATCTCAGCTGAAGCAGTTCTAAAGCATTTGAAATCGTCACCAAGTCATCGACTGGCAATTCAGTGTGTACCTGTCAGATCCCAAACATGGCCCAGACTCTGCTTACTGTTTAACAAGTGCCCTGTTATATGGCTAGCTTCACTAGGTGCTCTGCACTCAAATACTTTCCCTTCTGTCAGATCACTTTTTGTCCAACAGGAGATTAGACGTAGGACTGCCGGCATGAGCAGGGCAGACTTCAAGGTCAGATCACTATGGCTGAACTAAATGAGGGACTTTTATTTACCTTAATCCTGATAATTGCTGTAAATAAAATTTGGATTTTTATTCCTGTACATGAAATTGTGTTATCTATTTAGGTCTTTTAGAAAGGAAACTAAAATTAGTGTTCAGTACTACTTTACTGCTCATTCCTCTAAAGGAAAGATTTCTTACATTTTCTTTATATGGAAAACTAGTTTTATTATATTTTGTTTTGGCAAAAGTAAGGTTTATATTTCTATTTAAGAAAAATACATAAAACAGCCATGAAGAAGAAAATCACTTAATCACTTAATTTCAATGTGAAAGAAATAATGATCACTTGATACTTATTTTGCTTATATCTTTGTTTTTTTGCCAGGGGTGAAAGCTTGTCTACAGAGAAAAAAATGTGAGCAGGAAGAAAAGTATGAAATTCCTGAAGGGCCAAGGAGAAGCAGGCTCAACAGAGAACAGCTGGTATTTTCCTTTTGATACACTTTCATTATTCTTATTCTAACTTATTATTATTACCATCAGGAAAAACCCATGCCTGTTCCACAAGTACAGGTGACTGATTAAAATTTTAATTGTGCTTATTTCAAGCACTTGATTCCGAGAGATCACAATGAGCAGTAAAATCCAGAAAGTAATAATTTCATACTGTTAATGGATTTTTGGCATCTTGAACATTCTCATAAACCTTTCAGAATCTGAAGTAAGTCCCAGATACAGGAAATAGCTTGAAAGAAGACTTACAGCTGCTGCTTGGATTTAGTTAACCATGTCTTTATTGCCACATATTGCAGTTTTAATGGGTAATATTCCATTATCCTGTTGACATATAAGTATATTAGAAAAATTTTTGTTGAAGGGAACTGTGAAGCTTTTTTCTATGAAGCACACAGAGTATGTCTCATAGATAATTGGATCCCTAGACTTGGCTTTATACTGTTCCAAGGAATACATACATCTCTAGAATGCTGGAGGCCACATTCCCACATCGCTGCCTTAGAGACCTTAGCTTGGTAATACACAGGGACCTGAATTTGAATAGGCAGAATTGGAAAGTTCCATGGAAAAGATGTTACTCTGACATTTAAGTTTAGCTTGGTATTTCTGAAGCATATTTCAGATACTCTAGGAAGGAATTCTTGGGGTTTTAAAGTCCCACAAAGTATGAATAAACATTCTGAGAAAAGAAAGTTGATGAATAGGTTTTGGGTGCCACCCCTGACACACACACAGCCCAGCATACCTAAAATGTGAGAACAATGAAAAGGACCTGAGTCTTAGGGAACAAATTATAAATAGGAAGGCTTTATTTGCATTAAGTATTTTTCTTGACCCAAATAGTTTACTTGAAATACAGCTTGTCCCAGCACCTCATTAATTAGTTTGTTAACTGCTTGCAACTATTACTTTTATTGCCCTCATTCATATGCTGTGTTTTAAAATATTTTGGTCTGCTTTTTAACGAGATTTTTCTTGTTATTTCAGTTGCCAAAGCTGTTTGATGGATGCTACTTCTATTTTGGGGGAACCTTCAAACACCATCCAAAGGACAACCTTATTAAGCTTGTCACTGCAGCTGGGGGCCAGATCCTCAGTAGAAAGCCCAAGCCAGACAGTGATGTGACTCAAACCATCAATACAGTCGCATACCATGCCAAACCTGATTCTGATCAGCGCTTCTGCACGCAGTATATCATCTATGAGGATTTGTCTAATCATCGCCCAGAGAGAGTTCGGCAGGGCAAAGTCTGGATGGCTCCTTCCAGCTGGTTTATAGATTGTGTGATGTCCTTTGAGCTGCTCCCTCTTGACAGCTGAATGCTACACCAGATGAACATTTTAAACTGAACCCACAGAGTGTGAGAACCCAGTGATTGCATTGTTTTGATCACTCACATTTTTACAAATAGGTAGACTCATTCATGTACTCTTTTCCCTTGAATTAAAAAAACAAAAACAAAAACTGTATGCCAGATTAGGAATTCATACTCTCTTTACCATTTAGATGCTGAGATTGCTTTAAAGGATTTTTCATTTTAAAACTGGCATGTATTTATCATGTCTTTCTATTCATGTAATCAGCTATCAAAGATAAATGAGAGGGTATCAGAACTGTTGGTTAAATATAAAAGTGGTATCATTATGTCTCAACCTTTTAATGTTCTTTGATGAAAAAAATCCACACCCATGACCAGCAAAAATACTACCTTCCTTTAGTTAGCAAAAACTATTGTCAAGTAATTTATTCAGGCTTTATTATAATGAAAAAACATTACTTAGTCTAAATGTGCCTCCATAGGTGTTTAATTTTTCTCCCGTCTAGAGTTGTGTTTATTTAGCTACTTATAATTACTTGGATGTCTGTTCCTACATTTTTATCCTATTAAAAAAAAAAATCTTGTCTGTTAATCAGGAAATCATGATTTGAATCTTAACATTATTCTTTGGTGGTGAAAATCGACATTGGGCTCATGGTACATGTTTTATTGTATTTTCTTTTTCTTCTTTTTTTTTTGTCTTTTTGCCATTTTTTGGGTTGCTCCCGTGGCATATGGAGGTTCCCAGGCTAGGGGTCTAATCAGAGCTGTAGCCACCGGCCTATGCCAGAGCCACAGCAACGTGGGATCTGAGCTGCATCTGCAACCTACACCACAGCTCATGGCAACGCCAGATCCTTAACCCACTGAGCAAGGGCAGGGATCGAACCCGAAACCTCATGGTTCCTAGTCGGATTCGTTAACCACTGAGCCATGACGGGAACTCCTGTATTTTCTTATTATTAATAATCAATCTATAGGTGTGTTAATAGTGTATTTTATATATATGTATTTATATGCATACTTAGAGAAATTTTAATTTCAGTATTTCTTAGGTGGACTTATCAGACTAACAAATTGTCAAGTCAATTGTAAATAAATTAAGAAGCAGTCTTTCTGCTAGATCTTACTAAGTATTGCTAAAATGATTTTTCGAAAGTCTTAATTTCTTTTTCAGTACATTCTTTTTCATTTTTAGATTGATAGGAGACAGAAGTTGGTGATTACTTGATTTAGAACAGATTTTGTCCAGGTGATACAAAAGGCCGTGACAGTATGTCTAATGGTAGGAGTGAGAAGGCTTTACTCATAATACCAGGACCTTTAAGGCTGCAGAGTAGTGGACACGACATCACCTGAGAACAGGGAGACCTGGGGAGGTTACTCTGATCTGAGTGTTTTTATTTGTGAATTGTGATGGTAGGTTAGATCATTTTAAAACATTTTCTAAGAAGTAGAGTTCTGTAATAATCTTCCTCAAGAGTCAGTGTACCTGTAATATTAAAGACATGGAAAGAGAGTTACTGTAGATACTTGCCAGTTTGGTCCCTTTTGGGCCAAAGGGAAAAGCTAGCTGTGCACTAGATTAGTATATGGAGAGTCTGAAGTGGATGAACATTTTAAGATCCATTCAGCTGATTATTTTAAAATAAAATTTACTGTAATTCCTTCTTTGACATTTTATTTTCCATACTAAAGAAATATGTTACGGGGACACAGTGGTACTGCCGACCCTGACCTTCAAGGGTGAGTTAGTTCCAGAACACTCTCTCCAACCAGTAATGTGTTTGTCCCACATTTCTTTCTACTGGAGAATGATGAACTACATAGCACCAAACAAATCTGAGGGGTTAGATAATGTTTGGATTAAATAATTTAAGACTCTGTGCTTTTGGTTGTCATTTTTTATTTATGACTGACTTTTAGTCACTTTCTATTGCTTCATTGGTCATATTCATAGACAGGTTTGTCTTTGTTCCTCTGATCTGAATTCCTGTTTGTCAAAACACTTTTGGGAGTTGCTACGCACTTTCTTCATTCATTTTCTTGGTTTTTCCTCCTCCTCCTCGTCATATTTTGTCTCCCACTATTAAGCAGTTTTATTTTTGGTTATTTTAGGTATTTATTTCGACAGCAGTTAATTGATGTTAAGCTCTTGAACTTACATTTTCTGTATAGATATATTGTAATTATTTTCATTTTTCAGTCATAGATTCAAGTTTGATTTTTATTTACCATAAATCATTAAAGTTATCTGAGCTTCCGTATCTGTTTCTTCTAGAGGTGGCTTATTCTATACTCTTGAAGAATGAGACTCTGCAAGACTTGTTAGGAAATCTTTCAAAAGCTTATCTTTTTGAGCACTGTATTTCTAAAGTATATTATGTGCTTAAATAAATTTTTTGAGTATAACCTTGATGTATTAGAATCATCATTAAGAGTGTCATCTATTACACAGTGATTTTTCTTGTTTTTTAATCAACATATAGTATCATATTAGTTTCACATGTACATCGTAATGATTCAGTGTTTATATGCATTTCAAAACGGTCACCTTCTTGTTACTGTTCTTCACCCTGCAGTTATTACAATATTATTGACTCTCTTTATGTTGCACATTACATCCCCATGATTTATTTTATAACCACAGGTCTGTACCTCTTAATCCCCTTCACTAATTTTGCGTGCCCCCCACCCCTAACCCCTTTCCCCTCTGGCAGCCATCAGTTTGTTTTCTGTATCTGAATCTGTTTCTCTTTTGTATTTTAGGTTCTACATATAAGTGAAATCATATATAATTTCTCTGTCTGACTTATTTCACTTAGCAAAATAAATAGCCTCTAGGTCCCTCCATGTTGTCACAAATGACAAGATTTCATGCCTTTTTTTTTTTTTTTGTCTTTTTGCTATTTCTTGGGCCGCTCCTGCGGCATATGGAGGTTCCCAGGCTAGGGGTCTAATCAGAGCTGTAGCCGCCGGCCTACGCCAGAGCCACAGCAACGCAGGATCCGAGCTGCGTCTGTGACCTACACCACAGCTCACGGCAACGCCAGATCGTTAACCCACTGAGCAAGAGCGGGAACCGAACCCACAACCTCATGGTTCCTAGTTGGATTCGTTAACCACTGCACCACAACGGGAACTCCCCTCATGCTTTTTTTAAAGCTGATTTTGTTAACATTGTATATATACATAGTATATATATACCACATCTTTGTTTTCGTTTGTTTAATAGCCGCACATTTGGAAGTTCCTGGGCTAGGGGTTGAATCCAAGCTGCAGCTGAGGCCTCTGCCACAGCCACAAATCTGAGCCACATCTGCGACCTGTGCCTCAGCATATGGTCATGCCGGATCCTTAACCCACTGAGTGAGGCCAGGCAGGGATTGAACCCACATCCTCTAGGAGGCAATATCAGGTCCTTAACCCACTGAGCCACAATGGAACTCCATAGGCCATGTTTTTTTTTAATCCATTATCTATTGATGGGCACTTAGGTGGTTTCTGCATCTTGGCTATTTTAAATAATGCTGCAATGAACAATGGAGTCTATATATCTTTTCAAATTAGTGTTTTTGTTTTCTTTAGATAAATAACCAGGAGTAGGATTGCTGATTATATGGGTACTGTTTTTAAATTTTTGAGGTATTTCCATACCGTTCTTCATAGTGGTTGCACCAGTTTACTTTCCCACCAACATTGTATGAGGATTCCTTTTTATCCACATCCTCGCCAACACTTGTTCTTTTTTGCCTTTTTGATAATTGCCATTCTGACAGGTGAGTGAAGTGAAATCTAATTTTGGTTTTGATTTGCATTTCCTTTATGATTAGTGATGGTGAGCTTCTTTTCCTGTGCCTGTTGGCCATATTTTTTTAGGTCCTCTATCCACTTTTAAGTATGGTTGTTTTATTTTCTTGATATTAGGTTGTAAAAGTTTTTTTATAGTTTGCATATTAACTCCTTATCAAATATATGATTTACCTTCTCCCATTCAGCAGGTTGCCTTTTCATTTTGTTGATGATTTCTTTGCTGTGCAAAATAAATTTTGGTTGATGAAGTCCCATTTGTTTATATTTGCTTCTGTGTCCCTTCCTTGCCCTGAGAGACAGGTTCAAAAAAATATGGTTAAGAACATTGTCAAAGAGCTTACTGCCTATCTTTTCTTTTAGGAGTTTTATGGTTTCTGATCTTACATTCAAGTCTTTAAAACATTTTGAATTTATTTTTCTTTATAGCTTAAGAGAGTGGTCCAGTGTCATTCTTTTGCATGTAGCTGTCTAGTTTTCCCAATAACCTTTACTGAATAAATTGAATTTTCTCCAATGTGTAGTCTTGCCTCTTTTGTCATAGATTAATTGACCATATATACCTGGTTATTTCTGGACTCTGTTCTATTTAGCTGTGTTTATTTTTGTGCCAGTATCATACTGTTTTGAGTACTATAGCTGTAGTATATTTTGAAAATCAAGGATTATGGTGCCTCCAGCTTTGTTCTTCTTTCTCAAGATTGTTTTGGCTATTTGGGTCTTTTGTGGTTCCATACACATTTTAGGATTCTTAGTTCTGGTTCTGTGAAAAATGCCATGGGGGAGTGCATAAAACCTATAGATTTCCTGGGGTAGTATGGACATTTTAACAATGTTAATTCTTCCAATCCATGAGCATGGCATATTTTTCCATTTATTTGTATTGTCTTCAAATTCTTCCAGAGTACATTCTCTCATATCCTTGGTTAGATTTATTCCTAGGTATTTTTTCTTTTTTTTTTTAAGTGAAACTGTAAACTGGATTGTTTTCTAAATTTCTCTTATAGCTTGTTTGTAGTGTATGGAAATACAACTGATTTCTATATATTTTATATCCTGCAATTTTATTTTATTTTTATTTTTATTTATTTTTTTGTCTTTCTGCCATTTCTTGGGCTGCTCCCATGGCATATGGAGGTTCCCAGGCTAGAGGTCTAATTAGAGCTGTAGCTGCCAGCCTACGCCAGAGCCACAGCAACGCGGCATCTGAGCCGCATCTGCACCCTACATCACAGCTCACAGCAACGCCAGATCCTTAACCCACTGAGCAAGGGCGGGGATCAAACCTGCAACCTCGTGGTTCCTAGTCGGATTCATTAACCACTGTGCCACAACGGGAACTCCCATCCTGCAATTTTATGAAATTTATTTATTCTAATGGTTTTTTGGTGGTCTCGAATTTTCTGTGTATAGTGTCATGTCATCTGCCAACAGTAACATTTTTACTCCTTTTCTAATTTGGATTCTTTTTATTTATTTTTCTTGTCTGATTGCTGTGACTAGGACTTTCAATACTACATTGAACAAAAGTGGCGATAGTGGGCATCCTTGTCTCCTTCCTTATCTTAGGGGAAAAGCTTTTAACTTTTCCTCAGTGAGTACGATGTTAGTTGTAGGTTTGTCATATATAGTTTTTATTATGTTGGGATGTGTTCCCTCTATTCCCACTTGATTGAAAGTTTTTCTCAAGAATGGATGTTGAATGTTGTCAAGTTTTTTTTTCTGCATTTGAGTTGATCATATGATTTTTTATCCTTTGTTTTTATTAATGTGATATATCACATTGATGGATTTGCAGATTCTTGTATTCCTGCAATAGATCCCATTTCATTATGCTTCATCGTGGTATATGATCCTTTCAATGTATTGTTAACTTTTGTTTGCTTTGTGTGTGGGGGCTCAGGAGGGCTGGTGTCTGGTTTTGGTATCAAGGTAGTGCTGACTTCATAAAATAATTTTGGTGGTGTTCCTTCCTTTTCAACTTTTGGGAATATTTTGAGAACGGTATTAACTCTTATTTAAATTTGTGGTAAAATTCCCCTGTCAAGTTGGCTTGTCCTGGACTTTTGTTTGTTGAGAGTTTTAAAATTCCTGTTTCAATTTCATTGTTAGTAATCAGTATATTCAGATTTTCTCTTTCTTCATGATTTAGTCTTGGAAGATTGTGTGTTTCTAGAAAAAATCTTTAGCATTTCAATGGTATCAGTTGTAAATTCTCTTTCATTTCTGATTTTATTTATTTGACTTCTCTCTCTCTTTTTTTCTGCCCCCTCCCTTATGAATCGGCTAAAGATTTATCTATTTTGTTTATCTTTTCACGTAGTTTTATTGATCTTTTCTATTTTTTTGTTTCAATTTCAGTTTTTTTTTTGTTCTGATATTTATTAGTTCCTTCTTTCTACTAATGTTGAGCTTTTGTTTGTTCTTCTTTTTCTAGTTTCTTTCCTTATTTATTTATTTTTTTAAATATTTTTAGGGCCACACCCATGGTGTATGAAGTTCCCAGGCTGAGTTGAAGCAGAGCTGCTGCTGCTGGCCTATGCCACAGCCACAGCAATGCAGGATCCTAGCAACATCTGCAACCTACACCACAGCTCACAGCAATGCTGGATCCCCAACCCACTGAGTGAGGCCAGGGATTGAACGCTCATCCTCACGGATGCTAGTTGGGTTCATTAACCACTGAGCCATGGAGAGAACTCCCTTTTTCTAGTTTCTTGGGTTTAAAATTATATGGTTTATTGAAAATTTTGTTTCTTGAAGTAGGCCTGTATATCTGAACTTCCCTCTTAGAAGAACTACTTTTGCTGCATCCCACAGATTTTGGAAAGTTGTGTTTCCATTTATTCATTCAAGATATATTTTAATTTCCTCTTTTATTTCTTCATTAGATAATTGACTTTTAGTAGCATGTTGTTTAGTTTCCACATTTTCTTTTTTTCCAGTTTTCTTCTTGTAATTGATTTCTAGTTTTATACTATTGTATTTGGAGAAGCTTGATAATGATTTCAATCTTCTTAAATTTATTGAGACTTGTTTTATGGCCTAACATATGATCTATCCTGGAAAATGTTTCATGAGCACTTGAAAAAAATGTGTGTTCTACAATTTTTGGATGGGGTGTTTTGTGTATGTATATCTCTTAAATGTACTTTGTCTAATGTGTCATTTAAGGTCAAGTGTTTCCTTACTGATTTTCTGTCTGAGCAATCCATCCATTGATGTAAGTATGGTATTAATGTCTCTTTATTGTACTACTGTCAGTTCTTCCTCTTTTGTTGTGTTGTTTTGCTTTGCTAATATTTGCTTTATGTATTTAGGTGCTCTTCCGTATAGTTCATAAATATTTTCCAATGTCATATTCTCTTGTTGGGTTGACTCCTTTGTTATTAGGTAATGTCCTTTTATGTCTTTTGTTACAGTTTTGACTAAGGCTACCTTATCTGATAAAAGTATTGCTACCTAAGCTTTCTTTGCATTTTCTTTTTTAAATCCTTTCTCTTTCACCTTGTGTGTGTCTTTAGATATGAAGTAGGTATCTTGTAGGCAGCATATAGATGGGTCTTGTGTTTTTTATCCATTCAGCCACCCCATATCTCTTGATTGGAATGTTCAATTAATTTACATTTTAAGTAATTGTTAATAGGTATATAGTTATTGCCATTTTGTTAGTGGTCTTCTGGTTTATTTTGTAGAATCCTAGCAACATCTGCAACCTACACCACAGCTCATAGCAATGCCGGATCCTTAACCCACTGAGCGAGGCCAGGGATCGAACCTTACAATCTCATCGTTCCTAGTAGGATTTGTTTTCACTTTGCCACAATGGGAACCCCAGTCTTTTTCACTTAAAGTATTCTGCTTAACATTTGTTCTAAGGCCATTTTAGTGGTATGACTTCCTTTAGCTTTTGCTTATTTGTAAAACTCATTATCACTTCTTAAGTTCTTTTTTTATATAATTTTTATTTTTTTCCATTATAGCTCATTTACAGTGTTCTGTCAATTTTCCACTGTACGGCATGGTGACCTAATTACACATACATGTATACATTCTTTTTTCTCACATTATCATGCTCCATCGTAAGTGACCAGACATAGTTCCCAGTTCTACACAGCAGGATCTCATTGCTAATTCGTTCTAAAGGCTGATAACCTTGTCAGAATATTCTTGGTTATGAGTTTTTAACCTTTCAGTGTTCCACACCCTTCTGGCCTGAAGTTTCTGCTGAAAAGTCTGCTGACAGTCTTATGGCAGTTCTCTTACATGTAATTAGGTTTTCTTCTTGCTGCTTTTAAAATTCTCTAATTTTTTTTTTTTTTTTACATTTTAATTGTAATGTGTTTAGGTGTGGACCTCTTTGGGTTTATCATGTTTTTTGACTCTGTCTTTCCTGGGCCTAGGTGTTTGACTTCTTCTTCATGTTAGGGAAATTTTCAGCCATCATTTCTTCAAATAAATTTTCTGCCCCATTCTTCTACTTCTGCAATCCCTATAATGTGAATTTTGGTGCATTTTATGTTGTTCTAGGGTTCCGTTAAGCTATTCTCATTTTAAAAAATTCTTTTCTTTTTGCTGTTTTGTCTGATGCCTTTTGCTGATCTGTTCTTCTCTATCATCTAATCTGTCCATCCTTTTGGTGCATTTTTAATTTCACTTATGGTATTCTTCAAGTGTGATAGGCTCTCATATTTTCCAATTCTTTGCTGAAGTTATCTGTGTGTTCATTCATTTTCCTCAGTTCAGTGAACCTCTTTATGACCATTACTTTTATGTTTTTTTTTTTTCAGGTAGATTATTTTTGTATCATTAAGATCTTTTTCTGAGGTCTTGTCTTGTTTGTCCTGTTGGAACATATTTCCCTGTTTCCTCACTTTTCATGCCTGTGTTTGTTTTATGTATTAGGCAAAACTACTTATCTTGGTCTTGGAGTGGCTTCATATAGAGCTAATTCTTCTCATTCAACTCTGCTCTAGCTCTTCGTTGTCTCTGGAGTCTTTATGGTTTCTACACTGCCTGATTTATTTTTAATATCCCTCTGTTGTTGAGGGTGTGCCAATATCTGTCAATGTTCCAAAGGGATTTAGAGGAGTTCCTTGGGTAACAGTTGCAAAAATTAGGGCTCCTGATGAGTGTATAAGCTCTTTTATGGGGAGTGTTATTGAGCTGTAAGGAGATCAAGGGTGGTATCTCCCTGTGCACATTCCCTGTGAGCGCCTCTTTAATCTCTACATGTGTGAGAATCCTGCCCTCAAGCCCCAAGCTAGGTAAAAAAATCTTTCACAAGGAAGACAGGTTGTATTTCAGTCTACTATCTCTAGTTCCATTAGGTGGGTAGTGCAACAGTGGCATCTGCCAAAACCTCCATCTCTGGGTAGTGTTTCCATTGTCCTGGCCCCTCCAGCTGATGCTTTCAGATTTGCAGATATCTCTCACCTATACTCTCAGCACTTTTCAAACTGCTGTTATTCAGCTCGATCTCACCCTTTACTTAAAGGGGTGTCTTGGTCTCCTCTAGCACTTTGTGACCCTTGGATGTAGTCACACTTTTTTTTTTTCCCCAAACAGGATGTTATGGGGGCTCATCTCTCTGGTTTAGCTCCTAGAGGCTGGGGTGCCTGATGTGGGGTTCCAACCCTGTGCTCCTCCAAGACAAATGCCTACCTGGTGAGATTGGTCCTGGTCATGTGCCTCCATATGTGGGGTGAGGTTTTTGGCAAGAGAGTTTTTCTAAACTCCTACTCATCTCGATGTACTTTTAATCTTTTGTTGTGGAGCACATGTTCAGTTTTTCTCAGGTTCTACTCAGAATTGATCCAAGTGTTGTGTATTGTGGGAGGAAGTGAGTTCAGCCTCTTCCTATAGCACCATCTTGAACCATCTCACTCAGGGACTTCTCATGGTTCTGTTGAAGTCAGATGGTTGGTAGCATTTCTACAGTGTTATGCATGGCTGTTTGCTAGTTCTAGTTCTACTTGTTTTGCTATTTTCTCCTTTTTCCCTTGACAGCTGCTACTTATGTATCTATTTCCATTAATACTTTACCTTATCTATTTTTTAAAATTTTTTGACTTGTTGAGGAAAGGAAACCAGAAAGGAATTATATTAGAATTATGGATGACATAGGGATAAACATTGGGTGAGAGTGTTAGTGATTCACCTAAGAGTTAGGTACTTAAATTTTCATAGATAATACTTATTATTTACTTCATTTGTCTTGATTTCTTTTGAGCCTCCTTTGTGAATTCAGCAATCAAATGACCTTTGCATAGATGATAACTGTGTTTTGGAAGGTTTGATGTTTCCTGTGGAAATAAGGTGCAGAGAGCGGGGACCACCTTACACATTAGCTTGTACTGCCTCCATGATTTGGGGTAGAAAAACAGAGTCAGTGATGGGTCTAAAAGTTTGTGGGCCTCATTATAGTCACAAATGTCTATTCTAGTCTCTATATATGGCAGGAAATAAGGCTGTTTTTATTTAATAATCATAAGCTACTATTTTGTGTGAGGAGGGACTGAATTACAAATTGTGAACTTAATGTATATCTTTATTATAAGTCAACCCTTTTCAAAGATACACACATCAAAGCAACTAATACCTGAAAACTAAGCAGTTCTGAAATTTTTCCTCATCAACTGCTATGTATTATGTTTGGATACTTAGCTGCATATTCAATTATTGATTATTTGTGTAGCTTTCTAAGGCATAGCGTGCACCTTTTGATACCTGCAAGTTTTTATTAGAATGGTAATGTGGGAGAAGTGAGAAAAGTGCTAGAGTGTTCTCACTCTGACCTGGCTTAAAGGGTTAGTGACTAATACCCGAGCTCTGATAAGAAATCCTTTGACCCCCATATTCCAGCTTGCCTGTGCAGGCCACTCTGAGAAAGTCAATAATACTAATCTCAGGCTTGGAGATTGGAATAAAGACCCAGGAAAGGCATACCTGTTGCACATGCTTTGAAGTCACTTGGACCAGGAATTTTTTTATCGTCTCTTTACTAGTTTAGTTAACCGTGTCTACCATTATAAAGTTGGTAAAATACTATCCATCTCACATGTAAAGATGGATAAAAGCCCCGAAGCACCTTACAGGCACTCACAGGAAGTTTCCAATACCTGTAAGAGTAGGATGGATCAGAGGCCTCTCTAAAAGCAGCTCGTTGAAAGGTGCCTTTTAGTAGCACAGATCATCTTGGTCCTGAATTGTCCTGGCTGCTGTCCTGTCTTCACTCTACTGGTGTTAGCTTAACATCTAGGACCTGGCTATCTGAGTAATTTCTCACCTCCAAATTCTCTCCCCAGCTATGAGTGACGTTTCTCCAATTATGTAGCCTCTCCTATTCATCAGTTAAGATTTTCTTTAGCTTTCCTCCCTAAATGCATTTACTTTGGGTACCATGACTGCTTGGGCCTCCACTCTTAATAAATCAGCCTTAGAAAGAACTGGCCAAGCTTCAGTCAGCAGGCGTCACAGTTCCCTCTGGGCACTTCGGCTCTTCTGCTGTATGACTTTGGGATAACCTTACTTTACACATTACTTTTCGACCTTTAGTTCATAATTTTCGAAATTCTTATATTTTCATTATTAATACTACATGTTTCTCAAAATTGCCCCCCCATTGCCTGCTGGCTAAAATAATATTGCCAAAATATTCTTCCATCAATGAAACATGCAGGTCTAGACTTTTATGTGAATATTTTTCCAAATTTTACCAGTATGATTATCTCTGAATTTTTAAATAACTCTTTGTACAGAAGTATTATGTAATTACTGTAGAAAATTTGCAAAGTACAAATAGTCCCAAGATGCAGTGACAATAAAATGACAAATTGATTTTGGTTGTCAGAGTGTAAAAAAAATCAATCAAATGCTATTGAAAAGACGTGTGTGCTTCAGTTTCCCATAGTGCCCAGCACTTCTTACTTTCCCCTCTTCAATTTTATTCATTTACTTGGGCTTTGGAATACTGAATTAATCCACAATCAGAACAACTATTAACATTCTTTTCTCCTATTCAAGCGCACGCACACACACACACACATTGCTTTTATAACTAAGGATTTAAACCCTGATTATACTTCTCTTTCCATATTTTTCCATGTAATCAAATATTCTTGTATGTAATTTCCTGTCATTCTATAGTAGCCTATCAACACATGTATTATAATTTATCACGTTCTTGCTATTGAATATTTGGGTTATTTTCATTCCAGCTGTATAAACACCTTTTTAATACATTTTGTTCCTGGGAGAAGGGAGAGATTTTCTTTAAAATGTCAAGCTAAGTCACCATCTATCATTACCATCTTTATAAAATGCAGTGCACACCCTACATATTTAAATTAAGACCTATAGTTATGCCTAAAATTAAAAAAAAATTGAAAATGAGTCTCATTTGATTGCTATGATTTTCATGAGATGAGGCTTTACATATAAGGTTCAAAACATTCCAACTCTTATGGTTAGAAACTAATTAGGGAAAAAAAAGATGAAAAGGAGTTTTAGGTCTCTTAGTAAAGGCCTTATGGGTCATCTTTCCAGTGAGGAACTCTTGGATTAAGATGAGGGAATGGGCTGGAGAACTTTGGATCACGTAGCTATAGTTATCCACAGGACCCAGATTAAAAGCATGTTTCCTTGGAGTTCCCATGGTGGCGCAGTAGTAACAAACCTGACTAACATCCATGAGGATGCGGGTTTGAGCCCTGGCCTTGCTCAGTGAGTTAAGGATCTGGCGTTGCTGTGAGCTGTGGTTAGGTCATAGGCATGGCTCGGATCCTGCATTGCTGTGGCTGTGGTGTAGGCCTGCAGCTGCAGCTCCAATTTGACCTCTAGTCTGGGAGGTTCCATATGCTATAGGTGTGGTCCTAAAAAGACTAAATTAATTAATAAATTTGATAAAACATGTATTCTAATACTTCTCCCACATTGTCTTCCAGGGTATGCTGCTTCTTTAAGAAGACCAAAGCATGCTATTATGGAGCCTGTAATCTGACTTGCACTTGAATTAATTTATTAAGTTGGTCTAGAACATCTCAAAGGGGAGGTGGCATCTGCCACATTCCTGCTGCAGCCCCACCTCTACTTCAGAAGACATTACTAATCCCTACATCTGCTTTTAAGACCAAAAACAGCCTTAAAATTTTTCTCAGTTCTTATTTCAAGCAGCCACAACCAACTGGTCAAGTTGGTTTATCAACTGGATGTACTTCCCATCACTAAACTGAACCATGCCTGAAAAATGTAAGTAATCTTTATATGTATGTTGCTTTCCCCACAGAATATGGAAGTATAGGACATATTCAGGTCAACAATTGGGGCTCAGTGTAGAAGTTTTTCTCAACTGGAAGGCCATGCCTTCCTAGCTGGGGCTTGAAGGGTCCAAAAAAAGCTCACAGACAAGGAGAAAGTGGGAAGAAGGAATATCATTTGAAAAGTTCTCGAGGTGATTTTTATGCCTGCACTTCCCACAGTTTTAAGCTATAGCTTTGGCACCATTTATTGTTGGAAATTTATTTTTGATATAGTCACACCATTTAGAAATTATAATCTGATTCAGGCACCTATTGCAATGCAAAATGTGCATGTATATATTTAACTAAATGTAACTTTATATATATATAAAATTATATAATATATATGATTCCTCAAGACATGCATTTTTAAAGTATGGATGTAGAATTTGCTATAGAATATGGTTGATGCATGTGCCTTAAAATTATCACTTTTCTCACTACAATAATTATTTCCTTTTTCTCTGAGTGCTGATGTTCTGACACCTGGTGGTATATTCACATTATTTTTCTGGGCTGTGGAAGTAATAATTAACAAGTATGAAGTTTAATTTATGTTAAAAAGAAATTAATATATTCTGAAAAGTAAACGAAGTCTGAAACTATTTTCTATTAACCTTTCTTTTGCAGATATGTGACAGAAGCACAAAGGGCAGGCAATTGACTTTTTCACTACGTATCCTCTTGTTGAAAGTGCTATGCAAAGACTCACTAGCAATTATACATATGCATTTTATCCTTTTCATTTTTAAAAATATAGGTCTGGTTTACATTTTCAAGGGAAGTTGAACGAGAGTTTGATACTGATTCACTAGCTAATTTGTGCATGAATTCATCAACCGTTTATGGGGAAACTATGGATATCAGCCTTTGTAGCTCACTTGAAGAAGCTAAGGTGAATAAGACATGGCCACAGCCCTCGAGGGGCTCATACGCCAATGGGAGAGCCAAACAAGTAAACAGATGATGGCACAGGTATTGTATCTGGCAAGGCAGGGCCCCGTTACCTGTTCAGGAAGAACCTTGGTAGAGATCTGTACCCTAGTGGGCATTTCTGTATCAGGACATCCAGAAGTCTACCTTGCACGCAGCCACAAGAAACTGACTTGGCAGAAGAAGCAACCAGCGTTTGCTGTGGACACACAGATTGTGTTTTAAAAATTTTCTAGGATTCACTCTTAGGATCAGATGAATTTATTATATTCCCCATGATAGTCACTAAACATTTTTGATTCCCCCTGAGTGATACTTCTAAGAGAATGACATTTTATCAATGTTTTATTAGAAGGTTTTTTTTCCCCTTTAATTAGAAAGTCAGAAATAGGAAATGCAGCTTGCTGAAGTCATGAATAGGAAATAAGGTTTTTTTGTTTGTTTTTTGTTGTTTTGTTTTGTCTTTTTGCTATCAGCATTTAATTTGCTAAGTTAGCAAATTTAATCTCAAGATGATTTAAACAGTAGTTAAAGCTATCCAGATTTATTTCATCTATCTTTTTTTTTCAAAAAAAGGCATATTTTTAATATCCATGCTGGCTTTCTATGAATTCAGATGTAGTGGTTAGAAGGTTTTATTTTTTTAACGTAAGAAAGACTTTATAAATGGATTGTTGACATTTAAAATATGTTTCCATTTTGTAGCCAAGTAATTTGTGCACATAGTTTAAAAAGTCAAATAGTTGTAAAAGATTTAGACAAAAAAGCATCGGTCTCCTGAACCTCTATCTCAGTCTCTCCTCAGCAACAATTGCTTTGCACTCTTTCAGCAGTTACTTCGGTATTTGTCTTCTCCATTAGTAAGTGTGTATGCACTACATTCTCTTGATTCATCCATTCTCGACATCTATTGATTTCCTCTTATGGTAGATGGTTTGAGAGTCCATGTCCTTTCTTCTTCAAATCTTCCTAATAGGTAACTTAAATCTCTTTTCAGTGTTTTCACCATGATGGCTGTGGAAATATTCCTTGCCCTCACAAATTTATTTGCAGTGGGTGCATTTACTTTTTCGTAACCCTTTTTATTTTTCTTGAATTTTTATTAGTTTTTAAAATTTATATCCCAAATGTTTGAACCTACACCTACATCTCCCACTACTTTATGGCATCTTTGAAAAACTACTCACAATATAATTTTTCTCCATGATGAACCTGGTAAGAGCTGACCCTTTTAGAGTAATGTTTGAAAAATTTCTGGGTTTCAGAAGAATGAGTACATATGTTAATGACATTGCTCCATTGCCTGCCCCTTTCTCTGCCTGAAAATCACACTGAAAAAATCCACTGTAACCCTCAAAACAGAAATGACTTTGTAGACAGGAGGAGGGTAAAACCCCAGTGCCTGCAGAGGGAGCACAGACAAGAAGGAAGACACGGATTCACCCCTTAACCCCACTCTGAGGGAAAACAATTGCCACCTAAGAATTACTGGCCAAGCCAAAGGTTAGTCTGGTCCTTTGAAAGAAATGTTTGACAAAATAAGGCAGGTTAGTCATTTGGAACCTGGAGCAACTTGCTAACTGAGTTTAGTTAAACAGTTTCTTGCCCAAATGAGATTTGGGCCCTTGAATGATGATTTTAAATGGCTGAATCATTCTTTGACTAGAAAAGCTCACTGTAGTATTTTATATACAAACTGCTGTGATATTCATGGGTAATCTTTTTAGCAGTAAGCCTTCTGAATGTTTTGCACCCAGGCACATTTTTCTTTCATTAGTAAATCTTAGAGCCTAAAAAAAGTAAAGGGAGTATTCATGGGAGATCTCCTAAGATGAAATGAAAGCCATCCAGGTATAGGGGAAGTGATGGAGATTTAAAAAAGGGCATAAGAAGAGAAAACTGTCAGTTAGTGATGCAAAAAGATAAGGCCAATTGATGATGACCAACTGGACATTTTGGAGGGTAGAATACGAAATAGGGAGTCTGTCAATCTCCTAGGACCATGGTTGAGGAAAGAAGAAGAAAAAAATTAGCAAAATGAAGCCTAATGCTAATTGCTTTATGTCATTTTTATATTATACCATAATTTCTTAAGAATTGGCAGGTAAGCTATACATCTTCATTCAAAGGTAAGCTTGTGGTTTTATGGCTTTTCAGCTGTAGGAAAATAGAATCATTCAGTTCTCAATGTATCTGTACATTGTTGGAGTTAAGGGCAATTAACATTTTATCCCGCTTTGGATGGTAAATAATCCATAGATATTTCATAATCAGGCATTTATCTCTGGGGAATATCTTAATATTATATAACAAATTTTTTTTTGTTTTTTTTTGTTTGTTTGTTTTTTGTCTTTTTTGCCATTTCTTGAACCGCTCCTTCGGCATATGGAGGTTCCCGGGCTAGGGGTCTAATCGGAGCTGTAGCCGCCAGCCTAGCCGGAGCCACAGCAACGCAGGATCCGAGCCGCGTCTGCGACCTACACCACAGCTCACGGCAACGCCGGAACATTGACCCACTGAGCAAGGGCAGGGATCGAACCCGCAACCTCATGGTTCCTAGTCTGATTCGTTAACCACTGCGCCACAACGGAAACTCCTTTTTTTTTGTTTTTGTTTTTTTTGTTATATATAACAATTTTTGAAGGAAAAAATCAGTAGAACAACATCAAAAAAATCCAGAGTTCTGCACATCCTTGATGGGATCGTTCCTAGTAACACTGTCAGCTTGTGTCGAGTGTCAGGAAATTGTGAATTAGCATCTTGATCCTGAGCCATTTCCTTCTCCTGTTTTGAACCTTTTCCAAATTTTTGTTCTGTTATAAATCATTTCCATGTGTAGGTAATGCTAAGGATTGCTAAAAATAGCATATTGCTTCAGTTGTCTTCTTGTTTAAAATGTTATGTCACATGGAAATTAAAAGGCTACAGAACTGGACCTCAGGGTTTTCTTTTTGGTCATTTTTCTCCATTTTATATTTGAATGTTTTCTTCTTACCAATTCTGTCACTAGATATTTTTATTTATTTATTTTTTATTAAAAATTTTTTTATAATGATTTTTATTTTTTTCATTATAGTTTACAGTGTTCTGTCATTTTCTACTGTACAGCAGTGACCCAGTCACACATATATATACATTCTTTTTCTCACATTATCCTCCGGCATGTTGTCATTAGATATTTTTGATAGTCTTCCTTAATAGAAAGGTCTCTGCCTCTATCCCTGGCCTACACCCTGAACAGAAGACTAATTGCATTGTCTAACTTTTTTTTTTTGCATCCATTCCACCCATATCACCATTCTCCTGCTTTCTCTGTATTTTACCCCTCATTGACTGTTCAATGGGATTCAGTCTCAAAAATTCCGAGCTTTGATGTTCCCCAGTTATTTTCTAGCTTTTTCATCCAAGAGGGGGAAACAAACAAACAAACAAAATATGTTTCACAGGATTCTCGGAATTGTCTACTTTTATGAAGTGAGCAGTTTCACCTACTTTAATATATTGCAATGCTATTTTTTCACCTTATGGATTATTAGCTTTTTAAAATTTCACTCTGCTTCTCTCCAGAATTTGGGCTTTACTTCAACATTTACTCAGTGTAGCTGTCAGAAAATTACCAAACACTTTACTTCCACTTACTAGTGAAGGACAGTGGTCCTCTGGCTCTTATTAAAGATACCATGTTCTCACTTGTATGAGCTCCTTAAAGTCAGGACTATATAGTAATCAGAGCAGTGAATGCTTTCTTGTGGCATGCTTACCATGATTAGACACCATTTTCATTGGTTTATATGTGTTAAGCAAGTCTTGCAACAGCTTTCATTTCCTCAGTATTATTTTTGTCCCATTTTATGCCACAGCAATGCAGGATCGAGCCTCATCTATAACCTACACCACAGCTCATGGCAACACTGGATCCTTAACTTACTGAGCAAGGCCAGGGATTGAACCTGCAGAATTCCCACACTGTTTTTCAAAGTTTATTCTCCTTAGAGTTGTTGCTTCAGTGAGCTCAGGGACTGATTCTTTGCACCAAACACTTTTCTGGGTTCAGGGATGTTGTGGAGGCCCGAGTTAGTACATAAAATTCATACCCTTTGGTCAGATTATCTGGATTCAACCCGACAGGACTGAAACTATCTGTATGGCTTTGGTGAAAGAACTTGAATGTTTCAAGCCTGTTTTCTCATGTCGCAGAAGCCATAGCAGAAAGAACAAACTACCACAAAACTAGGGAAGAACTGGAGCAATAGTAGCTAAAGCCAGCAGCAAAACCTAAGTAGCAGCAACACTTAGTAGAAGTCAAGGGAAATAAGTTGAAAAGAGCCAAGGGGGAAGGGGAGGGAGTGGGATGGATGGGGAGCTTATGATTAATAGATGTAGACTATTGCCTTTGGAATGGATTAGCAATGAGATCCTGCTGTGTAGCACAGGGAACTATGTCTGGTCACTTATAGTGGAGCATGATAATGTGAGAAAAAGAATGTATACATGTATGTGTAACTAGGTCACCATGCTGTACAGTAGAAAATTGACAGAATACTGTAAACCAGCTATAATGGGGAAAAAAATCATTATATATATAAAAAGGGGAACAAACTGATATTCCTGCTACATTAAAATATTAAGATAGAAAAAATGAGCTTGGGAGATCCCCTTGTGGCACAGTGGAAACAAATCCAACTAGTATCCATGAGGATGCGGTTTGATTCCTGGCCGTGCTCAGTGGTTTAACGGTCTGGCATAGCTGTGAGCTGTGGTGTAGGTCAGGTCACAGACAGAGCTCAGATTCCATGTTGCTGTGGCTGTGGTATAGGCTGGCAACTGTAGCTCCTATTAGACTCCTAGCCAGGGAACTTCCATATGCCGCAGGTATGACTCTAAAAAAAAAAAGGAAAAAAATAAGCTTTACCCTTGCAAAAGAATGGTGTGCAGGTGTTCCTTGGCAGCCTAACAGTTAAAGACTCCGTCTTGTCACTGCTGTGGTGCAGGTTTGATTCCTAGCCCAGGAACTTCCATGTGCTGTGGGCACTGCCACAAAAAAAAAAAAAAAAGGAATGGTATGCAAATGACATTATATATATGTCTGTATATATATGTATATATATATATACACATACATACATACATATAAACAGGTCACATTCAGGTCTTAAGTTATTTTAGTTGGTTAAGCAGAATTAATAATAACAAAGACTCCATATTGGGCCTGAACGCCAGAGAAATGAATTATCTGCCTGCTTATCATCTATCCTTGGCCAACCTTCTCATAAATGAGTGGAGTCCAGACAATAATGAATGCGAATGTTTTTTCAGTCTATCTTCACTTTCATGGGGAAAGCAAACATAAGCCACAAAACATCCACTTAGTAGATAATGAACTGATAGCATCATCTTTGCTCTCAAGGACAAGAGGATGGAAAGCTTCTGTGCTTTGGGGCTTTGTGGCCATCAGAAGGGGTCCCCTTGTCATCAGGCCACTGCACACTTGCTTCTTTTTTGGAGTGAACTTTTCAAATTGGAAGTCTCCTTGCCAAGATGATCCAGTGGATTACTTGACATTTGCCCTGCAAAGTCAATTTCATTAGCCTTATCGATATGTAGTGAAAAATAAAGACTTTCAATGCCCAGGCTTCATTGCTCAATTATGTAATCAAAGGTTAATTTAACCTTGGATGCATGTTCAGCTTATATTCAGATGGCATTTTGGTGTCTTTTCATTTGACAGAGCTTGAGTTCATCTGAGGATAAATGCAGATAAATTTATGCCAAGCACATTTCTGAGGTTGATTTAAAACAAGGAAATGGTAACTCCAAAACAGGGTAATTTTGATGATACTGATTTTTGTTCAAAAAGGTCAAATGGCACTATAGCTAAGATGATAAACAATGGGTCCATATATTTTTTAGCCATATAATTAATGGATTAAATAAAGGAAACTTCAAGAGTGCCACTGCAAGATGGATAGAACAGACAGACATATAAACCATGAAGAATAATGTCCAAGTTTATACTAATGGTGAATTTCTTATAATGGTAGGAAACAGCCTGGCTGAAAAAGGTAACTATGGTTTTTCCCCTACCTGCTTTAAATTCTGAAGGTAATATGATTTTAATATGCTTGCATTTGAGAAAGGACAGTGACCTATACATATTTCTTTTGCCTCTGATCTGATAAATTTCCCTTTTACCCCTTCAGAAGATAGGCCATTTCAGATAAGATTCTTGGTCATTAGGCAAAATGTTCTAGTAACAAAGAATGAGAAAAAGAGGAAACTTTGTCCCATTTAGTGAAAAAAGAACATTTAAAAAATTGGAGAAATGTTTAAGTGCTGGGCTGTCTTTGGATTTCACCAAAAAATCTGGAACAGCCTTTACTGTTGCTGGTTTAAGAGTTTCCATTGTCCTTGGAGGAAGATAGGCGTATTTGTATCCTGTAGTTATGAATCAAGCCAGTTTCATTGTGGCATTGATGGAATTTGCTGGCTTTAGTTGCTAGGTTTTTGCCATTATAAAGGTAAGAGCTGATGCAATCATATAGAAGCTCCTGATATTTATGTAGAGGGTATTCTCTGTGGCTTGAAGGATTCTACTTTATCTAATTTCAAATCATTGCTAGGCATGATTGGGCCAGTGCAATGTTTCTCAATTTCTTGGAGCTTTGCTACATATTTCTGCCACATAAAAGTCAAAGATTTATGAAATTAAATCACCATCTCCTGATAATAAGATCTATGACTGCCACTCTTAGATCAGAACATGCTCTCACACCCATGACTTAAGATTTCAATTATTTCTGTCTCTATTAGAACAAATTCAAGTATCTCAAACAGGGTTCAAATGTAACATTTTTCCAAATATTTATTTTTATTTTTATATATTAAGAACATAGCACTGAATCCACTTTTTTTGTAACAAAAGAAAATTTCTTTGGGGTTATATATCATTGCCAAAAATGGTGACTCTGAAATCAGGATTTAGCCAGCTATATTTTTGATTTATGAGGAAGAATAGCATGCATTTTGCTCTTCTGTAGCAATTCTGGTTCTGCAGAGGAGGTGGTAGTAAAAAATTTATTTTTTTCTGAGTAAGCTAAGCAGACGTGAATCAAAAGACACATGGGAAGGAAATATATGTTCTTCTGAGGCGCTGTGTTTGCAAAGGCTCTTTTTGACAATAACTACACTTTATGTTCCTGTCCTTTACAATATTCTGTAATTTCTAATACCACATAAAATAAATTCACACTTCCCTTTTTAAGTCAGTGGTTGTATGTTCTGCCATCAATCCCTCAAGTTAAAGTATATTGCGTGGTCTGAAACAGCGTGATGTAGCAGCAAGTGCATTAGACCAGGAGCTTGGATGTTTCGGAAAGAGTTCCCACCGGACCATTTACTAACTGTCGACTTGGACAAGGCTTTTCACAGTCACCTTTTCTTGACCTGTATCACAAAAATAATCATCTTTGGCTATTTCATGGGGTTGTTTGTACATCAAATAATAATGCATGTGCAAATTGTTAGGTCCTTTATAAAGGAATTAAAATTTAGGAGGCTTTTAACACCATACTAGCCTTTCTAATTTCAGTTTTTTTTATCAAGGGAAGAAAATCACTGATTAAGGCAGACGAAGTTATTGGCTGTCAGGAAGGGTTTTTGACATCGAATAGGTATGTTTTAGAGATGGATAACTTCTGCAGAAGCTCTCTAGTTTTAAGATAATGAATTGCAATAATTGTAATATTATTGTCAGAATATCAGCCACCTATCTCAATTTGAAATATTTTATAGAAGTCATGTAATTAAAGGTAAATAAAATCAATGATATTTTTAAAAAAGTGCTTTAGACTATCTAAATCATGGGTACTTTTATTGTATACCAAGATACAACAATTATGCAGTTCTGATAGTAATTCAGATTATTTGTTATCCTTCCTTCATATAATTTTAAGGTAGTGAGTTATTTCTTGAAGAGGCTATTTATGTTCTTAAGTAAGGAGATATTCTTAGATGAAAACATTTTATTCCTAATCCTCATATTTTTCTTAACCTCAACAGAATATAAAGAATATGTTCCTGAGCTGTTCCTCATAATCATATATGCTTACTGGTATCAGAGAATCATAAATTGCAATCAAGACTAATCTTTACATTGGATTCTCAGTCATGCATAGATTCAATATCACCTTCAAGAATTGAAAAGGGGGAACTTTAATAATATAGACTATTGAATTCATAAAGTAATCACAAGAGAAGTATCTAAAGAAAATGCATGTATTTTTATTATTTACAGAGTAGTGAAAACATGTGGATTTGAAATTTGGCTCTGAACTTTAAAACTTGCAAAATTCTACATAACCTTACAGAAAACATGTTCTCAAAAGTAGTCAGAAAGCAAAGGTCATTTCAATATGACTAACAGATTATTAAAAGTTATTTTCTTTTTTCCTTTTTATTGGTTGTTTTTTTGGAAGGAAACCATTCCATCTATAGATGTCATTCTCCTTAAAATGCTCAAAATAATTTCCAAAAGAATGTCTTTTATTGATATTTTATGCTGCTTCTCAAAATGTCTTCCTTCTTTATACCCCATTTACTTTTGACATTAGAAATATGTATCTCTTGAAATGCATCATTTCTTATATAAATATTTACATGATGACCAATGTACTATTGGCCAAGACAATATGGATTTAAAGATGAGAAGGCATAGTTTTTGATTCATGAGGAGAAATTGTCTTTTCCTTCTGATTTAACAAGTTTAAGAATCATTATATTATTATTATTTTTTGGCCGTACCAGTGGCATACAGAATTTCCCAGGCCAGAGATCAAACCTACACCACAGCACTGGCCTAGCAGTGACAGCACCAGGTCCTTGACCTGCTGAGCCACCAGAGAACTCCAAGAATCATTATTTTAAAAAGGCAACACATTTTTGAAATATAAGTCAGATGAAAACAAATTGTATTTTATCACTAGTCTAACACAGCAAGGTACATGTGTCAGTTACATATTACTACATAGAAAGACTTAATAGCTTCAAAAATGTATCATACTTCATGAACCTGTGGCTTGACTGGACTCCCATGGATGGTTCTGTTCTACATGCGGTCAGCTGGGGCTGCAGACATCTGTAGTTTTGACTGGGTTGGACCATTCAGTTTGGGTCACTCACGTTGGCTGCACAAACTCTTTGGGTCTTGGTTCTTCTCTACATGGCCTCTTAAGTTAGTCTTGGCTTAGACTTCTAAGACTACGTCACCTGGCTTTCCAAGAAAGTAGTATTCAAGCAGGGATGAAAGAAATCTCTTGAGGCCTACTCTTAGCAGTTATAGCATCACTTTTCCTGCATTCTATTGATAGAAGCACATAGTAGGGCCAGCCTAGGTGCAGGGGAGGGAAAATAGGGCCCAAATCTCAATTGAAGGAGGGACCGAAGAATTTACAACCATCTTCAGCCCAGGAAGAGGTTGGGGGAGTCTCCATGTTTGGTGAGAAATTGTCATGGCATCCTATAAATTATTTCAGATTCTGCCATTACTTAGATGGTTACTTGTTTTTTCTAAACATCCTTCCCCATGGCCTAATGATTCAAAACAGAGCTCATTGTATACAGAGAACATTCTGACTTTTTGATCTGGTACACAGTTTTAGAAAAATATATATTTGTAAATGGCTAAAGAATAATTACTATCGGCACATAAAAATGGAAGAAAAAACCTAAACTATTTATGCTTATTGTTTGATTAGATTTGGTGAGCTGCCAAATTTTGATCATTGTGACACATACTCTTCACAGCAGAGATTTCTAGGGGTTGCCTCTTATTAATTATTCTCCCCTTTTGTTAGTATAGAAAGACAATCTTTCTATACTAACCCAAAGATTACATTTCCAAGTGTCCTTTGCAGATTGTTGTGTGATTAAGCACCAATGATAAGTCACAAGAAATGTTGGATGAACCCTTCTTATCTTCTTTCATTTTACCGTTGAAAATGGATAGATTTGTGGGCAAGTATAACACCCAGACATCATGGAGTGGGAAGCTGAAAAGAATCTGGTTTCCTGATGACATTGTGGAGAGACTATACCAATCCAAGGCTGCAACCTTGAGATTTCTTTTATGTGAGAGAGATAAACTTGTATTTTATAGAAGTTATTATTGTGGATTTTTTTTTTTTTTGGTTGTTAAGAATACAAGTTTAATTTAACTTGATTCACCTGCTAAGCTAGTCCTCCGTTCTGGACTTAAATTTAATGAAAATATAGTCAGAGTTGATAGCTGTCTTCTCTATGGATGATGTATTAAACACAACTCTTGTTTAGTTGGTTGTCTTTTTGGCCTGGCACTTGTTTGGTGACCTCAGTGAAAGAAACACAGTGTATTCATGTGGTCATTTTCATGCAAAGAAAATTAAGGAAACTTTAAAGCTGGCCTCAAATAATAATTCTGGTTGTTGTTTGCCAAGTCGTAATTGGTCAAAGACTACACCAAAATTTCTTGCTTTAGTTATCAGAGCACTACTGAGGGTTCCAAGCAGAAAACCATTAAGTCTAATTAAAATAACATAGAAAGTTAAAACATTTTATATTGGTGTAACTAACATATGATTAATAGTTGATGCAAAGAAATTATGAACAATTTGATGTAAATAGAAATATTTAAATATAGCTCTGAAAATTTATTTTCTTCATTCAAATTGTGTATTTATGCCTATGGTGCTCACTACTTGAAAAAATAACAGCTTTACTGAAATAAAATTCACATATTATAAAATTTCCTCTCTTAAAATTTATCCAGAGTTTTATGTAACCATCATCCTCACCATCAAATTTCAAAACATTTCATTATCTTAGAAGAAAACTTTTTTACTCATTATCTATTTTAGCCCCTATCGCCTGCCCCTGGCAAGCAGTAATCTACTTTCCATTTCTATGAATTTGCTTATTCTGTTCATTTTCCATAAATAGAATTATATAATATGTGGTCTTTCGTGACTGGCTTCTTTCACTTTGCATAATGCTTTCAAGGTTCATTCATACATTTATCAGTACTTCATTCCTTTCAATGGCTGAATAATTTCCATTGTATGTATATAACAGGTTTTGTTTACCCATTCGTCAGTAGATGGATATTTGAGTTGTGTCCAGCTTTTGGCTATTATGAAAAATTCTGCTCTAAACTTTTGTGTTCAGGTTTTTGTGTGGACATGTATTTTCATTTCCCTTGCATCTATACCTAAGAGTGGAATTGCTGGGTAATATGGTAATTTAACCATTTTTGGAAGTGCAGAATGTTTCCCAAAGAGCTGGCACCATTTTACATTACCAGCAGCAGTATATGAGAGCTCCGATAACTTCGCATCTTCCACAACCCTTGGAGGTGTTATCTGACTTTTTGATTCTAGACATCCTAGAGGGTGTGAGGTGGCATCTCATTTTGGTTTTGATCTGCATTTCCCTGATGACTAATGATGTCAAACATCTTTTACTGTGCTTATTGTCTATTTTGTATATCATCTTTGGAGAAATGTCTGTTCATCTCCTTTGCCCATTTTTAAAATATATTTCTTAAAGTATAGTTGATTTACATGGTTATGCCAATTTCTGCTTACAGCAAAGTGACCCAGTCATACATATAAATATACAATCCCATTCTTATATTATTTTCCATTATGGTCTATCCAAGAGACTGGATGTAGTTCCCTGTGCTATACAGCAGGACCTCACTGCTTATACATTCTAAATATAATAGTTTGCATCTACTAACCCCCAAACTCCCAGGCCATCCCACTCCTTCCTCCTTCCCCCTTGATAACCACAAGTCTGTTCTCTCTGTCTGTGAGTCTTTCTGTTTTGTAGATAGGTTCATTTGTGCCATACTTTAGATTCCAAATATAAGTAATATGAGATATTTGTCTTTCTCTTTCTCACATACTTCACTTAATATAATAATCTCTAGTTGCATCCTTTACCCATTTTTTAATTGGGTTATTTGTCTTTCTATTATTGAGCTGTAAGATTTATTTACATCTTCTAGATAAAAGTCCCTTATCAATATACAATTTACAAATATTTTCTCCAATTCTGAGTTGTCTTTTCACTTTCTTTTGAAAGAAATCCTTTTTTTTTAATTTTGGTATCTGATTTATCTATTTATTTTTCTTTTGTCACTTGTGGTTTTACTGTTATATCTAATAAACCATTACCTAATCAGAGGTCATGAATATTTACTCCTTTGTTACCATTTAGAGGTTTTATAGTTTTGCTCTTATATTTAGGTCTATGCTCTGTTTTTAGTTAATTTTTATATATAGTGTTAGTGAGGTGTCCTGCTTGATTTTTTTTTTTTTTGCATGTGAATATCCAATTGTCCCAGCACCAACTGTTGGGAAGATTGTTCTTTTCCCATTGAATCGTTGGCACCCTTGTCAAAAAGCTGTTGATCATAAATGTAAAAGTTTATCCCTGGGGTCTCAATTTTATTCCTTAGTCTATAAGACTAGCCTTATGTTAGTATCACACTTTCTTGATTTACTGTATTCTGCTGTTAGCTGCTTCTAGTGAATTTTTTATTTCAGTTATTGTATTTTGCATCTCTTCTTGTTTAAGTTTTCTATCTTGTATCTCTTTGGTCAGTGTTTCCTGTAAGTTATCCATCTTTGCCTCCAGTTTATTTCCAATGTCTTGCATCTTCTTCAGCATCAACAGTCTAAAGTCTTTTTCCTGGAGGCTGAGAATCTCCTTATGGCTTAGCTGTTTTTCTGGGGTTTTTTCTTTCTCCCTCATCTGAGTTCTAGTTCTCTGTCTTTTCATTTTTATAGATTTTTGGTGTGGTGACCTTCTTACAGATAAGAGAGTTGTAGCCTCTCTTACTTCTGATGTCTGCCCCCTGTGGCTGAAGTCAGTATGGGGGCTTGGTGTAGGCTTCCTGATGGGAGGGGCTGATGCCTGCCCCCTGGTAGGTGGGGCCGATCCTAATCCCTCTGGTGGGTGGGGCTTAGTCTCTGGATGAGATTAGAGGCAGCTGCTGTGCCTGAGGGGTCTTTAGGCAACCTGAGGGGTGGGGCTGTGATCCCACCTGGGTTGTTGTTTGCCCTGGGGCTTCTCAGCAGCTGGCTGATGGGTGGGGCCAGGTTTTCCCAAAATGGCCCCCTCCAGAGAAAGGCAGCTGCTGAATATTCCCGAGAGCTTTGCTTTCAATGTCCTTCCCTCACAACAAGGCACATTCACCCCTGTTTTCCCAGGATGTCCTCCAAAATCTGCAGTCAGGTTTGACCCAGATTCCCTTGGAGACTTTGCTTTGCCCTGGGACCCAGTGCACGTGAAAGTCTGTGTGCGCCTTTTAAGAATGGGGTCTCTGTTTCCCCCAGTCCCATGGAGCGCCTGAGCATGAGCCCCACTGGCCTTCAATGCCAGATGCTCCAGGGCTCTTTCTCCCTGTGCCAGATCCCCACACGTGAGAGTTTGATGTGTGGCTCAGAACTCTCACTCCTGTAGGTGAGTCTCTGTGAACCAGTTAGTTTCCAGTCTGTGGAGCTTCCCACCCAGGAGGTATGGGGTTGTTTATATCGTGAAATCGCCCCTCCTACCTCTTGATGTGGCCTCCTCTTTTTCTTCTGGAGTAGGGTATCTTTTTTAAGGTTTCCGGTCCATTTTGGTGAAGTGTGCTCAGTCTTTAGTTGTGAATTTTGTTGTTTTTAGGATAGAAGTTGAGCTCCAGTCCTTCTATTCCGCCATCTTAATCCCGTCTCCCTTGATTTACTGTAAACTCTGGTAAGTTTGGAGGTTGGGAAGTATGAGGTCTCCAACTTTGTTCCTTTTCAAGATTGCTTTGGCTGTTCTGTGTTTCTTACATTTCCATATTAATTTGAGGATCATGTTGTCTATGCAAAAAAAGGCAGCTGGAATTTTGATAGGTAATGTATGGAATCTGTAGATTAATTTGGAAAGTTTTGCCATCCTAACCAATTAAGTCTTCTAGTTCATAAACATGGGTTGTGTGTCTTTCATTTATTTAGTTCTTTAATTTATTTCAATGATTTTTTTAAAGTTTTTTTTTATACTTTATTCTTTCTGAGGCTGTTATGAATGGCATTTTCTTAACCTCATTTTGTGATTTTTTTATTGTTTGTTGTAGAATAAAACTAACTGCTCTTATGTTGATCTTATATCCTGTAACCTTGCTGAACTTGTTTATTAGCTTTAATAGTTTTTCTGTGGATCTCTCATGATTTTCTACATATAAGATTATATATATGCATAGAGGTAGTTTTACTTATTCCTTTCTGTCTGGATGCTTTTTATTTCTTTCTTTTTTTTTTTTTTTTGCCTGTTGTCTCGGCTAGAACCTCCAGTAGAGTTGAATTGAAATGGCAAGAGTAGACTTCCTTATCTTGATCTTAGAGGGGAAGCATTCAGTCTTTCACCATTAAGTATGATACTAGTGGTTTTTTTTATAGATGTTCTTAATCAAACTGATGAAATTCCCATCTCTTCCTAGTTTGCTCAGTGTTTTCATAATGTAAGGATTTTGGATTTTGTCCAACATTTTTTTCTTTATCGAGATGATCACCCAGTTTTGTATGCTTTGTTCTATTAATTTCATGTATCACATAGATAGATTTTAATTTATTGCAAGAGCCTTTCATTTCTGTAGTAAAACACACTAATTCCAGGTTATCTAATTTTTTGGTATACCATTGTTCCTGGTATTCATTTAAAATCCCAGACTTCCCTGGTGGCTCAGTGGGTTAAGGATCTGGCATTGCCACTGCTGTGGCTTGAGTCAATCCCTGGCCCAGGAACTTCTGCATGCTGTAGTCATGGCCAAATAAAAATAAAAATAAAAATAAAATCCTTTTTATTTCTGTAAACTCAGTAGTAATGTACCCTCTCTCATTCCTGATTTTCATAATTTTAGTCTTCTCTCATTTTTTCTTGGTCAGACTATGCAAAGGTTTGTCAATTTTGTTGATTTTTTTCAAAGAACCAACTTTTGGCTTTATTGATTTTCTCTCTTATTTTTCAGTTATTTCTTTGTTTATACCCACTCTGCTCTTTATTATTTCTCATATTCTGCTTACTTTTGGTTTAATTTGTTCTTTTCATAATCTTTTAAGGTATAAAGTTAGGTTATTGATTCAAAGTTTTTCTTTTTTTAATCTAAAAGTTTATAGCTATAAATTTCCTTCTGTGCACCCAATAAATGTTGGTACAGTTTGTCTTCATTTTCATTAATATAAAAGTATTTTCTAATTTTCCTTATGAGTCCTTCATTAATTATCAGTTATTAGGAATGTATCTATTCTTGATGTCAAAAAAAGTATGGGATAAGCAGGGAAAAAATAAATAGTGAAAGAAAATTTAACAATTTATAGTCTGAAACATTCTGCTCTAAAAACACATTCCTAGCATTTAATAAAGCATACAATTGTTCTTTTTCATCTTACACCTGTGTGCCTTCTTTATTACATATTCCAAGATGAAGTGGATAGATATTCCCAAGGTTTTATCATTTTTTGACCACTTACAATGCTCTGTATTTCTCCTAATTTGATCTCAGTTTTCCTGATTGTTCAGCAATCAGTGAAACATAACAGTTTTTTTTTTTTTCCTCTTGAGGGGGCAATGTGGACAGCAAAGGAAGTTAAGTGTGTATTACGCCTTTTACTTTCACCATAACAAGAGTTCCAGAGAAAAGAGCTGACATTTAATGGGCCTGTATCTTTTCATGCATCATTTTAATTTATTATTGCAATACCATGGGGTAAGGAAAATGGTTCCCATTTTTCACTTGAGATTGAAGAAAATTAAGTAATTTTGCATTAAATCAAGATAAGTGATATGTCTGGGGTTGAGCGCAGCAGTTCTGTCCATGTCAGAGTCCATACTCTTTCCACTGCATCCTCTTCCCAAGAGGCAAAGGGAATGGCTCATCCTGACCACATTTTCAGTTTTATAATAGGTACTAGAGATATATTAGCCACAGCCAGGCTGTACATTCTGTCTTCTACTTTGATCTCAAAAACTCTCACTTGTTTTTCCTTTAATTCTCACCTCAGCGTCCTCTGTCAAATGACCCCACTCTCAAATGTGTTGATTTTTAAAATGTTTGATACTTTCTTTACATATGGTTCGTTTCTCTTTCTATTTGATATGATTGTTGTATTATCCACATTCTAGCCACATTTTTCATGCCTCCAAATCCCGGTGGTATCAAAGATAACATCCATAATTTTTATGTACAATTCTAGCTCCCCTTTTTTCACGTTGTATCCCAGAACACTTGAAGTTAAGACAACTATTCTTATTTACCTTCTTAGTTTTTTTTTTTTTTTCATTCTTACTCTTTTTGTCACAGCTGTTGACCTTCCATCATCTCATTGTCATATTGTTATGGTACTTTCTCCATTTCCATTGTTGGCTTGAAGCTTATAAGTCTCATAGTTAAGAGGATCCCACTGAACTCAGCTGCAAGAGCCTGGAGAAATTACTTCCCCTCTTAAAACCTACCTCTTTGGGGTACTGTGGGCTTGAATAAGTGCTTGGACGGTGCCAACAATAAAGTGACCAATGAAATTAAGTATTATTTTTATCATTATTATTATATATTGTCAGCCACTATTGATCCAAATATATATAATTTTTTTTTCAATAAAATCATAGCAGGAACCTAGCATTCTAACATGTTTGAAAGGATTTCTGCATGGTTAGCCATGAACTTCTCACAATTCCTTCACTTTTTCACTATTGCATTCACAACTTTTCTTGAAGAAATTTTGTCTTAATTTATTATAGTTGATTTACAATATTCTGTCAATTTCTGCTATGTGGTAAAGTGACCCAGTTATTCATGTATATACATTCTTTTTCTCACATTATCCTCCATCATGTTGATCACAAGTGATTCAATATAGTTCCCTGTGCTATAGAGCAGGACCTCATTGTGCATCCACTCCAAATGCAATAGTTTGCACCTACTTATCCCAAACTCCCAGTCCATTACACTCCTGCCCCACCCCTTAGGAACCACAAGTCTGTTTTCCATGTCCATGAGTTTGTTTCTTTGCTCTAGATAGGTTCATTTGTGCTATATATTAGATTCCAGATACAAGCGGTATTTGTATTTCTCTTTTGGACTTACTTCACTTAGTATGAGTATCTCTAGTTCCATCCATGTTGCTCCTAATGGCATTATTTTGTTCCTTTAATGGCTGAGTAGTATTCCATTGTGTATGTGTATGATGTCTTCTTAATCCATTCATCTGTTGATGGACATTTAGGTTGTTTCCATGTCTTGGCTATTGTGAATAGAGCTGCAATGAATATAGGGGTGCATGTATCTTTTTGAATGAAAGTTTTGTCAGGATATATGCCCAAGAGTGGGATTGCTGGGTCATATGGTAGTTCTACATTTAGTTTTCCGAGGTACCTCCGTACTGTTTTCCGTAGTGGTTGTACCAATATATATTCCCACCAACAGTGTCAGAGGGTTCTCTTTTCTCCATACCCTCTCCAGCATTTGTTATTTGTAGACTTATTAATGATAGCCATTCTGACTGGTGTGAGGTGGTATCTCATAGTAGTTTTGATTTGCATTTCTCTAATCATCAAGGATGTTGAGCATTTTTTCATGTGCCTGTTTGCCATCCTTATATCTTCTTTGGAGAAATGTCTGTTTAGATCTTCTGCCCATTTTTCAGTTGAGTTGTTTGTTTTTTGCTGTTGAGTTTTATGAGTTGTTTTTATATTTTGAGATTAAGCCCTTGTTTCTGCATTGTTTACAACTATTTTTTCCCATTCTGTAGGTCATTTTTTTTTTTTTTTGGTATGGTTTCCTTTACTGTGAATAAGCTTGTAAGTTTCATTAGGTCCCATTAGTTTATTTTTGTTTTAATTTCTGTCACCTTGGGAGACTGACCTAATAAAACATTTGTATGGTTGATGGCAGAGAATGTTTTGTCTATGTTCTCTTCTAGGATTTTGATGGCTTCTTGTCTTACATTTAAGTCTTAAACCACTTTGAGTTGATTTTTGTGCATGGTGTGAGGGTGTGTTTTAGTTTCATTGATTTACATGAAGCTGTCCAGTTTTGCCAGCACCACTTGCTGAAGAGACTGTCTTTTCCCCACTTTATATTCTTGCCTCCTTTGTCAAAGATTAATTGACAGCAGGTGTCTGGGTTTATTTCTGGGTTCTCTATTCTGTTCCATTTGTCTGTATGTCTGTTTTGGTACCAGTACCACACTGTCTTGATTACTGTAGCTTTGTAATATTGTCTGAAGTCTGCTTGTTTTTTTCCCTCAGGATTGCTTTTGAAATTCTGGGTCTTTTATGGTTCCTTATAAATTTTTGGGTTGTTTGTTTTTTAGTTGTGAAAAATGTCATGGGTAATTTGATAGGCATCATATTAAATCTATAGATTGCTTTGGGTAGTATGGAAATTTTAATGTTACTAATTTTTCCAATCCAGGAGCATGGAATATCTTTGCATATTGAAGAAATTAAAAAAATTCTGGAAGGCATTATGCCATAATGGAAAAAGCTATAGTTGTGGTCTTGACAAGTTTTCTAAATTTGATAGGCCTGATTCTTCCTTGTCTGTCAGGTACAAGGCAATCAATAATCCTTCAGACAATTTGGGTTCCTGAAATGCAAAGAATGCATCCTCATACAATTCTAGGAGGGCCCACTCCTCCTCTCTTTCCCCTAGCCAACCTCTTCACAATATTTTGAACTTCACCTTGAGGTGAAGCATATGCTTTTAGGTCTCCTCATGACTACAAATTCATAGCATTTAAGAATGGAGGACGGCAGAAATATTTTTGGGAAAGGTACTCATTAGCTTTTCTGGTTTATCAGTTTTCTTCTCTTTTCTATATTTACTTCCACCCAACCTTCCAACTGATGATATTCTAGGAGTAATAGTTTTTTTTCAGCAATTGCACTAAAATTAAGTCATGTGAGGTACTTGTAAAATAATAGTTGCTGGGGTCTGGCCCTGGATCTCCCGAATCAGAATCTCTTGAGCATGGGGTTATGCACATAAGTATTTTTTAAAATAGCAGCCAAAATATATGCATTTTCTGTATTCTTTTTTTTTCTTCTTCTTCTTGATATGCTTATCAATTCAAACATAAGCTTCTAGGTCCATTTTCCTCCCTCCTTTCCTCCCTTCTTCCTTCCTTTCCTTCCTTCCTTTCTTTTTATCTCTCTCTCCCTCCCTTCCTCAAATTTCATACCTTTATCTTTTAGTTTACCTTCTGGGACATTTCCTTGCATTTTCAGTTTATCTATTGAAAAATTTATTTCAAAAATGTATTAACTTTTAGGTACTCTCTTTTCTAAAATTATAAATTTCTCTTTTTTTCCTTGATGTCATCTCAAATGTTAACATAAATTATTTTGGGATTAACATGGAGATAGTTATATCTAGATCTAGGAATATTTCCTAGAAGTTATAGGATTTTTAGAACGATGAAGAAAAAATCCATAAATTTGGAACCATAGCGAATATTTCTGGCTTTAAACTTGTAGTGAAAAATTTCTTTGCAGCTTTATTACTAAAAATGTTAAGCCTTTAAAAAATCATCACACCAGTTGTGTTCTTGTTTTTTTTGCATGCAATATCCTTATCCTCTTTGGAGTTCCCATTGTGGCTCAGTGGTAACGAACCCGACTAATATCCATGAGGACGTGGGTTTGATACCTGGCCCTGCTCAGTGGGTTAAGGATCTGGTGTTGACCTGAGCTGTGGTATAGGTCACAGACACAGCTTGGATCTGGTGTTCCTGTGGCTGTGGTGTTGGCTCGCAGCTGCAGCTCCAATTTGACCTCTAGTGTGGGAACTTCCATATGCTGTAGTACAACCTTAAAAAGACAAAAAAAAATTTTTTTAAGATACAAGATAGCTTTCCTATTATCTGGAGTTGTTTATCTTTGTTTTCATCTTTAATGTTTTATATTTTTCTCAGGTTTTGGTACCCTTGGATATTGAGTCAAATTCTAGAAAGAGGCACTGATGGATGGGAAGTTCTATGTATACGGGCAGTGTTTGTACCAAGTTTTTTTTTTTTTTTTTGTCTTCATAGTGAGTGTTGAGGGAGCAATCTAGTACTGCTGAGTAGCAGAATCAGGAGGCCTATCCCCAAGGACACAAACACAGTCATTTGCTATCCCAGTTATCCCCAGATCTCAAGAAAGTATTGTCTAGAAATGTTTTCTGCTTTACTTCTTTTTTTTCCTTGGAAGTAAATCCCAGCTATCTATACTCTATACGCAAATGTGGGGATGTGGGAATAGAGTGGGAGGTGGATCCCCTTTTCTGTGGTACACGCAGACTGGCAATCAATTACTCTTGTTTTCTGCCTCCTCTCTCCCTCCAGTCTTCTGTCTTACCTGCTCGTGGTCTTAAGTCGGGAGACTTGATTACCTCTATACTGCACTGAATCATACTTTGTTTAAACTCTAGACTACTGCTTCCACAATTCTATCTCATTTGTCAACACTTCCATCATTTTTTCTCTTCTAGAAATATGTCGAAATAGCCAATCTACTGAAGACCTCCATCTAGTCTTAGAGAACTTCTCTCCTTTATTATGTTCTGAATAGGGTGCCATAAAGAGAGGAGACAAAAGTCAAACCACAGTCTCAAGCAGTTGATCTATTGCTGCTCTACAGAGTCAAAATGATCCAGGATTTCCCTAGACGCTCAGTGGGTTAAGGATCAGCATTTTCACTACAATGGCTTAGGTTGCTGCTGTGCTGTGAATTAGATTCCTGGCCCATGAACTTCCACATGCCATGGGCATGGCGATATACACACAAAAAACTGAATTCAAAGGAATGTTTTTCGTCTTCTCCAGGCTCAGCCATGAATTCATTTCTGACTCCTCCAGATTATATTGATAATTTGCTTTGTAATGTGATGCTCCAAGATCCTTTCTACTCTTGAGATGCTTTCTCCCTGGTAGGAGTTGCAGGTAGCATCTTGGTGTCTGCTTTGGCTCTGACTCATGTACACTGATGGTATCTTCCCCACATCTGCTGGTTCCTGACACAGCTACACAATTCTTTTCCTCTTTTGACTATCTGAGTAGAAATCTGAGTGGTGTGGCGTTAAAGGCCCACCTCAGTTACCATTTAACCTGGAAATATTTTCCAAGCCCTTAAATTGCAGATAAGGGCATTAAGTTACATTAAAGTGTGTGAAGATACTAAGACCTAAAAAGTGAGAGAGGTGACCTTACACTTAGATCTTCTGACTCCTTTTTTTTTTTTTTTTCCTTTTTAGGGCTGTACATGGGGCATATAGATATTCCCAGGCTAGGCATCAAATCGGACCTACAGCTGCCGGCCTATGCCACAGCCACAGCAAGGCCAGATCTGAGCCACATCTGTGACCTGCACTATAGCTCATTGCAATGTAGGATCCTTGACCACTGTGTAAGGCTAGGGATCCAACCTGTGTCCTCATGAATATTAGGTTCGTTTCCACTTTGACACAACAGGAACTCCCCCAGTGCTTTTTTATACTCCATTACTGCTACTAACTTATTCCTGGGGCTGAAATATTCCAGGGTCGCTAATATCATGGACCATGTGTAGCAATCGTTTATTCTATCTTTCTGTCTTACATTCTGATTGCTGAATTATCCTTATTTGTGTTGAGCTAAAATAAGTAGCCCAATAGCTAATACCTCTTGGTGCTGGCTTTTTCTTAAGTTCGCAAGAAAAAGTTTTTATTTTCCACGTACTGACTTTTCATTAATAGATTTGCCCTTTTTCTTTTATCTTTTGACCTTGAGTTTTTCCCTTTTCCTGATTAAACAATCTTGTTTCTTTCAGCAGATTTTTTTTTTTTTAAGGTTTTAACTGTGGTAAAATCCACGTAACGTAAAATTTACCATCTCAAGTTTTTTTTTTGTTCTTTTTTGGCCACCCCATGGCCTAAGGATTTCCCAGACCAGGGATCAGATGGGCCAGGGATCAGATCTGAGCCACAGCTGTGACCTGAGCTGCAGCTGCAGCAACTGCAGCAACGCTGGATCTTTAACCCACTGTGCCAGCTTGTGCAGATCAAAACTGCATCCCAGTGCTCCAGGATACCACCAATCCTGTTGTGCCACAATGGGAACTCCCCATCTCAACTGTCTTGAAGTCAACTGTTCAGTAGTCTTCAGTGTATTCACACTGTTGTGCAGCCAATTCCCAGAGCTCTGTTCATCTTATAGAACTGAAACTCCATGCCTATTAAAATGACAGTTGCACATGCCCCCTTCCCCTGAACCCCTGACTCAATGAATTTGACTGCTCTAAGCACCTCATGTAAGTGGTATCATACAAACTTTATGACTGGTTTATCTCGATTGGCATGTCCTCAGGGCAGTGTTTTTTAACAGGATTTCAAGTCCATCCCAGTCACTCTTTGAATTTTCTCTTGTTTTTCCACATCTCATTCAAGCAGGTGAGGTCCAAATAGCACATATTAATCTAAGCATCGTCTGTGAGGCAGGGAAGAGAACTCATTCTGCATATTACATTTCTAATAAAGAATGTGTGAGATTTTCTGATTGCCTCCTGCTACTGTTGACTCACATTAAGCTTTACTATCCACTCAGACTCCTAAATATTTTAGGCCACTTCTTCCCTACTGCTGCTCCCTTACCGTTGCGTCTCACCAGGCATGAGGAACATTAGAAATTGCATATTAAGGTCATAATGAGATTTTTCACAATCTGCATAGGATCTGCCTGATGGATGAGTTTTCTTATGCAATTTCTTCTATAATAACATTTTATATTTTCATTAAACTCTGGTCCATAGGTAGAATAAATGCAGTGACTCTGGGACATAGAAAATAATAAAAATTATTAATATACACTGACCACTCTCTCTGAAACTATGTTCTATAATGATCAAGAATTACTGTGCTGAGCACATGTCTGTTTTTTTTTTCCCCTCTGAAGGCACAAACATGAAATTGAATTTTTTCTTTACAAATACTTCCATCTGCATTTAACAGGCTAGCAGTTCTCAAAAATGATGTCAAGCCACACTTATGCATCTGTGAGAAAATCGGTTGTGAACCCAGGTATAGGTCATTTATTACTAACAAGAGTATCAAAGTTTATAAATGAGTTACCTTTTGTTAAAAATTAAGGTGTATTCAAGACTATCTCACTTCCCTTCTTTCTAATATGGAAGGAAAGGGGTGAGTTGTAATTCATTTGCTGGATGGGAAGTGCACATAATTCATAGCCTTGTTCTTGAAATGCATCTGCTATTAAGGTACTGATATGTGAGAGATTATCAATCGATTACTTCTAGGTTGCAATTTTTATTTTAGTTTTACCAATAATGAGGAAGAAAGTAAGGATAAAGAAAGTATGAATAAAAATATGAATTGTAACTCTGCAGTACATCCATGGGACTATTTAAAATACTTTATGTTTGGAGTTCCCTTTGTGGCACAGAGGAAATGATCCCAAGTAGTAACCATGATGATGCAGGTTCGATCCCTGGCCTGGCTCAGTGGGTTAAGGATCCAGCGTTGCCATGAGCTATGGTGTAGGTCATAGATTTGGCTCATATCCTGTGTTACTATGGCTGTGGTGTAGGCCAGCAGCTGTAGTTCCAATTGGGCCCTTAGCCTGGAAACTTTACATATGCCATGGGTGTGGCCCTAAAAAGCTAAAAAACAAAAAACAACGAAGAAATAAATAAAAATATTTAGATCCCAGCCATTTATTTGTTTCAGTAAAATCTGCATAACCAAGGGACTGGAACATGTAAATATTGTCATTACATATGTTAAAGCTAAAAAAACCTCTTCGGAACCACTAATGTACGCAATTAGGGTAATATATCTGGGGATACAAATATAAGTTTTACATTATAAAAAAACTTAAACGTGTTTAAGTCTGTATTTTCTGAAACACCTGAAACATTGATATTTATGCCTTATGCCTTATGCAGTTACATGGTACTGGTGAAATTCCCTAAGAATGTAATTCAGTGGTCCCTGCTAGCATACAATTTTGGTAAAGTAGTCCTTAGACTGCATTTCAACCTGTGAAATAGTATTAAAATTAATAATTTTTTAGAAATATTAGTGAATATCTTTGAATTTGGAAAATTGTTTAGCAGTCAGAGTTTTCCGACTTTCCCCATTAAAACACAGGTTGTTTCTTAAAGCTCTATTGGATTTTTCAATAACAGCAGCACCTTTGGAAAATACCTACGACTCAGAAAGAATACATTTACTACTAAAACTTAATTTATATATTCATTTATCAAAAAGAAGAGACGGAGTTATCTATATTTTTTACAGAGATTCTTGTATAGTAATCAAGGTGCTCAAATCGCGTTCCTAGAAGAGTATTTCTTATTGGCTTTACTTGACCGTAATTGCCTTAATTTTCATCATTCTCAAGTTTAACTAGTTTTTATTTTCTGATCTTTAGATCAGAATTTATGAAGTCCTATTTAATTGATACATTTTCTTTTCTTTTCTTTTCTTTTTCTTTTCTGCCTGCCTGCCTTTCTTTCAACCTTTCTTTCTTTCTTTCTTCCTTCCTTCCTTCCTTCTCTCTCTCTTTCTTTCTTTCTTTTTGCTTTTTAGGGCCGCATCCGTGGCATATGGAGGTTCCCAGGCTAGGGGTCTAATTGGAGCTACAGCTGCCAGCCTGCGCCACAACCACAGCAACGCAGGATCCAAGCTGTATCTGTGAGCTACAGTGCAGCTCATGGCAATGCCAGATTCTTAACCCACTGAGCAAGGCCAGGGATCCAACCTGCAACCTCATGGTTACTAGTTGCCGCACCACCATGGGAATGCCTATTGATACATTTTTAAATTAGACTTTTCTATTTAAATTGCATAACGATCTCATGTTTTCTCTTTTAGGATGAATGTAGGTTTTTCTGTTTCTCCCTGGCTAGATTCTTTTGCTTGTTTGGCTTTGTACTTTCACTTGTACGCCCAATTATTTTGTTCCCAGTGTCTTAGCATTTAACTCATCATATGCACGTGCCCTCTTTAGTGCCTATAATCTCAGTGATTTCAGTTTGAGTTGGTAGAATTTAGTTTGTTACTAAACTGAATGAGTGGAAAATAACTTGGCCCGGTACTCTCCCCAGGTTCTCTTACTGTGTGGCAGGATCTCAAAGTGGTACCATTTGATGTTCTTAGGCAGCTAGTGAATTTTTTTCTTTAAAAATCATTTCCTTTGCACTAAACACTCTGCAGATTGCTGGGCTGGCTGGACACCCATGCTCTTAGTGATGACTTGAGGGCCCGAAGTGGGTATGGTCTGTCCCCCGCTGATGAGTTTCCTGCTGTCAGTCAGTCTTTACAGTCAGCTCTGCTCTTAACTGCTCCCTAGACCCTTCACTCTGTCTATCTGTTCTCTTCTTTCTCATTTTTCCTGTTGCTCTTCCAGCCTATCCAGCTTTGGTGCTGAAAGGCCTACCTTTAACCATTGCTATAAAAGTCCTATATCTGGAATCTAATACATGGCACAAATGAACCTTTCCACAGAAAAGAAACTCATGGACTTGGAGAACAGACTTGTGGTTGCCAAGAGGGAGTGGGAGGGAGTGGGATGGACTGGGAGTCTGGGGTTAGTAGATGCAAACTCTTGCATTTGGAGTGGATAAGCAATGAGATCCTGCTCTATAGCACAGGGAACTATATCTAGTCACTTGTGAAGGAACATGATGGAGAATAATGTGAGAAAAAGAATGTATATATTCTTTATGTATGACTGGGTCACTTTGCTCTACAGTAGAAATTGACAGAACACTGTAAGTCAACTATAATGAAAACATAAAAATCATATAAAAAATAAAAGTCCATGGATTTCCTTCCTTATGGTTTTCTTGAACCAACCAGCCAAATGTCACCTTTTGTAAAGTTCCCATGTTTAACTTTAGCAGTGAATATCACCACTGCTAAACTCGAACTGAATCTGGTTCATGCCATCTTTTGGCTATGCTCTTTTCAAAATGTTCGATCTTGCCTCATGCATGCTGGGGCAAGATAAGATGGCTGCAACAGCTCCAGATATCACACAGCACTCTCCCATGTCTGCAAGAGTGTCTCTGCCTTTGTAAGAGCAAAGAAGACTCCCCTACAAGTTGTATCAGCAGAATTGCCTTCCCATCTCAGTGTCAGAACCGCATTGTTGGGCCAATTCTGAAACCAGTCACTGGGAAGGAGACTGGAATTGCCAGGATTGGCTTATACTAAATAAGACTTTTTTCCCCCCAGAACTTGGGTGGGGCCCAGCTTCCTCTTAACACAGGGATACAGATTCTTGTACAGAATCAAGGCTTTGTTAGCAAGAAGCTAGGGATGGGATTGGCTATTGTTTAGACTGCAATTGCATCTGCTATAGGAATGAAGATATTTGAACACATGATGACTGGGGCCAAAAAACTGAGATCAGACGAGAAAATACGCTATCCAAAGACTTTCTATCAGGCCAAGCCATTGGTGTCCTTTTGATTCCTGAAGCAGTTGTTGATATAATACTGACACTTAGCATATCTGAACTTTTGGAGTTAATTATCCTCTCATGTCCACGTTCTGTTTCCCCAATCAGATGATAGTGGTGGATGATATTTTAGCATGTGGAAATTAGCAAAAGGACAATATAGGGATTAAGTTTATGACCTTGTCCCCATCTCAGTTACACTTCCATGGACAGAGCAGAGATTGGCCCTGAGCACTAAATGACCTGCCTTGCCTTCCTCTCATCCAGAGGCTGCAAACTGCCAACTGTGGGAGTGTGAGGTCCACAGATGTGCTTTGTTTCAATATTAGAATGTTTTTGAAAAAAACTTTTGAAGTTATTAACATTTACGAATTGAGAGATGGTACATAAAACCTTGATTTTTCACTTCTTTTGAAAAATCTGATGCTACAACACCGCTGGTTCTATATCCATGCTGGCCACAGTTGACTCCATCTGTCCAGTGCTGACCTTTTTATAATGGTGCCCTGTTCTGTCCTTCCAAGGCTCTATTCTCTTTATCCAATGAGAATTTCATTCATTTAAGGTACCTGATTGGTCCCTAGGGCAATTATATTTGAGACCCCTATTCCAAGTCATTCTGAAAAAAAATTCTATCATATTAATTTTTTATAAACACTCTTCTACTCTGCACTCTTGATTGCTACTAGGTGTCTCTTTTTAAATGTACTTCTTCTTTCTTTTTCTCTTTTTTGGCTGTGTCCATGGCATGTGGGAGTTCCCAGACCCAGACCAGGGTTTGAACCCACGTCACAGCAGTGACCCAAGGAGCCGCTGCAGTGACAGAGCTAAATCCTTAGCCCACTGAACCACAAGAGAACTCCACTTCTAGTTTTTGGCCCCCTTAGTAGCATTTTGTCCTGTCACTTATATAGGGATTTCCTACCTTCATCGTTTAAACTCTGGCTTTGCCATTGCTCAAATGGTGATATCCTCGGCTGCTTCCACACCTTTCATAAGAAAACTTCTGTGGACTAGAACACCTTTGTGGTAGGCTGAATAACGTCTTAACTTCCCCAAAGAGGTTCATGTCCTGATCTCTGGAACCTATTAATCTATTACCTTATGTTAAAAAGGAAACTTTGCAGATATGGTTTAGTTAAGAATCTTGGGATGAGAAGATTATTCTGTATTACCCAGGTGGACCCCATGGATTCACAGGGTCCTTATGAGAGGGACACAGGAGAAGGCAATATGAAGACAGAAGCAGAGATTGGAATGATGCTATAAATTAAAAAATGATAAGGTAGGGAATTCCCATTGTGGCACAGTGGAAACAAATCCGACTAGTATTCATGAGGATGTGAGTTTGTTCCCCGGCCTTGCTTAGTGGGTTAAGGATCTGGCATTGCTGTGAGCTGCAGTGTAGGTCACAGACCAGGCTGAGATCCCACGTTGCTGTGGCTGTGGCATAGGCTGGCAGCTGCATCTCTGATTCAACTGCTAGTCTGGGAATTTCCATCTGCTGCAGGTGTGAGCCTAAAAAGTTAAAAAAAAAAATACAAAGTAACCTTTAAAATTCGGAAGAGACAAGGATTGGATTCTCCCTTGGAGTGTCAAAAAGAAACCAGTCCTGTTGACCCCTTGATTTTAGCTCTCTAATTTTTATGGTAGATTTCTGAATTCCATAGCTGTATTTACTATAAGAGAGTAAACGTGTTTTGTTTTAAGCCACTTAGCTTGTGGTCATTTACTACATTGCAACTAGAAAAAGCACTGTAACCTCCTTTTCTATCTTTGCTTATAAATGTTACCTTCTTGAAATGCTTCTGGATTATCAAAACAGAGTAAGATCTCCTACTGATTTTATATGTACATTTTTCCTGTTCCCCCACTGGGCACCAAGCTCATTACCAACAGGCTCTTGGTGGTTGAATATTGTGTTTTACCCAGGACTTATGGAGTGTTTGAACACAGGTAATAGTTAAGAACTGTTTGCTAAGTGAAAGAGAAGGCTAAGGATGTCAGGCTAATATGGTCATGAGGAGGATTTGTTGGTGAGCAAGTCGATTACGATGCTGAAATAACCAGGACTTATATGTTCAGTATTTTGGAGTGTTAGTGCATCTAGATTACTTGCATTGGCCTGATTACCCTGAAGGAGAGGAAAATGTGATTAAAGTGGGAAGTGTGGATTTTCCCTTCAGGTTGGGTGTTGTATGTGTCATGAAAAGCCTGCATTTCCTATTGAATCCTAGGAGAAGCAATTTCACTCACTTAAATTTGACTTCTACAAAGGGCTCCTCCTAAATGACATGGATTGAGGATTTCTAAAGCATTTTTTCCTTGTGGGACCTTTGGTCTAGAAGCCTACTTCACTCCTGAAATTGTAGATTCCCTTAGCAAATGAGGTCAAGGTAATTTTTCGTTGTGTTTCTGACATGTTAGCGTCAGTTACTGCTGTCTAAGTGGACAGTGTGTTATTTCAGCTAAACCTAGACCATGGCATCTAGGCAGAAAGTCTCCAGGGAAGGTTGCACATTTGCATAATGTCACCGAAGGTTTGTGTTCCTGTATTAACTGACGGAGATGGGCAATGACAGGATGCCAGACAGCTGCATCGATGACAGAGCCTCTGAAAATAGAGACCGTGTGTTCTTTCAAGATGACATCAGCCTCCAGTTATAGGAAGGTGGGAGGACACTCAAGGAAGGAGACAAGGGAGGGTGGGAAGTGAGCTGCTGAGGAGTTGAGAGGGTAAAGGGTAGTGTTTGATCACTGAAGGAATGAGGGAAGTAAATGTTATAATTCTGTTAGACTTTGGATAACAGAGTGAGAAACTTGGCACAGACGAGTTAAGCATTTTATATAACTAAAGTGTTAACGAAAGAGGAGAGAAAAATAGATTAGGACTGGGTTAATGTACTGCTGTTGTTTTTCCATTCCCTCTGGTTGGTTAAAACTTAAAATCTTTTTTTTTAATTAAAAAAAATTTTTTTTATGTGTAACCAGAGTGAAATGCACCCCAGTTCTCTGGCCCTGTGCAGGTCCACATGGGCAATTTCTGTACTCGTTTCTTGATCATATTAATGAACTTAGTTATGTGTTTCAATTCTTCCACAGAATCTACTTGTGCATGTGAACATCTTAGCATGTAACACAGACATTACCTGATATTTTATAGAGGATATTATTTGATTTGAATATATGTGTATGTGGTAGTGCTGGGGGGAGGGGTTATACCACAAAAACACCAGCTCTGCCTCAGCTAAATTTAAATTCTCAAATCCACTGAAACAAAGGGCTCTCCAATTAATAGACTCTGCCAATTTCAGAGGGCAGATAGTGATTGCTTTTTGTTACCTACTCATCTTTTTGGTGTTGCTGCCAACACTGAAGTGGCTCATTGTCTCAGGTAGCAATGTGCTCAGAAGCTCATTGAAAGTGGCTTATTGTCTCAGAAGCAAACCCTGAGATGGGGATTCAGGTGCAAGTGATTCCTTTAAGATGCTCCGAGGAGAGACTGGAGAAGTGAGGGAAGCAGAACATAGAAGGGAAAGAAGCCAAGCAAAGGTGTAACCTCACGTGAAGTCCTAGACTTGACCTGATGTTCTGTGGTATAAATTACACCTCAGAGTTTGTGACTTGGGGCAAGAAGACCTGGCTTCCATGCTCTGGCACCATCAATCATTGGCCAAAGACCAACCTAATGGTAATAAATGCATGTATTTGAGGCCCTCTGTACATGCAGGCAAAGGACTCCAGGAGCCCAAGTGTGGTCCCTCCCTCAAAGAAGAGGTACCACCATGGGCCCTGAGAGGCAAGTGCACATTGAAGCTGAGGTGAGGGGCACAAAGAAACAGAAGGAGGAATCTAAGAAGATGCAGGCTGAACACTGACAGGGTCTGCTACCCTTATCAAAGTGCTCTTTCCAAATAGTGACTGCGCTTTCCAACAGGAATTCTTGATGACATCGCTCTATTTTATCCTTATTGCCCTTCACCAGATTCCCCTGTTCTTGAACATGACAACAGGAATCGAACAAGGCAAATTGCCCTTTAAAAATGGCCTAGAGAATGGGATGGGCTACATGGGTTAATTTTTTTCTCTCTACATGAGCTCTTCTTCCTCTTGACTCCATTTGAATACTTTGCCTTAAATCACTTTTTGTGTTCTGGTCCAGCATCCCCGGGTGACTTAGCTGTGGTGTTTCTGCTGGTTTTCTAGTTAATCTACACCTTCACTGGTTTTGCAGTCACATCTTGACAAAACGCTTTCTTTCCATGGTCTTTCTAGGCTTTAACCCTATTCTGAATTACTGAGATTTATTTCTCCCTTTTTAATGATAATAGTAAAAGTCATAGTTATCATTTACTGAGTGCTTCTCAAGAAATTTAGATATTAACTCTCACTAAATTCTCACGTTGGTCCTGAGAATGGGTATTAACATTTTCCTTTTATGGATGAGAAAGCAGAGGCTAAGTAGGAAAAACAAAAAGGCAACTTTCCTGAGGAACTTTCTCCTCTTTCCACCTGGTGAGTTGGGCTTATTATACCTAACAATTCTGCACCCCTTCTCCCCTTACATGCTACCAGTATTCTCTCCTGGGCATGTGACTTTTGAATTTTACATACTCAAGGAAAATTAAAGGCAAAAACATGTTTGTTTTCTTCAAGGTCAGTGGCAGACTGTCCCTTTAGATGAATGACAATCTATTGTTTGACCCCTGTGCGTGGGCTGTCAACTAACAGCAAAACGGATAGTTAGCTGTTCCTCTTGAAGCCTAATGTTTTTTCGAATTGATGGTTTCTGTCCTCATTAGTGGCTCTTAGCATATAAAATAGGTGTTTTAAAAATCACTCTGAGAATCCAAAGAGCAAACACAAGCACATTTTGATGTATTTGTAATGAGGCCAGCTACTTCAGTTAATAAACAGGCCACAGCATTATCAACAGAAGTGGCCCCCACATGGGCCACACAGATGAATCAGTGACGTGAAAGGCCCCTGAGAGTACAACGTTTCTATTATCTACTATGTCCTGACTCCTGTGACACCATCGAGAGGTAAGAGCAGGGAAAAGACCATTCTGGGCAGCTTTTATTTTCCTCTTAAGGTCTAGATTAAACCAGTTTTAGGTTATTGTTATTTTTTTTTTCAAAATTTAGACGAGGATTTGATTCATCTGTCTCTCAAAGTTGCCACGCCATTTACCACTGTCTCATGATGATCTGGTTATCAATTGCTGTGTAGCAAACTGGACGAAAATTGGTGGCACCTTTAAGAAAAAATTGTATTACATCTCATATATTTGTGCGGCAGGCATTAGGTCAGTGCTCACCCTGGGGATTATTTTACCCCATGTAGCATCAGTGAGGATGACTCAGTGATCTTCAGTTAACATTTGAGCTGTTGAAATAACTCAGTGGATGGGTTGAAGTAAAGAGTAAATGAGCCTGAAATAAGAATTAGTAAGTGGGAAGATCAGAGTGAGGGACCTTCTCTTAAGGCATCAGGAAATTTTTTTTTTTTATTTTAATGGAAAGAATGAAAGAAAAAGTAAGAGATATGAAGACTAGAGATAAAAATGACAACTCTTTAACATTAATCCCAGAAATAAAAAAAGGAATTAGCAGAAGGGAGAGGATACCTAAGGAACTAATGATGGGTATAAGTTCTACGTACAAGTCAACAACGGTCTTTTGGAAAAGATAATGAAAACTAGAAAATATATGAAAATAAAAGGCCTTTCATAAGAGCAACAGAGACTATGCCATGCTGAGGAACAAAATTAACAGAATGCATAAGATCAGTAGAAGAAATTTTTAAAAGTTATGAAAGTTAGTAAAAGAAGGCAAGTCAAAAGATGCAGTGTATTCAAAGGTAAGATCATACAAAAAGACCTAAATCTCCCTCAAATCAATCTTAAATTCAATGGATTCCAATTAGAATTTTCAAAGGATTCTTTTATGAAATATGAGAAACTGGTCTTATAAAATTGTTATGGTAAAATAAAAGTCTATGAATAAACATAAACTCTTTTTAAGAATAAAATTGAGAGCTATGTCTTATCAATCTTTAGAATCAATTGCAAAGAAATAAAAACAAGATGATACTGGCACAGAAAAAGAGAATTAACTAATGGAAGATTGTAAAGATCCCAGAGTAGATCCATGTGCATATGGGAATTTAGCAAAATAATCACGACAAAGTCAGTAGGTATAGCATGGATAATTAATAGATGATCTTGGAGAAACTCTCTTTATGGAGAGAAAAAAATAAAATTGAATTATTACTTAATACCATATGAACCTAAAATGAGATAAAGATTTAAACTGGTAGAGATAATTTTTTTCCTATGTGTCAAATCCTTATTATTGAAATTATCACCTTTTTTTCTTTTAAAAAATATATTTACTTTTTCTTCATTTTATTGAGATAATTTACATACAGCACTGTGTAAGTTTAAGGTGTGCAGCATAATGTGGATATAAAAGAAATACAAAAAAATGTTTTGTGATGAGAACTCTTAGGATTTACTCTCTTAAAAACTTTAATATATAACATACAGCAGTGTCAATTATATTTATCATATTATTCATTATATCCTGCATATTTATCTTACAAATGGAAGTTGGTACTTTTGACTGCCTTCATCCAATTCCCCTTCCCCCTACCCCCTTTCTCTGGTGACCACAAATCTGATCTCTTTTCCTTTTAGTTTGTTGTTGAAGTTTAATTGACCTACAACACTATGGTAGTTCCTGGTGCATAAAATAGTGATTCTGTATTTGTATTTTTTTCTAATTGATCATCATGATAAGTCTAATTACATTGTTATCTTACAAAGATACTATGTAATTATTGACTGTATTCCCCACATTGTACATTTCATCACCATTTATTTTGTACCTGGAAGTCTGTACCTAACCTATTTCTTTCCTTTCCTTTCCTATTCCCACTACTATCCCTTCTAGCAAACATCTGTTTTTCTATTTATCTGTAACTCTGTTTCTGTTTTGTTATTCTTTCTCATTTGCTTATTTGTTTTTTTAAATTCCACATTTAAGTGAGATCATAGAAGATTTGCCTTTCTCTGTCTCACTTATTTCACTTAGCTTACTTTCTTATAGGTCCATCCATGTTGCAAATAGCAAGATTTCACTATTTGTTATGGGTGAGTAATCTTCCAGTGTGTGTGTGTGTGGGTGTGTATTATATCTTTATCCATTAATTTGTTGATGGCTGCTTAGGTTGCATCCATATCTTGGCTGTTATAAATAACGATGCAATGAACATAGGGGTGCATATATCTTTTTATTTAGCATTTTCATTTTCTTAGTATAAATACTCAGGAGTGTACTTGCTGGATCATATGGTAGTTCTATTATTTTTTAGAGATCCCAATACTGTTTTTCATAGTAGCTACACCAGTTTATATTCCCACCAACAGTGTGCAAGTGTTCCTTTTTCTTCACATGCTTGCCAATGCCTGTTAGTAGTTGTCGTTTTGATTATAAGCATTCAACAAGTGTGAAGTGCTATTTCATTGTGATTTTGATTTGCATTTCCCTGATGATTAGTAATGTGGAGCATCTTTTCATGTGCCTGTTGGCCATCTGTAGGTCTATTTTGGAAAAGTATCTGTTCAGAACTTCTGCCCAGTTTTTAATCAGGTTTTTTTTTTAATGTTTGTCGTATGAATTCTTGGTATATTTTGGATATTAGCGTATTGAATATATCATTGGTAAATATCCTCTCCCAGTCAGTAGGCTACTTTTTCGTCTTGTTGTCAGTTTCCTTTGGGATAAAGATAAAATTTTAAAGCTAAACAAACAAAAAAAAAATATAAGAATATTTTAATGATCTTGGATTATGGAAGGATTTGTTGTTGTTGTTGTCTTTTTAGGGCATATGGAAGTTCTCAGGCTAGGGGTCGAATTGGTTCTGCAGCTGCTAGCCTATCACAGTCATAGCAACACTAGATCCAAGCTGTGTCTGCAACGTACACCAGAGCTCATGCAATGCAAGCTCCTTAACCCACTGAGTGAGGCCAGGGATTGAACCTCCATCCTCATGGGTACTAGTTGGGTTCCTTACCCCTGAGACATGATGGGACTCCTGGAAAGATTTTTTTTTTTCTTTTAAATCAGATTCCCCAAAGCATAAACCATCAGGAAAACTTCCTATGTTTAATGTTTATCACAAATTAACTTTTTTGTTTAACAAAGTTTACCATAAACAAGTTAAAATATGATGGTAGAGTAAGAGAAGGTATTTATAATTTCTTAAATATAAGGAGGATTAATATTTATAACATAGATGAAATGTCTGCAAATTAACAAGGGAACCCAATAAAAAATTGGGCAGAGGAAATGATGAGATAATTCAGAGACAGAGAAACCAAATGGCTAAAAAGTATATGAAGAAATGCTATTTATTTATTTTTTTTTAGGATTTAGAGAAATCCAGCTTAAATTTAAGAATAACACTAATTTTATCAGATGTCAAAAGTGAGAAAGGCATGGCGAAAAAGGAGAGGCCATGGTGGAAGGCAGCCTCATACAGAGTCATTTGGAGAATGTCCTGGCAGTGCTTGGTGATGTTAAATATGGATGTATTCATAGACCCCACAAGTTCAATCCTGTGCAGATACCTCAGAGAAGCTTTGGCATAGACCCATAAGGTGTGTTTGAGGAAGCTCAGAGCAGCATTTCTAGTGGGCAAAGTTTGGTCTTTGATAGATGGTGGTCTCTAGGGGAATCAGTCTAACTGTAGTATAACCATGTAGTGTAAATTATGCTTTTATCAGAATTAACTATATTAACATAACTATGTGGTTAGAATGCAAGAAAAGCATAACAAAAAAGTTAAGATTTAAATCTATGGCAATCTTATGAAGTACAAAAATATTTTAAGGATACTTGTTTATTATCAAATACATATAGAGATGGTATGTTTGGGGTATATTTTATCTTTTATTATTTATTTATTTATCTTCCTTTTAGGGCTGCATCTGTGGCATATGGAAATTCATGAGCTAGGGGTCGAATCAGAGCTGCAGCTGCTGGGCTGTACCACAGCCACAGCAACGCCAGATCCTCACTCACCCACTGAGTGAGGCCAGGGATCAAACCTGCATCCTCATGGATACTAGTTGGGTTCTTAACCCACTAAGCCATGGCAGGAACTCCTGGGGTATATTTTAAAAACAGTAAAGTAGACGACTAGAGATGGGGAAAGGGAAGACGATGAGTGCAGAGACAAAGAAGATAAATAATAAAACAAAGTGAATAAACTAGTGGTGATGGTGTGTCATGAGTAGAGCATCATGAACTTAATTATGTGTACCAAAGATAAAGCAAATAAAGAACAAATGAAATAGAAAATAAGAAAAAAGACAAGAAGAGCAGAAGCACCGGAGAGAGTGAAACCAGGCAAAGGGACCTCATAGGGTGGGGAGGTGTGAGTCAAAATCCAGGCACTGCATGGACTGGCTGAACAAATCATCAATTTATAATTCCCTACACTTCTATAGTCCCTTTAATCAATTAATTCATTTGATCCATAGGAAATTTCCCTTCAAGCTTGTTGATGATAATGAGGACAGTGACAACAACTATACTTGGTACAAATAGTATTAGAAATATTGACCAAACAGGAAATAACCCAATATTCTTTTTACTAAAGTGTCCAAACAACAACAACAACAACAACAAAAACAAAAACCATACAGTCCTATGGACTGCATTCCAGCTTCTACTGAACTCTATTTGAATTTTAAAAAATTAAAGGCATAGCAGAAGTCTATTTTCTAAAAACTATACTTAATCTAATGTTGTTTTAATCATGGACACTAAAGATTGAGTGTTTTATTTTCTCTGTGTCGCACATCTTCACTTTTCACTGCCTTAAATGTACTGTCAAACAAGAAACTGAAAATCTACTCGAGTGTGAAGTCACAAGCGTCTATTTTCTCCTAATGACTCTGCCGTCACCTTACATTTGGAAACTTGGGTGTTGACTGATGTATGTGCCCAGAACCTCTTCTGATGAAAGCAGATTGGCAACTATTTTGGGAAACGTGATAAGATTTCTTTCCAAATAGGAAATAGACAAGGAGCAGCAATTGGAAATATTTGAGATTTTCACAAACTTAAAAGCTATGTGCCAAAAATCTGATGGTTTTTTATGGCAATTGTTTGGCTTTAAATTCTAGAGTCTAAGGAAGTCAGACCCAAAGAGAAGATTGTGAGAATTCTAGTCATACCTACTTATTTCATAAGAGTATAATGATGAGAACTTCATATTGGCTTTTGCAGCATATTCCTTTTGGGGATAGTTACATATAAAGAGGGAGGTTTGGGGACCAGATACATATGTAGAGAGCAGACACCCAGAAACTCTTCATGTAACTCCTGCTTTCAGAGCCCTTTAAATATCTCCCTTTTCCCTACTCTCACCTCCACTTTGATGGGGTTCTGAGAAATCATTGATGTCTGGGGTTTTCGTACTGTGCCTCCTAATGAAGAACTGTATTCCATAAGGAAGACAATGCAAGTAGCAGAATTATACTGCCTTAAAAAAGTCCCTCATTTTGTTCTTGGGTATCTGTGTCCTTTGAGTACAAAGTGACACAAAAACATGTCTCAAATTGTTCCCAAAGAAACTCCATATCTGAAATGATGATCAAGTTACAAAAAAACCCTCAGCAGACTTTGTTTTTATTTTTGAAAGATTAAATTATGTATACATGTATATGTATGTACATGTACACACATGCATATACATACATATGTAAATATACATCTATTTGTACATATACAAAACAGTTTGAATATATGTATGTGCATATGTACACATACTTGTATATACACATGCACATGTGCATAAACACAGGTATGTGTATATACACTCAAGCATGCACATGTACATGTACACACACATGTATATGCATATGTATATGCATAGCTATATACTAATATATGTATATATAAGTATATATAAATTTATATGTATTTGCACACGCATATACATTCAAACTGTCACAAACAGACCTAAGCCATTTGGTTTGTCAAAAGTCCTTTTTTGGGGAGTTCCCGTCGTGGCGCAGTGGTTAACGAATCCGACTAGAAACCATGAGGTTGCGGGTTCGGTCCCTGCTCTTGCTCAGTGGGTTAACGATCCGGCGATGCCGTGAGCTGTGGTGTAGGTCACAGACGCGGCTCGGATCCCGCGTTGCTGTGGCTCTGGCGTAGGCCGGTGGCTACAGCTCTGATTCAACCCCTGGCCTGGGAACCTCCATATGCCAAGGGAGCGGCCCAAGAAATAGCAACAACAACAAAAAAAGACAAAAAAAAAGTCCTTTTTTGGAAGCAATCTGTAGCATCCAACAGTTAGAAGAAGGTGTGGGGCTACTGGTTCAGTTTGCTTGGACCAGATTCCGTTAGTGCTGTTTTCTAGCTTCCCATTCAGTTAAGTAGTTAAGTACTCTTTAAAGTGTCCTGCTTGGATGATAAATTATACGTTTACCCTGCTTTGGTCTCATCCCCCCAAATCTCCTTACTGGGTAATATATTACATTGGAAACAAGTCTTAGACCCAATTCTGTCACATATAAAAGCTTTTATTAGCAAGCAGTCACAAAAACAGTCACACAGCTTGTTCTGAAAGTTTGATGGAGAGCCATCTCTTTGTTCTTACAGACCCCCAGGCAGCACCTTGCCTGAAGGTGTGGTGTAAAGCTTAAATAATTCTGAGAGCTTTCTTAAAAAAAATACAAAATTCCAAATACAAAACTAAAGATAAATATGAGTATTTATTTAGAAGGATAAAAGAAATCACAAAAAATCACTTATTTTTTGTGGAGCTAACAATTATCATAAACATAAAATTCAGACAAATAATGTATAATATCCTGCCTGACTCTTTGGGCATTTCTACATGTATTATATAAATTTATATTTTTTTTTCTTTAAAAATTTATGTGATATAAGTATATAGTTTATAAATTATTATAAATCACTTAAATTACATAGTATTTAGCTTTTTATTTATTTTATTTTATTTTTTTTTTGTCTTTTTGCTATTTCTTTGGGCCGCTCCCGCGGCATATGGAGGTTCCCAAGCTAGGGGTTGAATCGGAGCTGTAGCCTCAGGCCTACGCCAGAGCCACAGCAACGCAGGATCCGAGCCGCATCTGTGACCTACACCACAGCTCACGGCATCGCCGGATCGTTAACCCACTGAGCAAGAGCAGGGACCGAACCCGCAACCTCATGGTTCCTAGTCGGATTCGTTAACCACTGCGCCACGACGGGAACTCCAGTATTTAGCTTTTTAGATTTATATCCGCTAAATTTTTTATTGGCTCTTGTGTAATTTATAATACCCGTCCTTAACTGATCAGAATCTAACTTAAAGTAGTATTATAGGTCTTCATATATAAGAGCCTTAAATAGTGTTATGTCCATTTCTCCTTCCTGTCTCTTTTGCTGTCATTGTTTCATTATATTTTTTCATCTCTTATAAAGCCCACAATATATTATTATTATTTTTAGTAAGTTAAAATTTAGAAAATACAAGTCATATATTATCAACATGTTAACCATGTCCAGCTCTCTGCTTTCCAGTGTATACATTTGTGTTTTCCTGAAATATCCTTCTATCTCAATCTGAAGAACTTCATTTAGTATTTCTTGTGTACAGGTCTGCTAGTGACAATTCTCTTTTTTTTTGTTGCCTGATAAAAGCCTTTATTTTCCCTTCATCTTTAAAGTATAATTTCACTGGACATAGAATTTGAGGTTGATAGTTTCTTTTCCATCACTTTAAAGTTGTCATTCTATTGTCTTTTGAAATGTTTTCCTTAAAGTGAACGTCTTTTCTCTCTGGTTGCTTTTAAGACTGGCTTTCTATCTCTGGTTTTCAGCAATTTGATTATGATGTGCCTGCTTGGGGTTTGTTGAACATATTGGATCTTTGTAGTTTTTGTTTTCAACAAATTTGAATAATCTTGGCCATTAATTCTGTAATTTCTCTTCCTTTGCCTCTTGCTGATTCTTGAATTTCAGTATTTAAATTTCATGTATATTTAAACTTTTGATATTGTCCTGTACATAACTGTTTGCTAATTTTTCTCATTTTTTTTCCTTTCATGATTCAGTATGGATGGTTTATTTTGCCGTATCTTCATGCCAATGTACTTTCTTATCTGCTGGTAAGCACATGTAATGAATTTATCATTTCAGATACTATACTTTTCATTTCTAGAAGTTCTTTTTAACTTTGTTACAGGTTCCCACTTCTCCATTTCTTCATTTTGTTCATGTTTTCCTTTAAATCCTACAACTTATTTATAGTAGCTTTTTAAAAGCTTTTGTGTCATGTTCCATTGTCTTTTTTGTTCTGTGACTTTTCCTTTGATTAGTTTTTTTCTGGGTTATGGACCACATCATTCTGCTTCTTTCAATGCAGTTTTTGATTGGATGCCAGACATGATAATGTTAAATTATTGAGGATCAAGATTTTGTTGTCTTTTTTAGGAAGAATGTTGAATTTTGTTTTGTTAGGCTGTTGAGATAAGGTGGTACTTTTAAGCCTTTTTTTTTTTTTTTTTTTTTTGACCACATCTGAGGCATATGGAAGTCCCCAGGCTAGGGCATGTATCTGATCTGCAACTGTCAGCCTGCAGCATAGTCACAGCAACACCAGATCTGAGCTGCATCTGTGATTTACACCACAGCTCAGGGCAACACTGGATCCTTAACCCATTGAGCGAGGTCAGTGATTGAACCAGTAACTTCATGATGCTAGTAGGGTTTATTACCCCACTGAGTCACAATGGGAATTCCCTTTGAGGCTTATTCTTTTTTTTTTTTTTTTAGGTATCCCTTTTTATTTAATTTTTTTATACTTTTTATTTTTTCCATTATAGCTGGTTTACAGTGTTCTGTCAGTTTTCCACTGTACGGCAAGGTGACCTGTCACACATACATACATATATATATATATATATATATATATATATATATATATATATTCTTTTTTCTCACATTATCATGCTCCATCATAAGTAACTAGATATAGTTCCCAGTGCTACACAGCAGGATCTCATTGCTTATCCATTCCAAAGGCAATAGTTGCATCTATTAATTCCAAATTCTCAGTCCATCCCACTCCCACCCCCTTCCCCTTGGCAACCAAGTCTGTTCTCCATGTCCATGATTTTCTTTTCTGTGGAAAGGGTCATTTGTGCTGTATATTAGATTCCAGATATAAGTGATGTAATATGGTATTTGTCTTTTTCTTTCTGACTGTCTACACTTAGTATGAGAATCTCTAGTTCCATCCACATTGCTGCAAATGGCATTATTTTATTCTTTTTTATCACTGAGTAGTATTCCATTGTTTATATATACTACTTCTTAATCCAATCATCTGTCAATGGACATTTATGTTGTTTCCATGTCTTGGCTATTGTGAATTGTGCTGCAATGAATTTACTGATGCATGTGTCTATTTCAATGAAAGTTTTGTCTAGATATATGCCCAAGAGTGGGATTGAGGGGTCATATGTTAGTTCTATATATAATTTTGTGAGCTACCTCCATACTGTTTTCCATAGTGGTTGTACCAATTTACATTCCCACCAATTGTGCAGGAGGGTTCCTTTTTCTCCACACCCTCTCCAGCATTTGTTATTGTGGACTTAATGATGGCCATTCTGACTGGTGTGAGGGTACCTCATAGTAGTTTTGATTTGCATTTCTCTAATAATCAGTGATGTACTTACTGGCATCTGTATATCTTTGGAGAAATGTCCATTCAGGTCTTTTGCCCAATTTTCCATTGGGTTGTTGGCTTTTTTGCTATTGAGTTGTATAAATTGTTTGTATATTTTAGAGATCAAGCCCTTGTCACTTGCATCATTTGCCTGTTTTCTCTCATTCTATAAGTTGTCTTTTTCTTTTTTAATAGTTTCTTTTGCTTTGCAAAATTTGTCAGTTTGATTAGGACCCATTGCTTTATTTTTGCTTTTATTTCTGTTGCCTTGGGAGAATGACCTGAGAAAATATTTGTAAGGTTGATGTCAGAGAATGTTTTGCCTATATTCTCTTCTAGGAGTTTAGTGTTGTCTTGTCTTACATATAAGTCTTTAAGCCATTTTGAGTTTATTTTTCTGCATGGTGTGAGGGTGTGTTCCAGTTTCATTGATTAACACATGGATGTCTAATTTTCCTGACACTACTTGCTGAAAAGACTCTTTTTTCCCATTTTATATTCTTGCCTCCTTTGTCTAAGTTTAATTGACCATAGGGGTCTGGGTTTATTTTTGGGTTTGCTATTCTGTTCCATTGGTCTGTATATCTGTTTTGGTACCAGCACCACACTCTTGATTACTGCGGCTTTGTAATTTTGCATGAATTCTGGAAGAGTTATGCCTCCTGCTTGGTTTTTGGTCCTTAGGATTGCTTTGACAATTCTGGGTCTTTTGTATTCCATATGAATTTTTGGATTGTTCTATTTCTTTGAAAATGTCCTCGGTAATTTGATAGTGATTGCATTGAATCTATAGATTGCTTTGGGTAGTATGGCCATTTTTATGATATTAATTTTTCAAACCCAGGAGCATGGCATATCTTTCCATTTCTTTACATCTTCTTTAATTTCCTTGATTAATGCTTTATAGTTCTCAGCATATAAGTCTTTCACCTCCATGGTCAGGTGTATTCCCAGGTATTTGATTTTTTTGGATGCAGTTTTAAAAGTTGTTGTATTTTTGATACTACAAAGCCACAGTCATCAAAACAGTTTGTGGTACTGGTATCAAAACAGACAGACAGACCAATGGAATAGAATAGAGAACCCAGAAATAAGCCCTGACACCTATGGTCAATTAATCTTTGACAAGGGAGGCAAGAACATAAAATGGAAAAAAGAAAGTCTATTCAGCAAGCATTGCTGGGAAACCTGGTCAGCTGCATGCAAAGCAATGAAACTAGAACACACCCTCACACCATGCACAACAATAAACTCCAAATGGCTGAAAGACTTAAATATACGACAGGACACCATCAAACTCCTAGAAGAAAATATAGGCAAAACACTCTCTCACATCAACATCATGAATAGTTTCTCAGGTCAGTCTCCCAAAGCAATAGAAATTAGAGCAAAAATAAACCCATGGAACCTCATCAAACTGAAAAGCTTTTGCAGAGCAAAGGAAACCAAAAAGAAAACAAAAAGACAACTTTCAGAATGGGAGAAAATAGTTTCAAATGATGCAACCGACAAGGGCTTAATCTCTAGGATATATAAACAACTTATACAACCCAACAGCAAAAAAGCCAATCAATCAATGGAAACATGGGCAAAAGACCTGAATAGACATTTCTCCAAGGAAGATATACAGATGGCCAACAAACACATGAAAAAATGCTCAACATCGTTGATTATAAGAGAAATGCAAATCAAAACTACCATGAGATACCACTTCACACCAGTCAGAATGGCCGTCATTAATAAATCCACAAATAACAAGTGCTGGAGGGGCTGTGGAGAAAATGGAACCCTCCTGCACTGCTGGTGGGAATGTAAACTGGTACAGCCACTATGGAGAACGCTTTGGAGATACCTTAGAAACCTATCCATAGAACTTCCATATGATCCCGCAATCCCACTCTTGGGCATCTATCCGGACAAAACTCTACTTAAAAGAGGCACATGCACCCACATGTTCATTGCAGCACTATTCACAATAGCCAGGACATGGAAACAACCCAAATGTCCATCAACAGATGATTGGATTCGGAAGAAGTGGTGTATATACACAATGGAATACTACTCAGCCATAAAAAGAATGACATAATGCCATTTGCAGCAACATGGATGTAACTAGAGAATCTCATACTGAGGGAAATGAGCCAGAAAGACAAAGACAAATACCATATGATATCACTTATAACTGGAATCTAATATCCAGCACAAATGAACATCTCCTCAGAAAAGGAAATCATGGACTTGGAGAAAAGACTTGTGGCTGCCTGATGGGAGAGACAGGGAGTGGGAGGGATCGGGAGCTTGGGCTTATCAGACACAATTTAGAGTAGATTTACAAGGAGATCCTGCTGAATAGCATTGAGAACTTTGTCTAGATACTCATGTTGCAACAGAACAAAGATGGGGGAAAAATGTAATTGTAATGTATACATGTAAGGATAACTTGATTCCCTTGCTGTACAGTGGGAAAATAAAATAAAAAAAATAAATATTAATCAAAAAAAGTTGTATTTTTGTATTTCTTTTCTAATATGTCATTGTTAGTATATAGAAATGTGGCTGATTTCTGAATGTTAATCTTATATCCTGCTACTTTGCTGAATTTGTTGATCAGTTCAAGTAGTTTTTGGGTTGAGTCCTTAGGGTTTTCTCTATATAGTAGCATGTCATCTGCATACAGTGACAGTTTTACCTCTTCTCTTCCTATTTGGATGCCATTTATTTCTTTTGTTTGCCTGATTGCCGAGGCTAGGACTTCCAATATTATATTGAATAGCAGTGGTGAGAGTGGGCATCCTTGTCTTGTTCCAGATTTTAGTGGGAATGCTTTCAGCTTTTGTCCATTATTGTATTTGCTGTGGGTTTGTCATAAATAGCTTTTATTATACTAAGTTCTTCCCTCTATACCCACTTTGGTAAGAGTTTTGATCATGAATGGATGTTGGATTTCGTCAAATGCTTTTTCTGCATCTATTGGTTCTTGACTTTTCTTTTGTTAAGGTAGTGTATGACGTTGATTGATTTGCATATGTTGAAACATCCTTGTGAACCTGGGATGAATCTCACCTGGTCATGGTGTGTGATCTTTTTTATTTATTTATTTTTTGTCTTTTTGCCTTTTCTAGGGCCGTTCCTGTGGCATATGAAGGTTCCCAGGCTAGGGGTCTAATCACAGCTGTAGCCATCAGCCTATGCCACAGACACAGCAACACAAGATCCAAGCCATGTCTGCAACCTACACCACAGCTCATGGCAACACTGGATCCTTAACCCACTGAGCAAGGCCAGGGATTGACCCCACAACCTCATGGTACCTAGTCATATTCATTAACCACTGAGCTACAACGGAAACATCTATGATCTTTTTTATATGTTGTTGGATTCGGTTGGCTAAAATTTTGTTGAGAATTTTTGTGTCTATAGTCATCAAAGATATCGGCCTATTGTTTCCTTTTTTGGTGGTATCTTTGTCTCGTTTTGAAATTAGGGTGATGGTGGCATCATAGAATGTCTTTGGGAGTGTTCCTTCTTCTTCAACCTTTTGAAAAAGTTTAAGGAGGATGGGTATATTTAGTGGAATTCACTTGTGAAGCCATCTGGTCCTGGACTTTTATTTGTAGGAAGTGTTTTTATAACATATTCAATTTCATTTCTAGTGATCTGTCTGTTCATTTGATCTATTTCTTCTTGATTCAGTTTTGGCCGAATGTAAGTCTTTAGAAAGTTGTCAATTTCTTCTAGGTTGTCAAATTTGTTAGCATTATAATTGTTCATAGTATTCTCTTACGTTTTTTTTTGTATTTCTGCAGTATCTGTTGTGATTTCTCCTTTTTCATTTCCTATTTTGTTTATTTGGATTTTTGCTTTCCTCTTCTTGGTGAGTCTAGCCAGAGGTTTGTCAATTTTGTTTACCTTTTCAACGAATCAGCTCATGGTTTTATTGATTTTTTTCTACTGTTTTTTTTATCTCTATTTTATTGATTTCCTCTCTGATCTTTATGATTTCCTTCCTTCTGCTGACTTCAGGTTTTTTTTGTTCTTCTTTTTCTAATTCATTTAGGTGGTGGGTTATGTTGTCGACTTGAGATTTTTCTTCTTTTTTGAGGAAAACCTGTATTACTATGAACTTCCCTCTGAGCACTGCTTTTGCAGCATCCCATAGCTTTTTATAGGTTGTGTTTGCATTACCATTTGTCTCAAGGTATTTTTTAATTTCCTTCTTGATTTCCTCATTGAGCTATTGGTTTTTTAAGTAACATGTTGTTTAGTTTCCATGTAGTTGTTTTTTTTCTCATTTCTTTTCTTGTGGTTGATTTCTAGTTTCATGCCATTGTGGTCTGAGAAGATGCTTGAAATAATTTCTATACTCTTAAGTTTGTTGAGGTTAGCTTTGTGTCTCAGTATGTGATTGATCCTTGAGAATGTCCCATGTGTGCTTGTGAAGAATATATATTCTGATTTTTTTGGATGTAATGTCCTGAAAATGTCAATGAAGTCTAACACTTCTGTTGTGTTATTTAGGATCTCTGTTGCCTTATTGATTTTCTGTCTAGAGGATCTGTCCATTGATGTGAGTGGGGTGTTAAAGTCTCCTACTATGATTGTATTCCCATCTTCTCCTTTTATGTCTGTCAGTATTTGTTGTATGTATTCGGGGGCTCCTTTATTGGGGCATATATATTGGTGATTGTAATATCCTCTTCTTGACTGGATCCTTTTACCATTAAATAATTTCCTTCTTTTTCTTTCTTAATGGCCTTCATTTTAAAGTCTGTTTTGTGTGATATGAGTATTGCAACTCCTTCTTTCCTGTCTTTCCCATTGGCATGAAATATCTTTTCCCATCCCCTTGCTTTCAATCTATATGTGTCCTTTGCCCTAAGGTGAGTCTTTTGTGGACAGCATATTGTAGGTTTTTGCTTTTTTTTTTTTTTTTTTATGAACTTGCACTCTGTGTCTTTTGATTGGAGTATTCAGACCATTGACATTTAAGGTAATTATCGATATGTATTTGGTGTCATTTTAAACCTTGTTTTCCAGTTGATTCTATGTTTCTCCTTTGTTCCTTTATTTTTTTGGTTGGATGATTTCTGTTCATTTTATGCATGTGTAATTTTCTTTTTAGTGTCTGTGAATATAATGTTTGGTTCTGGTTTGTGGTTGCCCTATATTTTAGGTATGTTAACCCCTTTCTCTATCTGCTTGCTTTAGCCTGATAGTCATATAGGCTCAACACATTATTCAAAAAAAAAAAAAAGAGTCTAGATTTTCTTACTTTCCTTCCCCACATTCTGTGATTTTGAAGTCTCTCTTTTTTTTTAACATCTTCATGTTTGTCCTTTTGCTGCTTCTTGTGTTTATCATTGCATTTATAGTAGTTTTTTTTTTCTCTTTTAGATCTGTAAGCTCACTGTTTTATGTGATTGCTTTCCAATTGTGGTTTCCTCCATCCTAGTTCTTCTTACTTCTTTTTTTGTTTAGAGAAGCCCTTTCAGTATTTCTTTTAGAATGGGTTTAGTATTGCTGTACTCTTTTAGCTTTTGTTTGTTAGAGAAATTCTTTATTTCCCCTTCTATTTTAAATGATATTCTTGCAGTATGGAGCATTCTTGGTTGTGAATTTTTTCCTTTAAGCCCCTTAAATATATCTTGCCACTCCCTTCTGGCCTGTAGTGTTTCTGTAGAGAAATCAGCTGATAGCCTTATGGGGGGTACCCTTATAATTAACACTTTGCTTTTCACTTGCTGCCTTTAGAATCCTCTCTTTATCTTTAAATTTTGCCATTTTTATTACAATATATCTTGGTGTGGGCCTATTTGGGTTCAATTTTTTGGGGCCCTCTGTGCTTCCTGTATCTTGATATCAGTTTCCTTTAGAATTGGAAAGTTTTCAGGCATAATTTCTTCAAATGTATTTTCAACCCCCTTTTCTTTTTCTTTTCCTTCTGGAATTCCTATTATGCATAGATTGGCCCACTTTATATTATCCCATAGATCTCTTTTATTGCTTTCATTTTTTTTTTCATTTGGTTTTCTGTCTGCTGTCCTGATTGGGTGATTTCCATTACTCTGTCTTCCAAGTCACTAATTTGTTCCTCTGCATTATTCATTCTGCTCTTTAGTGACTTTAGCTCAGTTTGTGTCTCTGCAAATGAATTTTCTACTTTTTCCATGTTCCTCATATATTCTAGTTCCTTTCTAAAGTAATCTGCATTATCATTTATATCAGCTCTTAATTCCTTGATATTTAGCCTTAGTTCCTTCAATATTTTCACTATCTCCCTTTTGAACTCAATGTCTATCCAACTACAAATGTCTGTTTCATTGTTTGCTGCTTCAGGTGAATTCTCCTGTTCTTTTAACTGGGAATAGTTTCTGAGCTTCTTCATCTTGCTTACATTTTTGTATTTTCTGTGAGTTTAGGGAAGCCAAACTATAGTTGCGGAGGGCTCCTTTTATGCAAGAGCACCCCTTTGTATTTTGTGGTGGGTTACTATTTATTTTTGGCATGGGAGTTTGGATATTTGCCATCTCTTTCTTTGGTGTGAATAGGCTATTATTGCAAGGGTGCTGAGTGTGTTTTCAGGGAGAAGGAGGCAGTGGGTAGGGCTAGTAGTCAGTGCCTGGTTTCTGGGCTCTTATCAGCAGTAAGTGGAAGGTGGTACAGCCTACTTTTAGTTGCAGGGCCCTGGGAAGTGGTAATGTGCCTTAGGCAGATTTATGAGGTGCCCAGAGCATTTGGCAGTGGCCACAGCAGGGTGTGTGAGTTCCCAGGGAAGTGAGAGCAACAACAGGTAGTGTTCAATTGCAATGCACGCCTCTGAGGTGATTGGGGCCGAAAATGGTGCATGTTCATGGACCCCTGGTGGTAGCAGACCCAGCCCACTTCCGGAGTCAGAGATAATTGTGGTGGTTTGCAACTACCTGCAGACCACACAAGAAGAACCCCATTCCACTTAGCCCACACAGGAGGTGCTGCACAAGCTGCTCCTAGTTGCAGAGTCCTGGGAAGTGACAGTGATCAAGTGTGTGGGCACTTCCCAGAGTATTTGGCAGTGGCAACAGCAACAGCAGGGCAGGTATGTTCACAGGGGTACAAGAGAAACAGCAGGTGGTGTTCGGTTGCAACGCCCTCCTCTGTGTTACCCTCTGAAGTGATTGGGGCCACAAGTTGTGCCTTTTCATGGACCCCTAGTTGTGGTGTGCCACACCCACCTCTGGCATCAGAGATAACTGTGGTGGTTTGCCCCTGCTACCTGTAGACCATACAAGAAGCACTCCATCCCACTTATCCCATGCAGGAGGTGCTGAACCAGCTGCTTCTAGTTGCAGGGTCTTAGGAAGGGATGGTGATCAAGTGTCTGGGTGCTGCCCAGAGTGTTTGGCTGTGGCAGCAGCAGGGCAGGTGTGTTCCCAGGGGAGTGAGAGCAACAATGGGTAGTGCTCGGTTGCAGTGCTGATTTTTTTTTTTTTTTTGCCAATCCCTGAGATGACTGGGGCCACAGTTGGAGCCCACTCACAGGCCTCCAGTGGTGGCAGGCCATGCCTCTCTCTGGCCTCTGAGACAACCACCTCTATCAGTCCCTGCCACCTGTAGATCACCCGAGAGGCACCACATTGCACTTAGCCCCCTGCTGCCCTTAGCCCACCCAAGAGGTACCTGGCTACCCATAGCCCACGGAAGAAATGCCTGGTCTCCTGTAGCCTGAGCAAGTGACTTCTCGCCACTGGTAGCATGTGCCAGAGATACCCAACCCTCTGAGAGCCTGCATGTGTGCAGGGAGATTCCTATGGTGGTCTACCCCTCCTCCTCTTTCCCTTCCCAACAATGGCACCTTGCTTCTCCTGCAGTCCCAGATCCCCTCCTGGGTTCCCCCTGCCATGGCGTTCCACTCCCTAGCCCATAGCACACAAATCCCACACCCATGGCACACCACTCCTTAGCTCCTCAGGCTGTCCCCACACAGCCAACCCTAGTACTCTCCCCAGAACTGACCTCTGGAGCCTGAGTCTCAGAGCCCAGCCCCTAGCCAAGTGTCTCAGTCTGTGGCATCCAGGGCAGTTGTGCAGATTATCTGTGCAGCTCTCACTCTACTTTGCCCTCCTCAGTCCAGCTGTTGCACTTTTCTTGGCAACTTTAAGGTCCCTCTGTCTTGGCTGATCTTCCCATCAGTTAGGTGGCTTCCCAGGATGTGGGTTCCTTTTCTCTTTCACAGCTCCCTCTAAGAGATGCTATTCCTGTCCTGATTCCTTTTCTCTGTCTCTTTTTAAATTTTGTTCTACCCAGGTATGTCAAGACTTTCTTGCCCCTTTTCAAGGTTTAAGTTCTTCTGCCAGCTTTCAATAGATGTTCTGTGCAAGTTTTACATGTAGATATGTTTTTTTGATATGTTCATGAGAGAAGGTGAGCACTATGTCTTACTTCTCTGCCATTTTGATCCTTCGATGCTTATTCTTAAGCTTTATTTGAGTTAGTCTCTGTAGCTCTGACTCTAGGACTAGTTTAGTCCCATGACTAAAGCATGGCCTCTCTGGGGTCTTTATGGAATATGCATGTGCATCAATGATGTCTCCACTTTGGCTCATTGGAACTTGAATGTCTCCCAACCCTCTGTGAGCATTGGAAGTTACTCAGTTTACAGTTTATAATTTTTCTGACTCAAGAAGTTGCCTATGAAGTTTCTTTGAGTTCTTCCTCTATGTAGAGCCCTTCTCTCCATTATTGTGACCTGCAAATTTTAGCTGCCTCCATGATTCTGAACTTTGTCTTGAATCTAGTCAACAAGACCACAGTGATTTTTTTTGGGGGTCTCCTCTGTGCTGCTATCTGGCAAGTGACTCTAGGAAGAAAGCAAGGGAAACAAGTAGGCATCACCTTATTTTCTCACTTTCCCTTAGATTCATTGTCCTGGGCACCCTGTTTTTCAGTGTATATAAACACTTACTGTGCTGGGTTAGTGTGAAAGTTAGGTACTATTTAATCCTTCTTGGCTGGAAGCAGAAGTCAAACCCACTAATTTTATCAAGAAAAACAAAATTTTTAAAAAATATATTAGATCCCTAAAGAATGTACATCATTTTTGCTGTTGTTCACTGATTTGGGCCAACTTCTGAAAATATCTATTATTATATAATTGCTCAATAAATATTTCTTAAATATATGAATAAATCAAAATCTATTTTTTTATAGAAACTGACTTGATCTTTGCTATTAATCAGAAGGACAAAACTGATGATGTGATTATATTAGCCTATTTGTGGATGTAGGCTTTTTGATTAGTACTTTTAGATGCTAGTTATTATTATTAATAATAATAGCTACTATTATTTATGTGTGTATTCCTGATTAAATCACTTCTAATATTAACTGATCCCCCAGTGCACAGGAATAAGTTTAAAATATTGAAAGTACACATATATATATCACACTATCTATGTTTTTAAAAGAAAAAATACAGGTGGCATGCAACACAGAAAATGTAAAAATCCTCCTTTCTGCTCCTAATTCTTACTCTCTCAATCCTTTTCTGTGTGATTATTATTTTTTATTATCAACTTATGCATCTAAAATTTGTATATACATATCTGATCCCTCTTTGGCCCACAAATGATTGCATATTATATATACCAAACTGACCTGTTCTAATTTTATATACCTAGGTCTGTTAAGGAGAATTTCATAAGTCACGTCACTGTTTTAACATTTGCATAGATTTCATTAAACAGATATATCATAATTTACTTAAAATATTTCCTGCTGATGGATATTTAGTTTTCCCCAGTTATTTGCAGTTACAAATAGTGCTATAATCAACAGCCTTGCATATAGGTCATTGTGCTTTCATATGCCACAGATTCCATTATACAATTGTACAAACCAGCAATAAAAATGTACCCCAAGCCGAGTAATGAACAAATAAGCCCTCAATTCAATAGTCCTTTATCGCTGCATAATAATTGCATCTCCCGGTTCAAATTATTATAATAAGGAACTTCAGGCATACAAATTTCCCTAAAATATTAACACTGCTTTGGAATACACCCCTGCCTCTTCTCAGTGGACTCTGTAATATTATATGGTATGACTATGACAAAAGTCCTTTCTACTAAGGAAACAAATTACATCCTTGTACTTCTTTAGTCTCTGGATAAGAACAGGAAAGGAAAACTTGAAACTTTGAGCCATTTGTGTGTGTGTGTTCAAAAAAAGAAAGTGGGCCTCACATAAGAGTCAGAATTTTTTTTGCATTTTCCTCGTTATTTATTTATTTATTTATTTATTTATGGTCTTCCATGTAATTCACTAAATTAGCTGTTTGCATTCAGGAGAGGATTGCATTTTTCTTGCTTTATTTTCTCATTATGATGTCTTGGGATGTTACCTCCGACAGAAGAAACTCTTGTTCGCAGTTCTGAAACACACACGATAGCCTCGTGCTGATAGAATTGACTACGCCACATTTGCCCTGAGAAGATGAGGCACAACTATTCTTTCATATGTCAAAAAATATCTAACTCTCCTCCTAAATAACTATAGGACATGAAGTCCTTCAAGTACTTTTCTCATTCTCCTATTAACAAGAATTTCGTATTGGAGAAATTCCCAGTAGAAGCCTAAAGACATTATTAAAATAAAGCAGAAGCTTGGATTTTGTAATGTAAAGATTCAAGGTAGACACATGAGAGCCAGAACGTGGAATAATTCCTCACTATTCATAATTAAAGGTCATTTGGTATGACATTGGAAATGTAATTTTCCTAAGGCTTTGATCCTTAATTGTGCTTTCCTTATCAACACCTGGAGGGTTCTCCAGACCTTGCACACTTCAGAGGGTTCTTTTTACAACTACCCAAAATGTTCAGAGCAGATGATTCTTAGAAATGTCCTGTTAGGAACCAGAGGGCCATTCCTATGGGAGACAGTCTGTGGTTTATGGGTTTAGGTCACAGCATGTCTTAGCAATGTGAAGGGATGGAGGATGGTTGCAAGAGAAGAGAGAGAGAGAGAGACCTAGATTTTCTGGAAAGCCAATGGAGCCACATAGCTATGGGAAAAGTAATGTAACACTCCTAGAACCTCTTGTGTTGACATTCCACTTGTACCTTCACTGCCCTAGGGTCTCCAGTAAACTCTAATTTAACTAGCGCTGTGATGCCCAAATAATTGGAACTTGCTGAACAAAACTTTCCCTGATACTCAGCTCTACAGTAACAGCAGCTATGAAAACACACACACACACACACGTCGTGACAGTAAATCATTGTTATAATTTAACATTTATAGGATGTCAGCAGCATGCTTGGTGCTTTGAAAAATGAGGAATATGATACTGAGATAGCTTGATGAGTTTATGTTGTCAAGTAAATAGCAGCAGCTGGAGCAATTAGGCTATCCCTGTTGAAAGGGACAGGACAAATTTGCTGAATTCAATGATTTGTTTTCCTTTATCTCTTTGCTCCTTCAGTGTTCTTGGATGTCTCATATCTCACAGCACAGTATTTCTCAAACTTGGTGACCTGTTGGAATCATCCGGTGAGCTTTTAAAAATAACACAGTTCTTCTCACTCTCAAAGACAGTGAAGTAATAGATCTAGGATATGTTCTGAGCAACAGGAGGATTTTTAAAAGCATCCTACGTGATTCCCATTTGTAGCTAAGGTTACAGACCACATTCGTGGTCTTGTTATTGTTATTGCTGCTTGTTATTTTAAAAATTAATTGCCCCTGATGGCACTACAGTTGCAACAGCCTTGGTTCCTATTCTCATTTTTTTCCTCTTTTCTTTGTGCCTTTTGCAAAAAGAAAAAAAAAAAGGGAAATCAATCCCACTATTCAGCCCCATTTCTACCATGATATTAACAGAAGAGCATTCTTGCTCCTCTCCCATGTGGCATGTGAATTTTAAATGGGGTCTTCTGGATACCATGGCTCATCTTTATCCAAAGTTGTGGCTCTCATGGTACAGATTTTAAGTGAATCAACTGGCAGATAGTCTCAACTTAACTTGTGAATCACATTCTGGCCCTCAGTCTATTTGCTTGGCACATATATGTAAGAAAGATCTTTGTTAAGATCTCCATGTTGTGTTTCTCAACCAGCTTCAGGTATTTATTTTTTAATTTTATTTATTTTTATTATTTTTGCTTTTTAGGGCCCCACACACAGCATATGGAAGTTCCCAGACTAGGGGTCGAATTGGAGCTGTAGCTGCCAGCCTACACCATAGCCACAGCAACACAGGATCTGAGCTGCCTCTGTGACCTACACCATAGCTCACGACAATGCCAGATCCCTGATGCATGAGCCAGCCCAGGGACTGAATCTCCATCTTCATGGATACTAGTCAATTCGTTTCCACTGCACGACAGGAACTTCTAGGTCCTTAGTTTAAACAACAGACTTTCCCCCCAGTGATAGATGATGTTTATGTTCATCACGTCTCCTCTACTTTGGTTTATTTGACATATAAATAAATACCTTGTGCTTTGTATCAGGCTCACAACATAGACTATTCCATATAATTCTACTATATTATTTTCTTCCTAAAGTAGTAACAGATCATGCCTTGCTAGGGATTATGCTTGGAAAGAAAATGTTGATTATCAAAGATACTGGGATGACATCCTAAACCTGGATTATGCTCCCTCTAATGAGTGTGATATTTTTCAATAAGAGGGTGGTGGAAAAATTTGTCTCCCACCATAGGGACTTTTTTAAAATCATTATCGTTGGTATTTGTTGTTGTTTTTCTTCTATATCTACTGTTTTATTTAACCACAGTATTTTGTGGGTTCTTTGGGAGCAAACTAATTTTTTTTTTTTGCTTTTTAGGGCTGCACCCGAGACCTATGGAGGTTCCCGGGCTAGGGGTTGAATCAGAGCTACAGCTGCCGGCCTATACCACAGCCACAGCAATGCGGGATCCAAGCCATGTCTGCAACCTACACCAAGCTCATGGTAATGCTGGATCCTTAACCCACTGAGCAAGGCCAGGGATTGAATCTGCAACCTCATGGTTCCTAGTCAGGTTCAGTTCTGCTGCGCCATGATGGGAAATCCTAGACACATATTTTCATCTCACTAATATAGAACAGCTAGTGAGTGAAAATGCTAGACTCAGAACTCAAGACTTTTGACTCCAGTATTGTCTAATACTCGATACACTACCTACTTTAGCAATAAAACATTCACTCTCAGAAACTCTTTTAATCAGGTAGTCTGATGAATAAGATCCCTAGCGGATCAATCTCAGAATAACTATGTGAGGGAACAAAGCCAGACAAGAAAGAGTATGTATATATTGTATAATTTCATTTTTTTTAAAAAAAGGTCTACTGAAATTTTTATTTATTTTATTACAGTTCATTTACAACATTGTGCCAATTCCTGATGTACAGAAAAGTGACCCAGTCATACGTATATATACAGTCCCATTCTTATATTATTTTCCATTATGATCTGTCCCAAGAGACTGGATATAGTCCCCTGTGCTACAATAAGACCTCATTGCCTATCCACTCCAAAGGCAATAGTTTGCATCTACTAACCCCAAACTCCTAGTCTATCTCATTCCCTCCCATTTCCCCCTTGGCAACCACAAGTCTGTTCTCTATGTCTGTGAGTGTGTTTCTGTTTTGTAGATAGGTTAATTGGTGTCATATTTTACATTCCTCAGATAAATGATATCAAATGATATTTCTTTCTCTTTCTGACTACTTCACTTAGTATGTTAATCTCTAGTTGTGTCAATGTTGTTCAAATGGCATTATTTTGTTCTCTTTTATGGTTGAGTGATATTCCATTGTATATTTATACCACGTCTTCTTAATCCATTCATCTGTCAATGTATCTTTAGGTTGTTTCCATGTCTTGGCTATTGTGACATGTCATGGCTATTCCATGTCTTAGCTGCTGTGAACATATGGGTGGATAAATCTCTTTTTTTTTGTCTTTTGTCTATTTAGGGTCCCACGCATGGTAAATGGAGGTTCCCAGGCTAGGGGTCGAATCGTAGCTACAGCTGCTGGACTATGCCACAGCCACAGCAATGCCAGATCCAAGCCACATCTTTGACCCACACCACAGCTCACAGCAACGCCGGATCCTTAACCCTACTGAGCGAGGCCAGGGATCAAACCTGCAACATCATGTTCCTAGTTGGATTAGTTTCCTCTGTGCCATGACAGGAACTCCCCTATATCTTTTAAAATTGTAGTTTGTCCAGATATATGCCAAGGAGTGGGATTGCTGGATCATATGATAGCTCTACATTTAATTTTCTGAGGTGCATTCATGATGCGTTCCATAGTGTTGGACACAATTTACGTTCTCACCAATAATGTAGGAGGGCTCCCTTTTGGACACATCCTCTCCAGCATTTGTTATTTGTAGATTTTTTTTCTTTTTGGTCTTTTTTTAGGGCCACACCTGTGGCATATGGAAGTTTCCAGGCTAGGGGTCAAATCAGCTGTAGCTGCTGGCTACACCATAGCTACAGCAATGCCAGATCTGAGTGGCATATGTGACCTACACTACAGCTCACAGCAACACCAGACCCTTAACCCACTGAGAAAGACCAGGGTTTGAACTTACATCCTCATGGATATTAATTGGGTTCATTACTGCTGAACCACAATGGAACTCCCTTTAGACTTAATGATGGCCATTTTGACCTGTGTGAGGTGGAAACTCATTGTAGTTTTGATTTACACTTCTTTAATAATAATAATAATTTCTTTGATAATTAGTGGTGTTGAACATCTTTCATGTGCCTACTGGCCATCTGCATGTCTTTGGAGAAATATCTATTTAGGTCATCTGCCCATTTTTTGATGGGGTTGTTCATTTTGCTTTTGTTGTTGTTTAGTTGTATGAGTTTGTCTGTTTTGGAGATAGCTCTTGTCAGTTGCATCATTTGCAGCTATTTCTCCTATTTCATAGGTTATCTTTTTCTGTGTGTGGTTTCCTTTGCCGTGCAAAAGGTTTTAAGTTTAATTAGGTCCCATTTGTTTATTTTTGTTGTTAAGAAAACATTTGTATGGTTGATGTCAGAGAATATTTTGCCTATATTCTCTTCTAGGAGTTTGATTGTATCTTGTCTTATGTTTAAGTCTTTAAGTCATTTTGAGCTTATTTTTGTGCATGGTTTGAGGGTGATTTCATTTATAAAAATCTCTAGAACAGTGGTTCTCAATAAGGGCCAGTATGATATATAGGCAATGTCTGATTACATTTCTGGTGGTTGTCACTGGGGTAGGGCTACTACATACATATCTCAATGGCAGAGACCAGGGATGATGATAATCCCTCTGAAATGCAGTTATCACCCTTCTACAACAAAGAATTATCTGGTCCAAAATGTCAGTAGTGCTGAGGTTGTGAAATTCTGCTGTAGAAAACACAAACTAACCTATAGTGACAGGAAATCAATGGTCTTAGGGATTGGGACCCCAAGGAAGGATGGCAGGGAGGGATTACAAAGGAAGACCAGGAAACTTTCAAGGGTGATGGAATATTCACTCTCCTGATTTTAGCGATCAGTTCATGAGTATAAACATATGTCAAAAACAATCAATTTGTAAATTTAAATATGTGAAGTTCCTTGTCTATTATGTCTCAATAAAGGTGTTCCTTTAAATAGTTAAAAAATTAAATGATTATATTTGGAGAATATAAGTAGTTTAGTCTTATCGAAGTATGAGAGGAGAGATTGGATCCCAGAGGTGGGATATGAGCAAGAGGTAAGAGTCCATCAAAAAGGAAACATTTTATCTTACTGATGAGTTTGGATTTTATTTTATAAATGGTGGGAAACTCATAAAGTATTTTCAGCAAAGAAACACAAACTGGTTTGTATTTTGGAAAGATCGCTTTGGTGCCAGTGTGGAGAATTGATTTCATGCCTGTTCTCATTATTGAAGTCTAGGGATGTTTGTTTCATCAATATTTTATTATTTCATTGTCATAAATTAACATTGATTTGTGCAATTATGCTTCATTGCTAAGTGGCAAAAAATGACTTCTTAAAAGAGAGAAGTAATTCCTAACATAATTTTTGATGTAAAGAGCCAGATAAATACAGATCATTTTTTTTTCTTTTTTAATGGGGTTTTAGTTGAGTAATGACAGTTTGAAACTACCCTCTGCCCACATGAAGACATTAGAAGTCCCCTGCGGCTGAGGGTGAGCAGAAGTTGGAGGCAGGGTGAGCAGAACAGCTCCGGACGTGGTGAGGAGTGGGAAGCCTCCTCCAGGGAGAGGAAAAGGGACATGCTGCCGTTTAGAAATGAGATTCACAGCCTATTCTGTACTGAAGAGGGAAACGGGATTCACAAGTCACAAAACTCTGTCATTTTCAAAAAGATAAAATTCTCGTCTAACAGAGATTATGGATATTTTATCTTCCTGGCCAGATTTTGACACCCCTTTATAAATCTACAAGGTCCTCTCGTCCTGGACAAACATTAGATGCTAAATGTCCTCTTGTATAATCCTGTGACCTCCTTCCCATGGATGTTATTGGCACCCCTTTTATAAAGCCTTTGTGTTCTGTGCTAACTTGTAAGTACAGACTGCATCCTTTCTTTTCCTATCTAGTGCCATGTTTTTGGTTTTTTTTTTTTTTTTCGTTGTTGTTGTTGTTTTAGGGCTGCACCTGCAACATATGGAAGTTCCCAGGCTAGGGGTTGAATTGGAGCTGCTGCTGCCAGCCTACAGCACAGCCACAGCAACACGGGATCTGAGCCGAATCTGCAGCCTGTACCACAGCTCGCAGCAATGCCAGATCCCTAACCCACTGAACGAGGCCAGGGATCATACTCTCATCCTCATGGATGCTGTTTGGATTCATAACCTGCTGAACCACAACGGGAACTTGTGGTTATTATTATTTTTTTTAACTGAATCTTACATCACCGCGCCGATCTAGCTGACCACAAAACAGACTGCGGAGGATCTTAGACTATGCTCATGTCCCAACCAAAGCTTGTCATGTAGATGTGTTAGGGAACTGGATATGTTGGTCTGTTCTTTGAGTGCTCTTTATTTCTTATAAGCAGAAAGCCCTGTTTTTATATTCTGAGGCTGAATTGATTTTCTTCTACAATAGTACTGATTTAGCCTACCGTACGGGGCCCTTCATTCTCCTGGAATGGAAAACTAGATATAGGAAAACTTAAGACCAGAGGAGAAAAATTAGGACATGAGAAAAAAAAAAAATCTGAGTTTGCAAGAATGAAACTTAGTCAGGCTTGAATCCTAGGTTTGCTGAGGGATGTTCCTGAAAACTTGACTTTTTAAAAGTTATTCTCACAGGAAACATGCTGCGTTACTTCCTTGCACCTGTTGAGTGTGTAAACACAGACGCTAGCATAGGCAGGTTGGGAAGAGGCCATGAGGATATAAAATATCCCCAAGGAAATGCAAACGTGAGTTTATATGCCTGGCAGAATCCCCATTCGGGGAAGAGGGAAGGTGGTATTCACATCTAGGAACTCCCATGGGGGTCTTTGGAAACTGGAAAGCTCTATCTCTATTCGGGAGACGTAATTTTGTCTCTATAAAATTTTAAATATGTGCTGTTAAGGGACTTCTCAAGCCTCTCACTGTGATTGTGGCTACTTTCCATTAACTGTGTCACTATTCTATTGAAACACACATGCCTGTGTCACATGAAATCTATAGGAAAAAATTGTACTCTAAGAAAACTGAAAAGATATGAGATTGTGAACAAGAAACCATGATTAATATTTTCAAATATTTGATGGGTTATTATGAGATACAAAGATTAGATTATTCTATGTGGTTTCCAATAGTAAAACTAGGACCAGAAAGAAGATACTGGGTCATGATAGGGAAGACTTTTGTTTATTAAACAATTTAAACTGGTCATGAGCAGATTTTTAACCATTGTATGTATTCAAATGGAAGCCTAATTACACTGTTATGTTACCAGGGAGACTTTCAAATTTGAGTCAGACTAGATATCTTCTGTCTCTTGGAAATGGAATGTTCTAGAATTGATAAAGATATGATACACTCAATGTCAAGATTGTGAACTACAATCTTTATATAACTTTTGGGTCATTGAAGATAATCAAGGCACTACACATTTTTGTTTGCATAATATGCTGTCCTCGTTTCTCTTCTGTGACTATTTTTGTGTTCAACAGCTATTTTACTTTTTGATTTTTTAATTTTAATTTTATTTATTTTTTTCTTTTTTCCAGCCAAACCCAGGGCATATGGAAGTTCCTGGGCTAGGGATTGAATCTGAGCTGCAGCTATGACCTACACCACAGCTGTGGCAATGCCAGATCCTTAACTCTCTTTGTCATGTGGGAACTTCTGACAGCTATTTTAATTTGCTCTTTCATTTGTTTATTTGTTTATTCAATCACTTACTCAACAAATACTGTTGAGTTCCTCATCTGTAGTACTGGATACTGTGCGAAGGACCCAGAGATGAAAAAGACTGTACTGCTTTGTCCCCGTGAAGATATGAGTCTATGCTCAGTTGCTGGAGACTTACCCTCAAATATATGGGATAGTTTTATCATTGTTTAGACCCTTAGACCATAGCGTTATCCATTCAAATTGATGGTTCCAAGCAAGGATGAACTCAAAACAAATGTTCCACAGAGTTAAGTGAGAAGGCATTTGAGAGACATCATTCAATGACATGTGTTAATACTTTCTCCTTGACCGTGAGTGGGTGGTTGAACTTGTTGATGGTCAGTTCTTAAGGGCAAAGATTCTGGGTTCAAACAGCAGCGTTCAAATTCTGCTTCCTCTGTTTATTAGCTGTGAAACTCAGCTACCTAACCCTTCTGTGTCTTGATCTTTTCACCTGGCAAAGGGAATTATAATAGAATCTACAAATGAAGGCTATTATATGCAACAGAAATAATGTTTATAAACTGTTTTCCAGAAGGCTTCACATAGAGTAATTACTCAATGAAAATAAGCTATTTTTATGGTACCTTAGATGAGGCTTTCATTGCTTATTTCTATTTTAGCATTTATTGCATTAAATTTTAGGAACTGCAGTTGACCTTTGAACGACACAGGTTTTAACTGTATGGGTCTACTTACATGCAGTTTTTCTAACAGTAAATACTCCAGGAGCAAGATATAAGGGTATTTAATATCTAGGTAAAAGTTCTATTTAGTATGGTTTAAAATTTCATAGCAATTGTTAGGGGAAGATGCCTATTTTCCTATTTATCTGTAGACCATGGCAAGAGTTTTGTTTTTGTTTTTATTTTTTTTTTGGCTGCACCCATGGCATATGGAAGTTCCCAGGCTAGGGGTCGAATTGGAGCTACAGCTGCTAGCTTCTGCCACAGCCACAACAATGCACAATCTGAGCCTTGTCTTCGAACTGTACCACAGCTCATGGCAATGTCGGATCCTTAACCCACTGAGCGAGGACAGAGATTGAACCTGCATCCTCATGGATACCAGTTGGACTCCTTTCCACTTCACCACATTGGGAACTCCTGAGAGGGCTTTTCTTAAATGCTTTAAGACTCTTGCCTCAGTCATTAGTCATAGAGGTAAAATGAGCTAATTGGTTGGTGGCTGAAGGGCATTGATCCACAGCTTTCTACTGGGTGGAGCCAGTTTGTTAAAAATGCTTAGGCTTAGATGATCCTGTCTCTTGCAGATATCTTATTTTCTCTTAAACATTTAGGCACTGATCTTCAGGAATTGTGTGTATTCTTGGACTTAAACTTTGTTTCAGGTAGACTGTTCCAAAACATAAACTGTGGTGGGGGCAAGATGTTTTTACAGATCTATTTGGCTCTTGGCACTAAGCCATTCCCTCTGATAGGACTTTATCAGAAATCAAGTTGCTATTATGGCTTTCACTTCTCTGATTTCTGTATCTGTATCTCAATTGGTTCCAAATTCAGACAGAAGAGAGTATTGTCATTTATTAGGCCTTCCAAAATGCCAACAGTGGCCAATTGCTGTTTATTAGTATTCAATATATATTAAAAGATAATCTTCAAAACAGAAGTGGTGCATATAGATGGTAAACCATTCCGACCCTATATAAGAATAAGGTGAAATATGAAATTCACTTTCCTTTGTCTTATTCTTCCCTACAAATTAATAACTACGAACATTTCTGGGAACCTTGAGAAAGAAAAGCACCCAAGATTACACAGGTTTTTAATGTGCTTTAGAAAATTTGCACAAAATCTTGGGTTAGGCAATGCTTTTTAGATACAAATTACAAAATACAAATTTTAGATACAAAAATACAAATTTTAAAAAAGGAGATTAAGTTGTACTTCCAAGTACATCATCAAGAGAGTGAAAAGACAACCCACAAAATGAAATATCTGCACATGATCTATCTGTTTAGGGACTTATATTCAAAATACATGGATAACTCAATAATGAAAGACAAATAACAAGGTCCTATTGTGTAGCACAGAGAACTATATTTATGTTCTATGATAAGCCACAATGGAAAAGACTTTTTAAAGAGTATGTACATATATAACGGAATCGCTTTGCTGTACAGTAGAAGTTAATACCACATTGTAAATCAACTATATTTCAATTAAGAAATAATAAAAGAAATAACTGAAAAATGGGCAAAGGACCTGCACTGACATTCCTCCCAAGAAGATGTATGACTGGCTAATAGCACAAGAAAAGAGGCTCAACGTCACTAGTCATTAGGAAAGTTCAAATTGAAACCAAAATGAGTTGCCACTTTATACCCAGTGGGATGGGTATAATAAAAAAACAGAGATGGACAAAAACAAATGTTGGTGAGGATGTAGAGAAATTGGAATCTTCATGTGTTGCTACTGGGAACATAAAATTCAGCCACTTTGAAACACAACCTTACAATTCCTTCATAATGTTAAACATAGAATTGCCATATGACTTAGCAATTCCATTTCAACATATATACTCAAGACAAATAAAAACATATGTCCACCCAAAACCTTGTACATGAATGCACTTAGAAGGATTACTCATAATAGCTAAAAAAGTGGAAACAACCCAACTGTTCATCAGTGAACAACTAGATAAATAAAATATGATCTATCCATATAAGAGAGTATCATTTGACCTCACAAAACGAATGCAGTACTGATGTGTGGTACGATATGGATGGATCTTGAAAACACTATACTAGGTGAAAGAAGCAAGTCACAAAAGACCATATATTGTGTGATTCCATTAATAGCAGATGTTCAAAATGGGCAGATCCATAGAAACAGAAAGCAGTTTAGTGGTTATCTGGGTCTGGGAAGAGGGAGAATGGTTAGTGTTTCTGGGCAGAGGGTTTCTTTTTGGAATAATGAAAATATTTTATCATAAGATTATGGTGATAGGTGTTCAACTCAGTAAATACGCTAACAATCATGAAATTGTACAATTTAAATAGGTAAACTAATGGTATGTAAATTATATCTTAAAAAAGTTGTTGGAGACCTGCTGGGGTGCAGGGGGTTTAGGATCCGTCATTGTCTCTGCACCAGCGTGTGTGCGATCCCAGCCCTGCACAGTGGATTAAGGATCTGGTGCTGCTGCAGCTGTGGCATAACTGCAGCTGTGGCATAGTCATGGCTGTGGCTTGGATTTGATCCCTGGCCCAGAGCTGTGGGTGCAGCCATAAAAAACAAAAAGTTAGGAAAAAAAAATGTCCACATATATAATTCTGTTGTATACACTGCCACCTTATGTTTTCACTTAACTCATCTTAATGTGTTTTATTTTTCTGTATAAAAACAGGTAAAGTTACCTATGTTTTTAAATGGTTATGTAATATGCCAAATCATGGGACACTTGAATGTTTCTTGTAAGTTAAACTTTTATCATAGAGTCTCCTGAGGTTAAAAAGAGTCTTGTTCTTGGCCTGTCTGTATCCTACAAGTGACCACAATAAGGGAATGAGAAGTGTTTAGAACTGATGCAACAGAACAGTAGGGAAAAGAGGTGCATAGTTTTTGTTGCTGCTGCTGAGTCCAGGTGTGATGAAGAGGCAGGGCAGCGGCAGGCTGCCCCTTGCTTTCTGGGAATCTTTCCTTGTCTGACCTCATATTTTCGGGTGTTAAAAATAGACCACCAGGCCTGCCCCCAATATGATGAATTTTATCAGAGTAAACTCAGTGCACCTGTGTGGCTGATGATGTTGCTTTTTGATTAGACCTACTTTGCATTTTTTTTGTGGAAGTCTATAGGTTTTTAATATTTATTTATTTATTTATTTATTTATTCTGCCTCACCCATAGCATGTGGAAGTTCCTAGGTCAAGGATCACACCAGCACCACAGCAGTGAAAACACCAGGTTCTTAACCTCCTTGGCTACTATGGAACTCCAAAATTTTATGTCTTATTTTAGTATTTTTTTTGCCTCCTTTCCCAGCTCAGGTCTGCAAGTTTATTTTTATTTATAATTGATTCCTTGGAGGCAATGAATATTCTTCCTTTTATAAATATATAGAAATATATTTTGCTGTTGGTTTCTGATAAGCCTTTGTATCAGATTAATGACATTTTCTTCTATTTCTTGATGAATGATTTTTCTTAAAAATCAGGAGTGGATATGGAGTCTTACCCAATTTGGGAGGACATCCATCACAATGGTTGTATACGTATTTATTTTTCTCCTTTAATCCACTCATGTGATGAATGGCATTAGTGTATTTCCTAATCTATTTTCAATCATTCATTTGGCATTCATTTCACACATATTTGTTTAGTGCCTTCTGCATGGCAGATGCTGTTCTGAGCACTAGTGATACAGTTATAAGCAAAACAGACATCATTCTTTAAAAACATTGCTGAAATGCAATCTGCTAACATTTTAACTTTTTTTCTGCATTTAGGTTTTAGAATCTATCGCAAGAAATATTCAAATGTACACACGAAGATATAAAGGATGGTTATTACAACATTGTTTTTCAATGTTAACATGTCCATTAAAAGGAGAGTGTTGAAATATATTTTAGTTTCTCCACAGTATAGAATAATATATAGTAGTTCAAAATAATCGGGTAGCTTAGTACATACGCATATGGAAAGATTATGAAGAAAGTCAAGTTGCAGGATTTATGTATACGTAGCATCATGTCACTTTTGTAAAAAAAAAAAAAACCTCTGTGTGTTCATAGTTTCTGTAGGGATGAGAAAAAAATAACTGGAAGGATATGAAAGAGCAAATTATTAGATATGAATTCCTTTAGGATATAGGATGAGAGCTGGGGAACATGAGCACAGGTTTTTATTTTTCAATGTATAATTTTCATAATGCTTGATTTTTTATTTTTATTTTTTACAATAAGCAGATGTCATTGTAACAACAAAAGGAGAAAAAGTAATGGAGCTTAAGGGCTGGAAGAAGGGCAAACAGGAACACTCTGAACATGACTCCATGGGTTAGGGCCCAATTGTAAGCAACAGAAGCATCAGAGCCAGTCTTAAGCAGAAAGGGTTTTTTACTGTATATGAGGTGGCTTACAATCTTACTGGAGTAGCTGAAGGAACAAGTGGTTGAGTGCAGTTTCCAGGAACACCTCCAGAATCACACTGCCTTCCTTGTAATCAAGGGCAGTTAGCACCACTGGTGCAAGAAGCTACAGTCAGGAAGCTGGGGTGTGGGGACCTCAGAGCTGCATAGCTTCTACAATGATCTGCTTCAGTCTGTACCCCACAGCCTGACTCCCTTTCCATTCAACTCGCTTTCAAATTCTAGCCACACGTGAAGGTGTCTAACTGGCAGATTCTAAGTCTCATCTGGAACCCTCGCTGCAAAAGAGTTTAAGACTATCTATAATTTTCAGCTTTGCGAACACTGCAGTATAGAAAGATGTACTAGAAAAAGGCTGGAATGGATATTAGGCAGGCCAACACACACAGTGTCTGCCACGATGAGCAAATAGCATGTTCCTTTTCAAATGAAATAAATGGCTATTTTCTCACAAAGGCTGGGCAATTCATTGATTCACTGGCAAAATATTTTTGCATGATTTAAAAATTTATATACTAATTACAGAAAAATAAGAAAATAAGCAAGCACAGATCAGAAAAATGTATATAAAACATCTGAAATCTCACCATCCAGTGTTACTATTTTGAAGTATGACCTTTCAAACACCTAAAACACCATGCCCCCACCCTGCCGCAAATGCACTTCAAAAAAATTGTCATATCGCACATCAACAGAATCTGTTTTAAATGTGTAGTAAAGGTTGATGCATTGTTTAAAAAGTAAAGTTAATTAAAAATCATAAAACACGTATGGACTTAATAACTTAATTTAAAAACTCATTGAAGTAATAGACACTGAGTTTTAGAAGAAATGAGATTCACTTTTAAATCACTTTCATCAAGTCAAAAATAGGCTGTCTTTTCTTCATTTTTAATGAACTCTAATTTTCAACTTAATCAGGGTTTGTTTTTAATTAACTTTTTTTTTTTTTAAATTCAAAAAACCTCTCCCTTAATACCTTGTCTCCCCCGGTACTGGGGGAGGTTCTGTACACTGTCCGGTTTTAAAGAAATGGGAAGTGCTACCAAGGTCAGTCGCTAGCCATCTTCATGACCCACAAAAGCCGTAAGACCTCTCCGTATCTTTGTTTCAGTGTTTGGAAAGTGAAGAGGATGAACTGTACTCTCAGGTTCAGATCTGAGACTGAACATTCTATGTAGAGCTCTTCATTGTTGGGTGTAAGTTTCAGGCTGCAGACTCCTGGCTTTGATTTCCAGGCTTGCTCTTTAAGGGCCAGGTGACCTTGAGCTCATTATGAACTGCAGGATGCCTGAGTTTATGTATCTGAGTGCTGAGATTAAAAAGAGTTCCTATTTACTTCCTGGAGCTTGACAAGGGCTGCCAGCTCCCTTGCAGCAAATGTCCTATATACATATTATAACTAATTAAAGAAAGGACAGTAATGTGGTCCAAGAGATAGCTAAGCAGAGTTCTTTAATTTCAGTGTAGATTTTAATTTTGAGATGGCTCCGTGAGAGCAGAACCATCTCAAAATTAAGCAACAATGGCAAAATGTTAAGATAACAAAAAAGCACAGGAATTTATTTCAGATAGTGAATGGATTTGATGACTGCTCCAAAGGAAGTGTTTACCTAGCAACATATATTACTCTATCTGCAAGTCTACCAATCTAGTAACTTACTTTCCATACCTCTACATATATCTTGAAAGGCTAATACAAATTAAATGTGTTTATTCTGGGATGGAATTACAAGGGATTTTCGAATTTTCCAAGTTATTAATGAAATGAGATTATTTACCTTTAGTGAGCTATTGATATTTTGTATATGGAAAAAAAATACAAGCAAGTGGGTTTTTAAAATGTATGCTCTTTTTTTTTTTTTTTTTTTTTTTTCTTTTTTAGGACTGCACTGGCTGCATCTGGAGGCTCCCAAGCTAGGGGTTGAATTGGAGCTGTAACTGCTGGCCTGTGCCATAGCCACAGCAATGCTATATCTGAGCTGCGTCTGAGACCTACAACACAGCTCATGGCAACATGGGATCCTTAACCCACTGAGCAAGGCCAGGGATCGAACCCACATCCTCATGGGTACTTGTTGGGTTCGTTAACCTCTGAGCCATGATGGGAACTCCTAAAATGTATGTCCTAATGAAAGTTGTTCTGTGTTGCACATATTCTGAAGCTACAGCAGGTAGTAACAAGGAAAGAAATAGTATGTATTTGTTAGATTATTCTTCCTGATATGAGAGACAGAGAGGAAACAGAGGAGAGAGAGAGAGAGAGAACAGCAGTGAGTAGAGAATTCCAATGTCTTTTAGTCATTCATGACTCAAAAAACTCCAACAACAACAAACAAACAAGCAAAGAAGCAAACAAGCAAAAAAACATATCCTCCAAAGTCTTTAGGTAGATGTTCAAGGCCTTCTTGTCTGTGTCCCAACCTATCTTTCCAAGCTATTCTTTTTTCTGTCTCCAATGCTTTCGTACCTGCTCTTTGCCCTCGCTCTTGCCAATTCCTTGGCCTGCCCTTCCCCACCACCTCCACACATCTGTATCCTTGTCCTTTAGGGTTCAGCTCAAACCCCTAGGAAGCCACCCCCAATTTCCTCCCTTGAAATGCTCTATATTTTCCTCTCTGCTCCTGTAACACTCAATCTTTTCATCTCTTGGGCAGTTGCTACCTTCCACTGTGTATTGTGGTTATTTGTGCTCTCTGGGAGCCCAGCCGTAAACACTCTGTCTCTGATTTGACATAGTATTTTCTATTGTAGGCCTATAATAAATATGTGCCATTAAAGAATTGGATCCAACATTGTTTCTGGGTTAGATCCCACCAGGGTGGCTACATAGTGGATGCTTATTGAGCTTTTGAAAAAAAAGAATTAACATCCCAGGCCACAGAAGCCCCATTTAGTGCACGAGGACTACAATTTATTAAATGATCCAGACTTAGTTATTTTCTTGAAGACGAATTGCCCAAAGTTAACACTATGCTGTCTTTGGGGGAGTGTGAACTCTTTCCTGGTACTAGCTCCTGAATCTGCATGGGTGGCTCTGAGGCTAGAAAATGGAAAGGTCATTTATCATGGCTTTTGAACTCACAGGCAATGGAATAAATTTTAAACTTCTTATCACACTTTGCCCACTTTTTCTTCTTTGCCTCTTGCCCCTCTGATTTATTTGTTTATACTTTTCTTTCTTGTACAGGTTGGCTCTAGGCTATTTTTTTAGAGTGATTCCTTTGGGGTAGCTGCCAACCTCTATTAATGACAACCTGTGAGTGCTGAGGAAGTGGGTAGGAGTTTGTTGAGAAAAAGGCAGAGGAGGCTACTCTCCCCCCAACCCTGGGGAAGTGAGTATTTCATCAAGGGTAGTGGAAAACTAGATTGCTCCCACCCCAGGTTACGTGATCCATCCACCGCATCTTGTGTGGATACCCTGAATCCTTGAAGGTGACCTTAAATCCACAGATGACCTTGAAATGATCAATATTAAATTTCTCGACTCAGCAGCATGATGTTTCAGAATTGAGTATTAATTCAAAGAGGGAACATTCAGTAACATTTCTTGAACAACTAGGTTTATGACCTGAAATTTGGACCCATTACATGGAAGTCTTACATGTCACTTTCTGATGATTTTGTTTGGTTATCCTGAGTCTGGTAAATTCCAGTATCCTTAAGTTGATTTTCTAGACTGAAGGGCTGTGATGAAGTCCCTGGATGACTTCTCCAGAGTTATGCTGTTCTTGAACTCTTCCCTTTATGAGGCTTTGACATTATCACTGTGACTTTTTAAATCACTGTAAGAAATAAGAGTTCCTATTGTGGCTCAGCAGGTTACGAACCTGACATAGTGTCCATGAAGATGCGGATTGGATCCCTGTCCTCACTCACTGGACTAAAGATTGAAGTTATTGCCAACTGCAGCATAGCTCACAGATGTGGCTCAGATCCCATGTTGTTGTGGCTGTGGTGTAGGCTGTAGCTCAGATTCGACCCCTAGCCTGGGAACTTCCATATGCCACAGGTGTGGCACTGAAATGAAAAACAAATTACTATAAGAAATATTAATGGTGAGAGAAGAGGAGTGGCATTGATGTGGGCATGGTGACATGTTGTAGAGGTGGTTTGTTCTGGTTAAAGATGTGGCAAAATCCTAAAAGAAGCTTATAATTATAAAGTTCAAGGGAATGATTTTATATATCAGTTAAAAATAATATTTAAAATTTGCATTGAACAAATATATGTAACTGCTGCCAAATTTTTTGACAGAATTACCTCAAAACACCCTTTAAAAAAATACTCAGAGTTCTCATTGTGGCACTAGATCAGGGAGTCTCTGAAGCATGAGGATGCGGGTTTGACCCCTGGCCTTGCACAGCGGGTTAAAGGATCCAGCGTTGCTCCAGCTGTGGCATAGGTTGCAACTACAGCTTGGATCTGATCCCTGGCCCAGGAACTCCATATGCTCCGGGATGACCAAAAACAAACAAACAAAAACCCATCATTTTTTTCTTTGCTTTTTAAGGCCACACCTGCAGCATATTGAGGTTCCCAGGCTAGGGGTCTAATCAGAGCTATAGCTGCCAGCCTACACCATAGCCACAGCAACACCAGATCCAAGCCGTGTCTGCGACCTACACCACAGCTCACGGCAATGCTGGATCGTTAACCCACTGAGTGGGGCTAGAGATCGAACCTGAAACCTCATGGTTCCTAGTTGGATTTGTTTCTGCTGCGACACGATGGGAACTCCAAAAAATTTTTTTTAGAAAAGAAAAACAGACAGAACAAAGTAATGCAGCACGATTGTTAAGATGGAACTCTTTTTTTTTTTTAATTATTGAGTTTTAGCAGCAACTTGAAAGGCTAAGAGTAATACAATAGGTTTCAGGCACCCCACATTGAAAAGTGACATGTGGAATCACCTGTGCACAGTGCACAGGGAGATGGAGGAATGGAGCAGTGTCACATCCCACGTGGAAAGCATTGAAGAGGTGAGTTGCTTTGTCCTCTCTTTAGCTAAGGGAGACAAGGGGTTTCCAAAACTCTACATGGAGGATTTGATATTCATCTCCTGGGATCCAGTGAACTCAAAACTGGGGACTGGTTCTTTCCAGGAGAAGGCTGAAAGTAAGGCTTGATCGAGGATGCTGGAAGTGAGCCAGGCTTCCTTGGAAGGTGGGACAAATGTGTTTCTTTCTTGGGGACCAAATCCCACTGGAAGGAGCAGCCTGAGATAATGTTAAAATAGACTCTGTCCAGAATACTTTATGAAAGCACAGCAGGACACCAGCCTGAATGTGGAGTGCTGGAAGTCCGGGGTCCCAGGGGGTGTCGGAGTGTGTAAGAGGAGTGGCACTGAGTGTGTGAGACAGAACTATAACCAGAGGTGCTTGGGGATGAAATATCTGAGGAATTGCGAAGATCCCTATGAAAGAAATAGCACTGGATTGCCATTTCCAAGGCGCCAACACCAGGTTACAAATGAGTCACTCAGGAAAACCCTTCCCTGTGCCTTTATCTCTTCTCATCCTCCACTCTCAACCAAGAGGCACACATCTCAGCTGGCGAGTTATGGAGGGTACAAGGAGAGAAGCCAGCCGGGCTGTCATCCCTTTTCCCCTGTGCAGTCTGTGTGTCAAGTGGGGCCAAATGTGACTACTTCTCACTCTATGTAAAGAGATACACTGGATCTGAATTTGGAGTGTTAATATTATACCTGATCAAAATCGTGTGATTCTTAGCTTGGACTGTACTTTGTATTATCCAGAAAAAATAGACCATTCCTTTTTTATTTAAGAGTCACCATAAAAAAGATGGAAACTCTGTGAAATTTCATCTAAGGACAAGGTATAGCAAATTCATAGAGTGGATTCATGGGAGCAGCACTGAGAAAACATGGTTGGTTTCTGCTTTTTCTCTTCTAGTACCAATCACCCGAGATAACAACCACCCACCGATGCCCAGCGCATCTAAAAATGAAACTGGGATCATATTTTCTTGGTTATAGTTATGCTTTTCATCTGTTTTTCTCTAGTCCTTTACCAAAGTCTTAAGAAAAAGTTAGACAACAATAGCAAAATCCTTTAAAGAATAAACTGGGGTGAATCTGGAAGTGGTAAGTCACTTTAACGCTGTCCATTTTCTGTAAAGGTCAGGGCAATTGTGTAATTGTAGAATGACTATCATTAAGGACCATTATAGTGCTTTGTAAATCAGTTAGTATTACTTGCTGGATTTTGTTGACTTCTGTTCAACAAAGGCAGTTCAGCATCTGAAAGTTTTACACTCCATTTTGGTCGTACATAGAACTAAAACTGTGTGAGTCCCTGGTCTGTCCCTTTCACTATGAGTCATCAGTCTCTGTTGAAGTATCAGAAACACCTGGTAATTGCAGCGAGACAATAATCTTGGCACTATGTCATTAATTACGTCTCCTTCCCAGCTGGTGTTTTTATTTCTGGAATGTTTTTTCCTCCCTGTGTAGACTTCATGCCCCCTGGGCAGGGACCACATTTTCCATTTTGTCTTGTCTTGTGCTATTGCTAACGAATACTGAAATATAATTTAAAAAATGGATTTGATTCACTTAGTTAGGATTCATTTACAAAGATTGGCAAGGCCACAGGTATTTTACAGCTCTGTGTCACAAAGCTATTACGCTCCAAAGTTTTAGCTTTTCCAACACATCCTCTTGTCAGGGGCACTGGGCAAAGGATTCATGACTTTTTTGTAAATGAGAATGCCAGATATTAAAGATATTCTTAATCAGAATAGACTGACTACTCCTTTCAACTAAGGTGTGACAAATACCGTCAAAGTTATTTGTTTTTTTCTCTATCACAGTTGCGAACTGACAGCCTATGAAAGGCTTATTTTGTTTGGGTTATACATTTTTTAAAAGGTGAAGTAATTGAAAATATACACAAGAGACTCACATAAATATTTAAGATAAAATAAAACAAAAGTTGCTCGCAAATCAAGGCTTGTACTCCTGCACAACAATAATCGACTGAATAGCTCTTTGGCTTTTGGATAGGGTATGCACATTCCATAATGCTACAGTCTCCACTACTCTTTAGTGTCTGCAACTCTGTGACAATATGTTATTTATCCTTCAATGATGCTTGCATTTTTTCCCCTAGACTCAGCCTACCTCAGTCATTCAAATAGCTTGCCTTGTCCCTGTAAGCATCTTAATTTTCTAAGACCTGCCTGTGTCCACCTTCCTGATCTTGTTTGGCAATTATGAGGTGCCAGTCGGGTATTTTACTGATCACTGACATCAGTGAATGGGGCTGCTCCAGGACACCTAAGGTCATGACACCACAAAAAGTTTTATTTTGAAAGAAGTATTAGAAAAGGATTTGAAAACAGTAAATATTCTTGAGGTTCCTCATTAATGAAATGAAAGCAAATTCTTTATTAATAAAATAAAACCAGACTCCATCTTGAAGCAATATCACTCTTACCAAGCTCTAGAAAACAAGTGGTTTAACATGCTACTGTAATTGAGCTAGGTGTCTGCCTCCCTTTTCTAGTTAGAATGCATGCAGAAAGAGGCATCTGCCCGATGGTCTGGATGACACTCCGGTTGATAAAATGATGCTAAGCTCTCCTTTCGTCATTATAAGTGGTTGGAATTCTGCAGTTCTTTTCAAATCCCAGCTGTCAGGAGGACCATTTATCTTTATAAGGACTTAGGAAAGCTAATCACTCACTCCCAGGTCCCTGAAAATTACGTTCTAGATCAGCTGATAGACTACCAGTGTAACTTCGCTTTAGGCAGTGTAGCTGTTACTTCAGAATTTTGTTAAGTTTGTTTACATTTTAGAGGTGACAGTTCTGTTTCATTCTTTGCTGACCTCCTCCACCTCCAGTGTCTTTTAGCTCAGTGTATTACATCCATTCAATCCAGCTGTTCAGGTCAGATACAGGGAGTCGTCTTTGACAGTATGCTCACCTTCATCAACCACATCCAAGCAACTCCTGTTGATTCTACTTGTTAAATACTCTTTCTTCTCTTAATATTAAATTTTAGTTGATTTACAGTGTTGTGCCAATTTCTTCTGCACACGTATTAAATACTCTTGACTCATCTGCTTTTCTCCTTAACTACTGTCACTTTCTTGGTCCATGCCACTATCCTTTCTAGAAAACTCTCCTAAGTTGTCTCCCTGAATGTCTCTTGCCCTTCGCCAGACCAGTTTCCGTGGGACAACAGTGGCTCCCCATTATCTTCAGGATAAAGTCCACTGTAATTCACATCTCTCCGGGACCCTCTGTTTTCCATTCCAATGAGGACTGCCATCGTCTTTCCAGAATCCTTGTCTTCCCCCCCCCACCTCTGGACTCTCTCTCCTGAGGACATCATGTATGCTCTATGTTTGTCCTGGAGTATTCTTATTCTCACAGTTCACTTCATGTTTACTTTCCATCCTTTTTTTTTTTTTTTTAAGGGCATGTATAAGTTTCTGGACTAGGGGTCAAATTGGAGCTGCAGCTGCTAGCCTACACCACAGCCACAGAGACACCAGATCTGAGCCACATATGCAGCCCATGCCACAGTTTGCAGCAATGCTGGGTCCTTAACCCAGTGAGCGAGGCCAAGGATTGGACCCACATCCTCATGGATGCTAGTCAGATTCTTAATCCACTGAGCCACAAGGGGAACTCCTTACTTTTCGTCTTAAACCTCCTTTCCTAACCAGTTCTTCTTCATACTTGTGGGTTACTCTCCTAATATCCCAGAATTTCCCTTTTGAAACAGCTATCTCGTTTTAACTTAGTTGTTCAATTTCTTGTTTTCCACTAGGCTGTAAGGTTCACAGTTCTATTTGTCTTATTCACTGTTGTAACTCCAGTGCTTAACACAGGATCTGGTACCTGCGTTAAGTGTTCAAATACATGAAAGGAACCAGACATGAAGCTATGAGGGCCTGTGAACATAAGAAATATGTATGAGAGTTGAAACGCTTGAGAAAATTGGTTATTTAGCACTAGAAAATTGCAGTTTTGTTATAGAAGTTAAGAAGGAAAATCATAAAATGCAGAAAAATAATAAAGGATAAATAAAGGTAATAAAAGTCACTCCAAATCCTCCCTTCTAGATAAGTTAGAATCATAATTTCTATATAAAACATTCCTGTGTTTATTCTATGTACACAGAGATGTAGACATAGGTTGGTAATTTGACTTTTTTTCTTGAGTGTATTAGGAAACTACTCCTATGACAGGAAATATTTTTTCAAACATCATCTTAATGCCCATGGTATGTATGTTTCACAATTGAGGTCCACATTCGTGACTATTATTGTCTTTTTAGATTGCTCGTATTTTAACTTTTACTTTCGTTTAGACCTTAAGTATCTGTTTATTGAAGGTCATGCCATGACCATTCCCTTTACTTTTGGGATGGTGACAAGGACAGTATGTTTTTGAAAAGTCTTAATATTGTGAAGTCCTACAGGAGAATGGTTAAGAGCATGGACTTTGGAACTAGATTTCCCAGGTTTGGATCTTGGATTTTTTTTTTTTATTTTCAACATTTCAAAATCAATTTTATTGCAGTCAAAACAGTGGAATTAACTGTACATAAACTATTATACACATATATATAAATTTTAAGTTATAGGGAATAGAGTTGATTTTGGCAGAGAATGTTAAACAAGATGAAAGTTGCATACATTAGTAAAATAAATCCTTAATTTGGTGTGAGACACACTTTCTTGCTTTCCTGTTCTAAACAGTTGTGTGACTTTGAACATACTACTCAACTTGTGGATGCTTTTGTTTCCTTATCTATAAAATGTAACATAATGTCAAATCAGGCTTTCTGTAAATCTGACTTGGATTATTTTCATAGACTTTTTAAAACAAATTTTCTTTCAATCCTCCCTTTTATTCTAATTAATAGTCTGTTTTCTATTAACTCTTGGAGCACAGCTCTGATATTTTCACTCTACTGCTTAAGAATCATCAGTACCTTTCTGTGTGGAAGAAAATATGTATACCCTTTAACTGAGAATTCAAGGGTCTCCAGATCTATGCTCCCATTCTACTTCTTCACTCTTATTCTCTGCCCCTTTCTTGCTCTTCACTTGGGCTCTAGTCAGTGCCTTGGCTTGAGGTTCTTCCTCACCCCTACTCATCCTTCTGCTTGTAATTAAGGACTCTGTTCAAACTTCTAGGATGTTCAAAGTTCTTATTGCCTTCCCTTAAAGGGCCCTCTTCTCTCCTTGGCATGCTCATTACACTTTATCATTCCACCTCCTTGGTCACTTATACATTTTTTTCCAGTTGCGTTTTGGTCATTTGTGATTTGGGGAGCTCAGCATGTAGTCATGAACACCGTCTGTCTCTGACTTGGCCTGACTTTTGCTACAGGACCATGACTTTGCAGAAAGGCAATAAATATGTGCTAAATTAATAAATGGGTTCCAAAATGTTTGGGGACTATATCCCACTATACTTTATGGGAAAATTAACTTTTCAAACCCACAGGGTTTAAGTCATGTGGTTAAAAGGAGAATTAAACAATAATACCAACAAAGCACTTTCATCTCATTTAGTTCTGCTTTGTGTGTCTTTTCCTATACTCACTGTATTTTTCTCAAATATTCAAGACCAATGGATTAAAAAATAGTATTTTTTCAGCAAGAATTCATAGCGGGCTTTGTCCTTTGATCACCTCCACTTATGGCACTTTGCTTGTAAACAGATGAACAGCTATCACTGTGGCTCTCTTCTTTGCTCTTTCGCCATCGCATTTGCTGCTGCCTGGTTGCATTCTGGAATATACTATTTGTCACTGCATAGTAAAAGATAAGAGGGAGGACAGGGTTATGAATATAGTGTTTTGTTTGTCTTAAAGAACAGTACCTTCATGCCATTGAAGGGTGGTTCCCCAGGGTTTTGGTGGGTACCAGCTATAGAACTTGAGAGTCAGGGAACAGAGTGGTGGAAATTGCCATGTCTTCTTACTTAATTCATGCTGCCTGTGTTTCACGGGGCAAAGCCTGTGTCAATTTCCTCTAGTCCAGCACCATCATCAGCCTCTCAGTGCCCCTGCCTCAGAGCTAGGGAATGACTGCCCAGATTCTGGTGCTGGATTATCCAGTATTCTTCAGTGTAAGTTTTACTTGTAAACACTGAGTCAAAATGGGAAGTAGGAAGGGTGTACTTCAGATCCTCCTTGGCTGATGCATTTGTGAACTGGAAGTCATGAAAGACAATTAAAAAAAAGGTTTAATTTTTTTCCTGCTTTTTAGGGCTGCCCTGGCATATGGAGGTTCCCAGGCTAGAGGTCGAATCAGAGCTATAGCTGCTGGCCTCTGACACAGCCACAGCACCACAGGATCTGAGTCACATCTGCGACTTACATCACGGCAATACCAAATCCTTAACCCACCAAACAAGGCCAAGGATTGAACCTGCATCCTCGTGGATACGAGGTGGGTTTGTTTCCACTGTGCCACAATGGGAACCACAAGTTTGTTTTTTATACTCGAAAGTTTGTATGTGAAGCTGGTGTAGCCCATTATGCCACAATAGCAGCTTGTGGCACTGTTTAAATGCCAAAGTCACAGCAACAGTCTGTGAAACTCCCTGTGCAGATGGCATCCCACTTACTCTGTGGCATTTGGATAAATACCCAAATAATTTCCACACGGTGTGGCTCTGATCAGGATGACAATGAGCCTTGTCAGTTGCATTGGGGAGGGGGAGTCCTCCTTCAGTTTGACATCGGATATAGAGAGAAAGAGAAAGGTTGGGCCTGAAAGCCTACGTCAAGCTCACCGAGCTTTCAGCAGCTTTGCTGGTGGAAGTCAAAGGATTGAGCAGAAACCAGGTTTTTTCCTGAGGAGTCAAAAACAGAAGTCCAGGTAGCTATAACTATATTTTTATCCAGACCTCCTTTGTCTATACAAAGATAATGAAGAGAGAACACACTAGTTCCTTCCTTTCTCCCTCTGTCTGTCTTTCTTTTTCTTCCTTCCTTCCTTTCTTCCTTTCATCTTTCTTCCTTTTCTCTGCACCTGAGGCATATGGAAGCTCCCAGGCTAGGGGTTGAATCAAAGTTACAGCTGCTGGCCTACTCCATAGCCATAGCAGCACTGTATCTGAGATGTATCTGCTATCTAAGCTGCAGTTTGTGACAATGCCAGACACTTAATCCAGTGAGTGGGGCCAGAGATCAAACCCACAATATCATGGACACTATGTAAGGCTCTTAACCTTCAATGGAAACACGTACATTGGCTTTAAAATTCAGGAGTCTGGATTTACTTTCTCTCAATTATAAGCTCTGAAACATGCTTAGAACTGTACTTTGTAGTATCATAAAAATTACATAAATTTCTCATGGCATAAATATTTCTCAAATCTTAGCATATAGACTGATGGTACTGAGTTAAAATTTTTAAAATCAAGCAATCAAGAGAAACAAGGAAATTAACACTATTGCTTTATAATGAGGGTTTGAAACAAGTGATTTAATCATTAATTGTGGTGCTCCTGTTGTTATACAGCAGGTTAGGAACCTGACTAGTATCCATGAGGATTTCAGTTCTATCCCTAGCCTTGCTAAGTGGGTTAAAAGATCCGGCATTGCCAAGAGCTGCAGTGTAGGTCACAAATGCGGCTTGGATCCTGCTTTGATATGGCTGTGGCATAGGCTGGCAGCTGCAGCTCTTATTCAACCTCTAGCTTGGGAACTTCCATATGCCGTGAGTGATGCCTTAAAAAAAAAAAATCATTAACTGGTTCATGATTGCAAAGCAATCAGAAGGTAGGCATAAAGTGCCAGGAAAAGGCTTCAGGAGAAATACAATGAGGTCAGGCAGTGCCTTTTAAGCTCATCGTAAAGCAAATGCACAAATGTGTGGCTTGGAAATTTTCTTTTAATAAAGGAATAACTTTAGAAACCCTTAAAATACTGCCCCTCCAATCTAGAGCTTTATCTTCTGCCTTTCCAGTCCTCCCCATCCAGCCACGTTTTTTCTGAAACCAGTGAACAGTGGTGGGGGATGGCTGGCTGTCACAGCAGCGTTGGTCCACTTGAGGTGTGAGAGGCATCTACACAGCGCTCTGCCCTCAGGATTGGGGTGCCTTTCCTACCACACCCACCAGGGGCGAAGACACCTAGCCACACATGATCCTGAGGGTTGTTCCTTTGGCCTCAGGATGTGATTTGCAAATCCTTTTGTGCAAGTACCTCTACTTGGCATGGGGATTTCCCTGGATTTGGTCAGCATTCACCCAAACTTGGTGTTGTGCCATCTGCCCCCTCATCCTCTGGGGACCTAGTAAAGATGACTCCTAGTCTCCACTCCAGACCCACAGAATCAGGATCTCTGGCAGCAAGGCTCAGGAATCAGCATTATCAATCCCTTTGGGATGATTTAAAACTCTCAAGAGACTGGATATAGTCCCCTGTGTTGCCCAATCTCTTGGGATAGAATATGATGGAAGATAGCATACACACACATGACTGGGTCACTATGCTATACAGCAGCAATTGACACAACATTGTAAATCAACTGTACTCTAATAAAAATTAAATAATACTCAAGAAAGTAAAATTAATTTATCAGATACATGAACACCCTCCACCAGCACTAGCAGACATAATTTTATCATTTTGGTTTTGAATTTTTCATAAAAGAGATAGCACATCTCAGATAAAATTTAACCACCTTTTATTTGTCTCTCTACTCATTCCCTTACCTCTTTTTAGCTATAATCACAGTCATGAATATGGTGGTTATTTCTTGAGTCCAGGTTTTATATGTATATTATGGTTTCCATGTGAGAATTCTTTTATATCATTTCTTGGGTAATTTACATACATATTTTAAATCTCAAATCTTGAGACAAATCAGGTGAGACATTGGGAAGATGGGTAACTATAATTATCTTGAAGTGAGCAACACAGAGACATTACTGATTGGTAGGAATCCATTCAAGTCAAGTCAAAGGAGACAATATTGACAAGAGGAGTTGAAGGTTAAGGTTGACGCCTCCAGGGCCGGGACAGGAGTTTGGAGGAGAGAAGTGATTGCCATCTAACCAGGTAGTCTTGCTTGTGACTATGGCCATACTAAGAGTGTGTGTGCATGGTTCTGTCTGCGGCTAAGAGGAAGTCATTCTTGCAAATAAAATAAATATTTATTGGTTCATATGCCCCATATACTTTTGACAAATCTTATGCGTGGCGTTCCAAGAAATAACAAGTTTTGGAAGCAAAAGAAGTACTTTAATTGGCATTTTCAGCATATAATTCTATGTAGTTCTATAACCTTGGTAGGAGATTTAGGCATGACATTATCTGAAGACTACCCAGTTGTGTTCATTGATGTTTTCCAGTGTTTGAATATTCATTATATATTACGACTCACTGTAAAGCAGACAGAATATTTTCTTTGGAAAGGGAACCCTCCTACACTGTTGGTGGGAATGTAAATTGCTTCACACACTATAGAAAACAGTATGGAGGTACCTTAGAAAACTATACATAGAACTACCATATGACCCAGTAATCCCACTCTTGGGCATATATCTAGACAAAACTTTCCTTGAAATAGACACATGAACCTGTATGTTCATTGCAGCACCATTCACAATAGCCAAGACATGGAAACATCCCAAATGTCCATTGAGAGATGAATGGATTAAGAAGGTGTGGTATATATACACAATGGAATACTACTCAGCCATAAAAAGAATAAAATAATGTCATTTGCAGCAATGTGGATGGAACTAGAGACTCTCACCCTAAGTGAAGTAATTTAGAAAGAGAAAGACAAATACCATGTGATATCACATATCTAGAATCTAAAAAAGGCACAAATGAACCTTTCCACAGAAAAGAAATATGTGGACTTGGAGAACAGACTTGTAGTTGCCAAGGGGGAGGGGGATGGAGTGGGATGGACTGGGAATCTGGGGTTAATAGATGCAAACTATTGCCTTTGGAATGAATAAGCAATGAGATCCTGCTCTATAGCACTGGGAACTGTATCTGATCACTTGTGAAGGAGCATGATGGAGGATAATGTGAGAAAAAGAATGTATATATATGTGCGTGACTGTATATTTATGTACAGTAAAAAATTGAAACACTGTAAACCAACTATAATGGAAAAATAAAAATAATTAAAGAATATTTTCTTTGGAAACAAAGGGAATTAGTTTACATTTAGCAACATTTACCCTAACATCCAACTGGAAGATGCTCTTGGTGTCACTATTAAAACTGGACCAGGAGTTCCCGTCGTGGCGCAGTGGTTAACGAATCCGACTAGGAACCATGAGGTTGCGGGTTTGATTCCTGCCCTGCTCAGTGGGTTAACGATCGGCCGTTGCCCTGAGCTGTGGTGTAGGTCGCAGACGCGGCTCGGATCCCGTGTTGCTGTGGCTCTGGCGTAGGCCGGTGGCTACAGCTCCGATTCGACCCCTAGCCTGGGAACCTCCATGTGCCGCGGGTGCGGCCCAAAGAAATAGCAAAAAAAAAAAAAGACAAAAAAAAGGCTGGACCAGTGTTAGTACAAAATGACTGCTTTTTCTATATGTGGAATATTAATTATCTTTAATTTTAAAAATGACTTTTATTGACATTTTTGGTGTTATTGTTTCATTTTAAAATGTTTTCTATTATTCTATATCTATATCGGGTAGAGATAATTTTATATGTAAATGAAATATATTTGTATCACACTAGAGGGGTTAATTATAACAATAAACCGTATGTTTATTATTATTCAGTTTTCTACAAGGTACCTCTAAGACTTTTAGTATAATTCTATCAAAGAAAAAAGACTCACTGTTTTTGTGGTTACTTATTATTATTTTAAAACTTTTAGGGAGTTCCCGTCGTGGTGCAGTGGTTAATGAATCTGACTAGGAACCATGAGGTTGCGGGTTCGGTCCCTGCCCTTGCTCAGTGGGTTAACGATCCGCCGTTGCCCTGAGCTGTGGTGTAGGTCGCAGACGCGGCTCGGATCCCGCGTTGCTGTGGCTCTGGCGTAGGCCGGTGGCTGCAGCTCCGATTCGACCCCTAGCCTGGGAACCTCCATATGCCGCGGGAGTGGCCCTAGAAAAGGCAAAAAGACAAAAACAAAAAAAAACTTATAAAAAGTTTTATGAAAAACAGAATAAATCATGATTTGGGGAATTGCTGAGAATTTCAGTTTCTCATTCCAAAATCCTAAGTATAGTCTAGGAAGATTAGATGATAGTTGGGGTATTTCTACTACATTCCTTTCTCATTCAGTGTTGTTTCCAGGTGTACTGTAGCAACAGCGAACATTTTAAAAGAACTTTCTGTGAAGGCTGTTCCAAGTCCTTTCCATGTCTCAACCCATTTAATCTCCACAACAATCCTCTGAGACAGTTTACCATGACTATCTTTTTTTTCTGAGGAAGAAATGAAGGGACAACAAGATGAAGTAACTTGCCTGTGATCACTCTGCTATAATAATTCACATAGGTTTAGTTCATTGATTTTAACTGCTATATAATATTTTATCATACAATAACTATGAGTTTTCTCCCTTTAGTATACTAGTTATAATTCTTTTCTTTTCTTTTTTTTTTTTTACATTCTTAGGGGATGCCTTAGAGTTTACAGTATACATTTACAGCTAATCAAAGTCTACTTTCAAATAATGCTGTATGAATTCATGGGTAGAGTGCATACTTTTATAAGAACAAAATAATGCTAATTCCTCCCTTCCATTCTGAGTGTCATTGCTGTAATTCTTTCAACTTATATAAATAAGCACACATAGCATATATATATATATATGTATGTTTAAATATACACACGCATACACACATATACATACATAAGCATACAGAGCATATATGTATATATACACAGACGTGTATACACACAAGCTTACATGATCAAATACATTATTGGTATTACTATTTAGAACACTGTTATCTGTTAGATCAATTAAAAATAAGAAAAATAACAATTTTTATTTTACCTTCACTTATTCCTTCTTTACTGTTCTTTCTTACTATTACGTAGATCTGAGTCTCCGACCTATAGTAGTTTCCTTCTCTCTAAAGAAATTTTTTTTAACATTTCTTACGAAGCAAGTCTGTTAGCAACAATTCCTTTAATTTTTATTTTTCTGAGAAAGGCTTTACTTCTCCTTCACTTTTGGAGGATAATTTCACAGGGTATGGAATTCTAGGTTAGGAGGGGCAGTCTTCTCTGCACTTGAAATATTTCATTCTATTCTCATCTTGCTTTTGCATCACTTCTGAGGAGCAGTAGGATGTAATTCTTTGTTCTTCCATAGGTAAGGTATTTTTTTCCTTCTGGCTTCTTGCAATTTTTTTTTTTTTTAAAATTTTGAACTTCTGTAGTTCGAAAATGGTATGCCCAGGTGACTTTGTTGTTGTTGTTGTTGTTTTGCATTTATCCTATTTGTTCTTGGAGCTTCCTAGATCTGTGGTTTGGGGTTTGACACCAATTGGAGGAAAGTCTTGTTATTGATGTTTCAAGTATTTCTACTCTTTCTTTCTCTCTTCTCCTTCTGGTATTATCTCTAGCATTTCTTTTTGGTCCTTGTATTTTCCCTCACTCTGCTTACACTGTCCATCAGTTTTGGATGCTGTCCATTTGATCCATTAGAACCCTTAGGATATTAATTATAGTTGTTTTATTTATTTATTTATTTAGTGGCACCCATGGCATCTGGTTCCTGAGCCAGGGGTGAACCCGTGCTGCAGTTGGGACTTGTGCTACAGCTATGGCAATGCTGGATCCTTAACCCACTGTGCCACATTGGAACTTCCTAATGATAGCGGTTTTAAATTCCTGTTCTGATAATTTTTAACATCCTCGGCATGCCTCATTTTGATGCTTGCTCTATGTCTATATTTTTTTGCCTTTTGGCACGCCCTGTAATTTCTTCCTGATAGCCAGACATGGTGAACTAGGTAAATAGACCTTTAGGGATATGGTGAGGTGTGGGGGGAGGAATCCTTCTATAACCTTATGATCAGGTCTCAGTCTTTGAGTAAACCTATAGGCCTGAACTTCGAACTTCACAAGTGTTTTGCTTTTTCCCTACCTCCTTAGGGGGGACTGGATGACTAGGGCCAGCTGGAGTTGGGCATTTCCCTTCTCCCAGATTAGGCTCTGATACCATCCCAGCTGGTTAGGTTCTGTTAACTAGTTTCTCCTGAAACCAGGCTTTATTAAGAAGAGCAGAGGGCCCTGATGAATTTGAAAATGGCTCCTTTTCCCTTGTCCTGTTGGAAGGCTGCAGGGATTTTTTCCAGTATTTATTGGATTTGCTCTAGCTCCTGGAGGCAAATCTCACCATATTGTGGGAGCCTCCCCTTTGACAAGGTTCCCTTATGATTTGTCTGCACTGAGCCTCCAGCAATTCACCAATACCATTCAGGGTTTCCTTACAGGAGCGATTTCCCCCAGCAGTTTCCCTTCCTGGAGCATCGCTGCTCTGGTAAGTCACAATTCCCTGTATTTGTCAGTTTGTCTCCTCAGTCTCGGCAGCTGGGGTTTGTTCTGTGTCCTCCCCTCTGCTATGAATGCAAGAAGAGTCGTTGATTTTTTGTCAGTCTGTTCAGCTTTTTTCCTTGTGGTTTGGATGGACTGGTGAAGTTCTGAGTTCTTTAAATGGGCAACTGGAGGCCCACCGCTCCTATTCCTCTGTTGATGGACCTCTGCTTCCAGTTTTCCACTTTCGAAAATACTGCTACAATGAGCATACTCATATGTCTCCTGTAAGATCCTTAGGCGTATATAACTAGAAGTAGTATCTCTGGCATATAACATGCTATGTTGTCAACACTGCTGTACTTTAACAAACTGTTTTCAAAGGTTAAACTAAATTACTCTCCCCTGAGCAGTGCTTGAGTGTTCTTATCTCCTCATTTTCTCAGTAATATTCGGTATCATAAAATTTTTATTTTTGCTGGTCTGAAGGATGTGACATGGTGTCTCATTGTTGTTTTAATATGTTAGTATCACATTATTAAAGATGAAGAAGCTAATGCATAACAAATTTTAATAACTTAAGGTCATGGACATAGTGGAGTTTCCTGGAGCATAGAAAATGAACGTTGGTTTACTGAAGTAAAATCTTTGCCTATCGATCATCCTCTCCAAGCCTGACTTGACTTGTATTAAACAAGTTATGGAAAGAAAGTTGGCCAAAAATCATCTGACTTTTGGAAAACTTCAATCCAAAGAGGCCTCTTGAGAATTTGTTAAATGCGGTCATTAAGACTCCCTGGCCTTGCTCAGTGGGTTAAGGATCTGGCATTGCCACAAGCTGTGGTATATGTTGCAGATGTGGCTCGGATCTGGCATTGCTGTGGTGTATGCCAGCAGCTACAGCTCTAATTCAACCTCTAGCCTGGAAATTTCTGTATGCCTCACCTGTGCTCCCCCCCAAAAAAACCAAACAAAACAAAGGAAAAAAAAAACCTATTGTGCAAAATTGTCTCTGAGACATATTCCTTGGACTACTAAACAGCAAGAGTGTGTATAGGTATTTTCAAAAATGGCCCAGTGTTGTCAGAAACATGTTCCCTCAACTTGTGACTGCATTTATACATGGTCTTTTGCCGTGTGTCAGTTTGCATCTTTTGAATATATGATAGCATTTAATAAAACTCATAATGCTGGGATTTGTCCCCTCATCAGTTTTGAATTTACACTGGTGAAAGCCTTGGAGCAAATGTTCTGGATTAACTGACCCACGAAAGACGCATTTTCATACACGTGAGGTCATACTCTGGATTTAAACATTTTGTGACCATTTCTTTACCCAAATGGTTATAGCTATAATGTCTAACCCCCAAAATGTAGTAGATGGAATTCCAGAATCATTTTTAGTACCAAATGTGATGGTTGGTTCTAGTCTTTTTGTACTTACTACCTTAAATCGTTCCCTTTTCAATTCCTTATTGAGAAAAAAAATGGATTTAAGGAAGCCAATTAGAACATATTTTCCTTTCTTTTGCCAATTTTCTTTCAGCTTTCAATCTTTCCTTGTGAGAATAAATCAGTTTACGTTTTGCATAGAGAGTGATCTTTTGCGTTTTTAATATTCAATTCCCAGCAAAATGCTCCTCAATGCAGTAGGAAGCTTATAATAATTAGTCCCCTGGATTTGAAAAACATTCATGCGATTAAACCTAGTGATCAACATGCCAGCACACATATTTATTAACTGGTATCTGAAGTATTATGGAACAGGGAAAAGTATATGTGGAACTGATAGAAAAAAATTACCCAGGGATTTAAGGCTAAGCAATATGATGAATAATTTATTGCGTTTGGATAATTTTATTTTTTTTAAATTCATGAAAGCATGAAAAATTAAGCCACTGAACTATTTGCCTCTACTAAGGGAAAGAAAACAACCAAAGCCATTAATATCACATCACTTTAAGAGAACTGAACCTCAGCTGGAATTGCCTGAGTTTTCTGAACCAAAGCTTGGAATTTTGTTGAGTGATATTAGACTCTCAGGCTGGGGCAACTGGCTGGAGAATGGTGCTGTATAAAACTCTCTGTGTTAACTGGAAAATATGAGACAGCAAAACAATGAGAAAGAATAGGAATTTCTTTTCTCAGAAACTAATTGATATTTTTAGTGTCAACAGAGATCCTCCCATAGGAAAAAGAGCTGGAAAAAAACAATGCATTGAACAAGGAAGCAGTTTAAAGAAGGAAATGAAATTGTTACTTTATATAAGGATAAAATGCAGAGAGAATATTTTATATAAGAATAAAATGGAGAGAGAATACTATTTAGGCATAAAACCATATTTTGGAGATGGTTTTGGGATTCTAAATATCAGAGTATCTCTTCAATAAATTTTCATCCTTTTCTTGCCTTGAATAATTGAAAAAGTTGAAATGGTTTATTTTTGCTTAGGTTTTCCTAAGGTTTATCAAAGATATTGTTTTACAATAGAAGATATTGTTTTACAATAGAAAAAAGTTAATAGCATAAACATTAAACAATTGGGGAATAATTAAAATATTTTATAGTTCAACCATATGCTAGAATGTGCTCATTAAAATTACATCCAAAGAAATACTAAGAATTTTTTTAAAATAATATTTAGTGGTAGGGGGAATGCTGTCTATAATGCTGTGTGAAAAAGAAGTAGACTACAGAATGGTGTGGGAATTATGTTCTTAATTTTACAAGAAAGTGCATATTTACATATTGTATAGGTAGAAGAAGGACAGGAAAGAAAGAAACCACAATCTATTTTACCATCAGTAAATATAAACATTGTAAAAGTGGACAAGCAGATTTTTTGGGTTATGACTATATGCTTTTATGACAAAAATCCCTTACGCAAATATTTCTTTCCTTTTTCTCCCCCTCCCCCCTATTTCTTGGTCCCATAGCACAGTGCCTGATATCTAGTAGATTCTTAAGTAATTGCTTACTTAATATGGAAGAGTATTGTCATGAGTTTATGACACTAGAAATTGAAATGAGAAAATATAATTTCTTGGTCTTGGTACTGGGTTATCTTAATGAGGGGGTTATTAATTTTGCATGGTCTAGTGCTTAAGAGTACAAGTGCTTTGAATTCCAAATGCCTGGCTTCGGATCCAGTGCAATACTTAGCTATGTCCTCGGACACGTGGCTTAACCTCTTTATTCAGACGCACTTTTTTATGGGTATATTGGAAGTATTGAATGATACACTCTTGTCAAAGTGCTTAATATTGTGGCTCACCTTGTGAATGTTTATGATAGCATTGCTTTTATTATGAAAAGAAAAATCCAGAAATAATTCAGATTGTTTAAAATGAAACTGGAATAGGACTAGGTCATAAAGCACAATAATTTTTAGAGTTGCTTTAAAAGACTAGAAGGTTATTGTCACAGATATTTTAAGAATTTGACATGTGGTCATTATTCTCTTGTAAATATAAGAAGTGTTCTGTAAAGTAGTAGGTACATGTAATCCCATTTATATAATTTTTTTTTTGTCTTTTGTCTTTTTTGTTGTTGTTGTTGTTGCTATTTCTTGGGCCGCTCCCGCGGCATATGGAGGTTCCCAGGCTAGGGGTCGAATCGGAGCTAGAGCCACCGGCCTACGCCAGAGCCACAGCAACGCAGGATCCGAGCCGCGTCTGCGACCTACACCACAGCTCACGGCATCGCCGGATCGTTAACCCACTGAGCAAGGGCAGGAATCAAACCCGCAACCTCATGGTTCCTAGTCGGATTCGTTAACCACTGCGCCACGACGGGAACTCCCATACTTTTAAGACTTCATTTTGCATCAGAAGAGAAATGTGCATTATGTTCTGAAGGGTTTGAGCAAATATGTCCTCATTACACGTGAATCTACAAAGAGTCTATTACAGAAAGGTACTCAAGTTGGAAAGAATTATTTGAAATTATTTCTATGTTATTTGTAACTAATACAACTTTAATACAAATGAGAAAGAACTACCTCATCATTACTGAGTAACAGGAAATATCTATACAACAAAACTGCTCTTATTGAGCCCATTTATTTATTTATTTATTTAATTGACTGCACCCACAGTGCATGGTAGTTGCCAGGACAGGGATCCAATCTGAGCCACAGCTTCGGCAATTCCAAATCCTTAACCCACTGCACCAGGCCGGGGATCAAACCCTAACCTCAGCAGACACCCAAGCTGCTGCAGAGACAATGCTGGATCCTTAACCCACTGAGCCACAGCTGGAACTCCTTGAGTCACATTTATAGGAGCTCAGAAGTACTGAGGATGACTACAGCTGCTTACTGTAGTGGAAGCTGTGGTGCAGCACCTGCCTCCTCTCCAGGACTGAAGTTTCTAGTCCTCCGATGCTTTGCAAGGGTTTGCCTCCAGCTCAATAGAGATGCTCCCTTCCTGGGGTGGGGGTGGGCAAAGGATGTGTCTTGGCCTCCCTCCCTATTCCTACCTCCTCAAGAAGCTGGTTACCTCAATAGTGCCAAATTATATACTTATGAACTTTTCTTGATTTAATGACTTTAAGTAAACTATATACTAACCACTAGAAAAGCTGAGGAATTTTGTATACTACTTACTACTCACTTCTGGAGATTTAGTTACATTATTCCTGTTCTTCTAATTAATACTCTAGAACTGTAAATTATGAACCTAAACCTCTGTTTTTTGAGCCAATAATTTAAAGCAATATCTAATTATGTAAAATTAGAAAATTAACATATTTTACTCTGTTACTCTTTACTTCTCTGGTCAGTTACTCCATTTTGTTTCATTTTTTTCTCCTTTTTTTTTTTTAAACACAAGTGTATAAGGACATACACACACATTTACACGTGTATGTTTTTATGTATCACTTTTGCCTCATATGGAAACATTTATTGTATGTATCTGTATGCTATATATATAAATATATATGTTTATATATATATATATATGAAAAATTTGGAGTTCCCATTGTGGCTCAGTGGTTAATGAATCCGACTAGGAACCATGAGGTTGCAGGTTTGATCCCTGGCCTCACTCAATGGGTTGAGGGTCTGGCATTGCTGGTGAGCTGTGGTGTAGGTCGCAGATGCAGCTTGGATTCTGTATTGCTGTGGCTGTGGGGTAGGCCGGTGGCTACAGCTCCTATTAGACCCCTAGCCTGGGAACCTCCATATGCCATGGGTGTGGCCCTAGAAAAGACAAAAACAATAGCTATGTGTATATATATATATATATATATATATATGAAAAATTCATTTTAGGATTTTGATATCTGCCCATAGGTTAATTAGGAAAATTAAAACAATGAATATTACATACTATATTATGACTATGTAAGTTGTATTCATTGCACAACTAAACAAAGAAGTTCGTGACTAGATCTAGAGAGAAGGAAATATAATGCTATATCCTTAAGCCACTATTTAATAGAGAATATTTTCAGTGTTAAGATCAAATGTATTCATCTTTCTCTTACTCAGTATTTGGCTTTATATTTGGACCATGACTTTCTTGTAGAGCTTTTTTTTTCCTCCCCCAAACTTCTGAATGCATTGTTTCTTATGGAACACTTGTTAAGATTTTACATTCTCTAAGAAATGTGCTTAAATCATTGTTCCTAGAGATTTTTATCTTGTTTGTAAAATCTGTCCTACTTTACTGCTATAATCCTGAGGTATAACCTCATTGCCATGTTGGGTTGGTTTCACTATTGGATCTCATTTTTCCCCTTGGATTTATTTCCTCATTTTGCTGGGCTATAACCTTAAGTACTGTTTTCAAAAGGCTCTTGGTGGATAAGTTTTCTGAGTTCTCCCATGTCTGGAAATGGATTTATTTTGTCTACACATTTGTTTGATAGACTAGTCATAAAATTATAAAAGTTCAAATAATTTTTCCTCAGACAAATAATTTGAAAGCATTAATTATTGTCTTTTAGAATTCTGTGTTGTTGTTAATCTGGTTCTTCTTCCTAATGTCACGTTTATCCCTCGTTAGAGACGTTCAGAGCTTTCTCTCTAATCGCAGACCTCCAAAATGTCACCCTAAACAGCTAAGCATGAGCCTTTTGTCATTCATTCTTCTTGACATTTGGTGACTTCTCCATCTGAAAATGGTATATATATATTTTTAACTTTTTCTTTTCTTTCCTTTTCTTTCCTTTAATTCTCTCTGCATTTTCCTTATGGGATGTCTAGTAGACAGATGTTATGCCTTCTGGATCGAGCTTCTGTGTGCTTTAATTTTTCTCTGCTTCATCATTTTGTCTTTTAAATTCCAAGTGATTTATTTTCTGTTATCTTTCAGATGTCTAACTTGGTCTTCAGCCATATCCATTATAAAATTCAATCTCTCTAGTGAATTTTATACTTTAGTAATTACATACATAATTTCCAGGAATCTATTCTTGTTCTCAGATTCCTTTCAAAAACCAAAACCAAAAAACAAAAACAAAAAAGAAATCCGTTCTTATTTTACAAATGTAATAATATTCTCTTTATTGTCTTTGGGGGTAATAACAAATTGGTTAAAATTGGATTAAAATTAGGAGGAAACAAGTTATTTCCACTTATTTGTATTGGTTTTGCAACCCTCACCATTACTGTTTGTTCATCTTGGTCATTCACTTTCCTGGTTGGTTTTCATCCATCGTCAGACAGGAAGACTAATTTGCATAGAAGGTTAGCCCAGGTTTTCTTTGCCATTGACTAACTCTCTTATTAAAAAGCCCTTTCCCTTGAATGGGAAGATGTGCTAGATTAAAAATGCCTTCAAATTCTTTGGTACTCCCTCTCTCAAGAGGTGAGAATCCATGTCTCTATAAAAATAGCTCTTGGATGCAGTTCCTGCTATGGCACAGGGGATTAACGATCTGACGTTGACTCTGTGGTGGCGTGGGTTTGATCCACTGGTTCCGCACAGTGGGTTATGGATCTGGTGTTGCCACAGCTGTGGTGTAGGTTGAAGTTGCAGTTTGGATTTGATCCCTGGCCCAGGAGCTTCCATGTGCTGTCGGTGTGGCTGAAAAAGAAAATAAAAACAAAGAGTAGCTCTAGGAATTCAACCACCAACTGAGAGGAAGCCCAAGCCGCTCTGTGGAGAGGCCTGTATGGAGAGAAACTAAGGCCCCTAGCTGCCAGCCCTGGGCAAGCTCTTAGCCGGAAACCAGCACTTCTTGGCCAGCTGTATTAATGAGTCATGTGGAAGTGAATGCCTCCAACCTCAGCTGAACTGCCCCACTGATGCCATGTGGAGCATAGATGAGTTGTTCCCATCAAGTTCTGCCCCAATGGCTGACTCATAGGAAAATAAGTGCTTATTGCTGTTTTAAATTAAATTTCGGGGTGGTTTGCTATACAGCAATAGATGATAACTTCCATATGCTGCAGGTGTGGCTGTCTATAAGGCCTGCAAAAATGGACAACTTCGATCAATGGAGGAGTTTCCTTTTGAAGTACATAACAGGGAGCAGCAAGGCAAAATCAAGTTCAAGAAAGTGAATGAATTGAGCCAGATGCACACACAAAAATATTATATAACTCAATTTACATAAATTTGCATAACAGATACAATTTATATATAGTGATGGAAATCAAATAGTGATAGAAATCAAATCAATAGTTGCCTGGATATGCAGTGGAGGGACTTTCCAGGGAAAGTCATGAGGAAACTCTGGGGTGATGAAAATGTTCTATATTTTGATCAGGATGGCAGTTACACAAGTGTGTATGTTTGTCAGAACTCATCAAACTCTTAAAAACCAGGTGCATTTTATTGGATGTAAATCACACTTTTATTAGATTGATTTTTAATGTATGATCACTTTTCTCCCATCCTATATATATTCAAGGGCTCCATGCTGCTGAAGTATTACAAACACATCCAAATTCTTTTTCCTGGGATTCCTGGCTCTCCATGGTCTGGCAAATGCATTCTCCATGGCCACTCCGGATTCATCCCGTGCTCATGTTCTCCAGTCTACTCACCTTTTCCAATCATGGATCTTACGTCCTAGAGCTCTCCCCAGTCTCTCTTCAGGAAAGAAGTCTTTCCCACTATCTTTTTTTTTTTTTTTTATTGGCAGCATCTGTGGCACATGGAAGTTCACAGGCTAGGGATCACATTGGAGCTGTAGCTGCAGGCCTGCATCACAGCCACAGCAATATGGGATCCAAGCCACATCTGCGAACCATGCTGCACCTTGTGGCAATGCCAGATCATTTAACCCACTGAGCAAGGCCAGAGATTGAATCCTCATCCTCACAGAGACTATGTCAGGTCATTGACTCACTGAGCCACAACAGGAACTCCCCAGCCATCAATTCTTAATTTCCGAAATCCCCTCTTTTAAGGCCAAGGTCTCAGAGTTCCTCTCATGGCTCAGGGGTAATGAACCCGACTAATAATCATGAGGATGCGGGTTCAATCCCTGACCTCCTTCAGTGGGTTAAGGATCCGGTGTTGCCGTGAACTGTGGTGTAGGTTACAGATTTGGCTCACATCTGGCATTGCTGTGGCTGTGATGTAGGCCAGCAGCTGTAGCTCCCATTTGACCCCTAGCCTGGAAACTTCCATGTGCCGAGGGCGTGGCCCTAAAAAGCAAATAAATAAATAAATAACGCTAAGATCTAATAAAAAATCTTTCTGGGAGTTCCCATTGTGGCTCAGCAGGTTAAGCATACGACTAATATCCATGAGGACAAGGGTTCGATCCCTGGCCTTGCTCAGTGGGTTAAGGATCCAGCATACTGTGAGCTGTGGGCTAGGTCGCAGATGCAGCTTGGATAGGCTGGGGCTGGGGCTGTGGCCTGCAGCTGCAGCTTTCTTATCTGAATTGCCTTTCTCTTTTTGGGTTACCACAAGTTGCTTGCCCCATTCCCTTAGAATGTGTATAGGGATACCTTACATCATAATTAGACTGTCTATATATTTGGTATGTTGAGCATCTCTTCCACTGGATCGAAGCTCCTTGGGACAAGGAAGTTTTCTTGTTCAACTTGTAATTTCAGTAGTTCTTTGCCCATAGTAAATGCTCAATAGAGGCTTGTTAGTTGAATTATTTCACTAGTTCTAAATTATCTTGTTTTAGGATAGACTGCTAATTATGATTATATTTTTCTTTTGTATAGTGATTGTTTTATGTGGCATTTCAAGCTAGCTTTGTTTTAATCTTTGCATATGACTTTTGTATCATACACATTTCTCCACTTTGTAGGGTGCCTTATTCTCATTTTCTTTGCTGTTAGGAGTTAATAATTTTAAAATATTTAATAATAGTGGTATAAAGAGAAGATGAACATAAGTGTTCAATCCATTGTTTTTAACAGAAAGTTCCACTGTAATATCCTAGATATCCCAATTCTGTACAATTATATAAAATGTTCTGTTACTGTGTTATCTTTACAAACCATTTCTCTCTTTGGTGCTTCACTTCCTCATCTATAAAAAGATTGGAATGAACAACATGAACTTTAAAATATTATTTCAGGTTTAACTTTCTAGTGCATTGAGTTCTAGGCAGACAGACTTATTTTTCCAATATTGAGGTTTAATTGTGCACACCTACCGTGATATTGGGGAGAGAAAAGAATGATAGAGATTTAAGAGAGCTTTACATATGTTCTAGCAACAATCCCCATTAGCTGCTTTTGAATGAGATGGGACATCCTGTCTTTTTACAGAGAAAATTCTCTGTCTGTTTTGCACAAAGATCTGATCTTCCTGCAAGGAGCCAAAACAGAGGCTTGGAAACGAAATCATTCTCTCATAATCCCAAATGACCCTACATGTGCTGTGGTGGCTCTAATGTATATGAGGAACTTTTTAGAATGATTTATTTACAGTATACAAAATGGGTAATCTTAAGCGTTCATCAAAATGATTTATAAATAAACACAAGTAGTAACACAAAAATCTACCATCCTAGACCTTGTCTCTCATGTCACTTATCAGTCATTACAACAGTTACTTATTTCTCCACATTTCCAAAACACATGTACCACTTAAACAGTCAGAGGTATAGAACAGTGCTCGTGAGAGTGGAAATCTAGGCATAGCAAGTAGAATACCGTTTCTCTTCTGGTGGGTTGTGTTTTTCTGGGAAGTCATATGTGTACACACACACACACACACACACACACACACGTATAAATATGTAGGGCCACACCCATGACATATGGGAGTTCCCAGGCCAGGGGTCGAATCGGAGTTGCAGCTGCTGACCTACACCATAGCCACAGCAACACAAGATCCAAGCCATGTTTGCAACCCACACCACAGCTCATGGCAATGCTGGATCCTTAACCCACTGAGCAAGGCCAGGGATTGAGTCTGCATCCTCATGGATAATAGTTGGGTTCATTACGACTGAGCCACAATAGGGACTCCAAAAATTATTTTTCAATTAACATTTCATTAAACCTGTTCCCAGTTCAAGGATCTAAGACTGACACTATTAGAAATGATATATTCAGTGTAATACAAGAATGAGGAAGGAAGGAAAAGAACCTTCAGAGAGGGAGGATGGAGGGAGGGAATTCTCCGTGTAACTGTGGAATGAATTGTTTTTCCACTGAAGGCTGAATCTGGGCTCCTCCTGACCTGTAAGGAAAGAGAGGGATCTGCAAGAAAATGCTAACATCCTGGTGCCTGGACTTCAAAGTCAAGAAGCAGAATCAGAACCAAGGCATATTGTTGGAGCTGTGAGAATACTCTGGGGAGAAGGGTTTGCTTGCTAAGCAAGTGTACTGAAAGCACTATTAATATTAATGCTTTGGTTATACAGAAACAAGATCACATTTCTGTACCTCAAAATCCCCTCGAGGCATGTTTTAGCTTGTCTTTCATTTTCCATAGAGATTCATGTTATCAATTTAATATGTAAATGACTCTGGTTTAAAACCTCTGACCTGGAAGAGGTAAAAGGTAAAATGTTAGCCAGTTCCCATTTTGGAAAAGTGAACCTCAGAAGCTAATCTTTGGTTTTCATTTTCTTCAAAATGACACAATGACAAACAAACAACAAGGTCAAAAGGAATCCATCAAATGCATCCATATACATAATTCACTGAGTGTATGGTAGTGACGTGAGACACAGGCATTCTGAAAACTCGCTTTTGCAACTGGAGTTGCAGAGACAAATTAAAATGCCAGAGCAGACATCCGAAGTTCATAACAGATGCTGTTTTGAGCCTGGTGAAGTAAAGCCAACAACCACCATCCTTAGTATCGTTTCAACCAGAATGCCTTATTTTTCTCAGATGCTACTCAAGTATAACCTGACACATACAACAAATTAACAACATTCCCTAAATAAATCAAACTTTTCATTTTCTTCTCTGGAAAGTCTAATGAGATCTATGTAGCAATGATTACATCTTTTGTTATTCTAAACCTCTAAAGGCAAATTGTTTAACACAGAATTGTTCAGTTTTCAGAGTTCAAAACCCATTTTCAAGTGTTTGCTTCAAACCTCAGCAGTAAGGTTCATTATGTGGGTGACTAAGGACACCCTTAGGATGTATTCCCAGGACACCTGGGTTTTATTTGTGAATGTCCTCATGAGATGCCTGTTTTCAGGAGCAGAAGTGCTTTCTAGTGATTATTGAAGAAGTCAAGGAACACCTGCTTTTCCATGCTAAGACTCAGAATTTCCAAGGCAAACAATCACCTTTCATCTCCCATCACATAAAACAAGAGAACTCAGGACCCATTTACACACAGGTGAACAGAAAGGAGTGGCATGGTGAGGATAACTTAATAGCAAAGGGCAAGCTGAGAGCTCTTTCAGTGCTTAGAGATCAATTGCCTTTCACATAAAATGAAGAGGTCATATTTCTAAGCATCTCCTCAACAGCTTCATTGCACCTTTATTTCTACCTTGACTGCACATGCCTTATTGGTTTTCATGGGAGATGATGACATAATTTCCAGAAGAGCCTTACCAGTCAAGGTGTAGGAGACTCAAGGTTTTAGAGGAAATCTGCTTTCAGGAGGAGTGAAATGATATGAGGATCTGTTTCCTTTCCACATGTATCACTGCCTCGAGAGCTTACTGTATTCATTTTATGCATGAGTGCCTTATTTGTTTCATATGAAATACAGCACAAAACTACTGGAGCAAAATCACATTAGGTCTGGAAAAGGATTGGGTCACTAATGCTTTGTCATCAAGGCTCATTGGACACAGATTTTGTGCCACCTTTCATGTATTTATTAAGTGATAAGTATCAAAGGAAGCATATTGGTATGCATGTACAAAGGCATGACATTTGAAATCGGTTAGTAAAGTGACATTCCACTTAAAAGCAAGGCACAGGTGCAGCTGTGTTCTGGGGTGCCTTGAGTGATTGGTTTTTCTCTTCTAGTTTTGACTCTGGCATTGGTGGAAAAGTTAATCTTGGCCAAAGTTTATTGTTTAGGATATTTCTCATGGGTCTAGGCCTAATGGACTACTTACTGCTTTGAATAAAAGGGAGGGACAGGATAGGGTGTGAGGGGTAGGTACAGGTGCTTCTGGATATCTCTGCCTATCTATTGAGATAAACATTATTTTCATATATAGTGTGTATTATTATAACTTTATGTAGTGGTTAATAGCAGATTCAGGTTGCTTTTTTTCCCAACCCTTCAGCTTTAGGCTAATCAATCTCTCTGGTTCTCGGTTACCTAATCATCACACAACTCTACCTTTTTCTGTATTTTATTAATGGAGAAGCTCTAGTACACAGAATTTAATAATTTTCCTGAACTCACACATTTAATGAATGGTAAAGCTGAGGTTTGTACCCAGGTTGTCAATTTCCATGGCCATGATTTTTATACTAGCTTCTATTGCCTTCAATTCATGTAAGCACTTAGAACAGTATCTGGGATTTAGAAAATAAAATCATATATATATATATTAATATATATAGATACATATGAAAATTTGTTATGATGATTCAAACATTTATAGAGCACTATTATATGCCAGTCACTCTGCTGGATGTTGGGAATATAAAAGTGAACCAAAGCTGACATTAGTCCCATGGAGATGATGGTTAATTTGCAGAGAGTGATAATTAAAAAGGAGACAAAAGTCTAATTATAGACTATAATAAAGGCTACAAAGTGAAGATATTTGGAACTCTAGTGGCATATATAACGGGGCAATCTGACACAAACTAAGGAGAAGGGAAAGCTTTCCCCAGAGAAATGATGTTTGAGCTCAAGTTGAGAAATGAATAGACATTAATTGGATAATGTGAATGGATGGTGAAAGAAGTGGTGGTTTTTAAGGGTTACCTTCCAATCAGAAAGAGAAATAGGGAACAGAGCCTACTGGGGAGAACTGAAGATGGCAGGTGTGTTGGGAGTGTCATGGCTAGAGGAGGTGGAGGTATAACATGGGACAGGAGAGGTTGGTAGGGAATGGATATCACAGAATTATGCGGGCAATGTTTGGATTTTTTCTAAGGGTAATGGGAAGTCATTGAAGGGTTTTATACTGAGGGGTAACAGGCTTGACTTATAAAAAGATCATTCTGATATCAAGATATTCACACATTATAGCCCTCCCCCCATGACTCACTCTTCCTCATCCCTTTCTAATAACTTAAAAAAAAAATCAGCTTCTAAAGTTGCCTCTTTTTTTTTTTTTTTCCTCCAGAGTCCACAAACATCCTCTATACAAATTCTTTCCTATCTTCTAGTGAACTCTAAGCGTACGAATTACAACCAGCTTACTCTAAGTGTCAGGGATTTTTTGCTTTTTAGGGCCGCACCTGCGGCACATGGAGGTTCTCAGGCTAGGGGTCCAACTGGAGCTACAGCCGCTGTCCTACACCACAGCCACAGCAACCCAGGATCTGAGCTACTTCTGTGACCTACACCACAGCTCACAGCAATGCCCAATCCTTAACCCACTGAGTGAGGCCAGGGATGGAACCCACAACCTCATGGTTCCTAGTCAGATTCATTTCTGCTGCACTGCAACAGGAACTCTAGGGATTTTTTTTTATTATATCACAACACTGCCATAGCAGTATTGCTGCTGGCTTTAGATGATTTTCTTCCTCTTGCAAAGAATAATTTGTAGGTTTTATTTAAGGTTCTGTATGTAATCCATTTCCCTAATTTCTACATCATTATACTTTGCTAGCCTAATCTTTTCTATTGGTTCAGCTATAATCTTCCTTTTTTTTTTTCCTGCATCCATGGCATGTGGAAGTTCCTGGGCCAGGGATGGAATTTGCACCACAGCAGTGACAGTGCCAGAACTTTGACTCAATGTGCCAAAGGAAACTCTAAATCATCATTCTTTTATCTGACATTTCCTCCCAGGTTTATTGAGATATTATTGACTTAGAACATTACAGAAGTTAAACGTGTGCAGTGTGTTGACTTGATACACTTACATGTTGCAAAATGATAACCACCATGGGTTAGCTGACACTTGCATCACATCATATAATTGCCATTTCTTTTTTTGTGGCAAGGATGTTTAGGATTTGCTCTCTTAGCAACTTGCAAGTATGCAATGTAGTATTGCTAACTAGAATCACTGTGCTGTACATTAGATCCCCAGAACTTTATTCACCTCATAGCTGGGAGTTTGTATTCTTTGACCAACACATCCCCTTTTCCAGACCCAAATATTTTTCTTCATAGTTGCCGGAATATATATTCAGTATTCAGTGGTGAAGAAAAGAGACAGAGTTTCTGTCTTCATGGAACTTAGGTTTAGGTCTCTAGATGACGTTCAGACCTGTTCATCCAGTGGTCTACTGGGCCTATCTCCAGGATCAGTACTTAGAAATGGCACAACATCTTCTTAGCAAGCTTTATTATAATGCTTCTAGATTTCAAACTTCAGAGACTTCTTGGCTGACTCCTTTCCCATGCTGTCTCATTGACTCCTGATCACAAATTCTCTCATTTGATACATTTGGCAAAAGCTTCCTTACTTTGTTCTTCAAATTCTTTCCCTCCTTATTTCTAGAGCTACCATTCTAGTGAATGTTTATTCCCTTGCACTTGGATCACTGCTTTAATAAAGCAGTTGATCTTGTGAACATCTGTGGTCATTCTCTTCTCTAGACTATGATGATCCTTGGATGGTAGGTTCATTTTCTAGATGTACAGTTCTCATATGTCACACTCCTCATGACAACTTTCTGTGGTGTCCATGTTCCCACTGAAAGAAATCCTTGCTCTCCATATGGACACTCTAGACCCAAAGTTTCAGTACAGTTTCCTCCCCCTCAGGTGTCCCACATCTCAGTTAAACTGTATTTCTGCTTTTCTCTGAACACACCTCATGCTTTCTTAATTTTGTGTCTTTTGCTAATGAGGCTCCTTCCATCTGGAATATCTTCCTGAAATATGTCATCTGTCAAATTCTTTCAAGACTCATCCAAAATGCCACCTACTTCATTAAGCTGTTCTTGAGTTCCTCAACCAGATATGTTCACTTTTTTTTTAGCTTGTCAGTAGACAAATAAAAGCTAATAAAAGACAGCTTGTAAACAGGTGTTCATTTAGGCAGCTATTTATTAAACTATTCAATTAAAAGAAAACTCTATACCAGGTACACTTTTTTTTTGTTTCTAGTGTATGTGCTTATCACATTCTATCTTATAATCCTTTAAACTATAAGCTAGATCATCCATCTATTCATCTTACGAATATTTGTAGAGAAAAGAATGAATTATTATTTTTATCTATGCAGAAGATAATACAAAATTTTTACCCGGTAAAAAGGCAACCAAGTAATATTCAGTGAAAAAGAAATGGAGCAAAAGAGATGAGTCCTTGGAAATAAATTAATAAAAGTATTCTGTTATCTTGCAATTTGTGAGCTTATTAAATTTTTGTTAAATTTGTTATTTATCTGATTCTAAATGAGCATTTACTTTGTACCTTTGTACCGCTTATGATATTTTGTTTTTGTTTTTTCCTTAAAAAAAAGGTCTTGAAATTGTGTTGACTTAAGCTCCTCAAAGCCTGGATCTACCCCTGGCTTTCTACCCTTTCCACCGTTAGACCAGTGAGAGGTTACAGTCTTAGGTAAGTGTGTCTGCTCTGTGGATTCAGATTTCCTCTGTTCCAAGCTTCAGGTCAGTGGTTCTCAAACTTGATCATTCGTCAGAATCCCCCGGCCCATCTCCCCAGGGCATCTGGTTCAGGTTGTCTGATCCTGATTTGCATTTCTAACAAGATCCTAAGTGATCCTCAGGCTGCTGCTCCAAGGACACTACTTGGAGAACCACTGCCCACTACTTTGATCCAATGATTCTCAATTTTGGCTTCACAGTGCAAGCACCTGGAAGGGGTTTAAAACTACTGATGCCTGGGGCAAGTCCTTAGTGAGCCTTCTGATTTAATCAGCCTGGGCATGGGATATTTTACAAGTTTTCCAGGTAATTCTAAAATGGAGTCAAGGTTGAGAACCAGTGATACAGACTGTGGGGCAGGAGTTAAGACACTTAGGTAGTAGATCTAAGCTACGCTTTTCAGTATAGCCTCCTCAATAACAAGGGTGGTTTTTTACACATCATTTATTGTGCCCATGGTCTTCCAATGTTGATATATGAAGTCTGTTAACTAAGAAGCCAATGTTATATGAAACAGTGGTACCTCTCATAACACTACCCACAGCTTTTTATATTTTTAAAATACGTCAGTATGTCTATGGAAAATCAGTGATTAATATTTTGAGGTAAAATTTTTGGGGAGGTCATGATAGAATTCATTAAATAGAAGACATTCTGCAAGAATTCAGCAAATGAACAATCTTCCTCTTGGACTAGAATTTGGAGTTTTAGGCTTTTGATTTGTGTACATATCATATGCATATTTTACCCTGTTCTGGTAATGAGAATTAACTTGTGGTTTCCTATTAATGGTTTTTAAATTATAATTTTACCTTCTTAACTAATTCTTTTTTTTTTTGTTGTTGTTGTTGTTGTTGTTATTGGGCTATTTCTTGGGCCGCTCCCGCAGCATATGGAGGTTCCCAGGCTAGGGGTCCAATCGGAGCTGTAGCCACCGGCCTACACCAGAGCCACAGCAACGCGGGATCCCAGCCGCGTCTGCAACCTACACCACAGCTCACGGCAACGCCAGATCGTTAACCCACTGAGCAAGGGCAGGGACGGAACCCGCAACCTCATGGTTTCTAGTCGGATTCGTTAACCACTGCGCCACGACGGGAACTCCATCTTAACTAATTTTTATACCATTTCCCTGTTTGACCTGGCTTGGCAGATCTAAGAAAATGTATTATGATACTTTATTTAATGCTCAATTTATAATTTTTCTCACCAGAAACTAAACCGCTTATGATATTTTCTCTAAAACACATTTATCAGCCTTATCCACTAAAAACCTAAAGGACTGTGGCACCTCTAGACTTCCAGTTAGCAAGGCCCTAAAAGAGCTGGCCCTTGATGATCTAGTGAGCAGTGGATTGAGAATGAAAGTAATTTTTTCCTTTGAATATCTGGGTGCCTCATGGAGATGGGAAGTCTTTAACCACATATTACATCTTTATACTTATTATCATTCCATTTGGAAAAACATGTCACATAGGGCCAAGGAAGATCCAGTTATGCTGTGGATTCTGCTTAAATGAATACCTGATGAAGCGATAAACCCGTTTTAAAATGAATTTGCTGCTCCCATCAATTCTTTGCAACTCTGTTGCAAGCCTGAAAAATGTATCAAATAATGAAACTTGATAATCTGAGTGCTAAGTGCTGCAAGCAATGTCCCAAGCTGTACATATGGTGGGCTCTTTATTATTTAATTCTTAAAAAAAAAAAAATTCTGTGTAGAGGAGTGTTTTTTTCCATCTTCCAGATAATGCATTGAATCTGGCTACACATGAAACCTAAACAAATTATATTGGGTTATTTGGACAAACATATAATTAATTCACATTAAGTACATTGTGACACTGTCATTAATTATGATAGAATAGAAGGAAACGGAAGGAAAAAAATGTCTGATTCTTGAGGCTGACTTTGCCACTGGACAGATAATGCAAGGAGGCCAAGTTTCCAACAGGAGAGTTGTCCTAATTGGCAGTCGAAGGAGCACATCTAGTGAGGTTATCTTCTCTTTCACAGACTTTTGAACTCCATGTGAATAGTCCTTGGGCTGAAGGGCTGTATTTTGATCCAAATTCATTATCGAGGCTGGAAATTCATGCCTCCCAGAAGCACAAATTTTATCCAAGTGCCTCATTTTACCCTGGTGAGAGATTAGCATGTCTCACAGGAGCATTGAAACTAATTGTTACAACAAATTAATTAATGACATGTACAGACGGAGTTATTCCCTTGCATGGAGAGGCCTAGAAAGGCAGCATATATCATTTTACTTAATAATTTAATTATAATGGAATGATTATGATAGCACCTTGTTTCTGTGGGTCTTCAAAAATTGAAGGCCGAGGTGCAATTTTTTTATCGGTGGCTAGGGATGCTTCAACCAACCTTTCAGTGTCAGTCTTCATTTGCTGTTTTCTCTTACCTTCAGAGCAGCTTCCAGATGATAACTACTACTTATCATAATTACTTGTTCATATGACAATGTAGTGTTGACTCTCCAGAGGTAGAAAATGGATTTTTAATTTATTTTTTTCCAGTGATAATGATGAGTTTGTACTGAGTTTGTCATGCTTTCTGACTTCACCCTCTTGTGACTACTGCCGCTACCCCTTCTGATAATGGTGGCCCAATTTTGCGGGGGGAGAACCAGCCCTCACTCATTCCAATCCATCTTATTGGGGTGGTTAATTCCTCTCCTAGGCTCTGGGGGTGGGGCATGTGGACCAGACATGGTAGAAGAGAGTCCAGCATATGCCTAGATACATTAGTTCAGGGATAGATGTGAAATCTGGGATTCTTGCTAGAAATTTCAGAAAAGCAAAGCTTCGTGTCTGTCTTCTGATGTTGCTAAACTGTGTAGGATGGGATTTGAGAGTTCTTGTTGAACCTTGGTGTCATTACTGGGGGAGAGCCTATCTTAGCAAAGTCATCCTGAAAGATGAGGGGGTTATAGATGCCTGAAATTGGAGCACCTGAATCTACCTGTGCCTGAAGCCGATGTCTAGACTCTTAAGAGGTCAAAAATCCCTCTTTTTGTTGGATCAAATTGGGTTTCTATTACTTGCAGCCAAAAGAGTACTCTCATGCACATGTTCTGTGGCCATGATTCTGAGGATATTAAAGGGAAATGTGAAAATAGAGTCCTCTCAAGTTATATCTGTGTAATGAAGAGTCCAGGTCATGGTGTTTTTAGTTGATTTCACTGCATTACAGTCCACATCAATTCTGTCTCAGAGTTCTTGAGACAGGAAGGAGTTCTAAGAATTTCTCACTTTAAAGAGGAAAAACTTAAAAATAAAGAGGAAAAACTTAGAAATTTTGAATGCTTTTATGAGAAATTGGGAATGTTTCTTATTGTCCTCTGCATCTGAATGTGAAGGCTTATTTACAGCCAAGATTGGACCAAGCAGACAAAGAACAAGAGAGATGTAAAAATGCATTTCTTCTTTGTAAGGTTTACAACAGCTTATGCTGTAGAATGCCCAGTCTTTTACAGAAAAGAAAGCTAGACTGGTTGGTGAATGGGGGTAAAATATTTGTAATGATGATTCAATTTAAACTTATCTGTAATTACTTCACTCGGTGCAAAAGAAAGAGTCACATGAGAACAGAGCTGTTAATCCCGGGCTATGGTATATTCAGGTCATTTTCTCTGAGTTTGCTGCTCCCATTCACTAGCTTCTGTAGACTGTTTCATTCTGTGAAGATTTTTTTTTTTTGTTCCTGGCACAATGTTTATCCCCTGGTCATGGAGATCTGAAATAACATGAGAGGGGCTGTTTGAACTGGGATAAAGGTAACCTCCCATTGCCTCTTTCTTGCTATTAGGTTTCAGATTCTGGAATTTAGAAGTCAAAGCTTTTTGAATGGTCAGTGCCCCATTTTTTACTGGCCTCAGTTGTTCAGTGGGTCAGTCGGTAGCAGCTAAGTGGCTAATTGTGTGTAGCGATGAGTGAAGCTAATTAGCTCTGATGGGCATCAAATGTGGCATCTTGGCATCATGAGCACTATCCTCCAAACCCCTGAGTACACTGGATGTAGAGTGACAGCTGAGAAGCTGGCAAGCCCAGCCTTTTGTGTGGTCACAGGGTTCACCCACACAGGTGTCAGAGTGTGTCTGAAAAGAAGCTGAATTTAAAAAACCTCCTTCCGCCTTTCCTCAGCTCCTCTCCTAATATTTGACCAATGAATTAATATCAATAAAATCATCACTTTAAGAAGATGAAGCTCATCTCCCAACTAAGATAAAACATTTTTCCCCTCTATTTTAAGTGTTGACTATGTACAATTGGTGTTGTGCGTTGAGTTGCATCCTCCCCAAATTCATTTGTTGAAGTTCTAATGCCCTGAGTTTCAGAATGTGAATTTATTTGGAGGAGAGGATCTGTACAGAGACAACTGAGTTAAAATGAAGTAATTAGGGCGGGTCCTCATCCAACATGACTGGCATACTTATAAATAGGGGACGTGTGAATACAGACATGTGTAGAGGGAAGACAAAGGGAAGAGACCACAAATCAGGAAGAGAGGCTCTTTGCCTCACAGCGCTCAGAAGGAACCAGTCTTGCTGACACCCAGATTTTTGGACTTCTGATTCCCAGCACTGTCAGACAATAGAAATGTGTTGTTGAAGCCATGCAATTACTGGTGCATTGTTACCACAGTCCCAGCACACTGATTGATAATAGTTGACCAGTATCCAAGGTCTTGGAACTCTGGATATCTCATTTAATCATCCTCTGTGAGGTAGTCATTGCATTTCCATTTAAAACTCAGGAGACTTGTCCATGAGCACAGAGCAATCTAGTAGAAGAGCTTGGTTTATAAACCAGGCATTTGATTCCAAGTCTAGTGAGTTTTCCTCTCCCAAAACACAATTTCAAGAAGCTAAGAGAAATAGATTACTTTTCTAAAAAGGAGGGGGGGCACAAAAAAATTTAAAGGGTCACACAAAAAAAATACTGGTTATAAACATCGATTTAGGTGCCATCCAAATTTAACAAACATTAAATTTGTTAAATGTTTTTTTGTTTCCTTCAGATTTTTTTTGTTCAAGACATAAATCATTATGAATATATTCTTTTGTTTCTCTTTATAGGTGATTCCTTTTCCTCCTCCCTAAAGGCAAACAGAGCCATTAATTTAGTTTATATTCAGTCCATATTTTAATATTCTAACTATTTTTTTCTGGTAAAAATAATTATGCACAAAGTATTGCTGCCATGGAAATCATTGAGCACGTCCCTCGTGTATGTTTGGAAGAATTTTCTTTAGATTAATATAGCTGGAAACCAAAATGATGGGTTATTAATAGGCACTTCTCCATTTTTACTAAATATTGTCAAATTGATCTTCATACCAAATGACATTCCCAGTTATTTGAGAGTTAGTACTTTCCCATAATGTTGATATTGTCAGACTTTATGTTTTTAGCAATCTGATATAATTTAAAAATATGTCATATATATATACACATGTATACATGTATATGTACACCTATACAAATAGATCCATTAACAGCATATAGTATTATTTCCATGTTTTAAAACTGATGTTAAAGGTATTATATTTTATGTATTTTACTGCAACTTGCTTTTTTTACTTAGTGTATTTTTGAGCTTTATCTAAAAGTTGGCTTTATCTAACAGTTGCACTGTTCTAGTTCATTCATTTTCACTGCTATATAATATACTCCTGTGTAAACATAACCCACTTTATTTATGCATTCTCCTCTTGATGAATAATGAGGATATTTCTGATTTTCTGGCCATGGCAGTCAGTATTCTTGTGAATATACTTATACATGTCTCCTCGTACATACATGTGAGGAGAGGATCTACATGCCCTAGGGAAGAAATTGCTCAATTATAGGATAAATGTTAGTTAGCAGTTTAATATAATCATCACCATTATTGTTATTGCACCTTGCCTTTTAAAAACTGTCTTTTTTTGCGGTTTTGAGTTTTCCCAAGCGACGTCCAGAGGGTCCTGGAACTTCGGTGCTCTTGGTATGTGCATCTCAACACGACTTTGTGGCTTTCTGTTCTTTATCATGTGATCTGTATTGCGTGCCATCATCTAGTGCTGACAACTGAATTATTATTATTATTTTTGCTTTTTAGGGCCCCACCCATGGCATATGGAAGTTCCCAGGCTAGGGGTCAAATCAGAGCTGTAGCTGCCAGCCTATGCCACAGCCACAGCAATGCTGAATCCTTAACCCACTGAGCAAGGCCAGGGATCAAACCTGCACCCTCATGAATACTAGTCAGATGGATTCCTTTCCACTGCGCCACAATGGGAATTCCTGAATGTTTTTAATGTGTGTAAAATTAGAGATGAAATAAGATATATGACTTAATAAAAAGTTAAAAAAGAGGTAAATTTATTGTTTTGAAGTGGAAAGGAAGCAGGTGATTTTTAATAGAATATGGTTCTGGAGCAAACTAAGATCCTTTGCAGAATGTTCTGAAATAGTGAATTTAAGGATATGTAAAGGACCCTGGAAGTAGTCATAATGAATCTTAGATGTCCATGGTAAATATTTGTCCATTGATGTAATTTGAATTGGTCTTGGAAGTTGCCTCTGTGATACAATTTGAAAAAATAGGAAGATTTCTTGTTCCTAAATTTCTCCCTGACGATCATAGTGTATTTCCTCATCAGAGATTCATTACTTTGTGCTAAGTTTTGACCTCTCTCTAGAGACATCTTTTAACATTTATTCCATTTATTGTCAAGGGAGCGGGAACATTGTCACCACCAATTTAGGCTAAAGGTTTTCAGAGATGCAGACTCAATACTTCTTGAATATCATGTATGCCACACTCCTCTAGCTACTGTGAACAACAAAAAGATGAAACAAAAGTACTTGTCTTTTGGGAACTCATGGTCCAGTGGAAAAATGGATTGAATGAGATATTGAAATATAATGTAATGAGTGACATTAAAATGTATGAATAAAGCTATCTGGTAGCTTAGAGGAGGAAGCAATGACTGATTCTAAGAGAAATAAGGATACTCTTCAGAGAGGAGGCCACATTTGTGTCTTAGAAAGAACTAGGGGAATGTGCTTGCTAGGAAGAGTTGGGAATGATTCTTTCTATGAATGTGAACACTAAATACAGATATGGAAGGTTAAAATATGGTGAAACAGGCGGGGCTCTGGAGGAAGGGATGGGAGTGTCACAGACAAAGTTCATTTCTTAATTGTCTAGTTGTCTATTCCAGCCAGTTGAGAATCATAAGAAGAATGTTTTATTCCATAACACTAGGTGCTATTCATAGCCTGAGTAAGACCTCAGTGATTTTATTGCATGTATGTATATTTATTGTGTGCTTAGGGTAGAAGGTAACATCTGCCTAGCAGTCTGAGGCTTTAGCCTTAGACCAGTTCCGCCACTTATTAATCATGTAATCCTGTGCAAACCATTTAACTTCTTGGAGCTTCAGTTTCCCCAACATGGTAATGCAATAAATACCAGTTGCTCTGTCACTACAGTGATTTCTTAGGGTAGGAAATTAATAGTATATTTGAGAACACATTGAAAATAGGAAAATGCTACACAAATAGAAACTTAAGTATGAAGTACAAGTTAATGTGTCAGACTAATGCCTGGATGACCAGGGATGATGTGTTGGTAAAGAGTAAGTTTAAGGCACAAGAGCTAGTAGAATGGTTTGGAAGCTTTTGTGTCCCAAAGATGTTTTCTGGATTGCGTTTGACAGGACGAGCGCTCACGTATTCTTCACTTGGTTATCCCAACCTTAGCCCTGTTCCTAATATGCCATTTTGAAAATGAGGATATAAATAGCTGGGGATATGCAAGCTCATACTTAAGAATAGGGAATAGTTTAAGAGAATGACACTGGCCCATGGAGACATCACCTCTGTCTCTGTCTGCCTTTAGTCGTGAGGAAAAATGAGTTGAGCTCTTCTTTCTTTAGCACATTCTTGTTAAATTAGCAGAAACTGGAACCCCCACCCCCCATTATACTACTACCTTTTGGATTTTGAAGAACATGGCATTCCTACTTTCGTTTTTGTATGGGATGCAAAATTAGTGAAAGACTAATAAGTGAAAGCAGTAACCTTGAATTTTGTGAAAGTTAAGGAAAATCAAATGCTGAAGAGTTATACATCTGCAACGGAAATTAGTCCCAATGCACCCCTTCTGCTCTCGGATTCCGGGCGCACCAATAAAATACCAGAAGACATGCAATACAATGAAAATTGGTTCTTTGGGTATCGTAGCATCTTGACTTAGGCTTTAACCTTGGCCTCATGCTTCCTGCGGGGCCTGCTGCTGATGCTGTGTAGATGCTGGAACTATCAAGCAGCACTCAGAAATTTTCATCTGAGTAAAATTAAAAATGAAACCTTCAAAGTCCTATCGATTCTAGACATGTTCTCTATGCATTAAACTCAACCTAATGGACTGAGAAATGAATATTTCAGCATGCATAGATAAGAATTATTTCTATGAGAATCAATTATTCATATGCCCTTTACCCCGCAATATATGTATTTATGTACATGAGTAGATAATACCAAAGCATCCTGTCGAATCTGAGATACCTGAGAATCAGTTTTCATTTGGGCCACTTAGATTATGGTCAACATTAAGCCAACATTAAGCCATCATTAGCTCTTGGCTCTGGACTTCTCTAAAAATATAAGTGACAAGATTTAATGAGCATTTTGACCACTGGGAGCACTGAGAAAGGACTTTAGCATGACTAGAATACAAAAGAACATGTGGCCGCAGAGATTTATGACTCTCTGATCATCACCCCACGTATCCTCATTTGGCTTATTTCTCTGTGTTATAATTGATATTTTCCCAGCTCTATAGTCTGTGCTTGTGTGAGCTTACCTGCTTCATGTCTTTTATGTTCTTAAAACTCCTCACCCTGTATCCCTATCTGCTTCTTGTCCTTGAACTTCAAACTCATATATCCTATGATCTGCTGGATAAAGTTATTTAGAAATCTCGTTATCTGCAATTCAACATAAACTTTAATAGGACTTAATTAAAGTTTAAAATCTTCTTCCTTTAAACCCAACCTGTTCTACCCCTTGTATTTCAGCTCTCACTCAGACCACACTGCTTCCTCCTTTCAGTTCCCATATTTAATTCTCAGGTCTTCATGATTTTACTGCTTAAAGTTAGGTCAGATGGATCTCCTTCTCTTTATCCCTATAAAAAATGCTCTAGAGTAGACCATCATGATCTCTTTAATTGAGTACAGCTGCCCTCCAGCCTGACCTCAGTATAGTGTCCCACCCTTAGATGCATTTTCATGGTGTAGCCAGGATCAGAGTCTTCTCTCCAACTTGCACATTTGACTCTGCATCTCCTCTTGAGAATCTCCCACTGGTTCCCTAACATCTACCAACTGAAGTTTAACTTCTTAAATCTTCATTTATTAATTATTTATTTACTTTGACTGTGCCGGCAGTAGTGGAAGTTCCTGGGCCAGAGACTGAACCTGTGCCACAACAGTGACCTGAGCCATAGCAGTAACAATGCTGGATCCTTAACCTGCTGGGCCATGACGCAACTTCAAGTTTAACTTCTTAATAGGGCTCACAAGACACCTCCCCCACCCAATGACTCAGCCCACACTTGTCCTAATAGCTTCACCTCTCCATCTGTGTGTACTATGAAGTTGCTTGTAACTCACCACACTTGCAGCATTGCCTCCCACCACATGTCCTTGTTTGTGATGTTCCCTTGGCTGCAACAACCTGCTCATCTCTCCACATCCCATTAGCCCTTGTACACCTTTCAGGATTCAGCTGCCACATCTCTTTCTCTAGAAAGCCTTCCCTAAAATCCAATGTGAAGTAATCCTCTTTTATGCTCCATCACATCCTGTGCAAACCTCTATATATTGAAATTTTATTGACAGTTTTGTGTCTCTCCTTCACTAGGCTATAAAGTTTTTTTTTGAGAAATACTATTTTGTATTCATCTTAGTACCCTTAACATGAAGCCTGATGCCTTCCATTTGGTAAATGATTTAAAATGCTTGTTAAATTGTCTTTGAGTTAAATTAATACATTTAATAGTTTTTCATAAGGCTTCTTTGGCTGAGAGTTTTGGTTAATTGGATAGATTATGGAGAAAACCTTGGAGGGATTCTTAATTTAGAAGCTCTTTGTGTCACTTATAGGTTAGAAACAGGTTTTAAGGGCAAGTACTGTGTTAAAGTCCAAAGGAATATACACCAAAGTTTCAGCTTAGTTTTGTAAGATGCTGGTTAAAAGTGTCTGGGAACTGTTTGCACTTCCAGGATTATAGGATTGTTGCTATCCTGCAATAACATGTACTATGAGTTCAATTATTAGAAATGTAAAAAACTTTTTGTGTAAATGATTGGTAATAATTAATGCCCATCGGGTTAAGAAATTTGCAGCCTCTGAGACCCTTCCGGTTTTGGAGTTTTAGGAATTTCTAGAACTCATTCCTAAAGAAAGTCAGAATAAAGATTATTTTAACTGTATTGTACCTGCCAAATTGGACCATCACTTGGTCATGTTGGTTATCTAAAACTGCAAAAACTGAGCCTATCACGTGACCATCTACCACCTTTTTAAAGAAATCCCAAGTACTTTGTATTAATGTGCTCTCTCGGTCATTTTAGTCAGTTTTCTCAGTTAAGAATCTTAAAAGAAGAGGTCAAAAAGTCTAATTTCTCTGAAGAAATGGGAATTTTACATAAAAATAGATAGCACTTTGTCTCTTCTCTTTGCCAAAACTTCATTCTGATGGACCCACTAGCTGAAAGGAGGGATATGCACGTTAACAAGTTTTTTTTTTTTTTTTTAAGATGTCATTTAATAGTCTCCATGGGTCCATTTGTCTGAGATAGGGTAATATGCTTCTTTTTTTAAGTAAATGTGTTTGCTTTGCTAATTGTCCCTTCATTTGGTGGGTTTTGGCACCAAAATGCTGAGCAGCTAGACTTTTAACTTAAGGAACCTATAATGTACATATTCCTGGAAATGAGGAAACATTTTGTGTTTAGAAAGAAGTGGATTTATTTGACACATCAGAATTTTTGATTTGTTTAGAAAGACAACTTACATATTTCTCCTGACATAGAACATCCAGAAGAAGGAAACAAATCATAAAGTTTAGGGGTAAAATTGATTTTGTGTCTTGAGGGTACCTGCAATATTTACTTTATTTTGTTCCTTTATTAGATTTACATCTTATTACATGCCAGACACACTGCTTAATGCCTCATCAACTTATAATCTGGTAGAAGGTACAACTAAAAAGATAATTTATAAATTTCCTGAACAGAGACGTCCAGAGGGCAAGGGAAGGACATTCTGAGGGATCTTAACCTAATCAGAGTGCAAGGCTAATGCTCCCTACAAAATGCCCTTTATGCTGAGGGCTGAGGGCTGGAAAGGAGGAGTTGGGGTGGGGCCGGTTCAGGTGTTCCAGGCAAAAACTACGGAGCACAAAGTTCCTATTGGATGTGGGCCATCCCCTTGGGAAATGGTTAATACTCCCTCTAGTCTCTGATGACCCCAGCTTCAGTGTCCTGATGCTTTTTTCCTTCTCTATTTCTCATCTGACCTTTCAGAACTCACTTGTTGGGGAGTCTTGCCTCTCTTTATAGACTTGTACAAGACTTTACTGACCATTGAAGGGAGATGGTGATGAAGGAAAAATTTGGCTGGAAGTGATGAAATAATATGAAGGACAAGCCCTTTCCTTCAAGACTAGAAACTGGGCTTCACTGCTGGTGATTTTAACATTCACCTCTGCTTCTAAGCAGCTCTCTGCAGGAGTCCAGTACATTCCTAAATTAAAGTATATTAAAATGTAAGTTTATAGAGATTTCCTCTTATTTTTTCCATAATAGCTGATCTTTGAGTGAGATTGAAGATTTTTTAATTTTAGTAATTACATTTTTCCCCCAAAATAAAGGGATGCTGTACTATGAATGAATTTCATGAACAAAATGTTGAATGAAAGATGCCAGCCAGGTTCAAAAGATACCTCTTGTATGATTCTGTTTGGTTTCAAAACAGGTGAAAGTGAGTTGTGCTGTTTGGCAGTTCACTATTTTTGCTGGGGATTATCCTTGGTGGCAGTGAGGGCATTGACTGGAAGGGGGCGCATGGGGATTTGTGAGGTACGAGTGATACACCCTATATATTCCACATTATGAGCATCATACTCTGTGTGCTTTTATGCATGTATAGTGTAAGTCAAAAAGGAGCTTGGAAAAAACATTGTTCACTTACAATGACTCCTTTATATAAAGGAAGAAAGCATTTGGCTTTGCAAACGTGATTCTGACAATTTCTACGGAGTCATTAAGAAGTGGGTCTTGACCATGATCCAGTTTCTTTGATTCAGCTCAATAGACATAAATCAGGTCTCAAAGAAAATTAGTTTGGACAAGATTATTTAGTTCAACCTCAAGTCCGATGATGCTAAGGATGCAATTGCTCAAACTAAGCAGTTTAAAAAATCTGCATCCCATTGTGTCAGAGCAGAGGGTAGGAGAATATGTTTCTAGACTGTATTTTATTGCATGCAGGGTGCATTTCCAACGTGCCCTTTTATTTCTCCAGAAGACAGCTAAAGAAAATTACAGTGCTATATACCCAGTTTACATACAGTGGATTTATATGTCCTAAAATAGAGATTTCATGGTAAACAAAAAAAATTTTTCTGAGTTGACATCATTTCAATAAGGCATATGAGTTTGATGATTGGCCTTCCATTTTCTGAGAGTACAAATCAATGGGTTAGAATATGTGATTACAGATGTATGTTCTGGTTTTACTTTCTTCGGCAAGTGCAAAGGGGGAATGTATCATTGCACACTGCATTGGTGTCATGAAGCCTCGTAATTCTGTGCAATCTTCTATTTTTTAAAAAATTACTTTATGATTTTCAGATGTATTATTTCACAGCTTCGCCACTGTGACCCTGGCCACCCCTACTCACTGCAGGATAGCTGAATGTTTTTTGTGTTTTGTTTTTTTTTAAAGCCATAATCTTTTCACAAAACTATTAAAAGCTGCTTACTCTGGGTTCTGGGTAGCTGGTGGCCTGGCTGCTGATAAAAAGCATGTGCTGGAAGGAAGAAGGTGAGGAATGGAACCCTGGTTGTCTCTGTTCTCATTCCTGAGTGGTGCTGGGATCTCTCCTACTATTATTTCTCTCCAAAGTGTGCCATATAGAGCTGTTCAGTCACTCCTGAGCTGGAAGGTAGAGTGGGTAGCTAAAGCAAACTCAGGCAATTAAGTTAACATTCCTGGGGGCAGAATATTCATCAGGCTGAGAAATAGGTAACTAAATGGTAAGAAGCCCCTGCAACATGGCTGTGTTCTCTGGTGAACTCAAAGTGGCATCCAGCCCAACCAATGGCATAGCAGTGCACTTTACAAAAACAAGTAAAGTGGCTTGCAGACCACTCTCCTCTGACGGCATGTAGGTATCCTCTGTATATCTGCATATCTGGATACCAAGGGGAGTCCTTCTCTGTTCCTTCTTTTTTTTTTTTTTTTTGGCTGCCTCTGTGGCACACAGAAGTCAGGCTACGGACTAGGGAGGGATTGAACCTGCATTACTGAAGTGATAACTGTTGGGTACCTAACACACTGAGCCACATGGGAACTCTGTGGTTTATTTGTTTTTTTTGCTTTTTTTTTTTTTTGTCTCTGTTCCTCTTAGAGCAGAGATGCCCTGCAGGACCACATCAGATAGTAAACAGAGCAGGTAAATGGAAAGTAAGTCCTCTTGAACAGAAACACTTGTGTAGATGCTAAAAAAAAAGCAATCAAACAACCCCCCCAACTATATGTTCATATTAATATTTCACATATTTAAGAAGACATTATTTTCCTTTTTATACCTATATCTCATATTGTCACTGCAATGATTTGGGGTACCATGGCAGCTTGATTTTCATCCCCTCAGCAACTCTCCTTTCCTTGCATTCAGCCTCCCTCTGAAATCAACGTACCACATGAGCCACAAATGCTTAGGGATGGGAAATTAAATCTATGAACAAGCAGAACTAATGAAATGCTTCACAGCAAGGCAAAGGTGGGATAAGAATTACTGTAGGCTAAACAAGCCTGCAATTGTTAGGCACAAAAGTGGGAATGTTCTAACTCTATGGAGAATTAGCAAGTGTGTGATCTTAATGACATAGCCATCAGCCCACCATAATGTCTGTAGCTTGTTACCTTTCTATAGATACATTGTCCTGTACTATTTACACATAGATATGAATACACAGTATGTACCTTAGACATTTTCTACTTGCAGTTTAGAAATCATATGTCTTATATATCCAATAACTGCCAATCTTCTCTGTAAGATGTTGCCTAGCATCTTTTTATTATGTTTATAAAATTATAACACAGGAAACTTCTTTTCTTTTTTTCTTTTTTTTTGTCTTTTTGCTATTTCTTGGGCCGCTCCTGCGGCACATGGAGGTTCCCAGGTTAGGGGTTGAATTGGAGCTGTAGCCACCGGCCTACGCCAGAGCCACAGCAACACAGGATCCGAGCCGCGTCTGCAACCTACACCACAGCTCACAGCAATGCTGGATCCTTAACCCACTGATCAAAGCCGGGGATCGAACCCTCAATCTCATGGTTCCTAGTCGGATTCGTTAACCACTGAGCCACGACAGGAACTCCATGGGAAACTTCTTGACAGCTTGTTTCAAGACTAGTCTTGTGAGTTTACAGAACACATGGTCATCCCCATATTGTCATTTCTGAACATTTGGAAAGGGCTCCTGTCTCCACAGCACATCTCTTGTTTGCTTTCTGATGCTTTAACAGGGACCACATGGTTGAACCTGGTATCAAGTAGGAAGAGTCAATAGGTAAGGTAAAAAATGCAAACACTCTTAATGGATGGCACTACCCAAATCCTACTGAGATACAAGGACAAGTTTTGATAAAAGGAAGTACCCTGGGTACCCCAAATTGGGTAGAGGACAGTGAATTTGACTGGGCTGTAAGCTGACTACAGAGAAAAGGGCAGATGGCAGCAACATAAGTGATTCCTTCATAATATGAAGGTGACCTATATTGGCTTTATTTGCTCAAAGTCCTTGGTTTGGTGTTAGGCACGAATTAACTGACGGATAGATTTCGTTATTAAAAAAGTGGGTACAGTTCCATGGTCAGAGGTGATCAGAAAGTTTACTGTATAAACTGTCCAAGGGAATCAGATACTTCCATCATTTTATCTTGTCTTTTCCTCTTTTAAAACTCACAGTCCAGGAGTTCCCACTGTGGTTCAGTGGAAACGAATCTGAGTAGTATCCATGTGGATGCAGATTAGATCCCTCGCTTGGTTTGTTAAGGATACAGTGTTGCAGTGAGCTCTGGTGTAGGTCACACATGCAGCTTGGATGTGGCGTGGCTGAGGCATAGGCCAGTGGCTATAGCTCCAATTTGACTGCTAGGAACCTGGGAACCTCCATATACCGAGGGGGTGGCCCTCAAAAGACAAAAAATCCAAAACTAACAAAAAAAAAAACACCTCACAGTCCATCTCCCAGGAAGCCTTCCCATAGGCCCAGGATGATGCCTTGCCTTTTGCAAATATTCCAGTATATCTGTTTCTATCTAGAGCACAGCACTCATCTCTCTCTTTTTGTGAACTTGCCTTGCTGTTTGTTCTATCAGGCCATAAGCTCCTGGAAAGCAGGAAAAAAAAAAAATGCCTCTTTGTATTTTAACCATAGTGACTAGTTTACCAGCTGGAACATTATTTATTGACTTATTGAATAAGCTCTTCAATTAGGATGACAGACAAAAGGAAAAGTCTGATGGCATTGATTGGGTCAGCCACAAGACAATAGTGGAGAAGAAACAGGAAACCTAAGCATTTACTGTATTAACATAATGCACTTTAAAACATCAAATTTATTTTTCTGAATTAAAAAAAGGACTGTGTACAGTATAGTATTTTTCTCAAGAGTTCCTGGTCCATCCTGTTTGCATAACAAATTTCAGTGGAGGGATCTGATGAGATTCAGGATGAACTTTTTTGTGATGACTGAAAAGGCCCTCAAAAATGGCGACCTCTGAAATGGCTTTCAAGTCATGAGAAGAGTAGGTGGTTGAAGACAGCTATTGCCTAGATGCTGAATAACCTGTGTGTGGTTTACCCTGAGATGGTAGCTACTAGAAGCCAGAGACGGACCTTTCAACAAGATTAAAGAGATGCTATTAATTGCTATCGATCATGGGTCAACAAATTAAATTGCATCTGCAACTGCATCTCTGAAAGGTCTAAATGAGAAATGCAGTTAATGGGTCTGGCTGACCCAATGTTGTGATTAATTAAAAAGAGAGTGGAACCATAAAACAAACAAAAGCCAAAAAAAAAAAAAATGTAGTGGAACAGGATGGGCATCCTTGGAAATCTCAAATCAAAAGGGTCTCCCAGGACCTAACTTGCCACTTAATCCTGTATATTCTGAAAGGAAAAACAAGAACAAAAACAAAAAACCAGCAAAGGCCCCAGCAGATGGCTAAAATATTCTTTTTTTTTTTAATTTTGAGAAAACTGATGAATAATAATAGGAAAATAAAGCTGACATTATATATTCTGAAGGGGTATGAACAGAGGTGCTAGAAATTTATAAGCAGGCTGTATTCACAATATACAAAAAATTATTTAACCATGATGAGAGATTATTTACCACAAATTAGTAAAGAACTCTGTTATTCTTGCCATTGCACCTTTTGACTTCTATTTCAAGAATATTATGAAAAAGTTTATGACCAGTGGAGGACTTTGGCTCTTCAAATTGTAGTTATTCAAACCAGGATGAAAATAGAATTGGTAAATAGAAACAGAGAGGGCTGCCCTGGAGGCAAACATATCTGAGGTTTATCCTAAATACCTTTGCCATTACCAGCATCATTCAGCACAAAGTCTAAAGTAGAGTATGTGCCACTCCCAAGGAAAGCATGGGTTCCATGTTTTTCATGGTTGTTAATAGCATCAATATCCTTCTAATCACCTAAACCAGAAACAAGGGCTATTTTAATTCTCGAATTCCATTTGATCCTCCATGAAGTCCTATTGCCCCAACCAGTCTGAGGGTCACCACTACCAGATCAGATCCTCATTATTCCTTCCTGAACTCTTGTGGTTGCTTCTTGTTAGCATCCCCACCTCTCTCCCCAGATCCCAACCCATCCTTCATTCTGCTGTCAGAATTGTTATTCCCAGATCTGCATATGGCCATGTCACTCTCTTGTTTATTAATTAACGCACAGTATCAATTAATAAAAAACAAGTGCACTTTCTCAGCATGATTTTCCACCACTTGACAACTATATTTCCTTCCTGGACATGTCTTTCTCTGTGTCCCACCTACCTCCAAATTGACAATCAAATCACACCTGACTACTTATACTCCAAAGATATATTCACTTTTTTTGATATGCTATAAAAATATCATCCCCTAATTCCTGCACAACTTGCACTCAAGCTACATGATCCAAACTCAGGGTTACCTTATCCATGAAATTTCTCTTATCATGTCAACCAGAACCATGCTAGCTAACACATCATATTTTTCTTAGGTTCCAGGCTCTGTTCTAAGTGATGTTGGGGTAATATTCTGTTTAATACTTATAATCCTGATTAAAAGATGTTTTGGCTCCAATTGTGTGAGCCTGAGAAAATCACCCTGAATCTCACTGTTCCAGTCTACAAAATGGGAAAGTAGTTCATGATATCATGATGGGTGAATGGTTAAACACATGAATGTAAATCATCTCATGTAAAGTAGCCAATACAGCTTCTGATGCACAGAAAGGTCTCAAGATGTGGAAGCTGAAGTTTATATCCAGATTCCTCCCTGCCTCACATAACAGTTTTTACAACTCAAACTTAATAAATATAGCTCTTTTAGTAAGTATAGATCTTTAAAAAGGGTTACTACTCAAAGCCATGGAGTAAGGTAAGCACAGGAATTTATGAAGTTAGAATTTGGGCTTCAAAGAACAATGAGTTCAAGATTTTCAAATTGAGGAGTACCTGTTGTGATTCAGCACATTAAGAATACAACATAGTGTCCGTGAGGATGCGGGTTCTATCCCTGGCTTTGCTCAGAGGGTTAAGGATCTGGTGTTGGCAAAAGCTGTGGAATAGGTTGCTGTGGTGTAGTGCTGCAGCTGCAGCTCTGATTTGACCCCTAACCCAATCACATCATCACCACAATTGAAAGTGTTTAGAATAGAAAACAAATTTTGAGTCCTTAAAATTAAGTGAAGGACATTCCTTTAACTCAATGTATTTAACTCTTGCCCTATGAAAGGCACTAAGGCACTAGCTCATCAAAAACACCAAGATGCCTTCTGGATGTATAAGGTCAATCAGGGAGAAGCAGGTGTTCACACCAAACAGAGCAGATTGAGGCTCATTAATAAACCTGTCCCCTCCATTTGAGGTATAAATCCCTTACCAATGGGCGAAGAAAGTATAGGTGAGATTGCCCGCTCAGAGAAAGTGTTTGTCTTTCAACATCATGAAGGTACCTTTCTTTAAAAGAGTAATATTCCTAACACGAACACTGAAACAACCACCCAGGACTCTATCAGAGTTCAGAGCTTTCCCTCCAAGGCTTGGAAGGGTTCTTCTGTGCAACTTGAATCAGAAATGAACTGTAAACAATCTTTTGCGAGGGACATAGGCAGCTGGGGATTGGACACATGGGAAACTGAAAAGCAAGACAGCCTCATCTTGTTTTAAGAAAATGTTGGTGGAGCAGGAGTGTGCATCCATGTGTATGGGGACTCCATGCTGCTGTTTTTCTAGTGGTTGGCTCTTTTCATTCTTCTTCCAACAATGCAGTAAATGATGGCGATTTATAAAGCATTGTTCAGTTTTACTCTGTATTAGGCAGTGCGTTTGTCTCAAGGAGAAGGAAAATAACAGTTTGCTCTTACTCCCTAAGGAAAGCTTATACATGGACAAAGGGCAGCATCCTCTGGGTGCTGGTTATGGGCTCACTCTGGGGCTCTTTGTTGATCCTCAAAGATCAGTTGGTAGAAAGCCTCTTGCCTGTCACTTGCCCTGCTCAGCACCTAGGAGGGGGTTTAACATGCACTTTAAAAGAGTAATTTTCCTCAACATAAACCCTCTAATAACAATAACAAACCTGTGAGTCTGTTGGAGTTCACAATTGTTCAAATCCCTACTGTGGACTTAGGCAGAACAACCAAATGCAATGTTATGGTTGGTTTGGATCATGCAAACACCCCTTTTCCCTCATAGTTTAGAAAATTAAGGAATTTGAATATCAATTGGATATTGATGGTATTAAGAAATTATTAGTTGTGTTAGGTTTGTTACATTACCCCTTTTTTTCAAAGAATTGACTATTGCAAGATGAAGGGATGAAATGATAAGCTTGGTGTTTACTTTAAAACACTCAAGGGAAAAAAATAGATGAAGCATTATGCAAAACCTTGAAAATTATTGTATCTGGGCAATGGGTAAATGGAGGTTCTGTATTCACTTTTCTCAATGTTTGTGTATGTTTGAAAACTTGTACAATAAAAAAAAAAAGTCCGCTTTGCCAGTTAAGATCCTATGACCTTGGGCAGAGCATTTAACCTCTTTGTACTCTGGTTTCTTCAACAGCAAAGCAGAGAAAACAAGAGTCTCTCCCTCATAGCTGTGCTGTGTGGATTAAATGGAATATTGTGGGTTCAGAGCAGAGCACAGGGCCTGCCACAGAGCATGCACTCAATAATTACAGATTATCATTAGTAGTGTGCATGGATACAGGTCAGAGAAATATTTTTCCTATCGCTTACACTCTTCACTGCTGGTTTGAGTTCCTCTCTGATCCCTAAGTCAGCCTTGCCTTGTATTATGAAAAATGAAAATGTACACAGTCAAATGCTAACGGCCGAGCTTAATTTGAATTGAATCTCGCTCTAATGACACATGTATTTTCAGATGATAGAAGTCCCTGAGAATTGGTCATTAAATGATGAGATTAGGGAGAAGGGAGAACTTTAGGAAGGAAAATATACCACAAACAATGTTTGCTGGTTAACACACTTTATATTTAACAAAATAATTTTTTAATAATATATTCTTTTACACATCAAAGATTGTTGCTAGAATCCCCTTTTTATACAGTTTAGTGTTTAGTTTTTTTTTTTTTCTCACTAGTTTTCAGGCACACCATTTTTCAAAGATTTTAGAAACTGAATCGTTTTTGAACAGGCATCAGCCGACAAACAGGATGTTGATCCCTTATTTAAACAGAGCTGTAGTTAAAGCCGAGAACCAAAGGCAGAGGAAAAACGGGGGGCGGGGAGGGGGGGCGTAGAGGTGACAGGGTGGCTGCAAACAAAGCTTTCAGAAGAAAAAAAAAACAAAAACAAAACGACAACAGAGGAGACCAGAACTCTGCTGTTCAGAGTTTGGAAAGAATTTCTCAATGACCTGGGTAGAGGAAGTTGTAAAACGGTTATCAGTTGATGAGAAATTCTGTCACAGTATAGGTTCATCTCTCCCTAAAGGGGGAAAAATGTCAGTGCTACAAAGTCTTAAAGGAAACAGCTTGCAGTGAAACTCTGAGAGGGGGGAAAAAAAAAAATCCAAGGACAACAAAAGAAAATCCCTCTCTCTGGCTGGAGCAGAGGCCACTCAACAGCCTTCATTCTGCAAACTCTGTAGAGAGTTTCTTGATGGATGGATATTTTACTCTGTTCTAGGAAATTCTTGCTGTGACTATCACTGTGCCAAGACTTTGATGCAAAATTTCTGTATCCTGGCTTCCCATTGCTCCCTCCTTTTGTTTTCTAAAAAGGACATAGTACCTCCTTAATAATAGATAGGGTACTATGCTACATGGCTCTATTAATGATGTTTTCTGGGTTTCACACCTTATTCCTGTCATTTATTATTATTATTCTTTCTTTCCAAGAGTGTAGATTTTTGAAGCTGGCAATAGGCAACCTCAGGGCAAAGAAAGCTCTATAATACATCTCTGTCTAGACACACGCTGAAGTGTAGAGTGCCTTTACTTTGGAGTGCAGGCATAAATCATGCAGAATTGTTCATGAATGATTCATGACTGTCTATATGATGTATCCAGGGTGGCAACTGACAAGCACCAACCTTGCTGCAAATTGGTGTTCTAAAGGGAAGGCAGCTTGATGTTCTCCCTCAGATGGCACCAGCCAGGCTATTTGTGTCATAACACTAGCCTGGTGTGCATGAGAAGTGCCAGGTCTGACTCATCAACACATTAATTTTGGAAATGACAACTCTTTCTTGATGACAGGAGGTGCTCCCAAGGAGGAGAGGCTTGACGATTTTAAATGAAAACCCAGTTGATGAGACTAAAGAAATGTGTGTCCTGAGGCTGGACCTGTGGCACAGAAGCATCACCCCCTTTGGATGGGACTGACTTACCCTCTCAGGGCTGCTGATTGTGCCTATCCCAAAGGGCTCAGAGCTCTCACCAAAGCCATAGCCTCAGCCAGACCTTGCCCGGTATGTCCCACTGGTAGGAAATCACTCTATACTGATTATTCTAGGCCACTGGTTCTCAGCCAGGTGAATTTGGCCCCTCCCCCATGCCTTGGGGACATTTGGCAGTGTCCGGAGATACTCTGTTGTTACCATTAGGGTGCTGCTCTTGGCATTTAGTGGCAAGAAGCCCCAAATGCTGCTAAACATCCTAAAAGTGCACAGGACAGCTCCCAACCACAGTTAATTGTCTGGCCCCAAATGCCACTAGTGCTAAGGTTGAGAGGCCTTGTACTGGGATGTGACACTCCCCTGGAGCTGTGGCCAAGCCCCGGTGGGGGTGGAAGCAGAACAGACAAGGACATCGATGATGAAGACAACCTTCAAGTGTCCTCAAGGACCCTCCCCCACTTGCGCCAGGGTTTTCAAAACAGGAGAGTGGAATAAGCAGCTAACTATGCCATGTGGTTTCAGAATTGCTAAATTTGCACTTGAATCGAGGTGGCATCAGATACCCTGTGTGTTTTATTTTTTTTCAGTTACTACACTAGCAGCATTACCAGGGCAACCTTGAGACTCTTCAAAGGTTCACTTTAACTGTTCAGTATCTAATATATACATTTAAAAAAATGTTCAACAATTGGAATTGTATTGTGCAAGACCCACTCTACCCTAATCTGTAGTTTTAATCAGCACTTGAGGTGGAAAGAGTGTCCTGAATCTGTGTTTTAGATGTAGGGCTGAGGGGTCATTACTATGATATAGCAAACACAGTCCTGAACCAGAAAAACTGCCTGTGTATACTACCAGCTCCCAGCCAAATCTGAACTCCAAAGCTGGAAGTGTTCAGAAGGATTCAGATTCACAGTGGGGCTACCTACTGTTCTGGTATTTATCGTGCCGGGTGACAGAGCGGGTTTTAGAGTATGTTTTGTTATAAGCCGGACTTAAATTCAGCATCATGAGAAAGTCTGGTGATTAACACTGCAATTTTGAATACCTGTCTCCCTTTAGATTCTTTAGTCAAGCTCAAGTATTCTTCACCTATTAGTGTTTGATTGGCAGTTTCAAGGTTTTGTGTATGAAATGTGTGGTTTGTAAGAGTTGAATTGTGAGTCCCTGCGTAATGCACCAAGCACCGGGTCCCCTCTCAGCCCAGCAGAGGGTCTGTCTGTGTGTACCTCTCTCTTCTGACCCTGCTGAGCGTTATTCCCTCAAGGGGAGTGATGGATACTTCTGCATCTTCCTAATCAGGAAATGTCCTTACCCCTGACACTGCTTTACCAGAGTTTGACACAACTCACAACCTCACTGGCCCCTCAGACTCTAAAAAGGAAAAAAGTAAATTATTACAAGAGAGAAATGGCATGTTTACAGAAGAGTGAAAATGGAATAAGTCGGTAGATGGTGAGCTGGCGGGCCAGAGGTGTCACCAGAGAAGCCTGTACAAGGCTATTTCTTTCTTTTTGTTCCAGAAATCCGGTTGTCAAGTCACCATCAAGCGTGGATAATTACAAAAGCGGTCTTGATAGCTGTATACTATATATATTTTATATAGCAAGAAAGAAAGAGAGAAATTTCCTCTTAGTAAAATAATCACTTTTGTCAACCCTAAAAGGTTTTGCTGGTGACCCTGTTGGAGCTGGCAGGAGTTTGTTTGTTTGTTCTGTCTCATTTTAAACGTGTGCAGTGTAGAAGCCATAGCATCCTCTCCTAAGAACTTGTCATCAGGTGGGAATCTCTTCTACACAGTCTGCTTGCCTTGGCATTCGCGCTTTGAACACTGAGCAGGCTTCCACCAGTCCCCGTTGTGACAGTGACAGATGTTACATTCATCCACTTTCACTTCAATGCCAGCCGGAATTATCGTAGTTCCTGCAAAGCAGTTTGGACCTGGAATATATACATACCTTGATTAGTTGATTAAATCTGAGCGGCCCCTTTTCTTTCTTCCATCCCCTACCCCAATAAAAAACACCCGACCCCTAAAGCTATGAATGAGTAGGTCAGACCACTCTTAACAGTATATCCTTAAGAAATTTTCTAGTTATCGCCTTTAAATGCAAACATCAGCTTCTATCATCTTTTGCATACCTATTGTCTTTTTTGCACATGGCTTGTATTCCCTATAAGTGTCATGCATTCAAAAGGGAAAAGATCCAATGCTCAAAAAGTCTATCTGTTACTGAGTACATGCAGTTTTCTAAAGTAAGGGTCTATGGACTAAACTATTTGCTTTACGCTCTCCTTGTAAAATCTGCCAAATTGTCCCATGAAACTCAAGTGGAGGTCTAGCACAGTTTGCAGCAGTTGGCAGGACCCCATGGCCCATCCTCTCTCTTCCATGGTGGGTACAAGACAGTGAACTCACTAGCTCCCTGGTTTCAGCACCTCCCTAAGCCCAGTTCCTGGAATCCCCAGCTTGTTTCTTGATAACAATGAATAATTCATGACCAGATGATTTATTCATGTCCTAAACAAGCTTTGTTAGAGGTTCATTTGATTTTTATAAATGGAGTTCCTTTAATCTGCTGGCTATTTTTTTTTTTTTTTTAAGAATGACCCAAAGGGTTGGCTTTTGAAAGTCAGCAGGAATTTCATTTTACTTTCTAGATTCAGGAAAGCTTTACTGAAAATGTCACTTGCTCGTTATATATAAACATTTTTAATATTCACCATTCTCAGTTTTTTTACTTCTTCTCTTTTTCCTACTTCCCTTTTGTTTTCTCTTTTTGTTTGTTTGTTTTCTCTTAACCCTCCCAATGCAGAAATGCTAGTATTTGATATTAGTGATCTTATTTCTCAAATTCAAATGAGATGAAAATTGTTTCCCAAGATGCAGTGGGTTACAGTGGGGTGGTGCAATTTGCTGTTTCTTTGAAACAATTTGGTGTGAGTCTCTGAGGTATGTATATGGATAAAGAGAGGAAGACATGTTCCCTAACTGCAAAGTAACATGGCCACAAGCATCTATATCTGTACCTTACTTTCACTTTCTTACCATTGGGTAAGAATTTATGGGGGTACATTTACCAATAAATAAATAAAATCAGGGGCAATTTGTAGTTCACTTCATAATTGGAATCTTACCTTTATAAAAATGGTAATTATTACATTATAATGTCTATTTCTCAATGCATAACTATTTAGTATGTCATGGCTCTAATCCCCATTATTTGAGAGCTCCTGGAGCTCAGTTGTGCATGTTCTTACCAATGGCATTGGTGCACCTATGCCTTTCTTTCACTTTGGTGCACAGACACCAGGGACATGTGCCTGGGCATGAAGAGCCAGGAGAGTAGGAGGGATATAATGGGTCCATGCTGATAAATAGCTTAGCAAACCGCTTTTGCCCAGGAGGGTGCTTCTTGTTAAGATCTGTGGCCAAGATAAACTCTTGGCCATCTTAATTGCTGATTATATAAGGATCACTTTCTCAATTCCATAAGTCTAAGGGTTTAAGTCACTGTTCAATACACTGAACTGTCTTTGGGACTACAGCACCTCCCTGGGAAAATTCCACACCAAATCATGAATTTGTTCTGCTATCAGAACCAAAGGGGTCTTTAGAGAACTTGGCAAGGAGACTTTCAGAATATAGATGGTTCTCCCATGGCTGCTGTTGGCAGACCTCTCCCAGCTCTGTTAATTCTTGGCTGGAAAGGTGCTGACCAGAGCTACACTAGCTTCAGAAATTGAACTAGATGAACACTACCCGTTAACTACCTACCTATTTCTCCAGAGCCAGCCCAGAGGCGGCAGTGGTTTCTGCCTCGCCTCCTCCCCATATATAACCAACTCTTTTCACCCTAATTGTTCACTTTTAACAGTTTTTTTTCCTAAACAATGGTTCTAAAGCAAAAAATCCCTGAAACTAGTAGCATACGATGTAGAAAGAATTCCCCAGCTTCTTGAGAGGTTCGGAAATGTCAGTAGAATCTTAACTCTGTGTGTGTGTTTATGTGTATGTTTTTACGTGTGTAGAGGCACACTACTGACTCCCAGGGGGTAGGTTCATCTCAGTGGAACAACAAGAGAAAAAGGCAGGCAGGGATCTTGGTAAAAAGAGATTTCTGGGAGTTCCTGTTGTAGCTCAGTGGATTATGAACCCAACTATTATCCATGAGGATTTGGGTTCAATCTCTGGCCTCACTTAGTGGGTTAAGGATCTGGGTTTGCCGTGAGTTGCAGTGTAGGCTGCAGAGGTGGCTCAGATCTGGCATTCCTGTGGCTGTAGTGTAGGCTGGTGGCTACAGATATGCTGTGGGTATGGCCCTAAAAGGACAAAAAAAAAAAAAAAAAAGGAGAGAGAGAGACTTCTGATAAGTCATTGTGCTTACCTTAAAGAGAGATTTTACTGGACCTTTGGTTTTCATATCTGGCCCTTTTGGCATATGTTGGTATCATACAATGGTCAGCATGTATTTGATCAAGCTCTATAACATCATTTCTTAAGAATTGGTGGGAATGTAAATTGGTACAACCACTATGGAAAACAGTATGTGGAGATATCTCAGAAAATTAAATATAGAACTGCCATATGACCTAGAAATCCCACTCCTGTGCATATACCTGAACAAAACTTTCCTTGAAAAAGATACGTGCACCCCTATGTTCACTGCAGCACTGTTCACAATAGCCAAGACATGGAAACAACTTGACAGACAAATGGATTAAGGAGATGTGGTATATATACACAGTGGAATACTACTCAGCCATAAAAAGAACAAAATAATGCCATTTGCAGTAACATGGATGGAACTAGAGACTCTCTTACTAAGTAAAGTAAGTCTGAAAGAGAAAGACAAATACCACAGGATATCACTAATATCTGGAATCTAATACATGGCACAAACGAGACTTTCTACAGAAAAGAAACAAACTCATGGACTTGGAGAACAGACCTGTGGTTGCCAAGGGGGAAGGGGATGGGGTGGGATGGGCTGGGAGTTTGGGGTTAGTAGATGCAAACTATTGCATTTGGAAGGGATAAGCAATGAGATCTTGCTGTGTAGCACTGGAAACTATATCTAATCATTTGTGATGAAGCATGATGGACGATAATGTGAGAAAAATAATCTATATTTATATATGACTGGGTCACTTTACAGCAGAAATTGACAGAACAATGTAAATTAACTATAATAGAAAAAATAAAGGCCTGAAAAAAAAAAAGAGTTGTTTTGAACTCCTGCACTCAGCTCAGGAAATATTCATTTACGTTGATTGACAAAATGCATAGAAAAATCCTTAGCACCTTGCCAGGATTGACCAAAGTCTCTGCCTGTAAGTAATATAGTAACCTCTGGACAGTCTACTTGGCAGCCAGAGGTATTTTACCGAATCAAAAACTCCTGCTTGATTTCATTAACAGTGATTTTATTAGCACCCGTTTGAGAACTTCAGGTGTAAATAAGCAAGCCTCAAGTTTGCTGCTAATAGCCTTATCTGATTAAAAGTAGTTTAGATAATTGTCAAGGAAAATCATTGACACTATTTGAAATTACTGTGGTCTTGGCCCTTTCTCCTTGATATTGGTGACAATAAATTCTAATTTGCTTTGAGTATGTGAGTGTCCTACATGAATTCTTTTTGGAGGAAATCTATGCTATTGTCTACTTTATTCCTTTAGTTGGGAGCTGCTTTCCTTTTGTCTTGGTTTATGTGAAAGAATAAGTTGCTTAGAACAGTGAACTCAGTGTGGCAAAAGCAACAAATTTTAATGCCAAAGACTTGGAGAGAGTCCAGAGGGGAGCCGTGAAAATGATTACACTGAAGCCTGGCAAATAGGACCTCTGAGAAAAGGTTAAAGGGATTGGAATTATTTAATCTAGAGAGAATATGAGGTATAACTCAGTAATTCTCAGGGAATGAAAGTTTATTATGTGAAGAATGGTGACCAATTGTTCTCTCTCCCTTCTGACACCTAAAGTAAAAGGAAATGGAGATGCATCGACTCTCAAGGGATTGGAAACACACCTACACACATCAATTACTCAGAGAGTTGAGAATTGAGTGTGGTATTTGCCAATAGTGTGGTGAGGTCTTCTTTCTCAGAGATCTTTAAGAACATAAGAGGTCTCACCTGACAGGTAGATGGATATCGTCGGCTCCTTGAAAACAGGAACTGAATATTTGTTATTTCCTATGGGCCAGCCCCACTACTGTGTCTTGAAAATATTACATACTCAGTATATGTTTCTTAACTGAATGAAATAGTATGAACTAGCTAGTTATATACTGGAGGCAAAATTATTTTATGAAGCTATAGATCCGGCCTTGCATGTATTAGGCCTAGCTCTAGGAATATAGAAATATTTGTTAATTACTGGAAATTCATAGTGATAATTTCTTGACCACTTCATGCCGGGAATTTATCTCATTTAATCTTCCCAAAGGACCATGTAAGATGTACATTCCTATCCTGAGGATACTGAGCCTCAAAAATAAGAAATAACTTGCCTCAGATCACATATCCAGGGAACTCAAGTCTGACTTTTAGGAAAAGAGGCAGAGTCCAAGAGTGTATTTCTAGGTTCCTTTGTCCAAATCCAGAACTTTTGATCCAAATTTAGAAGCCCAGTTGGCTTTAGTATTGAGAATGCATATTGAGGTAAGAAATTTGATGGCTAAAAAGAAGTGAGACCATTTTTCTATAGGTCTTTATCAGATATGCTAGTTTTATACTGTATACCCATATGGTCTCTAGAAAACATAATTGATCTAAAAACTAAATGAAATTCCTCAGGGAGAGGATACATGGGAACTGAGGCTTTGGCTTTCCTTTGGGTAACAGTGAAGTTCCCACTGGTACTGGAAGTAGATAGACTAAGAAGCAGAGTACTTCTTGAAGACCTCAGACTACTGACTCAGGAGACCTGGTTCAAGCTGTGGTTCCATGATTGGCAAGCACCCTGTAACCCAAATGTAGATGGGAGCCCATATGGTCCAGTCTCAGAAAAGATTCATAGCTTTGAAAATGCAATAAAATTGGAAATGTAATTCAAATCTTTACTGGGAGTTGGAACACACGGAAAAAACAGGCTAGGAATTCTCATATGTAACAAAATTTCCATGAAACACATAATTTTCTTTGTTATTCTGTATTTCTCTAGGCACCTATTTTTGCCCACCTAAAAAATAAAAACTGGTTTGCAATTTTTAAACAATAGATATTTTTCATAAGAAATCTCATAAGGAAGACCAATATAAGAAATACTTAAAAGCCGAACATTTCTGGTGAGGTGGCCATGGGGAGCCTCAAGCTCTATCATTTCAGCAGGATTTTTCCCCAACCTCCTACCACAACCTTGCAGAAGTAACCCATGAGGCATCTGTGTAGAATACCTAGTGATCAGAGAAAAAGCATTTGGAATAATCTCCTCCAGCTTCAGTAATCGAAGAAACCAGAAAAAATTACAAGCAATTCTGTCATATTTGTGGTTGTAAGAACTGAGCCAATTTGCTGAGCCATTGAAGTTCTCTTTCTTGGTGAGTCCTGAAATTTCCCTCATAAGGAGTGCATCAAAACTACATGGAAAAGAAAATCTGTAGCTACTTGGATTATACTTCCTACAGATTCATGTTTGCCTGCAATCTTAAATATTATATAAGTTGTGTGAAGGGACAAATTCGTAACCTGAAATCAATGCTCTGAAGGTGACAATCACAAAGCTGTGGAAGGTCGTAACAGAGAACTTGACCTATGGGTTTGTGAAAAGATTTGAGTTGTGTGTGCGTGTGCACTCACATGCACGTGTGTGTGTGTGTGTGTGTGTGTGTGTGTGCAGGGAGAGGAGGAAGGTGAAAAGCCAGTGGGGTTAGAATGATGAAGGTACTGAGAAGTGGCTAGGAAAACAGTGACGTTCTGGAGCTAGAGGCTCACACTGGCTTGCAAGAGCCAGTTGTTAAATATTCAGGAATTTTATAACCTTGTTGACATTATTTTGGTGCTTGAAATTGACATATGAGATGTATTTATGCCACTAAAATCATCACATGCTACAAATCAGGATTTTAATTGCCCCTTCCCCCTGCTGAGAGCCAAAGGATATAATCATTTATATCACTAGGGTTAGGGCCCAGGATTCAGGGCCTTATTGGTCATGTTAAAAGGTGTTGTTTCTCACTCTAAAAACAATGGGATGCCACTGAAGTATTTAGGTAGGTGTCTGCATGCACACAGCATCTGTGTATATACATGAACATGTATAATCATCATGTAAAGACTAATTCCATAAACTGCACCAGTCTCACTCTACGTCTTGTCCATAATGCACCCCTCATGGGACTACACGTGATATATCTTGATGGATGGACTTTGAGATTGCAGACAACAACTGGAACCCTCACAGGGCCTGGTACTGTGTGATGGCAAAAGCACATTGCTTTCTCTTTTGCTCTGAGGCATTAAATGTATCTGCTGAAATGCTGGAGTAATATTAAATTAGCGCCAGCAATTAACACATTGGTTTGAATTAATGGATCAGATTATTCCTTATAGAAAGTAAGGTCCTAAGGGAAAAGGCACCGGGAAATGAGCAATTTGATCCGGGGAAAGAAGGAAAAGGGCTGGAGCCAGGTGGGAAGGTAATTTCTAGGAGGATGGTTTAGTTGGAGTCTCTTAGGGACAAAGATCATGTTTAATCTGATGGAGATATTGGGCTGTTTGAGGACTTGAGGGAATCCTATCAGTCAAGAAACAAACCTATCCTGGAGAATTTAAGCATAAAAAAGGCACTAATTAAAGGAAGTTGTATTTAGAGAATATACAGAATAGCCAAAAGAACCAAGCTTGGAGGTAATACAATCAGGAGCAAGGGCCAAAATCATGCCTCAGATCTGACTCAGTGAAAGCACACCCTGGATGTAGGTACAGCAGCCAGGCTCCATCAATATTACCAACCCAGGACTCTGGCTGCTGTTGTGGGGGATCATGGACACAGCTGGCTTTCTGACAAGTCCTGCCAAGATGGAGATTGTGTAGTCCCTCTTGAAATCACTAGCTGTCAGTGGAAAGTGTGCAGTGAGTGAACCTGGATACAGAGCCTAGTCAAGTTCCCGCACTCTAGCTGCAAGAGAGGCTCGAACATGGGTACCTAGCATTTATGGCTTCTCTAGGGAGAGAGAGGCTTTCTTCATATATAGAAGATTCCTCTATCATAGGAATAAGGCATTTGTTCATTTCTGATGCTAAGACAGGGAGGAGGAGTGATCAGTGAGGGCAGATTTCATTGGCTTCAATTTTTTTTTTTTTCTGGGGCTACCTGCCAGTATGCTTGTCTAGTAATCACATAACAAAATAAATATTCATTCAGGACAAGACTGCTCTAAGCATGAGATACAGCTGTTAAGAAGACAGAGTTTCTGCCTTTGGGGAGTTGACATTCTAGTGGAATAAATCGGACAAAAAGCAGAAAAAACAACAGGGCATTTCCGGTCATTCTCTGCTATGAAGAAAATAAACAAGACATCATAGTTGAAGGCCTAGACTCAGAGAGGGAACATTCTTTAGAGTTTATAGAATATGTTTATATATGCATTCTCATTTCATATTCACCGTAACACTGTAAGGTGTTACTATGAATCTCACACATGTGAGGAAAGTAAAGTTTAGCGAGATAAAAGGACCTGATGAAAGGTGACTAAACAATTGGAGAGCTTAAATTTCAACCTTCCTCTTCTGACTTCTTTTCTTCAGGAGAGTCTTTTTATTTATTCTTTTCTCTTCTCTTTCCTATTCACTTTATTTTATTTTATTTTTTCCCTTTTCTGCTATACCCACAACATATGGAAGTTCCTTGAGCCAGGGACTGAATCTGAGCTGGAGGGATTGAATCTGAGCTGGAGTTTCAACTTATGCCACAGCTGCAGTAAAGCCAGATCCTTAACCCACTGTGCCGCAGCAGCAAAAGTCCAGGGACGGTCTTTCTTTTATCTACTCCAGCGTCAGGCAGAATCGTATTCTCCCCTCTTCCAGATTCTCCAGGTTTCTCTTGTAGATGCTCTTGTGAGAACCAGATCCAGGTGGCAGCACTGAATTCAGTGAACCTTTTTGGAGTTCTCTTTAAGAATTTTCATGCACGACCTTATTTCTTCCTCACATGCGCTGCAATTTTCTCTGTTGTACAGGTGAGACAAGGAGACATAGGCATGTCACGTGACTTTCTCAAAGTCTCACAGCTAGTGAATGATTGAGCTGGGACCCAGAGCCACTTTTCTGTGCTCTGTCCCAGAAGTCAATCTTCCTGTGAGTTGGAACTACTTTTCATTTTAATACCACCCAGCTGGATTTGAGGGAAAAGACTAGGATGTTTAAACTCCTGTTTAAGTGCGTGTAGGGGGTAGGGGCATGTGCTCACACGATGGTAAAGGGGTTATTGGAAAGGGGGAGGTCTGGCTATAAAATCCCTGTGGGGTGGGCAACGGAGTCCCTGCAGGAGTATTATTTAGCCTCTTCTCCTTTAGTGCAGAGCCGGGATTGCTCTCCAGAGGCAGACATGGCTGAGAAAGCAGTGTGGCTCTAGCGACCTTCTCAGAAGGCCGCCAGGCTTGTGCTGAGATCTCTCAGCAGGAGATGCCTTGTTCTTGTTGCTTGTTGACCTGAATCTCCTTTACAGCCAAGCCTCTTCCTTCTCAGCTGCTTGGAAAGCTAGGCTGCTGGTCGTGACCATTTTATAGATGTTTCCAGATTATAAATCAGTATGGCGTCCCTGAAAATCCTCCTTCTGACAACTTCATATTGCTTAATAGTCCTTTTTTGCGTATTGCAATTTCTGGCCTTGATTTGAAAATTTATTACTGATGCTCGGTGTCTTTTAGAAATTGGCTGTAAACGATCTTCCTGCTGCATAAATGAGGCAGATTCCTATTGTGTAAGGCCATAAACATCCTATATTTATTTGGCAGGGCATCTCAATCATTGTTTCAGCAAATAGTAGGCTTCTAGGCAGCAGTCTGGGGTTGAATTGGATTGGATTATGTTCGTCCTTTTAACTGATTTTAATTCTCTGCATCACGAAGTCTGATAGATGCTATTATTGTGCAATGGAAAAGCAAATAGGCTTTCGATCAGGTGAGCCCATTTCCGACTATTAAAATCTTGGAGAAAATGTTTCTAAAAACCATAATTAGAGCTGATTGCAGCTAAAATTGAACTAAGGGACTGAACCCTCCCTAGGAACACATTCCATTGGCCTTTTTAGGCCTGGACAGAGAGCAGTGACAAGACTCCAGGTCCTGGAGGCATCTTCCGGACTAGAGAAGGTGGTGCTGCTCTCTACCTGCTTTTAGTCCCTCATTCCTACAGTACTTTCCAACCATTTGATTAAACCCGAGAATAAAAAGCTTCCGCAGATTAAGGTGGCAAGATTCAAGAAGGATTGTTTTCTCAGAAGCTGCCCTAGAGGTGTCTGTTAATCATTTTACTTGAAAATTCAATATTGCCAAACTCCCACACAAATTTCAGTGTGAGGGCTCCAGAGAGTTTTCTGGCCCTTAAGTATGTAAGATTTATAGCCTGGTGCATCAATTAAGCAAAATGCAAAGACCAGAGCAGAGGGAGGAAGGATGAGGTCAGGCTACACAATAGAGGTGAAGGTTGGCTACTCCTTTTCTAATTTCAGGCAAATCAGCAGCTGTGAGACTCTGTGTTCGCCTGTCCTATACATCCACTCTCACCTTCACAAGGGTGTGTGTTGTCAGAAAATGGCTTGGTTTGCTGTTGTATCAAATACTACCTGCTTAATTTTTGCTTCAAATGATGAAATTGACTCAGCTCAATTTCCAACCTGATCCCAGATGACCCCCACCCTTGTTAGAACTTTCAGGGATTTTCAAACCACTTTCCTGGTTCTTCTGAGCAGTCCTAAAGGTAGGAAGAGCTGTTATTACTCTACCCACCTTATAGCTGAGGGCCCTGAGGTTCAAATAGAGGACATGAGTTGGTTCTCTATGTACTTATTTCCCAGGTGATGTGCTTTATTTTCAGGTGAGCATATAGGACTCTGGAGTCGTAGTGTCCACATTTCTGTCCTTCTTCCATTTATTGGAGTTATGATCTCAATGTCCTCAGCCATAAAGTGGGAATAATATTGAAATAATAGAATATTTACCTGAAGGAGATTCTGAAGAAGGAAATGAATCAACATAGGTATTTAGACCAGTGCCTATCATGAACTAACAATAAATGTTAGTTGTTGGTATTTATTATTCTGATTATTATTAAGTTATGACCTATGCTGCTTGGGGATAAGCTATAGATTCTAGGACCTTTGATTCCTGGTCTAATTTTTCTTTTTTTAATTTTAAAATGTCAGGAAATTAATCTTGTTAATGTCATTTAATATTTTTTTGCAAAGTGAGTAGAGGAACAACAGTAAAAAATCATTCTCCTGTGGATTTCCCCCATCCTTGTTTACCATTTACCAGGAAGCCAGATGGGTGAAGAGAACACCTGAGTAGCGAGAATATGATTGGGGAGAGTTAAGGGGAGATAAATTAGACTGAACCAGTTGTTGACTGTGGAAGAATTCATTAGGGAGTTGATTAAAAATGATTTGCTTGGACTGCTAATAACAACTGGCTTAACCTGTTGGAAAGAAAGAGCCCAGATGTGGTGGGAGAACATCTAAGATAAAGGCTAACAAAGAGATTGCAAGCTAATTTAAAGAGTAAGCAATGATAGCTAGCAGTCGATTGATTGCTCTATCCAGAGTTTTTTTTTCTCCTTTACAGCAGTTTTCATAGTGCTTAAAAAAACACACACATACAGAAAAAGTATAATGTGTAATGCCCAGCAATAACAGAAATATTAAATGAATCATGGTGCCCCCCTCCTTAGACTCTTCTCCATTCATTGAAAAGAATGAATTATAACATCAAGCTGATTTGCAGAGATTTTCATGAGTTATTATTGAATAGGAAAGGAATTATGCAGAGGAGTGGGTATAATGTCCTATTTTAATAAAACAAATATAAACAAACAAGCTTCTCTGTTTATATTTGTATAGGATTATATGAGGGTGGAGGAAAAATAAAGAAGCGTTAATACGATGTTGTTAATGTGGATTATCTTGCTGGCAGAAGGAATTGCTAATGAGGGAGGAGATGGGGATAGGACAAAGTGACAGGAGAAAAATCAGTGCATCATGATATGTTGGTATTTGGTTCTGTGTTTAAAATAGAGAATTCTTAAACTGGCAGGCATTTTAAAATCATTGTCCACATGTAATACTGCAATTATTTAACATCTGTTATGACATTGATAATGTGTCTGACATTCAGACATATCCGTGTTTTTTTTTTTTTTTTTGTCTTTTTAAGGCTGCACCTGTGGCATATGGAGGTTCCCAGGCTAGGGGTTGAATTGGAGCTGTAGCCATTGGCCTATACCACAGCTACACCAAGGTGGGACACAAGCCATGTCTGTGACCTCCACCACAGCTCACTGCAATGCTGGTGAGCTTAACCCACTGAGCGGGGCCAGGTATTGAACCTGCATCCTCATGGATCCTAGTCAGATTCGTTTCCACTGCGCCACGAAGGGAACTCCCAGACACATCTTAGAACTAAGAAAGTGTAGTGAATGTCATAGAAATGGGCAGACCAAGCAGAACCCTCAATGCCCCCATTTCCTTGAATCTAAAGGTCAGTGGCCACACTGTCCATCATAGAAGCCACTAACTTTGTGTGCCTTTGCAGTACTTTAGATGCAGCTCGTCCAAAATGAGATGTACTATAAGTGTCAAAAACAGACACAGAATGCATAAGTTTCTTGAATTCTTTGTAATATCTTGATATATCTTAGAATATATGAGAATAAGAGTAAAATCACTCATTACTAATTTTTATATCAAGTACATGTTGGGTGACAATATTTTGAACATACTGGGTTAACTAAAACGTTATTAAAATGTCATCTTCTTTTTTCTAATGTGGCTTTTTTAGAAAATTTCATTTTAGAAAATTAACTTAATTTGAAACTAAGTTTAGAGAATTTAGAAATCAGTGTGTGGCTCATATGATATTTCTATTGGACAGTGCAAGCCTCAAGGAATTACCAACGGATGAATAGGTGTTAGGAGTGGCCGAGAGAAAACTAATTTGTATATTATTTGGTAAGAAGGAGGGCTAGGTGTCCTAGGAAAAGGACTAACTTTAAGACAGGGGCTCTCAAAGCATGGGCCCTCAAGCAACAGCATCAGAATCACTGGGAACATGTTTGAAAGGCAAATTCCAAACCCTACCAGACATCTACTGATCACAATTTCTGGGTATGGCACCCAGTGATCTGTGTTTCTGTATTTTAATAAAGATTCCAGGCAATTCTGATGCAGGTTAAAATTTGAGAACCAGTGCTTTAGGATAAGGCAGAGCTTGGTATAAAAACCGTAGAAGATAGCATAGTTAGTCTGGATTTTAGAAGATACCTCAAAATAGACTAAGCTTTCCACACCACAATGAATTCAGCCTGCTACATAGGCTTTTAGCAATGGGTCATTCTTGAGGAGAAATTGTGAGTGAGGAAATGGTGGTTAAATGGTTCAATTACTTTCAAGTTTCAGCATCAGACTCTGAGCTGTCATTACTGTGTTTCTTTGATAAGTGTAATTTTTACCCACATGATGGCTTTGAGAATCAAAGAGTCATATGTGAAACTTGACATTTGAAACCATTAGGATGCTTTAATGACCTCACTTTCCAAAAACAAGTTTTTTATCACTGGAAAGAAAATAATATATATTTTTCTTTGGGATAGAAACAGGTTAGAAGAGATACTATTCAGTTTTATCTAAATTTCATATAAAAGATATAATTTCTTGAAGCAACAAACTTTCTACCTCTGACAGTGAATTTAGTATCATCTTTAAAGCTGCCGACTTCATTTATGAAAAAATTGCAAAACTATTTCATTTCCTTAAAATGCTTGAGTGAATACACTAGAATGGAAATTATATCCTCACTGAGGGAAAGGGGTGTGGGACGTGGGATAAGCTTATCAATGAAATGCTATCAACACACACAATATTTGCACATTGTTTCATAATGGGGAGGAAAAAGAAAACTTTCCATTTTCATTTTCTGTGTTTAAAAGGTGATATGCAGGTTATTTCCTTAGTAGATCATATGGCCAAAAATGCCCTGCTGATATTTGCATGATTTTCGTGGTAATGAATTGTTAGACATGCCCTTGGTAAATTAAGTAACAAAGTGACATTTTCTTTAATGTTCATCCAACAATGCCTGTAGACAGCTAATAACTATGACACAGAAATGATGAGAAAATTAGTAATAATAGTCCACAAACTGTATACCAAGTCTAATCTATAAATAAAATCTTGACTAGGCAAACATATTTCCTTTCCATATGGATGTGGCAAAAGTAGGTATCGAACATAAATAACAAAGGGATAAAATTTCTGAAAAAACAGTAAACATGCTAAGGTTATTTAATTTAGTCTGGAAGTCAGAGAAGGGCACCTTGAGGAAGTGATAGGTGATAATGGGAGGGAGGCATCAAAGTAGCTATAGGTGAGCATCTTCCAAGTGCAATAAAAGCTTGGCATCTAGGGGAGCATTTCAGGTACTACAGAGCAGGGAGCCAGTGGAAGGCGGATCAAAGATAAAAGCAGAGACATAAGTAGGAGCTAGTTTCTAATATTTTTGAAGAACTACATGTGGGGGTTTGGAGTGCATCTAAAGGGCAGTTGAAACTATGACATCACCAGATTTACTTTTTAAGTAGATTATGCTGGCTTCAGTGTAAATAATGAGCTGGAGCAGAGGTGAGGGCCCTGCTGCAGGAAGTAGACCAATGTAATCAATTCTTGCATCAGTCCAGGCAAAGCTAATCATGGGCTAGACCAGGCGGTGGCCATGGGAACGGAGAGAAGTGAGTGAATGTGAGATATAGTTAGGAGGTTGAATCAACATGAGTTGGTGGTAAAGTGGAATAAGATAGAAGATGTTCCTCAGATTCCTGAATTAAGCAAAGATACAGGACAGTGATGAAAGAGTGGGATTTGGGGGAAAGGGAAGGCAGCTAGTGTTAGAAACATTGAGCTTATGAACACACAAGTCACCTAGGTGGAGATGAATAGTGGGACAGAATTGACTGGGCTGGGCACAGCGAGTTGGGTGTCCCTGGCAAGCCAGTAGTAACTGAAGCCGGGGGGTGCATGAGGGGTTCTTGGAGCATTTAGTGTAGGGCAAGAGGAAAGAGGGCCTGGGACAGAAGATGGGAGAGTTGGGGCCAAATAAGGTGATTAACAAGAAGTCTCCAAAGGTGGTGGTGGTGGGGATTAGCTGTACATGGTGTCAAAAGAGCAAAGGAAAGGAAACATTTCTGGTGGGGGCAGTGACAACAGAGTTGAATGCAGCTGAGACGGTAAATGGGATTGGGGCTGGGGTAAGTTTATTGTTGACTCCCAGGAGCGCTTTCTGTGGAGTAGTGAAGGCAAAAGCCAGAGGGTTGAAGGATAAATGGTGTTCAGGGAATGTAGACATAAAGAAAACCCAGTTGTAGCCTGAGTTGAGAGAAGATATTTAAAATCAGAGGGAGGCGTTCCCGTCGTGGCTCAGTGGTTAACGAATCCGACTAGGAACCATGAGGTTGCAGGTTCGATCCCTGGCCTTGCTCAGTGGGTTAAGGATCCTGTGTTGCCGTGAGCTATAGTGTAGGTTGCAGACGCATAGCTCAGATCCCGTGTTGCTGTGGCTCTGGTGTAGGCCAGTGGCTACAGCTCTGATTGGACCCCTAGCCTAGGAACCTCCATATGCCACAAGAGCAGCCCAAGAAATGGCAAAAAAAAAAAAAAAAAAAGAAAAAAAGAAAAAAAAATCAGAGAGAGAGAGGGAAATAAATACGTTTGAGATCTGGTAGGAGAATCTCAGCAGGGAGAGAATAATTAAATGTAAAGTGGTGGTGGGGGTAGGGCTGGGAGGATAATTGATAGAACAGAGTCCCTGAGAAAACAAAAGGGTATGGGCCTCTGTGTTCTTAGATGGGAGATAGGGAACCTCTTCCATTGTAATAGGCAATAGGAGGATAAGGGAGTTTTTCTCTGGAACGTAAGAGGGACATGAAGATGGGAAAAGGAGAGGGTTGAGGTGGTTGTTTAGGAAAATGAAAAGGGTAACAGCCTGGGGAAGCAAAATCATTGAGCAGGGTGAGGGTCCAGATGAGGATGCTGACTACAACTTGCAGTGTTTCCCATTTAATGGCTCCTGTGATCCTACCCCCGGAGTCCCCCAATAGCGTGGAAGAGTACCCCAGGCTGACAGTCATCATTGGATAGCCATGTCACTGGGGCAAGTCACTTACTCTCCGTTTCCTCATCTGTGAACTGGGACCAATAAGAGTATACATCCTATAGGATTGTTGGAATTATTAAATGAGTTAAGACACATAAAGTACTGGGAATAGTTAGGAGATGGTGTACACGCTATAGTAAGTGTTAGCTGTGCTCCGCTGTGGGGTTTTGTCAGGCATGAGATGATGGAAGCAATGGAATGGGAAGTATTGACAAGAGAGTGGTTGAAACTGTAGGCTGAAGAGTTCAGCTGCAGAACAAGGGAAGTGAAGCCACAGATTTTAGAAATCACTTGACTATTCTGCACTTACTGGAAGTCCTTCTGGCCTAAGATTGCAGTATGCTAGTTTTGCTGAGCGAATTATAATGTTAATGAAAAATGAATAATAGTACCTGAGCTCTGTTATTCCAGCTCCCATTCTGATTACTCAAAGAATTGACAGTAGAAAGATGTTGTTTTGAGAATTTAAGCTTGAAGCAGATCCTGTGTGTGATACTTGATGTTCTGAATTTTTGTGAAATGGGAAAGTTCTTTAAAAAAGAAAAAAAATGTAATAAGTGAAATGGGAATGTTCTTTAAAAAAGAAAAAAAATATAATAAGTCATATTAAGGGAATCTCAAGTTAAGGCAATTTTGTTTAAAGGCCGTAAATTTGCCAACAGTTTGTTTTTTTCCTTGAGGTCTGCAGTGCAATTTAAGCCAGAAAAAACAATTGGCCCAAGCTTGAATTTCTGCAGAATAGACAACCTCCAAAAGTGAAATTTAAAAGGAACTCTATGCATAGCTCGTGGGCTGAGACACTCAGAGATGTAATTTTGTCTGAAGAAGACATTTTGTTCAGTTTTTCAGATTATATATGGGGACCCTGGTCTTTTATCATAAGTGTAAATGGACTTTAGACACCAACATTTATTTACAGGTTGGAAACTGATTAAGGTTTTGTATGGCAAAAATATTGCTGACAAGCCTATTGAACTCTCTGAAAACAGGAAAAAATTTTCTTGCACTAACAAGAAAATAAAGTACAATTATAGACTAGGGCCTGCCCCCCTGCCAATCTAGAAATCTTGATTTTATTTTTTCTTGGGCCAAAATTTTTTTTTTCATTTATAGAAGACATTTCCAGGTGGAGTAGGTGGAGAGAAGAGAGATCAGAATGGTCCATCTCAGGTACAAATACTGCCATTTTTGTCTCAAAGATGTCCTGGAATCAGCTTCCATCCCGGGAATTGCCAATGGATAGGTGTCAATTATTAAGGATAGTTTATTTATTCATTTATTCAAAAGCAGTTATTGAAACCTTCCTATGGGCCATGAAAACCCCTGAGATACTGTGACAAGAAGTCATCTTCCCTAGGAGTTTCCTTCACAGTTTAGTGATAATGAATCCAACTAGTATCCACAAGGACTCAGGTTTGATCCCTGGCCTCGCTCAGTGGGTTAAGGATCTGGTGTTTCCATGAGCTGTGGTATAGGTTACAGATGTGGTTTGGATCTGGCATTGCTATGGCTGTGGCTTCGGCTAGAAGCTGCAGCTCCAATTTTACCCCTAGCCTGGGAAGTTCCCTATGCCATGGGTGCGGCCCTGAAAAAATAGAAAAAAAGAAAAAAGAAGACATATTGCCAGGTCTCAATGGGCTTATAGTCTAGCAGAAATGAGGCAAGTACAAAGTTAGAAATAGGATTTTATAGGCAAGTATATGAGGGAACCTACTCAAAACAGAGGAAGAAGAAGATTTCCTCCAAGATATGAAGACAGCGTGGGTCATTGTAGGTGCACAGGAACAATTTTGATAAAGAATCAGGACAATATTGTTGAGTGTGTTGAGCGGGGAAGTTAGTGGCATAAGCAAAGAAAGACTTTGGAAAAATGTAAAGAATTCTGGAGAGCTGGAGCTTAGGGTCCCAGGAGGAGAACAGGATGCTGAAGCTGGAAGAGAAGGAAGAGCAGTGGTGATGTTTTGGAAGGCCTTGTAAGCTGTACTGAGTAGAATGGAGTTTACTATTGTAGCACTGTGGGGACCCTGAAGGATTTTTAATTGATATGGTGGAGTGGTGTAACCATATTTATGCTTTAGCCAGATTGTTCCTGCTTCTGTGTCGGGTGGGGTTGGAATGCACCCAGCTTGGTAGAGAAACAAGAATAGTAATGGCTCCAGGAAAGAAATGGGGAAGGTCCACAATGAACCAGTGGAAATAGGAAGAGAGAAGATGGGATGGACCAGGGTGATATTATAAGGAGTTGAATTGATAGAATGTGGATGTAAGTGATATGGAAAAGAAAGGAAATAAAAAGATGTCCATATTTCTTGCTTATGTTCTGGCTGGCAGGTGGTATCTTTCATAGTAAGAAGAAATGTAGGAAAGATGAGTTTATTTATTTATTATTATTTTTTGTCTTTTGTCTTTTTAGGGTTGTACCTGTGGTATATTGAGGTTCCCAGGTGAAGGGTCGAATTGGAGCTGCAGGTGCTGGCCTATGCCACAGCCATAGCAAGTGGGATAAAAGCCTCATCTGCTACCTACACCACAGCTCATGGAAATGCCAGATCCTTAACCCACTGAACAAGGCCAGGGATTGAACTTGCATCCTCATGGATACTAGTCGGGTTCATTAACCACTGAGCTACAACAGGAACTCCAGGAAAGGTAGGTTTAAGTGGAACAGTCCAGTGTTCAGTTCAAGACATATTAAGCTTTAAATTTCTTTAGCTTGTAACACGGAAAACTTAAAGTAGTGGGATCTAAGAGCTGAGATCTCAAGGGAGATATCTGAACTGGAAGCATCAATTAATTTAGAAGCCTTCAGGTTATAGGTGGTGATTAACTACATGAAAGTGGCTTCCTAGGAAGGGAGGGAGTAAATAATAGGAAAATTACCATTAGCAAGAATAGAAACTCCAAGGAACTAACATTTACATCAAGAATAGAGGAATGAAACTCAGAATGGTGTGTAAATGAATGATTATGTAGATGGGAGTAAGACCATATGATAGAAGTTAATGGAGAAGAGGATTTCAACAGGAGTCAAATGCTGCTGGATGCTGAATAAAATACAGGCTGAAAATATCCATTGAATTTCATATCCAGCAGGCCTTGGATAGCCTTGACAAAAGCGTTTCCATGTCATCATGGAGCTTAAGCTGGACTGGCATGAGTTTAAAAGTGGACGAAAATATGTAACCTACACATTCAAGAAAGCTTGTTTTGAAAAGAAGGTGACATGTAGGGTTAAATTATGAGAGAAAACTTACTGGGCTGGAATTTATCAATTCAGTCAACTTCTGAGTTTTGTTGTTGTTGCTGTTGTTTTAACATCAGGAGAGGTGCCTGTCTATATGCTGAGAAGGAAGAGCCCCAGTGAAGGGAAAATTGCAAATTTGGAGAAGAGGAAGTTCTGGGTGTTCTGGCAGAGACAAGTTTATGTGTCCTTAATCAAAGTGCCCTGATCTCAGGGCCAGAGGCAAAGGCATCACCCTGGAGCTTGTTAGAAATGAGTCATGTCAGGCCCTACCCCAGATTTATTTAACCAGAATCTGCCGTTTAGCATAAAAGAAACATTTCCAGAGATATGAAAATAAGGAAGATAGGATAGGAAGATAAGAGCAGATAAGTTTTTTGATATTGGAAAGCAAGGGTGTTATCTTACCTTACTGTGAAGGAATGAAGGGATTTACAGAGAAGTAAGGAGCAGGGCGGGTGGTAAAAGAGAGCAAGCTCCTGGGATTTGAATGGGTGGCACGGAAAGCTTGACTGCAAGAGAAACTCTGAGCTGAGTGTGGTATGCAACTAAACTTGTGTGTGGATATCTCCAACTGCCTGGGGCCGTTACAGGAGGGGCAGACCCTTTGGTTTCTGCAAAAGTGGGAGTCAGCAAGAAAGAGGGTTAATGAACCATGGGTCTATGTTGGAAAGAGAAGTCAATAAAAATCAATAGGAACTGATAGATTGGAAGGAAATGGAGGTTAATCATAGTCATTAATAGAAGTGAGAACTATTACACTGCCAGCAACATTGGAGCTCTTCCTTCTCACTGAAGAGCCTTTTTGCTTGTATGTTTTACAAATAGCACATTGAAAACATTCTCTATTCTCCTTTCCCTCGTCGCCTATGCCTATTGAACTAGAGTATGAGGCTGCTCTAGGCGCTGCAACTGCCCACTGAGATAGCATCCTCTTTATGACATGGATGGCAGCTTCTCAGTTCTTTAAATGGAAATCAAGAAGACTTGTGAAATCTGACTGAGGGCTTTGGAAGAGCAGAGTGATGTTTTTGGTATTTTTTTAGAATGTTCTTTCTTATCCTGAATGTCCTTTATTTTCTTTATAACCATGGCAAAATTTATTGTTATAGAATGTTATGAATATTACACTGATTCTTCACTCAGATGTTTGTTATTTTTGAACCTCAAAGCACATTTTCCTTTCTTATGACTCTGTTTAACTATATAGCCGACTCTTGAACTACATAGGTTTGAACTGCCTGGGTCCACTTATAGGTGGATTTTTTTTTCAAAAATGATTACTCTTGTATTACACAATCCGTGGTTGGTTGAATCCAGGGAGCTGCCCATTCAGAGGGCCGATCAGGAAAGTTATAGATGAATTTTTCACTGCAGAGTTGACGCCTAACCCCCCACATTGTTCAAAGGTCAACTGTGTGTGTGTGTGTGTGTGTATATGTGTGTGTATTTTTAACATAGTTCAAAAGTTTCATCCCTTATAAGAGGTGGTAGAATTTTGAATATCATGAGCCATCTGGCTAATTTTTGTTGCATTGGCAGGGAAAGGTTTTAGAGCTAAATTAAAGGGTTCAGAAATAGAGCATGCTAGAGAGAGGGCTGGTGGAAGATGGTGAAAGGCCCTTTGTACTGAAGTTAAGTGTTTGAACTTTAACCTCTAAGATGAAGAGCCACCAAAAAGCAAAGCAGGGACATGACATGCATGCTCTGGAAGCTCATGTTGTCCAGAGCCTAGAATACTGCACAGAGGAGTTCAAGGTAAGAGGTAGAGATGTGAGTTACAAAACAATTGTGATCGTCCGGGTGAGAGACAAGGGTCTGAAATCAGGCATAACTTTGAATATGGACAGGATAGCATTTACTATTTTGTAGGATTTAATGACCTTGGGGGTAGAGGATGAGACTGGGGAAGAAGCCTGTAGCTCATCTTGTGTTTCTGGATTGGGAGACACAGATACTGCCATTCACTGAGATGGGAAGAGAGAAAAACAAGTTCAAGGAAGATGAAGGGGGGGTGGTAATGATGTGGGGAAGGTGGGATGGATCAATTTTAGAAATTCTACAATATTTTACCTATGGTAAGAAACAGGGGGTTGACTGCATTCAAAGAAAAATGAATATGAGTCTCTTTTGAACTTTAAGGAAGAGCCAAGGTTGAAATGGAAACATGTTATTAAAAAAAAGTTTACATTTATTTCCCCCAAGTGGAACTTATACACCACTCCTACTGCCAAGTCTGTGGTGGGAAAGCAAAACATCTGGATGAAATTCCACTGACCTTTAGATACACCCGAATTTTCCTATGATGCTCATTTTCATTCCAAATGCTACAGCACAGCCCTAGGGACCGTACTTCCTGGAACATTTGAGCAATAAAGAGAATTTGCGCAGCACTTGCATTTCACATGCAGATTTTCCAGCCAACTTGGTTCTAAACACTGAGTTGGGCACTTGCAAAACATTTGCATATCTGAGTTTTTCTTCTGTGCATCAGAAAGTTTGTAGAGTGAGTGTGAAAAAGGTTAGGAAGTCAAATCTCTGACCTAGTCAGTGTTTTTTCTCTGCCTTCTTAGCAGAGGCATCTAGATGAAGCAGTAAAAGGGGCTTTAAGGATGTTATGTTTAGGAATCAAGAAGGAAGATCCAAGAAATACACTCTACATTTTTGCACTGTTCCCAATTTTTGATAACATAAATGTATGGCTAGGCCAACTTCTTAATACAGCTTGTTTGCAGGAGCAGAATTTAATGTTCCCATTGCTTCTTTCATCTGTGCTTCTCCGATGCTTTCAAGGGGGGGAATAATGTTCTAAATATGCAGAGCTGCTATTTTTGTGTCCTTTTTACTCTACCACCTGGGATAGGCTGAATATTGGCCTCTTTGAAATGTTCACATGCTAATCCTGAAGCTTGTGAATATGTGACCTTACATGCTCAACCAGTGTTTACAAATGTGATTAAGTTGAGGATTTTGAGTTGGGGAGATTATCATGGATTATCCACATGGGCCCAGTGTAATCACAAGGGTTCTTGAAAGAGGGAAATAGGATCAGAGTCCGTAGTAGGACATATGATAAAGGAAGCAAGAGACTAGAGTAATGAGAGAAAGGTGTCATGAACCAAGTAAAGCCACAGACCTCTAGGTGCTAGGAAATACAAGCAAACAGATTCTCCCCTGCAGCCTCTAGAAGAAATGCAGCTGGGCAGCCTACATCTTAATTTTTTTCTTCTGATCTCCAGAACTGTACAAGAATAAATTTGAGTTGTTTTAAGTTGGTAAGGTTGTTACAGAAGCAATAGGAAATTAAAATACCACCCCTTGAGTCAACTTGTAGATGGTGCTAGAGTAAGAAGGATAAATTTAGACATAAAGTAGAATTTCCCAATGGATTTTAAAAGAATTTCAAATTGTATATTGATTACTAATGCTCTTATTAGTGCTTTTTACAAAGGATCTCTGGAGGGATAAAAGTTGGATCCACCCTAAATACTGAAGCTCAAAAAAGTTGCTTGCCACCAGCAGGTTATTGTGATAGCCATTTGACAAATTGTCTGTGTGAACAACTTGGCTGGATTTGACTGGAGCATTTATGATCTGTCCTTAACAGTTTCTCGCACACTAAAAAAAAATCAAGGGTTCTTCGAGGCTCTCAGAATGGTACTTTGATCCACAGGATTTGGTTGAATTCACTGCTTAGATCTAAATTTGCAGGCAGCATTTTAGAGTATTTATATCCTGCAGGGAAAACATGGAAATTTATTTATGAATTTAAGTCCTGGCTTGCCCTGCTAATTTTCAGAAATCAAAAGTACATCATCTCTGCCAATATGCCATTAAAAAAAAAAATTGCCCACCCAGATCCTAGAGAACATTGGCATATATATATATATATATATATATATATATATATATATATATATATATATATATTTTGTCTTTTGTTCTTTTAGGGCTGCACCCAAGGAATATGGAGATTCCCAGGCTAGGGATCTAATCGGAGCTGTTGCTGCTGGCCTACGCCGGAGCCACAGAGACAGCAGATCTGAGCCTCGTCTGTGACCTGCACTACAGCTCACGGCAATGCCAGATCCTTAACCCACTGAGCGAGGCCAGGGATTGAACCTGCAACCTCATGGTTCCTAGTCGGATTCCCTTCCACTGCGCCACAACGGGAACTCCTAAATGTTTTAAAAATTTGTGTAAATATTAGGCTTGTAAATTGCATGCCTCGTGTTATTAGGTAGTGATGAAAACCCATAATATAAGGAGAGATGGGGAGTCACGTGACTTAACACAACTAACAAGAGTTCTGAGTAGTACAAGTGACTAATTGCTAGTTACTACTGGCAAAGAGCCTCAGAGAAGAAAACATTCACGAGTGGTATGATTTTCGTAGATTTAATGACAACCCTAGAATTACATTTGGCATTGCCTCCAAATTGAGAAGAAATTGAAGGAAGCAGAATTCACATGACTTGGTGTGGCTCAGTGTGGAGCCTAAAGCAAAGCAAGAAGCTGGGAGGAGAAGTAAGAATTCTCTTGTGCACAGAAGAGGCAAATCTTCATGTACGTGTGGGTTGACTCAACAAGCTCTATGTAGCACCTGCAGTACACCATGCACTGTGCTTTTTCAGGACAAAAAAAAAAATCTTCTTCCAGCTATGACTATGGGAGAATGGTCATACTAAGCTGAGAATGACTAAGGTCTCTGGAAGGCTGGGGACTTAGAGAATGTGTTTTACTTGTTGGCATCCCATGGAATTTCTGTACTTTGAGGTGTCTGTGACATCGAACACACCCAGGACACTTTAATGATTGAATCCTGTTACAAGGGAAGAAAGCCTGGCCAGATTCTGCTGAGTTTTGTTCTACATGGTCTTCAATGAGTACTGCTCAAATGATCTCCTGCTCCCCAGTAACTTTCACATTGAGGCTGGTATTTATCATTAAAAATTTAAAGGTAGCATTTATTTTTAAAGAGAGCCAAGAACACAGATGTTAACAATCACAGACCACTTGGTGAAAAGTCTTTGAGTGTCTCCTACGCTGTCAGCCCTAGTAAATTTTACCTTGCCCCAGATTGTATGTGTAAAATATTCCCCAGCCTGCTCTGATCTGTATGCATCTATACCTGCTCTGATCTGTATGCATCTATTTGTTCTACTTTGGCTTCTAATCATACTTAAGTTCTAGGGTTGATTCAAGGATTTTAGGAGGGTGCACATTCAAATGTTCATATATGTATATACCCAAATGTATGTATACCCCGAGTTCTTAATCTCTATTGCAGAATCTGCCACAGAAGAGTATTTATTGACCAAGTTCATTTCAGTGCTGGACTTTGAACCCTGCAAAGGCATTCAGCACAGTGTGGAGGAGTAGTTCTATAAATGATGTGTTCATCAGTACTCCTGAAAGGTTTTGCCTTTGGTATTAAAAATAGGGTAGCCTCCTCCTTGAGTTTCCCTCTGTGACTCATGGTTTTGGTGAAGAATCACTTGAACACACCAACTCTACTAATGAAAAGCCTTCTCCCTTGGTCACTCACCTGGTTTGTGACATTCAGTGCTCTTGGTGTTTGCTAAAAATGATGTTCACAAAAACTGGAACTTCAGGGTGGAAGAATGACATTCATTTCAAACATGCAAACATTGTCATATGTCATGACAAGGTTTCTGAATATTGCATGCATTTCTCTGTCATTAAAAATCTGATATTTGCCATCCTTACTTGGCCTGCCCATGAATGCCACACTTCATTTTTATGAAGATAATGATTGCTGGCAATGAGGACAACTGCTGCATAGAAGAGCAGTATTACTCCTACTGTGGCCATTTCTGGAATAAAACAGAGCTCTTGCATGCTCCCCACTAGAGCATTATTGAGAAAGGAAGGAAAACAATAGAATTCAGGAGAATCTAGGAGATGCTGAAAGATTCACCAAACAAGATCTAGGGAGAATTTGATTGAAAGAAAATTAATACAAGGAACATATGGTAATCAAACTGAAGTTTTGTACATCTTAGCAGCTTTGTGCCAAATGCCACAGCAATTCCTTCTCCCTGCTTAGTAAATGGGCCTAACCATGAGAGGAAATGAAAAATTCAATACCCCAAGAAAGCAGAAATTATTAAGGCTTAGCTCAGGAGACTCTTTTAGGGGCAGTTAATTTCCTAGAGCTATGCTACTGTCATTTCTCTCTTGTTTATACAAATTACCTCCATATTCATCCCCAAGTATGCTTGCTAGTATTTACACTCTGGTGTGGGATTCAAAATCAAATCCAGAAATTAGTGAGTAGAGTTGGAGATGGTGGTGAGAGGAGAGTGGATATAGAAATGCCTCACAGGAAGAGAATATTTTTGGTGAGCATCCCTCAGTTATTTTTGTTAGATCCAGTGTAAAAAATTTGAATCAGCTGATGCTGAATGATTATATGATTTCACAGACTATTTTTCCCTTTGGGGTGTGGGAGTAAGAAAAGTCAGGCATTCCTCACATCATGTAGTGGAGACCAGTGCAATATTACGGTTGTGGGTATGGTCAGAGTCATCAAGGATGTTTATGGAATTTCCTGATTTCTCTGATACCCCCACCAAGAATTTTTTGTTTAAACCATATTTTCAATTTGCCTGAAATTAAAAAAGAAACAAAACTTTAAAAATCACCAGGGAAGTAAATTTTTTTTTCAGGAGTGGTATCAGTGTGGTTAGCTTTCTGCTAGCTCTGAAACGTCAGAAATATCACATTATTTTTAAAAAGATTTTGTGATGTGATGTTTGTTTAGGCTCAGTATTACTGTCACAGATACCTTTTATGTTTTGAGCAGAATTATGTCTTGTTCAAAACACACCCTTTAAAACGATCATATGCTAGTATGGTACTTGGTTTAATATAATTTATGTCATTAATCCACATGGCAACAGTCATGGATCATGCCATATTTTCTACAAAAGCTTGGATAGTGCTGTTCTTCAGTGTGTTGGCAGAGATATTACTTTAGGATGAGCAATTAATAACAACAGCTTTCAAAGTGAGAGTGTACACAGATATAACACATGCCAGGGCATCTAAATTACCTGGTAGTTTTCTTTTTTTTCCTATTTAACTAATCTTTACAAAATCCTTGTGCTATAGATAATTGAACTTTCCAGGCAGCCTTCGACTATTTTACTGCTTGCTTTTATCCTCTATTTTATAATTCTTCAAAGTTTTACATGCATTTTATACTCATAGCAGCCATCACATCATTGCTAGAAGAGGCCTTTAGTAATGAATTCCTGGAGACTGAGCATTTTATGTCCTGCTATCCAAAGTAAAAAACACTATTTTTAAGTGGACAGAGTATACAAAAAATCAGGATACTTGGGAAATGGCATAGCATAGTGAATTAAGGAGCCTGGGTTCCAATCTTATTTTTGCTGCTTAGTAGCTGCATCCTCTTGACTAAGCTGTAAGTTTTTTCATCTTACATCCTCTAAGCTGTAGCTTTTTTCATCTGTAAAATGGGTTAATACTAGTATGGACTTCAATAGAATTGGTATGGAGCATAAAATAATGCCATAGTTTCCATAGCAGAACCTAAGAGATTAATCCATTAATGTTGTGTAATTTTCTCAGCAAATGCACAAGAAGCATAGTAGTACCCTCCATTAGAGACAAGGAAATTGGAACTCAGGGAAGTTAAAAGACTTCTCCAAGGTCAAGGTTAGATTCCTGCTCCTGTTCACCATTATTCAGTCACCTGTTGTTACCATGTCTTGGCTTGAGAGTCTTTACTCAAACTTGAGGATGAAGTGTGGTGTCAAGGAGTATCAAGAGCACCAGTCTTAGACTGGGATGTCCTAGAAAAGACACCCAGGTACATAGGGAGTTCCTGGAAGGTAGCCAGGCATAAGGAACTTGTAGGTCATGGAAGGGCTGAAGAGAGGGGCTGTGCTGACCAGTTTGGCTCAGTAGATCTGACTGGTTACCTGCTGGTGGCCATCTACCACCTTCTTGAAGACTTTACAAACTAGATCTTCTTACTCCAAAATGAATCCATACTCTGAGGGTCTATCTCCATGCCTATTCAGGCACATGTATCAGAATATTCTGAATGCTAGGCCTTGGCTGCCCATGCCTAGAGTCCTTCCCCTGGCCCCTTGACAAGCACAAAACAACAGTCTTGGAATTAGAGGCCAGGAGCTCTAGTTTTCTGTGTTCTATGTCTTTTCAGCTGTAAGAGCTTTCTGAATTTTTTTTTTTTTTTGTCTTTTTGCCATTTCTTGGGCCGCTCCCGCGACATATGGAGGTTCCCAAGCTAGGGGTCTAATCGGAGCTGAGCTACCAGCCTACGCCAGAGCCACAGCAACGTGGGATCCGAGCCGTGTCTGCGACCCACACCACAGCTCATGGCAACGCCGGATTGTTAACCCACTGAGCAAGGCCAGGGACCGAACCCGCAACCTCATGGTTCCTAGTCGGATTTGTTAACCACTGCGCCCCTATGGGAACTCCGATCTTTCTGAATCTTAAATCCTCGTTTTTATACAGGAATAGGAATATAATTCCTATATTTTTAGCCTCATGGGGTTGCAGGATTACCAAATAAAGTCATAAGAAAACATTCCCATAACTTGCCGATAGCCATGGTATTCTTATTTCCGTAGTCCTGATGTTGGCAAATAACACTTCTAGATGCAACAGAAAGGCCCCAGGTTGTCCTCTTACCCAGAAACACAGTGAAAGTGAAGCCATTTGGCAGGTCTGGCTGAAAGCCAGGCTTCTAAATGCCCTGTGGGAACCACTTAGCCCTTTGGAATCAGCCAGATTGGCTTGGCTTTGAGGAGGGGTGTAGAACACTATTCGGAATTCCCTTGTTTATTCAATTAAGCTGAGACCTCGCTGATCATCTCATTTTGCTCTTTTATTTCTCTTGTTTCTTAGAGGATGAACTAATCTATAGAGTTTTCTTGGAGCAAATACAACATAGTTTATATTTCTGAAAAGCTCTCTGGATAAGACAAGGACTTCTTATTGATATTCAATAACTATCTTATTATATTCAATAGCTATCTTGAAAAAATCCTATTTATGAAATGAGAAAGGAAGGCCCCGATGGAATTGATTAGGTTCGATTGATTAACTTTTTTTTCCACTTTATGAAAATTTTTATTATATAGGATCTTTCTTTTCCTTTTCATCATTTGTTCCCTGATTCAATTAACTTTCTAAGTTGTGAAATTGAATTAGCCTTTCCCAATAATTTCAATTAAATTGAACCACACCCACGTGAAGTGACTGTCATGATCGGGATATTTTGTGATAGTTAATCCAAATATTTTTAAAGGAAAACATTCTTTGGAGAATTGAAAGGTCTCGAAAAAAAAATTCAAAGTGTGGCTTGGTTAGAAGTTCTGTTTGAACACATGAATGAAATCATTCCCTGTCAACTTTGTTAAGAATTCTGGGAGTTCCCGTCTTGGCTCAGTGGTTAATGAATCCGACTAGGAACCATGGGTTTGCAGGTTCGATCCCTGGCCTTGCTCAGTGGGTTAAGGATCTGGCATTGCCGTGAGCTGTGATGTAGGTCACAGATACAGCTCAGATCTGGTGTTGCTGTGGCGTATGCTGGCAGCTACAGATCTGATTAGACCCCTAGCCTGGGAACCTTCATATGCTGCAGGTGTGGCCCTAGAAAAGACAAAAAGAAAAAAAAAAGAATTCTGGAAGAACATGGGGAGGGGGCTTTTGGTGTTGTAAATTGGAAGTCAACTTTTCACATTAACCTAAAGGAGCTGTGTCACAAGGTTGCTATTGCTACTGAATGTGTGAGAGAGATGCACACTCAATGTTACATTCTCTTAGGTGCAAGTCATCCTATGAGCAGGAATTAGATTTTTCAGTGAGAACTATCAGAAACTTGCAAAGAAAAGGTCTCAGTGTAATACAGCCACAACCCAACACAGAGTGGGTGTGCAGTCAATGTTGGCTGAACGCAGGGACCTAAAGTTGGCACGTCATTTCTAAATTGTGCACACGTTTTAGGAATAGGAAGGTCTATATAAATAGGTCTTGGATGAAGGTGTATGAAAATTGTAGAGCCATTAGCTATAATCACCCCTGGGATAAATCCATTCCTGGAGTGGGAAAGGCAGAGAGAGGATGAAATTTGAAAGATTGGAAAGGGCATAGGAGAGGTACACTAGGGGGATAATCAGATGCAGGAAGCTTATTCTGACTGATGCCTGAGGCAATTTTGGCTTGCCTGGGGCACCCGGTTCACCACGTGGATACTAGCTAAAAGAGGAACTCCGTGGGCATTGGCAGCTCTAATGCCAGCATCTCCATCTTGCATTAACCGCACGTTTCCGAATGGTGTCAGGGTCAATCTGAGACAGGCATCAGCAGGAAAAGTTTTCGGCCACTTCAGCTCACCCCAGTGTTAGGAGCATCAGAGTCTTGTCAGCAGCGCTGATTGCTCACTGAGACAGCAGGTATGGAAGACAGACCATTGGCAATGCTGGTCCCCAGACAGGGGCACAGCTGCTGGGTCAGGCACCTGAGAGGGACTGTGCTTCTTGTCCGTTTTGGAGGTGTTGCTGTAATTTTCCCAGCTGCCTGGAAGCTTGGTGGGTTGTGTACAAATTATCAGATGCAAATTGTCCCCAGTGGTCACAGCTTGTTTTCCCCAAATTTTACCGTGCCACACTCAAGGACAACCTGGAAGGACTCTCTTAATCATCTACCACCAGAGCCACTGAAGGTGAAGGGAAGCCGTTAAAACCAGACAGACTGTCATCGGCATTACATTCGCCCAGGGAGCCAACACCATCCTGTAATGAGTGCCCTCTTGCACCTGAGCAAAATAAAACAACTACGCAGCTCTTCTGCAGCTGAACTTCCCTTCTGGTGGCTGTTTATTATTATTCGAAATTAGATTGAACACTTTCACCTCAGGAAAAAAAAAAAAAAAAAAGAGAGAATTAACCATGCTTACTCTTTTCCAGAACTCTTAATGCTATTCAAAAATTTACCTAGACTATGTTTCAGTGGCTCTTATTAAAATCTCCACATGATGAGTGTAAATGTGTTACCTACTTACCACAAAAAAAATAAATGCAAAATAAAAAGTGCTATTACTGTATATTTGCTTGCGGTTAGGCACAGAGCTGAGCCTGTAACATGCTAATTGTTGCAGTTTTAGAGACAGGGAAGCCAAGGTTTGGCGGGGTTGAATGACTTGCCCAAGGCAGTATGTTAGGGCAGGAATGCTGAATGAAGACTGCCCTCCCCCCCCAAGCTGGAATTCTTTGTCATGATGCATACTACCAGTTTTATCTCTGTATTGCCCAGAAAATTCTTCCATTTTAAATTGTGAGTTCATTCAGTAATTTCTTGACACATGTTGTTTGAGTTCCTACTCTTCATCAATGAATCAAGACAATGTGGAGCCATATGGCAGCTCTGTAGAGGGATGAGATAAGGAGCTCTCAGAAGGTCATGTCCCTGGGGGCTCAGCCTGATGTGGAAATGCCTAAATGTCACTGAGACATCAACAAGGAGAACACACAGAATGGAGAGTTTTATTTTTTGTTTGCCTATTAGAGTGGTACTAAGTCTGGAAGCAAAATAAGGTAATTAAAAGGGATGAAGAATAAGCTATATGAAGAGCTAAATGGCCTTGACAGGTGATGGCAGAAGAGAGGATGCATTGCTGTCCATCCGAGCCCAGGTTCTTAGTTATCTTATACTGCGTTCCACCCATTGTGCCAAAGTGTTTCTGGAGTTGGTCTGAACAAAACACCCTGAAGTTTACTAGCTGAAGTACAATCTTTTGTGATTCTATCCCTTTTGTGATGTTATTCCAAGTATTATCATCTAACTAGTATGTTAAAAAGTCAAAAAACGAACAAACAGTAAAACCTAACAACAAAGTGTAACCTGAGATGGGAGATGGGAGATGGGAGATGAAAAGCTAAATTTTGAGACATTAGAGGTTAAAAAAAAAAAGTGAAATATGTTGGGAGGGTGCTTTTTTGACTTCTTTTATGTCTTGTCTAAAGAAAGGCTTTGGTCCCATCTGCTCACTATTTGGTGAAGAAGAGAACATTTTGACACTGCTGAGGGCACATGTCACATCATAAAATCTACCCCAAGTCTCTCATCTTGCTTTTCAATGTATTGTTTACAGATGCTAGGCATTTTAGAAGAAAAGCTGTCTGCCATTTACCACACGCTCTCAAGGAATAAATTAATTTCCCTGGGATTCCTCTAATTCAGATGAGGTCTGAGTTCTTCTCATACAAATATTAGTGAAAACTTGATATTCATTAATGTTGAAAAACACAAAACTCTGGAAATAAATGTCTTCCATCCAGGTATAGAAGATAATGGTTATGTACCAGAGTTACAGACATCAGCTGTCTGATATGTGTCCACCACGTATCAGGAAAAACCATATCTTCTTGGAAAAGATAATGTTTCATTTTTAGACAGTGTTGCACATAGGTTCCCAGCAGGGGCCATGGGGCCATATTGCTTGGATTTGATCTTGCTCCTACAGAATTTTCTACCTGTAGGACCTTGCCTAAGCTACCTCACTTCTCTGAGCTTTAGTATCCTTAGTTGTAAAATGGGATGTCCTGCTCATAGATTATGGTGAAGATTCAAGAAATAATGCACATATAGGTTGTGCCAGGTGCCCATTAAATATCATTTTTGATGAAATAATCAATTATCTTCTTTCTGATCTTTTTCAAGCAAGTTTTCCAATACAAAGGGCTTATGTGGTATCCTTAGAAGGTGGAGATTCTATTCAATAAACATTAGAGATTATTGCTATTTTATATGATCCTCTCACCAAACAGATTACAACTCTTCTAGTGAGATACTCAATTCTAAGTCAGCTTTCTTGGGAAAGATGAATCAGAAGTTCTAAATTTTGTACCTCATTCTTTTAAAGCCACTTTGTCTGATATTTTTGAGTTTTCTGTGAATTTTGCCAGTCAAAACTCACACAAAAAGCCTTATGTAGCATTAAGAAATATTTACCCTGCATCAAAATTAATCTTAATTTTTGCTTTAAAAATTATTTTAGAGGTGAAATTTAAACCGGTTTAATTAAATTGTGTAATATGTTGTATTTTCTAATATCAGTGATGCTTGAGAGTTTTAATTCATTTTAAAGGAAGATAAAGCAGTCTGTTTCAGGAAAGTTAATATCTTTGTTAAAATATTAGCTGTAAAAAGTTTATGCAATTTAATTATGTTGTTTATCAAAAAGAAAGTGTACATCAAGAGAATACAGAAGACAAAACCCTCAGCTTATATTAACTACTTTTGAACAAGGTCAGGATAACTTTGTTATTTGCTAACAAAGTTTGTGGATAAGTATGGAATTTGGATGTTCTCAATTTATTGGGCCAGAATAATAAGTAGTCAGACAGTAACGGAACTAAAAGGTCTCTTTCATCCTCATTGATCTTTTTTTCCTAATTGGTACAAGGTACACACAAAGATATCAGCTAGCAGTGACAACTTTATTAGCAGTGAACTAATCACAGCCTTTATGTGGCATTTGCATTTTGATTGTGGCAAATTTTGGAAGAAGGAATGCAAGGATCCCCCAAATAATTTTATAAACTTTTCTGTAATTGAATTGAACACATTTAGGAAATAAGCAGTTTGGCTTGATATCAGCTGGGCTATGCTTTGTTGCTCAGAGTTAATTTACATCTCCTTTGCAATGTTATCAAGTGTTTGTTATCATTCTTAGTCAAGCACTATTGTCCCCAAACAAATGAGAAGCAGTGTGGTATCCAAGGAGAGTACCATCACATTACCTTTTAACAATTTTAATTGATTGTATAGTTGCTTAATTTTATGAAGAGGCATTGCAGCAAACATCTTCAGGTATGAAGCCAGAGATCTGCTCATGCAAGGAAGATCTATAGATGCAATTTAAAAGCACTCAGTTTAGAAATTATGAAGGCTTTTCCACAATGGAAATTTTAATGTGAGTTGTGCAAATAGGCTAGACAGCTAATTCCTCCCTCAAATAGCAGAGAACTGAGGATTTTGACAGAAGTGACCCTGCATTCACCCACTTGATGACTTTAGCTCTTAAGTAACTTGAAGCTGACAAAGCAGAGTACTGAAAATTATGGTAGCAGAAAATATTTTGTAAGCATACTTGGGAGAAAGTAGAGAAAACATTCCATCAGAACATTTTTTAACTAAAAGTATACTATTACACTAAATCATATGCACTAAATAGATATGTATATATATATGTGGGTGTTTTTGTGTGTGTGTATATATATATACACTAACATATACACTAAATTATAATAAAATTATACTGACAATGATTGTTAAGGATCTGTTTGCATTTTTGAGTTTGCATTGCAATGGTCACCCGCTTAAAAATATTTGCTGTAGTCAGAATATTTTTATTTAGGTATGTCCTCACCCCCAGCATTTGAAGCCACAAAGTTACTTATTCAACATACTTTTGTTGAACTGATTGAATCAGAGACATTTGTAATATCACAGTATTTGTTTAGCTTGCACAAAACAGGCTGAATATCTCACTATCTTCCTATTTGTACAAGAAGCCAGCTATACTCACCTACAGAGTTGGATGCTGTCTATGGGTACATCTAATCAAAGTGATACTTTTCTAGAGTGATAACAGCTCCCAAAAATGCGAGCAAATTAGCTTATGAGGAGCCATTCAGAAATTGTCGATGAGTAATACTCAGTCTATCTCTCTGACTCTTATTTTGTCTATCATGATCTCGCCGATATTGGGATATATACCTGTCACGTTGTTTGTCACATCTCACGGTCCAGTTCCAAGCAAAATCACCCCAATTCCTACACTCATAAAAAAAATGGCAATAAGTACACTTATGCCCCAAAAAAGGAGACTGAAGAAGGAGAACACTGCTTGGGGTGTGGGTATGGGCACACATGATGACAATCAGTATATTCAGTGTCCAGTTCAAAATCTTATCCATAGCAAGCCCACCAAAGACAGTTCATTATATCAATCCATTTGGAAGCAATATGCTTGTCCTTGTTGGCTTTATTTGGGTTTGTGCATTGGGTTGATAGGTTGAAAAAAAAAAATCTATGCTGAGGAGTTCCCGCTGTGGCCCAATGGGATCAGTGGTGTCTCTGTGGCACCAGGACACAGGCTCGATCCCCAGCCCAACACAGTGGGTTAAAGGATCTGGCACTGTCACAACTGTGGCTCTCCTTGGCCCAAGTCCTCCGCATACTGCATGTTGGCCAAAAAACGAAAAAAAAAAAGTAATCCCCATTGTGGTACGATGGGATCAGTGGCATCTTGGGAGCCCTGGGACGTAGGTTTAATCCCTTGCCCAGCACAGTGGGTTAAGGATCCTGAGTTGTTGCAGTTGTGGCTTAGGTTGCAACCATGGCTTGGATCTGATCCCTGGCATGGGAACTCCATATGTCACAGGGCAGCCAAAAAAAAAAAAAAAAAGAAATCCATGCAGAATATTTTTGGAGAAAGTATAAACAAATACAAAGGCATGGATATATTAATTCCACAGAGTTCGATCAATTTTTGCTTATAATAATAAGCATTATGTTGGTTGCTAGGGATCCAAAGACATTAAGATACAATCTCTGCCTTCTAAGAGTTTACAGACTGTTAGGGAAGGGGTGAACTGACAAATGAGTTATGTATGGTGGTGCAGGGTTTATTTAAGAGGGCCACTCAGCTAAGACTGTGGGAGGAACTCATGCATGAGGACTTGTACATGTTTTGGAAGAATGTTCCCTGAGCTAATTAAAAAGATGAATTAGCCTGGTTAGATGGTTAGCCTGGTGTCTGTGTAGGGTATGGGTTTGTGGGTTGAGGAGAGAGAGGCATTGTCATACAGAGAGGACAAGTGGGAAAAAAAAGGAAAAGTATCTGTGAACTTCAAGTATTACAGATTTATTTGGGGTGGTGACGGTTGTGGTTATTGCTGTGGAGAGTGCTGGGGCATAAGCCTGCAGAATAAGCAGGGGCTAGACCATTAAGATTTTGGTAAGTCATACCATGAACCTGGACATTACACTGAAGGCAGTTGTGGGATTTTAAGCACAGAGTGAAGAGATCAGATAGATATTTTTAGAAAACTCTCTCTAGGGGCAGTGAGAATAAAACACTCTATAGGATCATAACAGTGATTATAACTTTTGTTCTATAAGAAGAGGTGTATCTTTTTTTTTTCTAAAAAAGAGATAAATGACAAATCTTCACTTCTATGTTGGTTTTTTTTTTTCCCCTATTTTTACGTACAAATGTTAAGATTTTGCGCCTCATTTGGATGTTGCCAAAGTTTGAAAATTCCAATGATGGGTTAAGTGGGTACTGGCCAGAAGGTGGCAGTCTATTAGGTGGCTGAAAAATACACAAACACTACAGGAAGTAGCCAAGGCCATGAAGTTCAACCCTATTCCTTGTGATCCAGGGAAATACTTCTCATCTAAGAGCAGAATTCAAGGCCATCTAAGGTATTTATTTTCTCATCCTAAAAGCTGACCTTAAATTGAAAGTGCTCTATAATCTAGGAACATGTTTATCAAGTGCTGCTAAATGCTAGGAAGGCCCTGTGGTAGATACTCAATAAGTGTGCATTCCATGAAAGAAAAAAAAAAAAAGAACACTTTTTATATTAATCCAAAAATATTTACTGAACCTTGGAGTTCCCATCATGGCTCACCAGTAACAAACCCAACTAGTATCCATGAGGGTTTGATCCCCGGCCTTGCTCAGAGGGTTAAGGATCCAGCATTCACATGAGCTGTGGTGTAGGTCACAGACATGGCTCGGATCTCATGTTGCTGTGGCTGTGGTGTAGGCTGGCAGCTACACCACTGATTCGACCCCCTAACCTGGGAACTTCCATATGCCACAGCTGTGGCCCTAAAAAGAAAAAAACAAAAAACAAAAGTATTTACTGAACCTTTACTATGTGTCATATACCATTCTAGCCACTGGGACAAAAGGTGAACAAAAATAGTTCCTCATGGTACTTAAGAATGTAGTGTAATAATGGAACACAGGAGAAACACATCTCCTTCCTTGTACCAATAAAGGATACTGGAAAATATTTAAATGGGTAGCCAGAAGTACTGTCCAGGATGGAGCTTAGCCTTGGGTAGAAAGCCCCAGAGACTGAGACAACATAGTCCCATTCTCTTGTAGAAAAGGGCATATATGACTTACTTCCTAAGGCCAGAGCCCCATGTCTTCTCTCTTGAATGTTCCTAGGTATAAAATAGCATGTACCCATGTGTGCATGTTTTCATTTTTGTATCTCGTGTTTGAATTTCTATCATGATTATTAATTTCTGCTGTAAACTCTCTTTACCTAACTGAGCTCAGTCCCATGTACCTGTATCCAGGCCTGAGTTAGACTGACACCCCAATACCCAATGTTTGAAATTGGGATGACTCATACAATTTTAAGAATCACTCTTCTGTTTCTATTTCTAAAACAAGGGCTCGTGGTTTAGAAGCAATCGTAGTGTCACTTGGATTACCATCTTAAAAACTGTAACAAAGACTGTTCAAAGGCAGTGAACCTGGTGTTTCCCATCGTAAAGCCAAGTTTGGTTCACATGTCAATAGCCCAGTGTGGACACAAGGGCTTCTTGAGTGGGAGGTGTGGCACCACTCAGTGTGAGAATCCTGCACTGGGGAGTAGAAAGAGACATGGGGAATTTTATAGAAAAGGTATCTTCAGGACACCTATGACCTTTATAAATCAAATGACAGAATGTAAAGCTCAGTAAAGAATTTGGCAGGTGGTATTCAAAAGTTAGTTTGAGAAAACACTGGGAAGAACATAGTTTAAAAAATGTATCTGTATCTTATTTCCCCAAATAAAGGCCATTGCTTTGTTTGTTTTTTATTTAAAGCAGATTTTATTTAGCTCCAAGAATATATTTTCAGCCTGGGGGGAAGCAACCCTCCTAAAATCATTTTTGAAATACTACCTGTATTACTTCAATGGAACTTTTCTTGATGCTCTCATGCCGTCTTTCATTTTTATGCAGTACTTTCATTTCATAACCACTTGCCAAAGGCCTACCTCAAAACAAATGGGGATGATTTGGAATTTCTTCTTGTTTTCACCAATAGGCACTAGTTACAAGAACACTACTTGGAAGAGAGAAACATTTGCATCAGACCTATTACTTGATGTTTATGAACTGACCTTGACTCAGAATTACAGAGTCTCTGGATTTAATACTAGAGATGATCTCATGTAACCTTCTTGAGAAAAAGGAGGAAAGTCAAGACCCAGAGGGCAAAAGACCTGGAGCCTGTGTCTCCTAGATGGGCACTTCTAATTTATTTGAGTCAGTCTTTCTTTAGGAAGATTTCCCTAGGGGTAGCTGGGATCTTGCAGGATTTTTTTATTGCACAGTTTTAGAGGACACTGTTCACATTGTGATGTGAGTGAACACTGCCCTTTAGGGTATTGTGGCAACTTGAAGTGGTACAGTCTCTGCACCCCCACCCCCGCCTTCCCTGAAGTGGTGATGTTCTAGGTGGAAGGTTCTCACAAACAAGTCCCTAAGACTCCACCCATATCACAACTTCAGTTTTGAAATGTTTCTGTCGAAGAATGCAGAGATACTAGACCATGACCTGAAAGACAAAGAATGCAACTGTTTCCTTGAAACCCTACATTTTAACCCCAGAATATGCAATTAAAATGTATGGTGTCCAGGACAGTGGTGACCTGAGCAGGATGCACTGTAGCCACCAGGGGCACTAAGATGTGACACCACTGCTTTTCAATCCGACGAGCGCTGTTCTGGCTCAATTTTATCATCTTGGCCGCAACGTTCTCCGGACTTGAGACACTTACCCCGCATCTCAGAGACACATGGTGTGAATCAGAGGGTCAGATTTGGCCCTAGGTTATGTCCCCTCTGTGAACCTTTTCTGAGGCTTTGCCCTTAATTTCAGCCAGCAGTATCTGCAACTGAAGGGAATCAAGCAGCGCTAGGGTTCTGAAGCTACGGCCAAGAAAGAGAGAGAGAGAATTGAAAGTGTTCCATCATCTTATTGTCAATGAGTCAAGGAAAACAGCTTAGAAATCTTTGTTTGGAGAGGGGCTCAGAAAGTCACGGATACTTGGAAGGTTTATGGCTAAACTCTGCCTGCCGTTATCCATAGATAACCCCAAATGATGTAAATTATAGAAGCCTCATGGGAATAATTCAGGGTGAAGTTATAGGCATTCCCTAAAACCTCCTGCTCTCCACTTGGTTGGCTAAGACCAGAAAAATGTCCATGACTTACTAGGCAAATGCCCTTAATCAGAGAATTCTTTGTGATTTTACTCTTGGGCTGAATTTGCATTTATATGAATAGAAATAACAAGTGTACATTTGGAGGATGGATCCTGTCTCTTATTTTTTTTTTCAATTACACTTATTAATCCCTTGGTTTTTTTCCTTTCCCCTCTCCTTAGCTTTGCAAGGAAGTTCATCACTTCAGATTGTTTTAAGGATGCATGTCGAGGCAGGAAGACTCCAAAGTAGAAGTCACACCGAGCAAGTCAGTGGCAGAGCCAGAGGGTAGAGACCTGGGAAGAACAGCTTTAAGTTGGCTGTGTAATACCAGCAGCCTCGTGCAGAGAGTAGACTATGGCAGCTGCGGGCTTATTCAATTATTCTGACTTTCTCTTTAAATATTGCTAGAGCATCTTATAAAGCTAGTGCTTTAAATATATGTGTACACACACACATACACATGTATTTACAATTACTGCTCGAAACAATCCCATGAGGTAGAAGTGCCCATTTCTGTGTTTTTGAGATACAAAAGCAGGAGCTTGATGAGATTAAATGGTAACTATGAGCAGAGCCGTGAGACAGATACAGTGATACAGGTGGAATTTCATTTTCCTTGTTTGTAGAGGTTGTGGACTTTCCTAGACTTTCTTCTGTGAAAAGAGCCATGACTTTGGAAGTTGGTTATTTGGAGCAGAAACTATTTGTTTTGTGGGGAGAGGATCATGAAAAGAAAAGCAGAGGTCAGGCTGCTAGGGACCCACCATTCTAGCATGAGATCACTGGCTCTGGCATCTGCATCCCCAAGCCATCCTCAGGGGTTTTAATGGGGTTGCCTCTGGCTCTTTCCCACTCAAGTCTCAGGTGGCAAAGACTCATCTGGGAGAAACCTTGAAGTTCGCACACAGATGCCTGAAGAGAACCCTGTCTGTTGCGCGCCACCCCACCTTCTATTTCCAGATAGTTGAAACCACCAAATAAAGTAGCCATAGTCAGTCTTTTGAGTTCAGAAATATGTGACATAAAAACAAACCATACAGTAAGACACACAAAAGAACCTGATCGTTTCTTAAAAGGCTACAAAATCACCATGGAGCTACATGTAAGAGAGATTAGCCTTTTTTCCTCTCTCCTAATTTTGGTAACAACAGAATAGAAATGGATTGAAAATACATTTCAACCTAATCATAAATTTTTTTTTATTAAACTGTTGGAAGGAAAGGTGGACATTGGGTTGGTCCTGCTTGTCCATGGGAAGGTTACTCATGGAGCCTGGGTGTGGGGGGTCTCTTTCTAGATTCAGTGAAGTGAATTACTTTTTCCCTAGTATATTTATCAAAAACACATTCTTACCTCAGTAATAATCCATGTGAGCAAAGCGAGAAATCAAATTTTATTGCCAGATTTTACATCTAGAATCTGAAGTAATAATGATGGTACTCCAAGTATTATTACTACCTTTACTGTGACTACTAGCTATTTATTGCTTCCCTTCTATGTACTAAGTGCTGTGCAGGCATTTTGCTATGATCAGAAGTGGATTATGTCAAATCAGAGAGCAGGCTTTTGTCAGTTCCTGGTCTGTTTCCTATCTCCGTGACTACATTTGCATCTTGTGATCTCAAGGTTTTATAACCATGCTTTGTGGAAATTCCCAGAGAAGTAGACTTCTTTTTCTTCCCCTAATCTTACTGAGCCTATAGAGAAATAGCAAGTATTATGGGATAGCTCCTTTTGGACGAAAGACTGTGGATTGCAGAAATATAAAATTAGTGTGTGAGTGGAAATACAATAATGCTGCAACTGGATATGTTACTACAGTTTTCATTTCTCCTCATCCTTCAAATCTGATAGTAAAGTAGTTGGGGGAACCTGAACACAAACATTCAAACCTGATCTGTTTCAATAAGAGAGTAAGATGTTGGTAGCTTCCGCGGACAGTCCTGTTCTTATGTGGGCTCTGCCGTGGACAGTCTGTAACGCAAGAAATCACTTTGGTTGGCGCATCCCCTGGGCCACTTGTAGCTCTGATTCTGCCTTAATGTGAAGCAAACCACTTCTGCAAAGAGCCCACTTAAGAAATGGCTTTGCTTGACATCTGCCTATCGAAGAGTTCACCCTCCCTGAAAAACAGAACACTTCACTCCCAGGAAAGCTGATTACCTGCAAAATAGACCTAATATTCTAATACAGAGAAAATGCAAAATTGCTTTTTTATTTTCACATTTTTCTACTGCGCCAGAATGAATATTCTGTTCCTCTGTACATTTGGAAGAAGGAATGGCATACCAAGGAATAAAATAACTTGATCTAAAAGGCATTTGTTACTTCCCTGGAATAATTATTTGGCACTGTTTCTTTACATTTCTGCAGAAAAATGTGTCCTAATACAGTCTGCACATAATCAGAACATGTTTACACGTGGAAAGTTCTATATATATATACGCTGGGTAGGTAGGACCTGCTGGCTCCTTTGCTTGCTTTCCTGCATTGCTTGCATTTTTTATGTTTTCTGTGATCCCAGCATGATTCAAGATTTGTAGATGTGTCGGTTGGAAGGTCCTTAGGGAGTACCTACTTTGCTTTTCAATCTCATTGAGTCTATGGAGAGGTAGCAAGATCAAAACCAAAACAGGCTGAAGTTCACCTGAGAGGGAAAACAGAAATATCCGAGACTTGGGAAATACTTAAATGACTGTGTGGGTGGCAATGTTAAACTACCCCTATTGTAGACATTATTTTCTTTTAATTCTACTTATACATCCTAATGTGATTACCAATACCTCTAAAACACACAAAGTATGACTTCGTATTTCAGCAATGGGTTAGAGATTTGGGAGTCCCCTCCCCTTTTTTGTCTTTTTGCTATTTTTAGGGCCACTCCCGCGGCATAGGGAGGTTCCCAGGCTAGGGGTCGAATTGGAGCTGTTGCTGCTGGCCTATGCCAGAGCCACAGCAACACGGGATTCAAGCTGCGTCTGCAACCTACACCTATGCCGGATCCTTAACCCACTGAACAAGGGCAGGGGTCAAACTCGCAACCTCATGGTTCCTAGTCGGATTTGTTAACCACTGCACCACAACGGGAACTCCAGGGGGTCTCCCTTTTATATGGTTGCCATGTTACTGTTGTTTTTGTAATAAGCTTTACTTATGAGTGTGCAGAAATTTTGTGTCTACCTACACCATTTACTGTGGCTCCTCTTCTGGTGTTCCTCTCATGAAACCATGAGTCAAGAGTGGATGGCCAGGTCCACCTAACTTTGCAGCTTCATCAGTGCTAAGAATGTGTTTATATAAAGGACCAACTGCTATGACATTGAAGCAGAGATAAATGTTACCTCCTGTGTATTAGAAGCGAATGGTTAAGTGGGGATCAATACTAATTTTAGAAGGTGAGAACTGTGCCATCACTTACAGACGAACTCAAGAGGCAATCTCAACCCCCTTCCTCCTGCTTTTGGCATTAACTTGCCCTCCTCACGGAATAATTGCCGGTTGTCTTTGTTACCCACACGCCACAAGCCGTGGAAATGATGGTGCTGTCATGACTTCCACATTTTAACTAAGGAAAGGTGAGCTGTGAAGGAGAGAAGCTTTGGCTTGGGCCCCACTTGGCAGGAATTCATTTTAAAGTACTTCACAAAGAAAATGGAGCCCTAAGTAGAGTATTTTCATTTTTTCCCCTACATGGTAAGTGATTCTCTGAGCTACTGTAATTCTCATGACTCTGACATGGTTATTGCTATTTCAGCTGCTGGTACTCTGAGATATGGAGAGCTACTAGTTAGGAGGAAGCTTGTGTTTTTAAACTTAGGTTGCTCTTGAATATATTGCATTGTATGACTTTAGGATGGAGGCTTCTGGAACTGCCAGACCCTCATCTGATAGAAAATGAGGGATATAACTATCATATATCTCAGCTTAAGCATAAATCACTGTAATAGATGCATAGATGTGATTTAATAATTCCACTGAGCTGAGATATAAATTAAAGAAACCATGGTGACTATTTGACTTCCTCAAACATGATGATGATACTGTGTAGGATCAGGGCAGTAATGGAAATGACTCAGCACTTTCCCTATGAACCCGGATTGTAGAAATACTTAATAATTTAGATGTAAAAGGGCGATGGAACAAAACCTGAACTTGGCAATGGCTTTAGTACAAGTGCTTTTTGCCTCACAAGCTTTTACAAATTATCTCCATAGATTCTACTGCCTAAAGATGTAAAACAGATAGGTGTCCTTGTGTATTTGTCGGAAGAAATGACTTATAAAAAATTTATTGAAACCAGAAAACAGATTTTGGTCATTTTGTTTCTATTGACTTTTTCAAGTTAAAAAAAGTCAGAAAACCCCACACAACCAGGAGCTGTTAATAGTAAAGACAAACGGTAGCAGCGAAATAATGAATCTGTCACACTGGCTATGAGTGCTTTGCCCTGGAGTCAGAGTGCCCACGTTCCAATTCCCAGCTCCCTGATTTGTGATTTTGGCTAAGTTAATAAACTTCTCTGAGATTCAGTTTGTACATTTTTAACACTGAGAAGATGATAGAATCTCCCTGGCAATAGAACGTATTCACTTCGTCTCTAGGAATCTGAAAGGCTCTTCTCAGGTAGAGACCAAGTGATGTGGTAATGAGAGTCTTGGGTCAGGATTCTGGCTTCTGATCTTGCACTTGTCACTATTTGGCTAGTGATCCTGGAGGAGTTACTTACTTTCTACTAACTAACTTCTTCACCTGAATAATGTTGATGGTGTATTTTGTCCTTATATACATGTTATATTGGGTTGAGTTCTAAGAAATTGCCACGTTTTTTCAGCTTTGCTTGAGATACAATCAATATATAACATGTAAGTTTAAGGTATATGACATGCTTATTTTGTACACTAATATAGTGCAAAATAATTATCCACATATAATGGATATGCTAATAACTCCATCATCTCATATAATTGCAATTTTTTTTATGTGCAAAGAATAAAAAATTCCCTCTTAGCAACTTTCAAGAACATAGTGCAGTGTTGTTAACTGATTACCTTGCTGTACCTTTGATACCTCAAACTTTTTCATCTTGTAACTAAGAGTTTGTACCTTTGTCATTCCACCCTCTCCATCCCTGGTAAGCATCATCTGGTCTCAGTTCTGAGTTCAGCTTTTTTAGATTTCATCTTCAATGATAAACAGTATTTGTCTTTGTCTGACTAATTTCACTTAGCATAACACCCTCAAGTTTCATCTATGTTGTCAGAAATAGCAGGATTTCCCTCTTTTTCATGGCTGAATAATATTCCATTGTGTATGTGCACACACGTACTCTTCATTATCCATTAATCTGTTGTCTGACACACCACTCTTCATTATCCATTCATCTGTTGTCTGACACTAAGCTTGTTTCTGTATCCTGGCTATTGTGAATAAGGCTGCAATGAACATGGGAGTTCACATATCTCTTCAAGGTCCTGATTTCATCTTCTTTGAATATATACCCAGGAATGGAATTGTTGGATCGTATGGTAATTTCATTTTTAATTTTTTGAGGAACCTCAATACTGTTTTATGTAGCAGGTGCACCAGTTTACATTCCTACCAACAGTTCACAGGATTCCCTATTCTCCACATCTTTGCAAATGCATATTATCTCTTATCTTTTTGATGGTAGGCATTTTGACAGCCGTGAGGTGATATACCTCATTGTGGTTTTGATTTAAAACTTGCTCTTTTTTGTAAGTTAAAATAACCACATATTGGCAATTTCATATAAGTTGAGCTAAGTAGGATTTTTCATTTTTTCTTTTTGCTTTTTAGGGTCACACCTGGGGCATATGGTGGTTCCCAGGCTAAGGACCAAAACATAGCCTCAGCTGCCAGCCTATGCCACAGCCACAGCAATGCAGGATCCAAGCTGTGTGTGACCTATACCGCAGTTCATGGCAATGCCAGATTCTTAACCCACTGAGTGAGGCCAGTGATCGAACTCATGTCCTCGTAGGTACTAGTTGGTTTCATTACTGCTGAGCTGCAATTGGAACTCCTAAAGAATTAAAAAAATTTTTTTTCCAGACTCATTCACTGTGGAGAGATATTCCCTTCCAAGTAATAGTAATATCGATATTACTAGAATTTTTCAGACTCATTCACTATGGAGAGATATTCTCTTCCAAGTAATAGTGATATCAATTTTTATAGAGCACATTTAGGAAGTGCAAATTTTGCAGAATATAGCAATCAATTTGATACTCTAATAGGAGTTGCTTAACTTGGAATCATGAACTTCCCAAAACTTGCTGCAAAAAATGTGTATATATGTATCCTTTTGACATAGGTACTGCCCACCTTTCCCAGGTCCCTTTACCTCCAAGGCCAGAGGTTCATTGCCTTTCTCTGACCCCCAGTATGGTTAAGAATTCCTTCTAGGAATTTTCCCTGCAGAAAAACATACTTGAAAGGATGGAATCCTTTTTAGCTAGTGTAATAAGAATTTATGGAGGGACCCATGAGCTCATTGTTTGTTTAGAGTTAAAAAATAAAAGAGAAAATTCTGCTCTCCCTGACCCCCTCCAATTCCAAGCTTTTTAAAACACAAACCACTCAATGAGTATGTGGCTCTGTCTTGCAGTTGGCATTTCTAAAAAGCATAAAGTTAGTTTAAGTGTCCTTGCTTCTGAAGCCATCAGTGAAGAAATGATAATGAAATTCTTCTGTGTTCCTCTGAAGTTTGTTTGAGGCAAGATTAAATGATAACTGTCTATAGTATATTTAGTTCGGTGGTCAAATGACCCGGTTCTTTTAAATAAACTGTGAAAAGTGGAGTCCTGTGCTTGAAGAGACAGAACATGAGTGAGAAGACAGCAATTCCTAAGGCAGTGATGCAACATCATGCTTCACTCATGAGGGGCAAGGGATGTGGGCAGGGACCCTGTGCTGTGCTCATCATCATGTCCTTGATACTTAACACAGTGCCTGGCACACAGCAGTGTTTACTAAATCTTCATGGAATGAATACAAAGTAGCTTATAATCAGGATAATTTGCATTTTATTGCCAAAAAAGTTCAGGAAGGCTTTGGCTTAATCCTTTCATTTTTAATAATGTGAGAAAATCTAGGCTTCAACTCAGACCAAGGGAGAAAAATTCTCAGAACTTGGCTGAGATCTAAGAATCTCAGCGAAGGTAGAAACTCTTAGAAACAAGAATTTCCAGAACCAGATCTGATTACCTTTAGAAAACTGAGATACTCTTTCTAGTGTGAAGGTGACATGCAATGGAACTTCACCATTCAACAACTGAGAATGAGTTGAACAGATAGAACCAGGAAACTTAGAGGTTGACAATATACAAATCAGACAGGGGGACAATATAACATAACTTATTGCAGTTAGATGACAAAGCATGTATTACGATAATTTGCTTTTTTTAAAAATTGCTCTATATAACAGGATGTGGTATGTTCATTATTTGAAATTTCCTTTTTTTAGTTTTGTTCTCCTGTAAATAATGAACAATATCTTTAAAATAAGCTTATGGCTCTATGAGACATGAATTCCTTATTTTTTCTGCCCAAATTAACCTTAAATCATTCCCTCCACTGTGCTTTCCTTCATCGGCATAGCTAACCCCAGGAAGTAACTATTGCCAATTAAGGCAAGAAATTTGGCAAAACCTGAGTTTTTTAAAGACTAACAATAATTTCATATTTACCACTCCCTGGTGTTTTAAATCATTTCTTTTTTCATCTTTGAAAAAATCTCAGTTTCTCAATTTAAAAATGTAGACATTAGGATTTCTAAAATACTTACTTTCTAATGAGGAATCCTCACATTTAAAATACAAAGGACAAATGGGAACTTAGAAGCCTCTCAAACTATTATAAATGTGTTGGATATCTTAGCGTAATGGGAAAGACAAGTTTATCAGATTCCCAGATTTTTTACTGGCTCTTGGAAAACAAGAAACAGGTGGTACTTTTCTCAAGAATATGAATGTCCCAAAGGCTTCTGTGCTTTGATTCCTATTGTCATAGAGGTCAAACAATTAGGACATGACTGAAGTTAAAATAAAATGAGCTAGTGGTGTGGGGCCAGGGAGCTGGGCCTGGACATTGACACTGTAGCCTTAGAAACAGACAGAAATCACTACTAAATGATAGAATCATTATGAAGTTGTTTCTTTTCTGATAAAAGTCAACAGAAGATGTTTACCTGGTTCCTTTCACCTGGGAAAGTTTACTGGGAAAGTCTGGCTTGTTAGCGCTTATTTCTATATTGATATAATGTCGGACAATGTGTATGAAATATATTACGTATATAAAAAATTAACATGCTCTTTGAATATTAAAGTTAGCTTTGGGACTTTTAACTTGCATACATTCTTTATTTCTTCTTTATTTTCCTGTATGTTCAATTTTCAGTATCACTATTTAACATATCAAGATATAATATACGACATTGTAAGTCAACTATACTCCAATAATTTTTTTTAAAAAAGATTTAATAAAACCCCAAACAGAGATAACATTTTGGAAAGTAGTTACTTATTCCATAAAATAGCTATTGTATTCATCTATGTGCAAACTTTTATTTTCATAGCTTATAATGATCATTAAGTAGTATGTTTTTAAACATTTACCCAAATGTATCTTTAAAAGACAAGTTAGAATGACTTTGTAGATATACACAAGGTTTGTTTTGTTTTGTTAGGTAGATAATATAAATTTAAAATACTATGTGCCTGTTTAAGGACTACCATAAAAAGCATCTAGCTGTTATCTGGATTTTAATAAACGTAGAAGCAAACCTGTCATTTATAAACACAAGAACATAATCATATTTAACTTATCATTTCCTGCCTTCTATCTTCTTAAAATTATTAAGATCAATACTAATACAGAGAAAGTACAATAGCTTTATCGATGCAGGAAAGACAACAGTTTGGATTCTGACGTTGTCTCCCTAAAGCAGCCACTTTGCTCACAGAGGTGGTGTTTGTCATGGGCAGGGTGCATTGTCACCACCCAGTTAATGTTACCGGCATAAGCAACTCCCATTGTAAAGTACTTTCAGGGGTGCCAGGAAGTGATGCTTCAATTAATACCAAGGCTAATCCCTTGCTTTTGGGCAGCCATGGCCACTGCGGAACATCCAGAGTAGCTTATGTTCATATCTTCTGGAGCTGGAGAAGCAGCTCTCTTTCTGGGGGATTGTTCATAATTTATTGACAACAGCTTTAGTAAGGAACCCTTTTCTTTGAGAATGGCTGTAGAAATACTGACTGCTTTTGATGATTTTTAAAAAGAACAAATACTCATTGACAGAAAAGCAAAAATATGGGAGAGTAGGAGGAAGAAGAGGAAAAAGCCAGAATTGTGGAGTTAGTTCAGCTTAGGTTTAAATCCTGGGCTGGCTTCTATGTAGGTTTCATATTTTAATCATGCTTTTCTGTAAATGGTATATTAAAACTTTCCAGAGTTTTGAGGATCAAATGAGATATCGTATGTCAATTACCTACCACGTTGACTGAAACATGGTAGCTTTTGAATCAGTAGTACATGTAGTATTATTAATATTATTACATGAAAATAGCTGTAATTTAATATTCTACAAACAGGAGCTAAACATCCTAACATTTTTATGTATTTCCTTCTATTCATTTTTTTTCTAGGCATACATTCCCGTTGTTGAGAACACATTGCCTGTGCAGGTTCTTTACAACTCTGTTTTATTTAACACACATAGCATCAAAAGTGATAGTTTTTCATGCATCAAACTGCCAATGGTGATAAAAAGATAACACTTGCGACTGAGAGTTAGGAGCACTGTTGTACATCATCGGTGAGAGTATCAGCCAGTATATAACCTTTCTGGAAAGCAATTTAGGAAATATATTTCAAGAGCATTAAAATTGTTTACCTTTTGACCTGGTAATTTTACTTCTATATAGCCAGCTGAGGAAATAAGTGAATATATGAACAAAGACTTGTGGTCAAGGAAGTTCATGGAAGAGTCATTTACAACAAGAGGAGGATAAAAATCATTGCCGTCTACCATAAGGAAACTGCTACATAATTTATACTACACCCAAAATATAAAAATAAATTTTATAAAGAATAATTAATAACATGGGAAAAGGGTTCTTGATAGGCTTGCACATGAAATGAACAAACTTCATGCTGCAAAATCCCAGTATTTTGAGTTAGTTTTTTAAAAAGCAGGTATTGGACAGAGAATGGCCTTGAAATAGAATGGCCTAAATGTTAGTAATGGTTATTGCTGGGTGTTGGGATTTCGTCTGATATTCATCAAAATGGTTAGCTTTTTATTTGTATTTCTCACATTTTCTGCTTTGAATTGTGGACTTATATAGACATAAAAGGTGAATATATATGTATGCATGTATATACACATGTACACGTACACACATTTCATAGATACACGTCCACACACATGTACACACCCACATTCACTGTTGATGTTTACAGAAGCTCATGTTCAATGCAGAGAATTTGAGAAATATAAAGACACACATACCTACATGCATATATACATATAATTGCTATGAAATAGAAGCAAACATTATACCCATGCTATTATATAGTCTTAAAATTTCAGAAATATGGGGGGTTTGTTTACTTGTTTCTTTTTTTCTTTTTTTGAGCAGAGAAAGATTTATTTCAGGGCTGAACAAGGAGAACAGGTGGCTCATGCCTAACATGCCTGAACTCAAGAACTATGAATTTTAAGTAGCTGTAGAGTGTTTCATTTTGAAGATAAACCATAATGTCCTTAACCTTTTTTTTTTTCTTTTTTTGTATTTTTAGAGCCACACCTGTGGCATATGGATGTTCCCAGGCTGGAGCTGTAGCTGCCAGCCTACACCACAGCCACAGCAATGCCAGATCTGAGCTGCGTCTGTGACCTATAGCACAGCTCATAGCAATTCCAGATCCTTAACCCACTGAGCAAGGCCAGGTATCAAACCCACAACCTCATGGTTCCTAGTTGGGTTCGTTAACTGCTGAGCCATGATGGGAACTCCAACATTTTTTTATATGTTTAAAATGTAGACAATTTCAGTGTACCTCTTTGCACGTAAATACCTTTGTTTGCATCTCCAGACAACTCTCTTAGTGATGCAAAGGCATCATTGGGTTGTTTAAGTGAACCTGGGGGTGTGGGTTTGAGTGTGTGCATGCTCACAACTGGACAAGCACCTTTAGGAGCAGGAGGGAGAAAATGAGACCATCCCTTCAGATTGCAGAGAGAAATGATGTGGCACTTATGGGAAGGAAGGAAATGGCTTTTATCATTGGAAACCACAGTATTTTAAGAAGACCTACTGCTTGGGAGAGAATTTAACCAGCGTGCTGCTGTGGCTATTTCTTTTCTTTCTTTTTTTTTTTTTTTTTGTCTTGAACTTACCTTGCAGATTTTTCTCTGGCTAAGATCTTATTTTTCAAGACACACTTGTGCTATAAAAGTTTTCGATGTAGGCTGAAACTGGTGCTCTCACAGCAGTCTCTACCTACTTCCATCTTTGCAATTTCTCTACTATGGCGAACTGATCTATACACTGAAGTGGTCTCCATACCCTGTTTTCTTGCATGCTTCTCAAGGGCAGGGGTTAATTCTTACTCACTTTTCTATATCCAGTGCCATGAAAGGTGCTTGGTGCATAGTGGGTGCTCTGTAAATGGTTTTTTGGGCCAGCAATACATTGGTAAGAAGTGGAAATCCTCAATGGAAGGACAGGGTCTGACAGTGGACATCTTTGTCATTATAGGGACTATATGTAACCCTGCGTTTCCTTTCTTCTCTTTGCTACCTGATCACACAGATTATGCATAAATCAGCATGGTTTTCATGGTAAGGCCTTTTGAAAGAATAGAGATGTTCCTAAGCTAAGCTTTTTTTTTTTCTCCCCACAATGCTCACTGCAGCTCATTGCAGTCAAGCCTCTTTCCTATAAGCCTGCATCAGTGTGCTGCTAGTGAGGAACACTGGCCTTCCAGTAAGATCTGATATGCTCTTTGCTGAGCATCTGGCAAATAAAGTAGGATATTCCCCTAAGTAACTCAAGGGCTTTGGAGAAGTAAATTATTCAATGTGAAGGTTAATATTTGTATTGCAATTTATAAATTAAAAGTGATTTCATCTATATTGTCTCACTTAATTTGCTGATTTCTAACTTTCCTTTGAGAATAAAGCTGCTCATTCCACAATTTCAGATAAAACTTTAAGATAGAGTCCTACTGAGAAAAGTAATCCCAGTAATGTACTGTTATCAGATGGTTTTCCAGTGGGAGGTATTGGCAAGAGGAAAAATCCTGGCCTTGAAGGACAGGAGAGGGGGAAATGACATAAAGGAGAATAAATATACCAATCAGAGATAAGTTTTTCATGATTCATGATGTTCCTTGTACTAGTTCTGGTTGGAGAAAGAAAACCCAACTTAGCATCAGTCATGGTTCTCTTAAAAATGAAGCAAGTCATAGGCCAGCTTCTTAACTTAATTCCCCCAACTTTTCTGAAGGTCTGTATCATCATCATCAACAACAGCATTTAACGTGTGCTTGCTTTGTGGCAAATGCTGCTCTAAAAAGTCATATATGAATTATTTAAATTAATCCTCTAAGAAACTTATGAGATAAGCTAATTGTTATGTACTTATTGGAGATAAAGAAACTGAGGTACCTTGCCCAACATCAAAGAAAGTGGTGAAGTGAGTTTAAATCCAACCAATTTAACTCCCATTTCCCCATCACTTGATACACAGCACTTCTCTTAATTTTTATCTTTATATTTATTATAAGCCCAAATCATCTCACTGAATCTCTTAAGTACTAGTACTTATATCTTTTATGGCATCTTTCAAATAATATTCTCTCTTGTATTAGAGTCCTTGGTATACAAATATTATATCCTCCCTACTTTCTTTGCTCCGGTACCACCAACCTGTCTCGTTTTTGGTATTTACCTGCTACCTTCCCCATGGAGCCTTTCTGTAAACTGCACCTTCCCCTGGGGATCTGCTTTTACTTCTCATTCTTTATCTAAATCAGTGTTTCTCATTGTTGGTTGTACATTGTAATCACCTGGGGATCCTTAAATAACACATATGCCTTAGTCTCACCTCCAGAAATTCTAATTAATTTGGTATGCCCAGGATATCAAGATTTCCAAAAGCTCCCCAAGTTACTTAAATGAGCAGCTCAGACTGAAAACCATTGGCCTGAGCATTTCCTGCTCATTTTTCATATCTCACCTACAGCATTCTCACCTCCTTCACCAGGGTTCAACATTCCTATTACAATCTGTTATGACAGATTGGGTTATGACCCAATGGAGTTATAGCCCATAGACCCCTGGAATTAGTAGTGCCCATGGGGAGGAGGGGAGCCATGAGAGTCTGGGGTACTGAAAACCCAGTGAAGCAAGTATACGAAAAAGGAGGGGTTGATTAACTGTGTCACATGCTTAGTCACGTAAGATGAGAGCAGACTTTACCAATGGATTTAGTAATATGCAGGTCACTGGTGATCTTGACAAGATCAACAGAGGCTATTGGAGCAGTGAGAAATAAATCCCCAAGTAGAAAATTAAAAAAAAAACAAAACTGATGATGCAGGAGAGAGGGAGACATCCACCAGGGCCAAATTCTTGGGTAGGCAAAAGGGATGGGCTTTGGTGCACCTCATCTCATTTAATCCTTGTCACAACCCTAAGAAGCTGATGTTATTTTTTATTTCCATTTTACAAATGAAGAAAGTGAGGCTTAGAGAGGTTACTAACTTGTCCAAAGTCACAGAGCTCAGTCAGCAGAGCTGAGATCAAACATAAGTCTGTCTGCCCACAGAGCCCTTAGCAACTATAGTCTCTTGTCTCTTATTGATAAGAAATATTCTTTTCTTTGCCGCTATGTCAGCTGTATATCCATTTCTTCCTGAGATTATTGTCTTATTTTCAAGAAATTGTTTCTCCTACAGCAAAATTCCACTTAGTGATAAAATATATATAATCTACATAAAGTAGATACCAATACACTGTTTTTTTGTTTTGTTTTGTTTTGTTTTTTTGGTTGTACTATGGTATGTGGAAGTTCCTGGGCCAGGGGTTGAACCCATGCCACAGTTTCCACCTGTGTCACAGCTATGAAGACCCTAGCTCCTTAACCTACTGTGCCACAGGGAACTTCCAGAAATGCATTCTTTAGATTAAAAGAAATAAGCCTTTGGGACCTGAAGCTCTGACAAAACTATTGATTATTTTTCTATACATCAGTGACAAAATTGCCTGTTCTGATATCTCCTGGCTTCAGAAGAAGTCTTGGTAGAACCCTCACCCCCTGACACAAGTAATTCTCAGGATTTTTATACACTTGAAGGAGCCTCATGGCAACTCTAGCATGCTGGATTATCAGTGATTGAGAGTTGATGGCTGGAGACCGAGGTAGAGGATGAATGTCGGTAGGTGATCTGAACCTTGATGAGCTAACTCCTGGGCTGGTGCAGTAAGAGCAGTAATGTGCTGATGTGTGTTTAACAACCAGCTCTAGGAAAAGAAGAACCCAATTCATAGTATTTGCCCAATTCTGTGGTGTGAATATTTTCACCTTGGCGAATTTCAAGCTATCAGTTTGAAGTCACTAAATGGGAGTCAGAAAGAGATGAGAACAATATATTGTCTTTTGTCTATTTTCCAGTCTACTGTGGCACAGAAGAGTCTGTGCAAACTGGCACTAGCACACCATTAGGTAAGGAATAAAAAGTTTTCCCCTGTACCTCTCAGTGGACAGTCTCACTTATTCCTTGAGGTGCCAAGCACTTCCTGAAGCGGCATAAAGAGGTAGAAAGAACACGCTATTCAAATTCTGAAGAATAGTAGTCTGGTTCTGATTCAATGATTAGCCATGTGGCTTTTGCCAACTCACTTAGCGTCTTTGGACTCTGATTAGAAATGAAGCAGCTGGCCCTTTAAGGCTCTTGAGAGTTTGAAGATGCTGTGAGGCAGAGCACAGAGGATGCTAGATATCGGCCCTTTCCTCCACAGGGGTGGAGAAAATCTCCTTGTAAAACTATGCTACATTGTGCTTTTGGGTTTCCGATGAAAACATTGTCTTTCCTCAGTAGCTTGCCCATGCTGTTCTCTATCACTATGGCCTTTGAGATTTCTCAAAGAAACCAGCAGGGATGTTTGAGGTTGTTCGCATATAATGTTCTCAACGAGACTGTCTAAATAATGAAAAGGAGTATGCAATCACACCAGATAACTTCTCATTCTGGGCATAGGCAGAACTGCAGTCTTAACCTTTCATTTTATGGCTTTGCCATCTTTTGCTAACCCTTTAACATTATATTAACAAAAGATGGACTGGGAAGGAGCAGGGAGGGGCTTAATGTTCTTTATGATCTATTTTAACATTTTTACTTCTCTTAAAAAATAAATTTACCATAAGAATTAAAACTGTATTTTATGCTTTTAAATATAGCCCGAGATGATGTATGTAACTGCACTGGCAGCCAGTCAAGTCTACACAAAGCCCAAATTGAATCTTCCTTCTGACTACAGCTGTGCATGACATTTTATGCAATTTTTATGCTGGTCATAAATGAGGTGGAAACTGTGATTATGCCAGTTTTGGAATAACACATTCCACCAAAAAAGTGACGGCCAGTTTTCAGACATGTGTATGTATTTACAGGATCCAGCCCTCCTTTTCCCATCACTAGATTGCATGTTGTTGACCTGATAAAATATTTCTAGGTAAAGTGCTGTAGGCATTCAATATCCAATTGCTACTGAATGTAAGATTGCAAAAAAAGTGCCATGATTTCTGCTTAGAACAGTATTTTGTAAAATGTAGCCCCTAGCTACTGAATATTCTGTAGTAGGTAAAGGGCTTTAGTTGTAAAATGATCTATTCCATTATATACATAGATGGATTATTCTACCTAACTAGACAAAGACCAAAATTAATGGGAAGGGAGGTTTAAAAATACAGAACTATGCCCCGGTACTCAAATATCATATTTCACTGTGTTACATGAAATGCTGTCAAGGAGGAAGAAACATACTACCTAAAGATCAGACATGTATGCTCTACTGTTTCTCTTGTCTGTGCTTGACACAATACAGATGCTTTCTATCTACATCTAGTATTAATACAGAGATTATCCTTAAACAATTTAAATTGGAAAGCTTGAAAGGGAGACATTAAAATGTTAAGGAAATGATTACAGAAAAAAATAAACCTTTGATATGAACCTTAACAACCATTTATCCAAATTAACATGGCATTACATTTAGGGCTATAAAGATGAAGCCATTAGCATGAGTGTGCTTATGTAGGCTGAACCATCAATCAGTTCTCACTGACAAATAAAACCCAGAGCCAAAGTTATTTGCTCCACTAGCACCCTGCTGTTATCCTGCAGACCACTTCTGGCAGAATGACAGCCCTTTAAGTTGCTGACTGAACCTACCATGTGACCAGCAGAGAGCATTGTGGCTGCTGGCAATCATATTAGTGGGCAGATTTCCTACATTTCAGAATTTTACTTTAGAGCTTTCTGGAAGGTTCTTAAATCAGAGACTGACCACTCGCTAAGGGTGCTGAAAACTGTACCATTGCTTGGATCAGTGTTTTGTTCTGTAAGTTATGTTCCCCCCCCAGCTTGGTCCTTTATTCCATGAAAAAGAGATAATGTGGTTCATTGGGATCATCAGTAGCAACCCTTGTTTGGCACTGAGTAGCTCTTCAAAATTATATGTTGAATATTTGAGTGAATGAGTGAATGAAATGGTAGATTGGGGCCAGATGCCATGTTGAACTCTGTGCCACAATGCCGTACTTCTGAGGAGTATTAATAGTGAGAATCTTCTCTGCCACACTATGAGTGTTCACATGTAATTCTTGCACTGCAGATAAAATATCAGGTGAAAATAATCTTCCCTCTCACACTGGCCTAATGGAAAAATGAATCAGATTTTGCACATCTCAAGAAATATCTCTTGGGATTGTAATTTTGGCAACTTAGACACCATTTAATTATCAATTCACAAACACGTTAGCTTGGCTTGCATAATGTTAGATGTTCTTGAGTGGGAAGGTGAGTTGACGAAACGTCAAGGTAAAGGAATTAAAGCTTGAAGGTCAGGTTAAAGGTCTAGTATATGTAATGAGTAGGGAGACATTGCTGGCTCTCCTTGACCTTAATGGAATCACTTGTCTGACCAAAATGTCATTCATTTTTAAGATGTTACCATCAGTTCTAGGACAGTTGGAAGATTTTCCTTGTTTGTAGTTGTTCAGTAATCTTTGATGATTAATGACCAAGTTTGCTGGATTCTTTTTTTCCAAGAGTTTTGCTCCCTTTGTCCATACATTATAGTTGGGTTACCATTACAGTGGATTCTAGAAGCATTCAACCTTGAAAATAACTTCAGTGGATTCTGTAAGATGTCAGCCTTGAAAATCACCGATGTTACAGGAGGAACTTTCTAGCACATGTTTTCTTAGATGGTCTAGTTTATGTGATCATCTTCTAACTATAATTCATTTTGTCAACCTTGATACATAAAGTCACCAACAGTTCAGTTTCTATTTATATTCACATTATACATTCTTCTTGTGGTCTATCATGGTTGTATGGTGAAACAGTGTCTCTTTTGACAGTCCTTAGATTTGAAATTCTTGGTTGTTGGATTTAACACATCTTTTCTTTAATTTTATATTTTGACCTGATAACACAGGGTTTTTTTTTTTTTTGGTTTGTTTGTAGCATAAACCGTATTATTCATCAGCAGATCTCTGTCACATTGATCAAATAATTTTTAGAAAGTGATAGTGATTGATTTGGAAATGTATATGACTCTTATCACATTACAGTAGTAGAGGTACCATGAAGATAGAAGAAACACATCAAACCAAAGACCTGCTGACTTTTTTTGCTTGAACAGGTAGCAGTATATTTTTTCCCAGCTGATTTGTTGTAAAAATAAAAATTCATTTTAATTCCTCTTGTGTGCATTACACAAAACCATAATCAAATGAGATCAAGACTATAATCAAATGAGATCGAGTGGAATGGATGGATGGTCCATTTGTGAGAGAGGGACAGTTTGTAAATAACGTGTCTCAAAAAGAGAAGTATAAATGGCAAGGGTAAGAATTAAGTTCATCACCTTTTGGGAGCAAGACCAAAACCATCATCTTTTATTTCATCCAATTTTACATCCTTATATTTTCAGTTTAAGTAATGCAGAACTTCACAAGGTTATGTACCTCTTATGGAGAAATGCAATGTAACATCTTTTCCAGAAAAGCTGTAAGTCTGCTTTAGCTGCCATGACAAAATACCATTGACTGGGTTACTTAAACAACAGGAATTTATTTTTAAAAATTCTAGAACTGGTTAGTCTGAAATCAAAGGGCTGGCAGAGGTTTCTGGTGAGGGTTCTCTTTCTGGCTTCTAGTAGTGTCCTCAGGTGGCAGAGAGAAATCTCTCTCTTCTTCTTTTGATAAAGCCACAGTCCTATCAGTTTAGGGCCCTACCCTTATGACTTCATTCCACCTCAGTGACCTCCTAAGGACCCTGTATCCAAATACAGTCCTCCTGGAGGTCAAGGCTTTAACATAACAGAATTCAGTCCACAGCAGTATAGTTAGGACTTTTCATTTCCTGATCACTTTAACAAATATTTACCTATAGGTTCAAGGTATTATGTTGGTGGATAAAACTATAAGACAGAATTCTTACCCTTGCACATCTTACAGTAAAGCTTGTTGGCCTCTTGCTCTCAAGGGACTTACAATGCAAAAACAGGGAAGAGATGCATAAGAAACATCAAAAAGGGCATTAAATTTACAAAAAGGAAGATTAATTCCTCTGGGGAGGAGGGCTCAGTGAAGGGTTTCTGTGGAAGTGGCATTTAAGATGAGTGCTGGAGGATAGATAGACTTTTCAATCAGCAGAAATAAAAGTGAGAGTATTTCAGGAAGAGGCCAAAGATATATTATTTTTTATTAATGCTGAAACAAATGACCATAAACTTAGTGGCTCACACAACACCTATGTATTAAATCACAGCTCTCTAGGTTGGAAATCTGTCACGCTGGGCTAAAATCAAGCTGCGTTCTTTTTTTCTGGAGACTCTAGGAGAGAACCCATTTTCTTGTCTTTTCTACCTTCTAGAGGCCACCAGAATTCCTTGGGTTATAACTCTGTCTTCTGTCTTTAAAGCCAACAAGATTGCACCTCTCTGAGCTAAGCTGGGAAAAGCTCTTTGCTTTTAAGAACTGAGGTGAATAGATTGGGTCCACCTGAAAATTTCAGGATAGAGCCCCCATTTCAAGGTCAATGACCTTAATTACATTTGTAAATTCCTGTTTGCTTTGTAAGGTAACATATTCATAGGTCCTGGGTCTTAGGATGTGGCATCTTTGGGGGAGCTATTTTTCTGCCTACTTTGTGGGCCAAGAGAGGAGCTATTCTAGGATTCATTCTTTTACTCAGTAATTATCTGTTAGGGAATGAATATGTGCCAGGCAACACAGTCTGTGGGTGCATCATTAAATGGCTGAGGATGTGATTGCAGCTGAGGAGAAGAGCCACTGGTACATGTCTACAGGGGTCAGGAAGAGTTTCAAGTAAGATTAACCTTCCTTTCAATGTTTTATATCATATGAAGCCATCCTTCCCAGAACCATGAGAGAGGAAAATTGGAGTAAGTTAGTTTCTCAGAATCACAAATACCTTGTCAGCTTTACCTACAAAGATAAATTGAAGAATAAGATGTGGAGGAGAAACTGGAAATAGTATGGTTTTCTCAGGAGACTTCCCCAGACAAACAGAAAGCAGCTCCAAAAAGAGGAATTAATAACATGTGAATGAATTAAATACTTAATGCCTAATACTTAATACATTAGAGGAGTAAATTATAATTTCTAAACATTTCAGTAGAGCCAGAGTGATCCCAGAACTACAAACATCATTGATCATTACAATCTCTGATGGTCAATTCAGCTAACATCTGGATCCCATTAATGAGTTATTAGGATTCAAAATTTCTAGGAGTGTCAAATGGCTTTCTGATTCTGAAGGAAGAGAGACAAAATTATAACAAAGCTTGGAGTATAATAGAGATTTAATTAACAAGTTAGGCCCATCAAATGGAGCCAGGTGCTTTCTGCACACAAAATTGTATATACTGTATGATCTTCTGTTCGCAAATGGGATCTTATTTTAATGGTTCATAGTTATATAAGGTATAAAGTACATTTTGCTGATAACTTTGTTAATAAAAAGAAAACCACCAGCTTCTGTTTGAATACGACACCCTGATCACATGTGTTTGTTTCCTTTTCTTCAAGAGGCTATCCTTAAATTGATCATAAAGTGACTGATATAAAAATGTATGAATCTATAGTCATGAAGAGAATAGGAAATGAACCATCATCAGTAGGAAATTTCAGCAATGATCTAGAAGGAGAATAAATGAGGTTTAAAGTAGAGCAGAGAAAGCAAGTGCTGAAATTATACAATAAGGGGTTATAGCCAAGCAGAGAGTCACTATGCCCTGCCAAACCCCACAGCAATTCAGCTCTCAGTTACATGGGGTAGAGCAGAGGAGACACTGAAGAAGTAGAATACAAGCCTGTCTTCAAATCAGTTGTAACCCCCTTATCATGTCCCTCCCCACACCAACCCCACCATCCAAATCTGCAACATCCATAAGCGAAGACATTTATCCTCCAGGCAAATTCAACATCAGCAGCAAACAAAGAGCTTTATTAGAGCAGTAACTTTTTTCTTTAAAGAAAGAAAACCCAACTGTCTTGGGGATGTATGGGCAGTGTCTTAGGAGCCAGAGGCTGTGACAGAGAGTAAAGGTATTCATGCTTAACAGCAAAAACTCTAAGACTCTTCAAACAAAATGAATGCCTTATGACCATTTAATCAATTACTTCACCTTCAGTATGAATGAGCAGTCAATGATTTGACATACATTAGAAATTTACTGTCTTCTTTGAGATGAAAGTACAGCTGTCCCTTGATATCCAGGGTTCTGCATTCGGTTTTGTTGAATCCAAGGTTGTGGAACCTACAGGTATGGAGGACTGACTGTACTACACTATTTTATATAAGGAGCTCGAGCATATGCAGGTTTTGGTATTCACAGAGGTCCTGGAACCAGTCCCCTGTGGATTCTGAGGGAAGACTATAGTTTATTTGGGAGGTGATCTCTAGAAACTCTAATTGGGTGAGTGGGGTGGGGGATAAGTCTAGGAAGAGAAGGAGGCAATAAAAGCCTGTGTACGATTGGTGCCTAGTCTCACTGAGCACATTTGGTACACCCTGCAAACTTGCTACACAGTGATTCAAACAGGGGGCAGGGATCTTGTGAGCTGCTGTACCCAGAAAGTGGAAGAGAAAGACAAGAGAGGGAGGAAGAAAGAAAGGAGAAGGAAGGAAAGGAAGGGCTCATGACTTCATGTCTCCAAGGCTGTTCAATACAAAAAAATTAGAACTTCCAAAATAAAATTCAGATTACTCAAGTAGATTTGAGGAAAAAAAGAAATTTTATTAGTAAAAGAAAAAAAAAGGACACTATAAAAAAGTAAAATCAGAAAACTTGAATGGTTTCTTGGGAGTTAAAAAATGAAAATGATTAAAAAAAAATCCGTAGAAGCATTAGAAGAAAAGTCAAAGATTTTTATAAGAAAAAGGAAAAAAAAATCAAGGGGAAAGGAAATGGGAAATCCGAGTTAAACATACACACATTATATAGGAAGGAAAATGTGACTATAGTAAATTGCTTGGTTGTTGGTGAAAAAGCAATTATGTTGTCAGTTATAATGTTGCCCTATTTCTAGTTCTATCACATAGAATCATCCTATGACAGAGCTTGACAGATTGTAAATGTCACCAACTTTGAACATTTAAAAGTACAGATGGCAGTTAGGGGAAGTAGAAAGGGAAAGGTGGGGTGGAAGGGAGGGGGAGAGACATTTATATCTTCATCTTACCAAATGGGAAATCCAGAGGTCATTTCTATAGTTTTGGAAAAATAAATGAAAATAACTATGTCACTTAAAATTTCAAGAAGTAGTGATAATTTAAGCCCTTAATTAATTGACTTTTTAACAATATTAATATAATATCTATAAGGATTTTGATTAAATTGTGTTTTAAAAATGTGGCAAATTGCTATGAATTCATTGAAACCCATTCATCAGGTGATAAGCAGGCTCTATGCCATCTAGTGGTAATTTGAGCCCACTTCAAGCTCATGACTCATCTCCAAAGCTGCTCAATACAAATATGTGTTGTTCATCAAACTTACCAGTTACAGGTTAGAGGTGATGATGTACTTTAAGAGCAATTATTTTTAGTAGAATCACATGAGTAGGTAAGAGAGAGTAATTATTTTGGGGTTCCAGAATGGAATATTGGCACAAACTTTGGACTTTGGTCCAGGATTAGAAATCAGGAGAAGTCAAAGACCTGGTTCCATCATTGACTTACCAAGATATTTTGGGTTACTTCTTTAATTTTGCTCTAACAATTTCTCCATATCTCTAATCAGAAAAGTACTATTCCTGTTTATAAATATATGGGTCAAGTGTAGTAATATATATGAACATGATTATTAGTGACTTAATTTTTATATCTATGATCATTTTATATCATATTATTCCACCTGATTCATTAATTAGTGGATTTCCAAATTCTTTGGCACAGAATAAAGGACTCTAAATAGAGTTCAAATTGCAATTAAACTTTATCTGAGTATGTTGGGTAGATAATGACATTCATCATTTTAAATTTATTAGTGAATACCTTAATAATGTTAAGATATCTATGTTTTAAATATTGAGTCTTTAAGGCTTTTAGGTACAAAGATTAAATATTATAAATATTTTCAGTTACATTTATTTCTGGAAGATCTAATTTTAAACATGCTTCTCTTCTAGTACTTATTGCTTCAAAGAAACATTAATCCTGACCTTATTTTATAAAATAGATTTTATACTTTGTAATCATAAAACAGAACATTCTCCTTATAGAGCATTTCATAAAAAATTAGAGAAAACAATTTCCAGTAATTTCAATCACCTAGATATAACTTTAATTAATGTTTTAATGTTTTCTATTCTTCTCTCTATGTACTTAGATATCAAGTTTTTAAAATATTTGGATAATAGAGTTTATATTTTGTTTTCAAAAAAATATTTATCATAAATCTCCATGTCATTACATACTCTTCAGAAATATTTTTATTGGCATAATATTCAGTAAAAAGATGATCAATATATGTTAAAAATTTTTCTGTTGACATTAGATTATTTCTATTTTTTGATATTTCAGTTATGATATTTGTTATGATTAATAACTTGTATGTCTCTCACTTCATATTTGAAGATATTTTTAAAAAGACTCAGACGTAAAATTACTAAGTCAAAACATGTGCTCATTTCTAAATATCAATTTTGCCCTCGCCTCTACAAACATTAGGTGTTATGATTTGAAAACATTCTTTTTTTTTTTTTTTTATGGCCACACTTATGGCATGTGGAAGTTCTCAGGCCAGGGACTGAATTCAAGCTGCAGCTGTGACATATGCTATAGCTGCAGCAACGCCAGTTCCTTTAACTCACTGTGCTGGGCCAGGGATCCAACCCTCATCTCTGTAGCAACCTGAGCCACTGAAGTCAGATTCTTAACACACTGTGCCACAGTGGCAACTCCTAGACATTTTTAATACTAATACAGGAGTTGAGGGTTATTTTCTTTTTCTAAATTGAAATTTATTTGATATACAATATTATATGTTATAGGTATGCCATATAAGGATTCACAATATAGTAAAGTTTATGTTCCATTTATAGTTATTATAAAATATTGGTTATATTCCTTGTATTGTACAGTATATCCTTGTAGCTTATTTTAAACCTAACAGTTATTCCCTACCTTGATGTTACCCCTCCACCTTTTCCTCTCCCCAGCAGTAAATATTAGTTTGTTCTTTATATCTGAGTCTTTTTTATTTTTGCTAGTTTGTTGTATTTTTTAAAATTTTCACATGTAAATGATGTCATAGCAGTATTTATCCTTTTCTGTCTGACTTATTTCATTTAGCATAATGCCCTCCAAGTCCATCCATGTTGCTGCAAATGACAAAATTTCATTCTTTTTTATGGCTGAGTAGTATTTCTTTGCATATGTATACTACATCTTATTTATCCATTTATCTATAAATGGACACTTAGGTTGCTTCCAAATTTTGGCAATTGTAAATATTTCTGCTAGGAACATTGGGGTGCATGTATTAGTGTTTCAAATTAGTGCTCTTGTTTTGTTTTTTGTTTTGTTTTTTTTCCAGATATATATCCAAGAATGAAATTGCTGTGTCATATGGTAGTTCTATTTTTGGTTTTTTGAGACACTTCTGTACTGTTTTCCATAGTGACCACACCAGTTGACATTCCCACCAACCATGTAGGAGGTTTCCCTTTTCTCCACATCTTAGCCAACATTTGTTTTTGTGTTCTTTTGATGATTTCCTTTCTGACAGGTGTGAAATGATATCTCCTTGTAGTTTTGATTTGCATTTCCCTGATGTTTAGCGATGTTGAGCATCTTTTCATGTGCCTGTTGGCCATCTGTATTTCCTCTTTGGAAAATGTCTCTTCAGATTTTCTGCCCATTTTTTAATCAGCCTCTTTGTTTTATTTTGTTTTGTTTTGTTGGATGCACTGTTTATATGTGTTGGATGTGAACTCCTTATTGGCCACAGCATTTGCAAATATTTTCTCCCATTCAGTAGGTTGTCTTTTTGATTTGTCAGTGGTTTCCTTTGTTGTACAAAAGCATTTAATTGGTTCCCATTTGTTTATTTTTGCCTTTTTTTTTTTTTTTTTTTTTTTTGGCTGCATCTGTGGCAGCATATGAAAGTTTCCGGCCAGAGATCAGATCTAAGCTGCAGCTGCAAGCTATACCATGCTGAGGCAATGCTGGATCCTTAACCCACTGCACTACAGAAGGAACCCTTGTTTAGTTTTGTTTTTATTTCCTTTGTATTAGGAAACAGATTTAAAAAAAATGCTATGATATATGTCAGAATGTTCTGCCTATGTTTTTCCTCTAGGAGTTTTGTGGTATCTGGCCTTATATTTAGGACTTTAGCTCATTTTGAGTTTGTTTTTATATTTGGTATTAGAGAATATTCTAATTTCATTCTTTTATATGTAGCTATCCATTCTCCCAGCACCACTTATTGAAGAGACTGTCTTTTCTCCATCGTATATTCTTGCTGAGGGTTATTTAATTTGATTTATATTTCTTTGGTTACTAGTAAAATTGATCTGCTTTATGTTTATTAGCTATCAATATTCTTTGTATGTGATTCTGTTCATGCCCCTTGCTTGCCTTTATTGATATTTTGGTATTATCTTACAGATTTGTATAAGCTTTTCAGATGTTAAGCATATACATCTTTAATTTATCATACTTGTTACAATTGATTTCTATTTTTTGGCCAAATGTAAATGATTATATATCATTTAAAGTGGAAGGATAAATTTATGCATGTCCATAGAAAATAGTCTTGTGAAAGACTAAAGATGGAAGCATGAGGTAATATTTTCCAAATTGTTTATTAAATTGCCCTTCATGAGACCTTATTGTTGTTATTAGAATTAATGATATGTATAATATTTCCATATATATTATTAAGCAGTGGAGTCAGATTGCTCGATATGAAAATGTCATCTTCTTTTCAGCACCTCTTGCTATTCTCTATCTCCCCTCACCACTATCCCTAAGAAATTTGAAAATTTAAAACAACCTCCAAAATATAAGATTACAGCTCAGAAATTTTATCATTTTAAACAACCTTACTAGAATATGGGTATATACCTTTTTCTGCCTTCCTTCTCCCTTCATTCTTATGCTATTTTTTACAAAAAATTAGTGATTGGGAATGTCACTGAATTTAATACAGTGACAGAACATGGTCTCAAAAAATGATAGTTTTTTAGGACAGTTAAGATTTTTCTCATTGACGGTTTCTATTGTGACTCACAATGCTAATTAATTTCTTAATTCATTAGAAACATAACCAAAGAAAAGGCTTTGAAAACACTGTGCTTTGTGTAGATGTCTTTTAATTATGGCTAATTAAATACTATGGAAGGACCTGATTATACCTTTGAGTATTTCTTAGTCTGAAAAAAGAAAAAGACTTGTAGTCATGAATACATTGAACAAAAGCTGCATTCAACATCTCTTTATAACAAACAAAAACTTCAAAAAAAGGAACAAATTATAGAGTAGCACTGGGGGAGTATTCTCTAAATATGTGTGCAGATTCTCTGCGGAGGCTTATGCACTACTGTTTGTTTTGGTTATTAGGCAGAATCTCAAGTAAACCCAAGTAGAAATCACATTGATTCTGAAAATGAAGAGCATTGCCAGTGGGTAAACAGTTTCAGGGCAAACTGAAGCAATACTCCCTGGAGTTAGGAACGGATTTTTCCAGATGGTCACTGTGCATATGGCTGGAGTACTGTGGTAGCTGAAATAGGAAACGAGAACATGATTCTTGCCAATTAAATCAACACTGTCCTTGAGAAAAGAAAATTCACAGAATATAGCTGGGGGGGGGTGGGGGTTGACAAGAAATAGCATTCAAGTCCATCAAGACATCTTTAATTTCACTAATTATAATATCTTTAAAAATGTTCAGACCAGTCAAATCTATTTTAGGATTTTAGGCGAGCAAGGCGATGAGCTAAAGGATGCACTAGAAATTCAGAGCTTGAAACTGGACTTGTCTGTCCTCTTTCATTCTGGAACATTGGGTGAGTTACTTAATCTCTCTCTGATTGTCTCCTCCTGTGTAAAGTAGGAATCACATCCCCAGGCTGCCCAACAGGCTTGTTGTAAAGATAAAACAATAAATGTTATGAGGCACTTGGTAATCATGAAACACTGGATTGTATTTTCCAGGACTTGGAGGGAATAACCAGTAACTCCAGTTCATGCTGTGTCCCACATCATGGTCTCTCTTAGGGAAGACGTTGCTATTTATAATGGGGTAAGACTTCTAGCTTTGTTCAGGCCCTTCCCCTGATAAATTCTTCGGTGGTTACTCAATTCTTAATTAAAGAATAATTTACTGGCCTGTGTATAATCAGCTTGGCTGGAAGCTGACTTTTGTGAGCAGTCTAGTTGACTTAATAAATTTCAGGTCCCTAAAACATGAGCTACATGGGCTGCTGTTACACATGGTATCACAAGTGAGCAATCAGATGGAGACCCTAAATACTTCTTTGCGGAAAGCAACCCATTCTTGCAGGACATTTGTTACATCCAAGGAGTGCGAGGGTCACAGGTGGCTAGTTGGCACACCAGTCATTTCAACCCAATTATCTCTTCTTTTTTTCTTTGCCTCATGTATCTTAATTTCACCCTTCTTTAAGAGAATCATCTAAAGCTATTTAAAATTAACAACAAAGAATCTTTCTGTCTTCTTATTTGAAATGTATGTTTTTTTTTTCTCTTTAGTTTTTGCTTAGTGTTTCAATCATCTAGCCAACTGATCCCATTTGTACAGAGACCCACCAACAATTTGTATAATCTATTGGAATCTCAGCTGTTTTCAAGGATAATCTGATATATCTCTCTTGCCAGTGTACAATTTAAGTGGTTTTCTTGTAGTCAATACATTGTACTCTTTTTTTTTTTTTTTTAAGGATAATATACCTACAGATAGAATTTTAAGGGACTGCCAGGTAGCTGCTAATCATGGAGCCAATAGCGTAATACTTACCATATGTAAATGGTAAAAACAAGTCACTTGGGGGAGAAGTTATAACAAATAGAAACATACTCATACCTTATTTGTCCCATCCTTCAGCTCTGTTCCTTAGGGATAAAAACTTTCATCATTTCTAGCTCTTCTTCTTTAGTAATCCTCTAATTCAATGTGTAGGAGAGTTATCTAAATTGCTCATTAAGAATGCAGATTCTTAAGATTTATTCTAGCCTTGCTTAGCAGGTCTGCTGCTATTGTGTCTGAAAATCCATAAAAGAAAGATCACAGGAAATTCTAATACCTTCTAAATTTTGAGAATGATTAGCCTAATAAATCTTGGGCTACATTATGACTTTCATGAGCTCTAGGCATTTTTGCCTTCATGGTTCTCTTCCTCCATAAAAAAATACTTAAAATTGTATTTTATTACTGCATTAGTATATGTATGAATATATTAATGTTACATATTAAAATTTTTTTCTTCAGCCTGAGTTAATTTCATTGTCCAATTGGAAAAAAATAATAAAATATTTTCATTGGCCCTTGAAATTATTGTGGGCACTAGGCATTGTTCTTCCTACTTCTCCTACAGCCCAGAATGGATTCAGGACTAGTCAACCTAGAAAACTGGCAATCTAATATTCTGAAAATTTAAATCCTAAACATATCTTTGACATATTACAATGAAATCCAGATGAAAACTTGCTGGAGTTCAGAGGATACAACTTGATATGAAGATAATTTGCAGGTTGTTTTTACGCTTGGAGCCAGATGCCTAGATATGAAGGCAGCCAGAAAGCTTTCAACTGACTTCTCAAGGATAACTAATGCAGAAGGGGAGAAAATGCTGGGTCATAAGTTTGCTCAAGTGTTACCATCCTATTTGGTGACACTAACAAATGCATATGATAGCCATACACATACAGGTTTATGAAATATTGGGTTATAGGAATATCAACTATTAAGGCCCAGTGGGTAAGTCTGGCAAAGCTTCTTCTTGGAAGCAAGAGAATGGGAGGAAAGAGAAAGGGAAGATGAAAAACTCAGTGTAGCTGAGAAGGAAGTTCACAATATAATAGCACTCATGAGAACTTCTAAGAGAAAGCAAATAATGAAAGCTGCCTGCTGTTGCACAGAAATAGAATAGGGACTGCAACAGATAGAAGATCATAAAATGATGACTTTAGATCCCTGAGAAGACTAGGTATCATTTTAAGAGTTTTAAGAAGGCCACTAGCAGCAAACAATGCTCGAAAGTGATTATTACTCTGAATATTTACACTTACTCTCACATTTGCCATTTACAAAGTAATTTACATAATAGTAGCTAATATTTATGGAGAACTTACCAATATTTCAAGTTCAGTGGGAATACACACTGAAACCAAGACTAGATAAGGAGACAGTATAAAAATGATTGTAGAAGAAATAGTAGGAATTGCTTTGGTTATTGGTTGTTCTTTCACAAACCACCCCAACATTGAGCAATCTAAAACAATCAAGATTTTATTTGCTCCATTCTTGCCATCTGGGCTGACTTGGCTGGGCAGTCCTGCTCATCTTGTTGGCAGTCCCTCATGGGCTGTAGTTAAGCAGGTGAATCAGTATGGACCTGGCTTAGCAGGCACCCTGGACTTCTCTTTCCTTCTCTGTAATCTCAGATCCCTGTCCTCTTAAGTGGCCTTTCTGGAGGGGTAGCTCGACTCTTACACATTAGCTCACAAGTCTCAAGAGAGCATCTAAGCAGCAAGTGACTTTTTTTAGACTTAGACTTAAGGCTGATGCTTTCTTTTGGTTCAAGCAGATTGAAGGGAAGGGCACAAACAGGGCATGAATCCTCAGAGGACCTATTCCATGGGGCCCCCAAGGGACCAGACACCACAGCATTAGGGAGAACTTTCACCTCACACCTCAGATTTCCTTCCAGTTGGTGGTGACCGTTTGTAAAATATTCTGCTACGGGTCCAGTGGGGTGGTCTATCCTATTGCTAAGTTTGTGAAATGTAACAGCATATTTGCCTCTCAGGAATGAGCTTTTCCTGTAGGAGTCCAGCATTGCCAGTAGGAAAGTCTATATTACTTGGGGTTTCAATATTAGCTACTGGCTAATAAACCTGAAACCACACTCTACAACTTGGTCTCCACAAGTGACCGAAATGATGTTTGGCTTCTGTCTGCTACTGTATGATTTTATTTCTCAATTCAGGGAAGAGAGATGCTATTTATAGGCCTCCTTGGGGATTATGGCAATCTGAGGAGATATGTGGGGGGGATTCAAAGAAAAGAGATGAAGAGAAAGTGATGAGTATACTGAGAAAGGTATTCTGCGACCTCAAGTGGGCAATTAATTAACAAAATAATAGCATTTTAGACTCACATTTAGTTAGGGAATGGAGGTTGATTATTTGTGTATACCTCTTCTAACTGAAGCTGTGGGTATTTTATTTTAGTAGCCTGCTGATATCAATTCTCCCCTTCATCCTTATATAACCCTGATCTTGTTGGGGACAGCAATGTATCCAGGTAAAAATGTATTTCCTGACATTCCTTGAAGATAAAGGGGCTACATGACCCAATTGACTGGTGACAGGTAAGTAGAAACTGTGAGGCTGTAGCAAAGTTCTTCAGAAGCTGTCAGTGGAGCACGGTACAGACCTGGAGAGCAGATTAGAATAGGAGGTAGCAGATTCAAATATGTCCTCCTATATGCCCTTTTTAAAAAAATCTGTGATTTAGATATAAGGCTAAATTCTGTTGCTGCAGTGGTCATATTGTGACCATGAGGTAAACTTGAAGAAGAAATCCTTTAAGAGTAGAAAAGCAAAAAAATAGGAGGCTGAAGCCTTGATGCTATAATAGAGCCCCTGAAAACCAGCCCTCCATCTGATGCTCCCTGACTTCAGTTTACATGAAAGAAAGGAAATACCCTATTGTGTTTAAATTCCTGTTTTTTTTTCTTTTTTTAACGTTTCTATTAGTTTGCAGTGGAACACAGTTCCTAACTGGCCATTTTATCAGAGCATATAAATAAAAATATGTAGTTGACACTTTTTACAAGAAAAATGAATGCCATTTAGATGATAATTATTTAAAATCATATGAGAGATTTTTTCCCATTTTTTGTGTTTTATTTTAATTTTTTATTGTAATTGATTTACATTGTTCTCTCAACTTCTGCTGTACAGTGAAGCAACCCAGTTATACATACACATACATTCATTTTCTCACACTACCTCCATCACGTTTCATCACAAATGATTAGATATAGTTCCCTGTGCTATATAGCAGAATCTTGTTGCTTATCCATTCCAAATGCAATAGTTTGCATCTAGTAACCCCAAACTCCCAGTCCATCCCATTCCCCCTTGGTAACCACAACTCTGTTTTCCAAGTCCATGAATTTGTTTCTTTTCTGTAGATAGGTTCATTTGTGCCATATATTAGATTCTAGATATGTGATATCATGTGTATTTCTCTTTCTGACTTAGTATGAGAATCTCTAGTTCCAACCATGCTGCTGTAAATGGCATTAATTTGTTCTGTTTTATGGCTGAGTAGTATTCCATTGTGTATATACACCACATCTTCCTAATTCAATCATCTGTCAATGGAAATTTGGGTTGTTTCCATGTCTTGGCTATTGTGGATAGTGCTGCAGTGAACATAGGGGTGCATGTATCTTTTTCAGTAAAAGTTTCATCCAGATATATGCCTAGGAGTGGGATTGAGAGAATTTTATTATATGAGCACATGTTAGAAATTTCTACTATAGGATACCCTGTTTCATCAGAGCATTAAGCACTTTTTCTTATCTGGCTCGATACTCTTCCCATGAATATTCACTTGGCACGTGCCCTCCCTTCACTGAGGTTTCTGTTCAAAAGTTCACAGCTCAGAAAGGATGTTCCTAGTTATCCCTTATGTGCAGCAATAGCCCCATCATTCTCTATAGCTTTACCCTATCCCTCCCTACTCTTGACATTGTTTATTATTGTTCATTATTGGCCCCTCAGTTTTTAGAGGAGTGTCTTACACTAGCAGTTGATTGGTGACTATTTGTTAGACAATTGACTTAGTAAATGGAAAAGGCAAAACTAATGCATGTTTGATTCTGAAAGTTTTCTGAGAAAAGTACCAATAAAACAATGTGTGTATGAAAAATGAGAACTCACAGCCCATTTCAGGTTGAGAACTTCCAATATACTGTTAAACTTCAGGATATCTCTGTGCCTGTTAAAATAATATGTCTGTTAAAATTGTTCAGTGTAGCTGGTAGTATTCAAGCTAGAAGGCAATTTTTCAAACTTTGCTGATTTTTTTTATTTCAAATTTATCTGAAAGAAATAGAATGGTGAGATATAAGCCTCAAAAGGCACATGAAGGTATTCATAAATCACCTTTATGTTGCCTCGTCCACATAGTCCCTAATTTTTCTTGGGCAGATATACCCTATGTCTCCTTAGTAGTAAAATGAACACAGCAATGATTTATGCTCATGAAAAATATATCTGCCACATGGTTTTGTTACACACACACACTCAAAATGACATCCAGCTGCAGATATATTTGTAATGTACCTATGTAAATATTATGTAATGAACATAAAATATTTCTAATGTACATTTGTGAATATATGAATATAAATACATAACATATATTTACTATATGATATATAGTGTGTGTGCATTAGAAAGAAAAACAAAAGTTTTATACAAATATACAACTTTGTTTTTCAATATTAGGAACATGTTAATTTACCCATCAATTTTTATGTATTATAGTATTCATATAGCTCAACTCCAAATTTAATAAAATCTGCCTATGTTTCTAGATAGCCAGGGAGAAATGTTAAGAAAAAGAAATGTGGAAGATTCAAACAGTCCAAGAGAGAAGCCTTGAGGGGATCCTGGTTTTCCTTCTCAGGTAGAAATGGGGGTCTTTGAATAACTGACCTCTGTGGTATGTTGTGGAAACATGGGCTTCATTTGTTTATCCTCTGGGTGATGCTAATGGCAGCAGTGCCAGGAGTCTGGTAGAGTTGCTAGTGGTGCACAGTAGTGCACAGTGGTCTCTGGAAAGCAGCTTCCCAGGGCCCAGGACTTTCCAGGCATCAAGATGGAACCCCAAGTTCATGGGGATACTGGCAGAAGTCATGGAGGCCACTTCCAGCCCAGACCCATAAACATTGCCTAGGGCGTTTTCCATTATCTCTTCCTCAGTTGATTGACTAGATGTTGATGTTCAAGGTAACAGTGGGAAACGTGGACTGAAGAAGCCAAAGCCTCTGTCAGGCTCAGTCCCATAATGTGTGTCTAGAGCAGAGCATCTCTTCCCAAATGTCTGTTTGGTTAAGTTGGCAATTTTTTTTTGTCTTTTTTTGTCTTTTTGTCTGTTGTTGTTGTTGTTGTTGCTATTTCTTGGGCCACTCCCGCGGCATATGGAGGTTCCCAGGCTAGGGGTTGAATTGGAGCTGTAGCCACCGGCCTACGCCAGAACCACAGCAACGCAGGATCCGAGCCGTGTCTGCAACCTACACCACAGCTCAGGGCAACGCCGGATTGTTAACCCACTGAGCAAGGGCAGGGACCGAACCTGCAACCTCATGGTTCCTAGCCGGATTCGTTAACCACTGCGCCACGACGGGAACTCCCCTTTTTCCTTTTTAAGGCCAGACCTGTGGCATATGGAAGTTCCCAGGCCAAGGGCCTAATTGGAGCTATAGCTGAGCCACAGCAACACCAGAATCAAGCCATGTCTGCGACTCACAGCATAGCTCACGGCAATGCCGAATCCTTAACCAGCTGAGTGAGGCTAGGGATCAAACCCGCATCCTCATGGATTCTAGTCAGGTTCATTAACCACTGAGCCATGATGGAACTCTTATGTTGGCAATTTTTATTTCTACTATGTTATAGCACCGGGTACTACCTCAGCTGGTACACAAATGCTACAGCTTTTAATGGAGGTTATGAACTTATCATCCTTAGAGAGAGCTGGCTGAGCAGAGAGCAGTAGTTCTTAAACTTCAGAATTTTCTGGGGGAGAGTTTGTTATGAATACAAATCCCCAGGCCTCACTCCCAGATTCTGATTCATTAGGTTTGGGATAGGGCCCAGAAATAGGCATTTTAATCACAACTTCAGGTGATTGTAATGCACATTTGGAGGAAAACTAGTGTGCAGAAATGGCAGCTGGGAGTCTGGGGCTGGAAATGGACAGCAGGTTATGTTCTGAGCCAAAGTCTGAGCTGGATGAATTAGAAAGCAGTGAGTAAGGGAAAAATTGTCAGAGGCTCTTCTACTGCAGTAATGAGTATTCATACTTGGGCACTTATGACCCTGACATCTTTTAAGGAGGATAAAGCCTCAAAGATGGGGTTACAAAGTGGGGTGAAGCCATAAAGGATGCAGTTGACATTTAGAGAGGCGGGGGAGGATAGTTTCAATATAAATGTTTGCAAACAGAAGCCCCTTTAAACTGGCATAACACAATTGAAATAGATAATTTTGAGGCCAAAACCACTATCAACACCAATTTGCCTCTCACAGAAGAACAATATGTGGAAAGGCAAGAGTTTAAAATGAATTTTTTTTTTCTTTCCAATATGCCATCAAATAAAAATGTTACAGGACTAAAGCCAGAGACTATTCTTGGACTGGATCTTTTCCAAATCTCTAAATTTAACCAGCTGGGATTCTCTAAGTACCAGTCTATTCACCCTTTGGAAATGCAGAATTTGCCTTTTAGTGGGAAATCTGCATTTCACCTTAAGTGGAACAAACCATCTTTCCCCTCAAAGAAATACGTTTCTTGGTACCTTTAATTAGCACAATTAAAAGATTGTAGTAAGAGAGGAAAGGGCCAAAATATACATATCAATCCATCTACTACTAAGGACCATGAAAAATGTACCTCTCTTCATTAGAGCCCATATCATGAATACTGTTAGGGATGATCACCACCAAGTTTTTACTGAAAACCAAGTATCTGGTGAGAAGAGAATTTGAAAGAAGTGTACTTTTAGAATAAATGGTTGATAAAATTATATCTTCTTATTTCAGTTAAAGCATCACTCAATTATTGGAGATTGACTTGGTCAGCAGCAATGTTAAGCAGTGGTATACACTTGAATAGGATTTCTCTTTAATCTTGCTTCGTTTGGGAAACCAGGTGCTCTAGTTAAAAACACCTTTGCTCTGTAGTAGTGAAATCAAATGCAAACATGGTCGAAGCAGAGTGGTGAGCAAGTTCTTAGAAATAGTAAATTAATTAAGGGGTTTATCAATGCTCTGAAAGTGGTGCTGTTTTTTTTTTTTTTTTTTCCCTTCTTTCTGTTTAGGGCTGCACCTGCTGCATATGGAAATTCCCAGGGCTAGGGTTGAATGGGAGCAGCAGCTGCCAGCCCACACCACAGCCATAGCAACGTGAGATCCAAGCTGCATCTGTGACCTACACCACACCTCATGGTGACGCCAGATCCTTAACCCTCTGAGTGAGGGCAGGGATGGAACCTGCAATCTCACGGATACTAGTTGGGTTTGTAACCCACTGAGTCACAATGGGAACGCTCGTCTGTGCTCTTGTGAATGAACAGGTCAGGAGACCTAAGCATAAGAGATATTGTAAAATAATACAGGACAGTACCCAGGTGTCATGGTCTGTGAGAAGATACCTAGTATCTTGAGGAAGTTTAAAACCAAGTCATGGAGAATACAATGTTTCTTATACTTGTAGCTAAATCGTATCTCTCTTTTCAAGCAGGTAGGATATTCAATTCATGAAATATCTAAACAGACTTACTGGCTTTTTTGAAATATTTCTGGTAATTTACATGTTTTTGAGCTGGTCATGAGGATTTCAAAAAGAGGTCATGCTGCTGTTCCAGTTTATATACCTTGCCTATAAAATGACAGTTTGCAGGTGAATGTTTTAGGTGTTTTGTACTTTAGGAAAAATAGTCACAGCATTTTCAGGGTTATCAAATACTTTGACAGAGAACTTGTTTGACACAACAGCCCTGTGGTATAGATGGTGGAAGCATATTGGTGGAATGTGTCGGTCCTCATTTTACAGATGAGGAAACAGAACCAAAAAGAGGTTAAGTAAACCCACTAAACTAGTAGGACTGTGAGTTGGTCCAGTGGTGGTTCCCAATACTAATCAGTCAACTGAGCGAGACTGATGTTTGAAAGAGACCCCTGATTATCTTAGCAGGAAGCAGAGAAACGAAATCATTCAAATTAAGAAATGTTTGCTGAGAAGCTACCTTGGCATTTGAAGTGAAACAAGGATGAGAAACCATGATCTCTGCCATCAGGCTCCACAGTTCTGAGGAAAATGAAGCAAATAATTTCAAAACAGGTCCTGGATGTCAAGGTTTGCTCAGCAATGGGAAATGGCAGATGTGGGGTAGAAAGTCAGCAGTGATGGGTCAGTAAAGGATGGGAGCAGGGGACAGCTTAGCACCTATGTAGTTGATTTCTGCAACTCCTTGTGACTTTGACAGTGGGAAGGGCGAGATGGCAAAGATTCTCCTTGACCGAACATTAGTCAGGCTCCTTTCAGCCCTCTTCCCAACTAGGCCTTGACCTTTGGACTTCCATGTGCATCTCTGAATTGCCTAATTTTGATAAGAATCTTTCTCAGCCAGTTTAGCAGAATCCCACCCTGGATGTCCGATCACCCTCCACATCTGGCCCAGCGCCTCATTCCACAACACCCCCCAGGTGTCAAGCCAGAATTCCGTCAAGCCTGTTTAGCCAAAAAAAAAAACCAAAAAACAAAAAACAAAAAAAAACAACCTTTTACCCTTGATGTACAGTTTAATAATTTTCTATTCATTTACAGCCCCCCCCCCCCCCACTATTTGCTTGGCTAGAAATTCACGCTTGTCCATGTTGTATTTAGAATTGAGGGCAGTTCTATGCTGAGGTCTCCTTCCCCTATTCCAATAGTTCCCGAAAAAAAAATTCTATTTTTACTGTGGGACTTCTGTCAGGCTCTTGTTTTTTTGCTTCTTTATTGCTGACAAATGATTAGCACAATAGTTTTCTAATCCAGAGAAGTAAAAAAGTAAAACACATCAAAAACTATTATGCTAGTCATCAACATAAAGGTATGAAATACTAAATTATTTATGAAAATTCGAGACAAACCAAACCACTTTAAAGTATTATAAAGACTATGACGTATTAGAAGAGAGCTCAGAAGCAAAGACCTTAGAAATCTAAGTTGTTCTAGATGGAAACTTTAATGGGCAAATCAGAGCAACAGTGGCAGTTTTCAGAAAGTTCTTTTCTACTTGAAGTATGCCCTTGAAGGGAAAAACAAGAAGAAAACACCCAAGACACCAAATTAGAAACTTAAAAAAAAAAAAAAAAAGGATGCAGTGCTATAAAACAAAACAAAACAAAAAAACAAACAAATAAAAAAAACCAGTTGTGTAACATCTCAAGGATGACTTTTAAACATATTCAAGTCTTGAGGCAGGCAACACTTGCTTAGTTCTGATCAACTTTAATTTCTGATTTGATTTTAAGAACTTCTGAGAGAAAGAGGTGAACAAGGCTGATCTGAAGAGACTTTGAGACTCAAATATGAGCTGAGAGATTTTCCTATGAAATGGAGGGGACTGCCCCAAATGGGAGAGGTCAAAGAAGACTGGCTCTGAAGAGGGTGAAGGTCAAAATCATTCTTGATCCTTAGCTGGGAAACTCTTCTGCAACATGCAGAAGGAGGTTTTCATTGTCTGGTTTGCTGTTAAAATGCTTTTGGCAGTGCAGGTGGCAAAATTTATCTGTCTTAAGTCATTCGAATAGCCTTGTGTTCACTGTGCATAGGAAAGCAGTTTTCTTTGCTCAAACATATTCCAAATCAGGATAATTGATAAGTACTTTATTTCATGTCTTTGAGAATAAATTATAATATTTTATTACACCTAGGACTGGATAAATAATCGAAGGCACTGTAGCGAGAAACAAAACCTTAGATAAGCAATTTACAGTATTCCCTGTTCATCTGGGAATGAGGTTATGCTAAATAAGATGACTATAGTCTCATCATGTGCTGATGAGGATATAGTGGGTGCATTTAGCATGAAATATAATAACCATAGCAAATCACTGATTTCCCTTTTCTATTTATTTTTTATTTTTTATTTTTTGGCTGTGACAAAAAAAGTTCCCAGGCTAGGGGTCAAACCTGCACCATTTCGGCAACCTGAGCCACTGCAGTGACACCACCAGATCCTTAACCCACCATACCACAAGAGATCTTCTTCACTGATTTCCTTTTGAAAGTTAGAAAACTAGGGATAGATTTATAGAATTTGGCTGTATATTTGTTTTGTTTTGTTTTGTTTCTTTTTTACCATATCCACAACATGTGGGAATTCCCAGACCAGGGATTGAACCTACACTAGGGCAGCAGCCCAGGCTACTGCAGTGATAATGCTGGATCCTCAACCCACTGGCCACAAGGGAATCCCTGTATATTTGTTCTTTAGCTTGTTAGGAGCTGGTGGCACTAGACAGGTTCATTATGGAAATAGATTGAGAGAAAAAAGTGAATGAATAGGGCAAGAATAACCTCACTCCAGAACATTTGCAAACAAAGTGATTGATGTTCTTTACTTGGTTTGGGTGCAGCATTTCCTTCGTCAACAAGCCCTGTTATCTCTGTGACAATCCTATTCAGTCTATGAGGTCCCAGTAAACCCCCTCTTCCTCCAGTACCTTAGATGGAAGGTGACCAGGGCACAAGCTCAGAATACATTCTTTTCTGATTTCAGAGGTGAACATGTGACTCACTTTGAAACAGATTTCTCCTTTGAAACTTTGCCAGAACTCTTAGAGAGACATTTTCTTTTTTTACTACAGTTGTCAATTTGGTAATTTATAAAACTGACCACGGCTGTATTTGCCGCAAAAATTGGTGGGATGCCTAAGAATGAAGGGAAGAGAGAGGAGAGAGGTGCTGAAGTACAGAAAAACCAAGCGAAAGACCCTTAAGACATTTCTGGACTTCTGCGTCTAACCATGCATGAAACTGTACCTATCCTTAGATTTTTCAGTTCTTTGAGCTAATACTTCTCTTTTCATTTCTTTTTTTCTTTCCTTTCCTCTTTTCTTTCTCTCTCTCTCTCTTTTTTTGTTTTTGTTTTTTGTTTTGGTCTTTTTAGGGCTACACCTGCAGCATATGGAGATTCCCAGGCTAGGGGTCAAATCAGAGCTGTAGCCTCTGGCCTGTGCCATAGCCAGCAATACCAGATCTGTGCTGCATCTGAGACCTACACTACAGCTCACAGCAACACTGGATTCTTAACCCACTGAGTGAGGGCAGGGATCGAACCTGTGTCCTCATGAATACTAGTCAGATTTGTTTCCGATGAGCCACGACAGGAACTCCTGAACTAATAATTTTCCTTTGGATCTTGTTAACATGGGGTTAGGTTTCATCATGTGTACAAAGATAGCCACCTAATTGAACAGAATATGGGTTAATAGGAATAATACTTAATCAAAAAGTCAATTAAACTCTGCCTCTCAGAAGCCATAAAGTTCTTCACTGAGATATTCTTCTGAAGTGGTAAGGTGTTGTTACATTTTGCCTGGTTTTCCCAGACAGGCCCATCTAATTGAACCTGAATTAGTGCAGATTTGAAAGTTTAACAGATACATATATGTAGGTATACTCTACATTAGGAGTACGATAGGTTTTAATATAGTACTCAATTATTGGCTGCCCTCTTGCTGTAAAGCCGCTCTATTACCCTGCCCCACTGGCACAGACTTGGCCAGGTGATTTGCTCTGACCCAGTGCGATGTGAATGGAAGTGATGAGCCCCGCGTGTGAGTGGAACCTGGAAGAACCCTCTCGTTGTTCAGCCATTGCTTTTTCCCTCCTCTACCAAGAAAATATCGATCCCAGATAGGGATGCTCCTTCAGCTGAGGCTCCAGAATGATGAATTTGTGAGAGGCAGAGTCATAGCTGTCTCATACCTAACATATAAATGTAAGGAGAAATAATAGCTTGTTGTAAGCTCCTAAGTTTGGTTGGTTGGTTTATTAGAACATCAAAACCTAATAAACACGGACAAGTATATTAGGCGTAGAAAAACCCCATATAAAGAATCAGTGATTATTTAGAGTTAATAATTCGTAGTACCAATGGATGTCTTTAAATTACAAGTTCCTTGAGTTCTTGCTGTGGTACAGTGGGTTAAGAATCTGACTGCAGTGGCATGGGTCACTACAGAGGTGCAGGTTCTATCCCTGGCCTGGAGCCATGGGTTAAGGATTCGGTGTTGCTACAGCTGCAGCTGGGATTCAGTCCCTGACCCAGAAACTTCTATATGCCATGGGTGTGGCCATTAAATAAATAAATAAATAAAACTATAAGTTCCTTTGGTGCATTAATAATACTCAATTTCCAAAAAAAAAAAAATTACACAAGATAAATGAATGTGTTCATTGTAAAGTCCTCCCCAATCCTGAATGTATTTTAATTCCGTTTTCTTCCTTGGTTATCTTTTCTGGGCTCTGCTTGTTCTTGTACATCTAACATGTTCTTGTGTGTCTATGGACTGAACTGTTGATTTACTAGATCTCTTTGATGCATTGTTCTGACAGCTCCTCAGCTGCTCTGCCAACAAATGTCAGAAGAAAAGGCACCTGTCAGAGCAGCACCTCTTTTGTAATAGCCCTTTGTGGTCATGGTTGATGAGCAGTGAAGTTCTTTGAACATCTGTTCCCCATTGTCACACATCACACTCTGAGTGCAGTGATACCAGCCACTACCTCTAGGGAGAGTTAGTCATCATGCTCTCTTGCTTCCAAGAGGCTTTATGTTGCTTAGTGGGTCACCCCAATGCGTATCCCAGAGCTACACACAGAAATTTGCTTTTCTCCCTTATTCGTTTGTAATTTTTAATTTTCTAAGATCAGCTGTCATCATGCTTTATATATATATATATATACCCATATATATACATACATATATATATATATGTAATACTCCTTATTAGTTGCCAGATTTCTACAAATTAGGTCATTGGGAGGAAATCAGAAAGTGAGGTTAGAATTTAGGCGGAAAGGAGGAGGAGAAAGCTTATTATGTGCCTGCTATTGGGCTAGGAACTGCAGTGACTAAAATGTAAATGTTATTTTCCCTGTATTATACATGGTTGAATAAAACTCAGAAGGTTAAGTTATGTGACCAAAGTGCCATAAGTAATGGACCTGGGATTCAAATATATGTCCCTCTTGTCCAAAAGATCTTTTTTAAAAATGTGATGATGTTTCTTAGAATTGGATGAAGAAGTTCTCAGGGCATTATAAAAATTCATAATTTGGGGAAAATTATTTAAACTTCCTAGTTAATGACAAGATTGAAAAAATTTTACCCTAAGCTATCATAACATTCTGTGACTCTGAAATGGTTGACCAAAAGCCTTTACAAGCCAAGGTCTGTTCCTAGAACCTGGCAACATACCCGCCCTTCAGATCCACTGATTCATTCCCAAATATATCATCAGTTCCCAATTTATTCTGTATGTCCATTTGTCTCTGAAAACTCCAGAGACAACTATTTGTGGCAGAGACTGGCTAGATAATGGCTGTTTCTTCTCTGGCATGTAGCTAAACTCTTCCCAGCCTGCTTGCCTCCAGTGACTACACTGCCAAAAGAATGAGACTGAAAAGTTACTTCTGGGCTTAGATGCTTAAGAGTAGGTGCACTTTCTTTACTTTTTCTCTTCCCCAATATAGTGTAGAACGCTGTCACCATGACCTTGAAGCACATGTTGAAGATGGAAAGCCCTAAATGATTGCATGGGGGCAAATCACCCTCCGCCCTGAGACCAATAGAACAAGAAATAAACTTTTACAGTCTTAAGACTGAGATTTAGGAGGTTTAGCTAGAACAAATTCTAACAACATTACTTAACCTGACTAATGTGTTGTCTTACAGCTGCTTCAAATTCAATGTGCTCAAAACCACATTGATAATCTTTCCTTCCTCTCCAAAGCTTGTTATCTCAGTGAATGGTTCAATGTTAGAAAAAAAACAGTCTTCTCTTTTGTGTTCCTCCTTTACTCTCATACTCCCACCACCCTCACAACACATCTGACATCAGATGTATGGGGGCTTTTCCCCCACCAGACAATGCTCTGTGACACCAGCTGAGTCTGTCCTCCAAGGAAACTCAATTCTGACACTATCTACTGGGAGAAATTGTGAGATCTTACAGGTTAAGAACTTAGTTCCACAAGCTTGCTCCCACTCCACTTCAGATGCCTAATCTAATCAAGCATTATCACTTGATTTAAGCTGAGTATCACCATTTGGTTGCAGAGAACCAAAGATATCATGGTCTACCAGGTGTCATGACTTGCCCTCTTCTTGCTTCTCCAGCTTCCTCTCCTAATACTTCCACACACATCAGACACTTTCACCATGCTGGCTATGCTACATTCCTCTATGGTCCGTGCTCAGAGACCCCTGCATTCTCAAGTGCAGTTTTCATGGAAGGTCATCCACTGATTTCTACTTATTCTTCAAAACATAGCAGTTACAAATGTCTCTAGGGTGCCTGGCCTGACACCTTACTCTCTCCAGCATGGTTCGCCTTCTATGTCTATCGTCTGCATCCCCACATCACATTGGGTACAACTGTTCATTGCTACTTTATCATGCTGTGTGATAATAATCTCTTCCTTTGTCTGTCTCCTCCCGAGGCTTGCAAGCCTCTTGAGGCAACAGCTATGTCTGCTCACCACTGTATGCCCAGCAACTGGACAGAGCCCAGCACATAGTAGGTACTCAGCAGTGAGCACAGTAGGTACTTACTACGTGAAGATTAAATACTTTCAGTGCTTTGAGCCAATGCTTGCAAACTAGTAGTAAATATAAAATTAAGATTACTAAATGTATTTGTTTGCTAGAACAACCATGACAAAGTGCCACAGACTGAATGGCTTAAACAATAGAGATCTGTTTTCTCACAATTCTGGAGTCTGGAAGTCTGAGTTCAAGGTGTCAGGAGGGTTGGTATCTTCAGAGACTTTGGCTTGTAGATGGTTGTCTTTTCCCAGTGTCCTCATAGAGTCTTCCCTCCGTGTGTATCCTAACCTCATTTTATGAGCACAGCGATCATATTGAATTAGGGCCCACTTTAATAACCTCATTTTAAATTAATTATCTCTTTAAAGACTTTATCTCCAAATGCAGTTACATCTTGCAGTACTAAGGGTTAGGTTTCCCACAAATGAAGACACAATTCATTTCATAACACTAACTTAACAAATTTGGCAAGATTTTTCCTTAGAAGCTCTTGAGTTTTGCTTTATGTTAGAGTGCACAGTAGATGAAAAGCAAACTAAGAGCAGCTTAAAGCAGACTCAGGGATGACACAGAGGAATTGCAGCTAATAATGAGGGAAACAATACAAATAAAAACCCATGGTAACTAGACATCACGGTGGTCATTTTTATATGTATATAAATATTGAATCTCTGTGTTATACACTTATATACACTATATAGCACAGCATTGTAAGTCAATTGTACATCAAATACAAATAAACTCACTGAAAATGAGATCAGACTTGGAGTCACTGGAGGTGGGGAATGAGGAGAGGGAAAAGGGATGAATGTGGTTAAAATGTACAAACTTCACTTATCAGATAAATAAGTACTAGGGATGTGATATACAACATGATAAATATAATTAACAGTGCTATAAATTATATATGAAAGTTGCTAAGATAGTAAATCCTGAGTTTTAATCATGAATAAAACATTTTTTATTTCATTAATTTTGTATCATATGAGATGATGAATGTTTACTAAACTTATTTTGGTAGTCATTTCAAGACGTATGTAAGTCAAACTATACTGCTGTATATCTTAAACTACACAGAGATACATGTCAATTATATCTCAACATAACTGGAAGAAAACACTAAAAATGTATGTTAGAAGCAAAATTTTTTATGAAGTAAAAAAGAAAAAACTGTGCAAACTAGAGGTCCAAATCCAAAATAATAATAATAATATAATAATAATAATAATAATAATGAACCTAGACACAGAACTTTTTACCCTTTACAAAAATTAACTCAGGGAGTTCCCATCATGGCTCAGCAGTTAATGAACCTGACTAGTATCCATGAGGATGCAGGTTCAATCCTTGGCCTTACTTAGTGGGTTAAGGATCTGGTGTTGCTGTGAGCTGTGGTATAGGTTGCAGACGTGGGTCAGATCCTGTGTGGCTGTATCTGTGGCATAGGTCAGCAGCTACAGCTCCGATTTGACCTCTGGCCTGGGAACCTCCATATGCTGCAGGTGCAGCCCTATAAAAAAAGACAAAAATTAACTCAAAATGGATCATAGACCTATAAAACTCCTAAGAGGTAACACAAGAGATAATCTAGATGACCTTACATATGGTGATTCCTTTTTAGATAAAACACCAAAGACATGATAATGAAAGAAATAATTGGTAAGTTAGACTTCATTAAAATTAAAAAAAAATAAAAATTTCTCCCCTGTGAAAGACAATATCATGAGAATTAAAAGACAAGCCACAGACCAAGAAAATATTTGCAAAACAGGTATCTAATAAAGAACTGTTATCTAAAATTTACAAAGAGCTCTTAAAACTCAACACTAAGAAAAAAATCCAATTAAAAAAATGGGCCAAAGACACCACAGAAGTCATACAGATGGCAAATAAAAAGATGCTCTACATTTTGTGTCCTCAAGGAAATGCAAATTAAAACAAGACGATTAGAATACAGACACCACATGATGGCAAGGATGTGAAGCAACAGAAACTCTCTTTCCTTGCTGATGGGAATGCAAAATGGTACAGCCACTTTGGAAGACAATTTGATAGTTTCTTACAAAACTAAACATACTTTTAGCATATGATCCAGAAATTACACTCCTTGGTGTTTAGCCAGAGGAATTGAAAATTTTATGTCCATGCAAAAACTTGAATGTAGATGCTTATAAGCAGCTTTATTCATAATTACCACAACTTCGAAGCGACAAAGATGTCTTTCAGTAGGTGAATACATAAACTCTGGCACATCCAGACAATGGAATATGATTTAGTTTTAAAAAGAAGGGAGTTATCAAGCCTTGAAAATATATACAATAACCTTAAATGCATATTACTCAGTGAAAGAAACCAATCTAAGAAGGCTACATACTGTATGGTTCCAACTATATGACATTCTGGAAAAGGCACAGAGACAATAAAAGATTAGTGGAGACAATAAAAAGATTAATGTTTGTCAGGCATTGGGAGGAAGGTAGGAATGAATAGAAAGATCACAGAAGATTTTTAGGGCAGTGAAAATACTCTTTATGGTATTATAATGATGGATGTATGTTATTATACATTTATCCAAACCCATAGAATGTACATCAAGAGTGAATTCTAAGGTGAACTGTGAACCTTGGGTGGTGATGCTCTACCAATGCAGGTTCACCTTTTGTAAAAACCACATAATTCTGGTTAGTGATACTGATAATGGAAAGTATGCATGTATGGAGGCAGGGGCATATGGAAAATATCTACTTTCCTCTCAATGTTATTGTAAACCTAAATATGCCCTGAAAACAAAAACAAAAACAAGGTACACACAAGGAGAAAACCCCAAAGGCCCAGCTAGTGAAGTTCCTGGGCTCCAAATATCAGGATCTCTTCCAGACTTCCAGCTCAAGGGGCCAGGAAGGTTCTCTGCCCTGCCTTCCTCATCAATGGCTGGTTTCTACTCACTGATGCAGAGATACATACATAATTACCAGAGTAGTATGAACACAGTTCTGAGCAGATCTATGAAGCTGCCAGATGAACAAGATAGTCTGTTTGGGGCAGGGAAGAATTAAGGAGAGGTGGCAAGCTGTCTCAGAATAATTTTCAATCCTAGTCTCCTATGATTTCCTGTAAGAACAGACCATCACAAATCGTGATAACTCACATGCAGTGGTGCTAAGCAATAAGTAGAGGATTCAGGAGCTCTGAACTCTAACACCTACTTTGCCATTGATTCACTGCTTGCACCTTGCTAAGCCACTTAACCTTTCTATGGCTCAGGGTCCTCGCTGTAAAAAATGATGGTATCTGCAACATTCCTCATCAGGTGGCTGTGATAAATAAGCAATTAAAGGGGCTCAATATAGTAATGGCTATTTCCTGTTCATACACACACATCACCATCTACACACAGTCTACATGTATATCACATGACATGGGAAGGAAAAAGACGTAGAATTATTTTTAGTTGGAATGATCAGATAACAGATTCATTCACTGGAGCCAGGGTCTATATCAACTGTACCTTTAATAATTTATTCCTAGGAAAAACTTTCAGGTTTTATTATTTCTTTTTAATATCTACCCATGAAATGAAAAAAAAGTCTTAGTAGTTATTCTTTTAATTATACCTATTCATTCATTCGATAATGTTGAGTGTGCCAGGCATTGGAGAAGAAGAGTCATGGTTGTTGTTTTTCTTCAAGGAGGAGAAGTAGGAGAACAGTTACAATCCTCAATTCTGAGTGTGGGTAGAGCTATATGTAAGGTTGTGCTGGCACAGAGGAAGAAGAAAGCACAGGTCCTGGGGGATGAGGCAAGCATGTGAATTTCAGCTTCCCATCATGTTTTTCAGTTGGGTTCTCTTTATTTTTCTCTTTTGGGCCAGGTACTGAGCTAAGTGAGTTTCACGCATTATTTTTCATCTCTTATGGCCATTGTATGAAAAAACATACTTTAAAAAAATTTTTTTTTGCTTTTTAGGGCTGCACCTGTAGCATACGGAAGTTCCCAGGCTAGGGTCCAATCAGAGCTGCAGTACTGGCCTACACTACAGCCATAGCAATGCCAGATTCCAGCCACATCTGTGATCTACACCACTGCTTGTGGCAATGCCAGATCCTTAACACTTAATGAGGCCAGGGATCAAACCTGCATCCTCATGGACACTAGTCAGGTTCTTAACTTGCTGAACCACAATGGGAACTCCAGAATATATTTTTCTTACCCTTATTTTTAAGAGGAGGAAAAAGAAACTCAGAGAGGTTAAGTAATTTGCCTCAAGTCAGGCAGCTAGAAATGTGGCAGAGCTGAAAAATCATATCCAATCTTGTTTCTTTACTACTGCACACAATTTCTTCTCCAACAAGTTGTGTTTAAGATACAAAGTTCTAAAGGTATGTTCTAAAGAAAATGTTTGCTTTGTATGTCTCAGCTTCAAAGAGCCCTTTAATAATCTTCATGATGATATATTTATTATGTTTATAAAAATATAGATGACCAGGAAAGGGTCTTGTTTGAAAGTTCATTGTTATAGAATGATCTATTCAATTACTCTGTAGCCAAGAATTTGTGAGAATATGTAGCTTGCAAAAATCAAATGCAGTTATGAAAAAAAAAACCCATACCACAGATGTTATCATGTTGTTTCATCTTTTGTCATGCTTTAGAAGAAGACTTCCAGAGACTAAAATAAATCAGAAATAAATAAATCAAATAAATTTGAGCTGTAAAAACTCCATTGATTTCTAGTTGAGGCTGTATCTTAAGATGGACTGCATGTGAAGCCTAAATTGAAACTTAGGCCTTCACTGACTAGGCTGCCTAAAGGGAGACCTGTCACTATTGCTCTGTTGTGTGAGCTGTGCTCCTTGCCTGGCCAGCTGGCTGATAAGTGTGTGGCATTGTTCATAAGGGGAAATTGGGACAGCTGGAACTGAGCACATGAAAGAATCAGAAATGGCTAGAGATTGGAGGGCTCTCAGAGAACATCTAGTTCAAAGCTCTTTATTTTAAGGGGAGGCTGAGGCCTGGAGTGGTGGAATTGTTCAGTATCACACAACTAACTTGTGACAAATCTCAGGGAAGAAGTCATACCACCTGAATCCCTCACTAGCATCCCTGAATTGGGTTAAAGAGCATCTTCCCCAGATGTCTGTCTACCCCGTACCTCAGAATGTGACCTTATTTGGAAATAAGGTCTTTGTAGATGTAATTTGTTAAAATGAGGTCAGCTGGGTTAGGGTGGGCTCTAGTCCAATGGCGTGGGGGGCTTTATAAGAAAGAAGAAGACAACGACTCTATGATATCACTTATATGTGGAATCTAAAATATAGCAGAGATGAATCTATCTACAAAACAGAAATGAACTCATAGACATAGAGAGCAGACTTGTGGTTGCCAAGGGGCAGAGGGAGGGAGTGGGATGGACTGGGGGTTTGGGGTTAGTAGATGTAAATTTTCCATTTAGAATAGATAAGCAATGTGGTTCTACTGTACAGCACAGGGAACTATATCCAATCTCTTGGGAGAGAACATGATGGAAGATAGTATGAGAAAAAGAATGTGTATATTTACATATATATGTATATACACATACACACATACGTATATATATACACACACACATACATATGTATATATATGATTTTTGCTGTACAGCAGAAATTGGCACAACATTGTAAATCAACTATAATTTAATAAAAATTTAAAAAAGAAAAAAGATATGCAATAATTAATAAAAGAAGAGAAAACAGATACAAAGAGACATAGGGGAGAAGGCAATGGAGGCAGAGATTGAAGTGATGCATTATAAGCCAAGGAACACCAAGGATTTCCAGGAACCATCAGAAGCTAGAAGAGGCAAGGAAAGATTCTATGCTAGAGCCTCTGAAGGGAGGATGGCACTGCCACACCTTGATTTCAAACTTGGAGTCTTCAGACCTGTGAGAGAATAAGTTTCTGTTATTTTATGATAACTGGTTTGTTCTGGCTGCCTAGGAAATGAATACAATCTCTTCTGCTTAACTAGTGCTTGTCTTGGGTTTCTTTCTAGATGAAAACCTCCAAGTGTACTGCCACTGCCAGCAGTTAAGAGTCCTCTCTGCACATATGAAGGACGGCATTTTAATCTGTAAACTTAAGGGCTCTTGCACTCGCACCTGACAAACACACTTACTGTTGTTTTTTTTCCAATTAGTTGTAAGTCACCTTAAATCTCATCACAAGAAGCAGTGATCTATTTAAATTGAATGTAAATATATTGCTGCCTGCTTTGATACCAAACAGGAATAGAACATGGAGAAATTAGTTACAAGGTGTTGTGCCTCTTGAAATCTAGAACTGATAAGAAAGCTTAGATTCTTGGAGATTGGGGTAAGAGAAATATTGATATTCTAGGTACTAAATCTCCATAGAATTGACTGGCACATTGCAATTTCCAAAACCTTCTTTTTTTAAAAAAACATTTTGCTAGATATGTTGTTCTGATTTCTGCCACGCTCACTGAAGGTGAAAGTTTAACAGAAAAAGAGATAGTTTAGCCATTAACTCAGATGACTATATTATGGTTTATCTGAGACTAAGCTCACCTCCAGCTCGCCATCGATTTGCCTTCTTGGATATGGTAGCAATAGCTGCTGACTCTTACTTTGCACTCAATTATACCACATGTGAGTAAAGTAGGGTTGAAAGCTTAGACTCTGTGACCAGAAAAGTCATTTTAGACTGAAACACTGAGGTTTTGTTTTCATGACACATAAACAACCAGGAAATTAGAACTTTGTATTTCAAGCCCCCTCATTCTTACAATGGGGTTGCTATGAGAGAAAGAGAGAGAGAGGGAGGGAGAGAGAGAGAATATATTGATTTCAAGCCCACTACTATGTACTGCTGCTTGTGATCAAAGGAGAAAGAGAAGAAGGGGTCAGTGCTTTGTGCTTTGTTATCAGGAGTGGGCGGATAGACTGAATACAGGTGCTTTTAGTGCAAATGGCCTTTTGACACTTCTAAGAGCCCTGGGAATGGGCAGATGCTCACAATCCAGGACAACAGGTTTTAGGGAGCAATAGGGGAAAAGAAACTGGCCATAAGATAGACAAAAATCAGTGATGAATGAATATTTAAATTTTACTTCATTTTTCCATCAGTTTGGAACAACATGCAGACATAGTTATTGCTTTTGAGTAAAAGGGGAAAAGAGAGAGATGTAGAGAACATTTTCTCCAAGCTGGAGCTGAGGCCAGTGAGAGATGGTTCACATCCTCAGTAAGGAGTTATGAGGACTGAAGAATTGCGTGATATGTTTTGGGAGGAAAGTGGTCCGCTTTATATCTCTTTATGGGTGCTTTTAGAAGCTTTATTAAAAATTTTCAAATCTTGGAATTCCCTGTGGCACAGCTAGTTAAAAATCCAGCATTGTCACTGCTGTGCTGCAGGTCACTGCTGTGGCATGGGTTCGATTCCTGGCCTAGGAACTTCCACATGCCTTGGGGACAGCCAAAAAAAAAAAAAAAAAGAATTAAAAAAAATCTATTCATATACTTTGTGGTATTAAATGTTGGTAAGCACTGAGGAGGATGAAGGCCTAAGTTTTCAGAGCCTTTTCTTCATATTATGACTATATGGCTGCCCTTTTGGTCTTTGGCCCTCATTGACTATCCCTGCCATGTTTGGTATGTCCAAATCACTTTTTATATATTTTTGCCGGTGTTTAAATTATCCATATCCCAGACTTAAGTATTAATGTGCTCCTTTTGAATACATGCTCTAAATTAAGAAATTGGTTCACTTTTAGCCATGTCCCCTGCCCCCAGAACCCCCCCCGCCTCACCACTTATCACATTATCTTTTTGGTATGGAATATTTCTTCACCTTATTAATCAAGAACATTGTTTAAGAATTTACACTAGGCACCAGTATCGGGGAAAAGGCATTCTGCTCAAATATGGAAATGAAACTTTAGGTTACTTTTATTTTCAAGAACCCATAAAATACTTATGATGCCTTTCTAAGAAGGTAAACTGACTAGCACCAATGCTACTGTATTCCAAAATTAGAATTCAGGTTAATACTTTCAATATTTGTCATAGAGTTTATTTAATGTCAGGACTCTAATGTAGTTTGTATAAAATTTAAAAACCAGCATCTCAGAGTTCCCACTGTGGCACAGCAGGTTAAGGGTCTGGCATTGTCTGAGGTGGTGCAGGTTCAATCCCTGGCATCATGTAGTGGTTAAGGATCTGGTATTACTGCAGCTTAGTTGTAGGTTGCAGCCATGGCTCGGATTCAATCCCTGGCCCAGGAACTTCCATATGTAGCAGGCGCAGCTGGCCAAAAAGGAATAAAAAGCCAGCATTTCCAGTTATGTCAAATATCAAACTATTATTTGTGATGATTTTCATTTGTATCATTGTATCAGTTGTCTATGGCTACATAAAAAACCACCCTAAAGCTTAGTGGCTTAAAAGAGCAATGATTTATTATTTCTCATATTCTGTGGATTGACTGGGTGGTGGGCCTCTTCTGAGCTCACTCAAAAGGTTTCAGTCAACTGTCAGCTCAGAAGGTGCTGGAAGGTCTAAAAATGACCGTATTTTAAGCCCAAGATCCTCGTGCTGGCTATCTGGGCCTGTTTCTCAATGGTCACTCATAATTCATTAACCTAGCTGGGCATCACCATGGATGGTAAAAGTGTTGCAAGAGGATGAAAATAGAAGTTGTGAGGTCTCTTAGGCTTAGAAATCTGACAGCATGATTTCTGCTGCATTCCATTGGTCTAAGCAATTCATAAGGTCAACTCAGATTCAAGGGGTAGAGAAATAGACTCTACCTCTGCTTGGTGGGAGGATGAAAGGGTCACATTGGAAAAGGATGTGTCCAGAGGAGGATGGTGGGGTTGTTATTGTGCATCCCTATCATCATTTTCTAAGGCAGCTCCTTTGGGAGTCTGCATGTCTCTCTGCCCCTGTAGTCTTCTTCCTATTTGGCTGAGTTCTCTGTATTTGATTTTAGGTTATGAGAATAAATAAATTTCTTTATCTTTCTGTGGCAGAGACTGCCAGCTGTCCTTCAAAATCCATTATTTCCTTCCTTATCAGAAATAAGTATCCTATTTTTTTTTTTTTTTTTTTGGCTGGGTATATGGACCTCTGAGTTCCCTGAAACCAAGAAATACTATGCAAGCTATTGACTGATTTCTTGAATGTGAAAGTGAAATAAATTTCTTAATTGTCTGAGCACTAGTTCTTGAGCACTACATGCAGAAGGAGCTGCATGACCATATATTCCTTTATTTCATAATTAAAGAGTCATTAAGAATGTACTGAACCCATCATCAAGCTGTTGTCTATTTTTCTTTTGATATCATACAGGTATGGAAGCTCAGTTATCTTCTCCCTTGCACTTATTTATCTATAACTTTAATACATCATGAATATTGGTGAGTTTGGATTTTTCTAATTTAAAAAGTTTTTTTAAATTCAAGCTATGTATATTTTTATTAACATAGAAAACAAGGAACTATTTATTATTTTAAAACTACTGATACATGAGAATAAAATGTATCAGTATAAATGAATAAAATGGATCTAGTGTTCTTACTACTTGCTATACTTCCAGACTATAAAAAAAGTTTAAGAACACTCAATTCTTTGAGAAAGTATACCCTTTAATGGTTTTTAAAAATTTCTTTGATTATTACTTTTTGTTAGATGCAAAAAGAAATGAAAATTCAAAGCTTTATGATCTAAATGCCCAACAATAGGGAACAGATGGGTAAATATGAAAAATAAATAGGAATATTGTGAAGTCATTAAGATGGTAGATATGATAACCATAACAAGAAAGAAATTGTTATGGCTAATATAAATTAAATAGTAGAATATGTTAGTGGTATCCTATGGTGTACTATCTTTAAAATGATATTAGAATGGAAGTTTGTTCCATCAGTTTTGAATGCTATGATATCATCATAATAAATATGAGTTTGAAATAACCTCACCCATATGAAGAATTTACAAAGGGAGTAAACTGCTGCATGATTTTTGGCTCTTCTAATAGATCAGGGATATTATTGGGTGTTGGAAAGAGGATCAGAATGAGGAGGGGACACTGGTGAAGAGACTTTTGTGGAAATGATTGTCTTTCCTGAGTCTTCATACCCCCACTTTGGAAAAGGGATACAAGTTCCTGACCCCAAGCCTAATGAAGAGGATTAATTGAGAGCTTTGGAATGTGCGTCTGGCATTTTGGGAGATATATAAGACTGATGCCTGACCCTATACCTGGGAAAGCTCAGGTGGCTTAGGGATTAAGGCCTGGGAAATAATGAGGGTGTGTGAATGGCTGCCTGGCTTTCTTTTATGGTAGAACCAGGAAAGATCTGCTGCACAGAAATACTGTCAAAGCAGGAGGGGCTTGAATAGTTCTCATTGCATACTTGTGGCCTACATGAGAAAGTGAATCTATGTGGGGTTGTCTTGGGTTCTGCTTAGCAGTGTTATATGGAGGTGAGAAAAATTCAACAGAAGCCAAAGTTCAGGAGGTGGAAGAGGTAAGCCTAGAGAAAAATCACATAGTAGCACCACACCTTCTCCCCAGTCCCTGGCTTCCAGACTGAAGCTAGAGAAGTAGAGATCTGACATTAAATGAGACTTAGAGTTTTGATTAAGATCTTGGACTAGACATTCTAATTAAGGAGTTAAGGTTATGTTTGTGACTTTAAGTCTCCAAAGCCCTGGCTGAGTTTTCATCTAAGAGTTGGGAAAGGTAACATACACCAAATAAGTTTAAAGAGAAGATAAGAGTCAAAACTAAAGTTATATTTGTTCATAATCTATGTTAGCTTTGATCAATAAAGTATATACACTGTCTCCAGTATTTCTCCCAGAAATTTTTCAGGAAATGGATGTAGTTTGGCTGATACTGCCTAGTGACTATAGGCTGCTTAATTCATTGGACAGAGGTAGTAATTTATTTTAAAAATAAAATGATTAAGTGGGGAAATTTATAAAGCTAAATAAATATATTTTTTTCATACATGTTTGAAGTGCAAATCTGAGGGAATTCCATTTGTAGGACCAAGTTGACATACCAATCCTAACATTGTATGCTATAAGAACTCTTCTGAGGATGGACTTTTGATTAAAGTGCAGTGGAAGATGAAAAAAAGTCATCTGAAAAAAAAAATGAAAAAAATGGCTATTTCAAAAACCTCTCATCAAAGAAAAGCGCAGGACCAGATGGCTTCACTGGAGAATTCTACCAAACACATACAGAAAAATTAAAACCAATACTTCTCAAATTCTTGCAAAAAATTGAAGAAGAAGGGGCACGTTCCCATTGTAGCTATTGGGTTAGGGACTCAACATTATCTCTGTGAGAATGTGGGTTTGGTCCTTGGTCTGGCTTAGTGGGTTAAGGATCCGCCATTGCTGTAAGCTGTGGCACAGGTTGCAGATATGCCTCGGATCTGGTGTTGCCATGGCTGTGGCATAGGCTGCAGCCTGGGAACTTCCTATGCCACAGGTACAGCCTTGAAAAAAAAAAAAAACTGAAGAGGAGGGACTAGTTTCCAACTCATTTTGTAAGACTATCACCACCCAGATGCCAAAGCTAGACAAAGACAGCATGAGGAAAGAAAACTAAAAATCAATATCCCTGGTGAATATAGATACGAAAGTCCTAAACAAAACACTAGCAGACTGAATCTAATAACAGCACATTAAAAGAATTGTACTCTATGGCCAATTGAGATTTATCCCTGGGATGGAAGGATGGTTCAACATATAAAAATCAATATGATAGGCCACATTAACAGAATAAAGGGTAAAAATTATATGGTCATCTCAATAGATGAAGAACAAGTGTTTGACAAAATTCAGTACCCTTTCATGGTAAAAACTCTCAACAAACTTAGGAAGAGACAGAAATCACCTCAATGTGATAACAACCATACACAGAAAAAGCTCACAGAGAACATCATACTCAACATTAAAAACTAAAAGCTTTTCCTCTAAGATCAGGAACAAGGTAAGGATGCCCACTGTTAGCATTTCTGTTCAACATAGTACTGGAAATCCTCCCCAGAGCAAGTAAATAGCCAAGAAAAAGAAAAAAATCCAAATTGAAAGAAAGGAGTGAAATTGTCACTGTTGTAGAGGACATGAGCATATATATATAGAAACATGCCCTACCACCCCCTAGAAAAATTGTTAGAATTAAATGAACTCAGCAAAGTTGCAGGATATGAAACCAACAAAAAATGTCTTTGTATTTCTATATACTAACATGGAAATATCTGAAAAGGAAATTAGGAAAACAATTCTATTTACAACAGCACCAAAAAGAATAAAATACTTGGGAATAAACTTAACTGTGGAGATAAAAGACACATATACTCAATACTATAAAACACTAATGAAATAAATAAGATACAAACAAATGGAAATGTGTCCCGTTTTCATCGGTTGGGAGATGATATTGCTCAGATATCCATGCTACCCAAAGTGATCTATAGAGTCAACAGAATTCCTACCAAAATCCAAAGGGCATAGAAAAAAAGCCTAAAATTTATACAAAAGACCGTGAATAGCCAAATCAATCTCAAGAAGGAAGAATGAAACTGGAAGTATCACACTGTCTGCTTTCAAACTCTATTGCAAATCTGTAGTAATCAAAACAGCATGGTATTTGCATAAAAGCAGACATATAGACCAGTGGGATAGAGTATTCCAGAAATAAATATTCCAGCCCAGAAATAAATCCATGCATGTACAGCCAACTAATCTTCAACAAGGGTTCTGAGAATATAAGATGGGGAAATGTCAGTCTCTTCAACAAATGGTACTGGGAAAACTTATACCCACCTACATCCAAATGCAGCGAAATCGGATCCTTATCTTACACTATACACAAAAATCAACTCAAACTGGATCAAAGTCTTCAAACATAAGACTCAATTGTAACCCTCCTAGAAGAAAATATTGGGGAGTGGGATGGATGGGGTGCTTGGAGTTAATAGATTCAGACTATTGCTTTGGGAATGGATTAGCAATGAGATGTTTCTGTGTAGCACTGGAAACTATGTCTGGTCACTTATAAGGGAGCATGATAATGTGAGAAAAAAGAATGTATATACATGTATGTGTAACTGGGTCACCATGCTGTACAGTAGAAAATTGACAGAACACTAAACCAGCTATATCAAAAAAAATAAAATAAAAAAAAGGAAAATAGGGAAAAGCTTCATGACATTGATCCAGTTCTTCATAAATATGACGCTAAAAGTACAGGCAATAAAAACAAAATAAGCAGGACTACATCAAACTAAAAAAGCTTCTGGAGAGAAAGGAAATAATCAGAGAGTGAAAATGCAATTTGTGTAATAGGCACAATATTTGTAAGCCATGTATCTAAAAAGAGGTCAATCTCCAGAATATATAAAGAACTCCTACAACTCAATAGTTTAAAAAATAACTATTGATATTAAATTATTATTAAAATAACTGATTTAAAAATGTTTTCCAAAGAAGACACAAAAATATTCAATAGGTATATGAAAAAATGTCTAATCATCAGGGAAATGCAAATCAAACAATGAGATGCTACCTCACCCTTGTCAGAATGGCTATTATCAAAAATGCACAAAAGATAGTAAGAGTTGGCCAGAATGTATAAAAATTGGAACCCTTGCACATTATTGGTAGGAATGCAAAACAGTGTAGCTGTTTTGGGAAATGGTATGAAGGTTCCTCAAAAAAATTAAAAGGAGAGCTATCAAATGATTCAGCAATTCCACTTCTGAATATTTATCTAAAAGAATTGAAATAAGAATCTGAAAGATATACTAGCTCCCCTATGTTCTTTGCAGCACTATTCACAATAGCCAAGTTGTAGAAACAACATAAATGCCCATCAGCAGATAAATGAGTAAAGAAAATACAGCATTGATGTACAATAGAATACTATTCAGCCCTAAAAAAAGAAATTTGGCAAAATGCAATAACAGGATTGAACCTTGAGGACCTTATACTAAGTGAAATAATCTAGCCATAGAAACAGATACTGCATGATTCCATTTATGTGAGGTATCTAAAATAGTCAAATCATAGACTCAAAAAGTGAATTGGTGGTTGCCAAGGGCTGGGGAAGTTGCCATTCAGCAGACTTAAAATTTCAGTCAGGCGAGTTGAAAAAGCTTTAGATATCTGTTGTATGACAGATACAGTCAATAATAATTTATTTCCTATCTAAAATGTTGAGTAAATCTCATGTTAATGTTTTTATCACAATAAATTATATATATATATGAAAAAGAGAAAAAGCAAGCAAATAAATCAACCCTAAAAAAAAAAATCATAACTTGGAAATAACCTAAACAGTTTCTTTAATATTAAATAGTACTACCTAAGAAGGAATGAAACTCAAGGAAAGCTGAAGCCTTTTGTTGTACATCCAGCATAACACAGGGATTAAGAGTCAGCCTTGGAGTTCCTGTCATGGCTCAGTGGTTAACAAATCTGAATAGGAACCATGAGGTTGTGGGTTTGATTCCTGGCCTTGCTCAGTGGGTTAAGGATCCGGCGTTGCCGTGAGCTGTGGTGTAGGTTGCAGATGTGGCTCGGATCCTGCGTTGCTGTGCCTCTGGTGTAGGCCGGTGGCTACAGCTCTGATTAGACCCCTAGCCTGGGAACCTCCATATACCGCGGGAGTGGCCCAAGAAATGGCAAAAAGACCAAAAAAAAAAAAAAAAAAAAGTAAGCCTACCTAGGTTCAAATCCTGCCACATCATTTACTAGTTGTGTGATTTTAGGCAAGACACTGTATTTTTAAGCCTTTGTGTCCTCAGCTGTAAAACAGGGATAGTAATAATCATAGCTGCATTGTAAGCTTGTTGTGAGGATTAAATGAGCTCATCCATAAAATATTAAGTGTTCTACGTATGTTAGCTATTGTTTTTGTTATGCTTCCAAGGACAGTGATGAAATGAAGCAGGACTGTCCCCTTTGCGGAGGTGGTGGTCAGAGAAGCAAGGAATATTTTCTTATAAATCAAGGGAGTGTTGCAAATCTCCTAGCAAAGCTTTGTGCCAGAGAAACAGGTTCCCATTAGAGTTGAACCAAAGATGACCTCTGCATATCTCTCAAGGCTTGCCTGCAATGCAAAAGCACAGCTGTGGCTTCCAGGAACGTGATGGGTTAAAGGAGAGAACATCCTGGCCACTTCCATTTCTTTGGGAATTTTCCAACATTGATGTAGATAGTAAGAACTCAATTCACAGCCTCCTTAGGGAGTGGAATGTTCATACAAATGACATTTTCTAATTCACTGAGATCTATCCCTTTTCTCCTTACATAGGTATTTCTTATACTCCAGTTCTGAAGGGATGGTATTAGCTTCAGGGGCCATGAAGCCGTAGTAGGTGGAAGCTACATTAACAATGGCAACCTTTTTCTTTTTCTTTTTTTTCTTTTTTTCTGTCTTCAGAACTTTTGATTTTATCACAGCATAAAATTCAATCTCTCTGAGTATGGGGTTCTAAAAAGGGACTGGACCTTTAGGGAAGTTAATCAATGCCCTTGGATGTGGAAAGAACACCTTGGTTCCAGCTACATAACCAATTGACAAGATAAATGTTTGAAGTTCAGCTTTTCTTACTAAGTTTCCACACTCTTAATAAGTAGACGAAATATAAAAGTACTTCAATAGCTCAAAAGGAAACAGAGAGCATGAAAAAGGCAGAGGGAAAATGTGGTTTCACTTCCAAATGTGCTGAATAAATATAATTATGGATGTAACGAGGCCAGCTCTAAGTTTTAATCACTGTTTTTCCACTACCTAATAATTTGCTATTCAGCACCTGCTGTCATATAGCTTTTGGTTGGGTGGCATTAGCTCACCAGGTAACCACAAGTAATCTCTTTAGTTTAAGCCTGTGGTGCATCAGAGCATGAGAAGCTGGACAAATTAGATGCACTATGTAAAAAAATTTTCTCCATTAATAGTTGGCATTTGACGCCTTGATCTGTAACCAAATGAGTATTTTTGCAATTGCTATGCTGTGTGGAAACTATCATTTTGACCAGAATATCAGTATGTGGTCTGTAAATTTCATACTGGGTGAAAACTATGCAAGCTAGCAGTTGGAACATGCATGAGTTTGTTCTGAATGTATATCATTGAAAATATTGATTTAAATGATACAATAGTGCAGCTTATACCAAATCTCTCAGCATTCAGGCTGTGGTATATTTCCTTAAATCTACAAAGACATTGGCTATCAAGCAGGAGATTGCTTTCTGTGAGTGTGAGAATTATTATCACAATATGAAAGGAGAAAGGGGGTGGTCTTATCATGTCCTGGATAATACATGAGAAAAAGGGGAAATCTCTTAAGGAAAAAAAAAAAAGAAATAATAAGAACATGTATTTTTAACCTCTCTGTTCTACTTTTAAGAATTATGCTCTCAACGATGTTGTGATTGATTCAGATGTAAAAAGACTGACTGATTTTCCTGTGCTGGGGGTTGGGGGGTCAGGAGAACCAGGTTCAACTTCTGGATTTGCCAATATCAGTGTGACCGTGACAGAATCACTTAGCCTCCTTTGCAATCAGTTAATTTTCTGGAACAGGGGCTCTTGCAATTGTCAGCAATCACAAAGCCCTATTTGGCCTACAGATAGTTTTTCTTGACCTACATTATGTTTGCAAATGTCTCCAAGTCAACCCAATGCTAAAAAAAGATGAGAGGTTTCACTTAAAAATCAGATTTCTGGCTTCCATTAAAAAATTGGAAGATTTAATACCAGACTCACATTCTTACAGGCAGAATATACCAGAGCGGATGGTACCTCCAGTTCAAATGACCTGTGCCTCTCCCATTTGTTTCAGTCTTCACCATTCCCTGCTCTCACCTGAACGCTGGAACTAAATGCTAGTTCTACCTGCTGTGCTTATTGTTGATATTCTTCTAAATGGGTAGATATTTCAGTATCCACCACCATCTCTATCTAATATAGAAAAAATAAAAATCAAGGCATCCACAGGTTTCAAGAATATATGGGAAGTGTACATTTCCTTTTTAAATGCAGACCATCTGGCTTTAACATGCTAACAAAGAGTTTCTATGGAAAGAAAATGAGCCCAACTTCACTTATTTATGTTACTTGCCTGGCCCCTCTAGATATTTAAATGCCATTCCATGGAGTTCCCTTTGTGGCTCAGAGGAAACGAATCTGACTAGCATCCATGAGGACGCAGCAGGTTCTATCCCTGGCCTTTTTCAGTGGATTAAGGATCTGGCGTTACCTTGAGCTGTGGTGTAAGTCACAGACACAGCTTGGATCTGGCATTGCTGCAGTCTGGCGTAGGCCAGTGGCTACAGCTCTGATTCGACTCCTAGCCTGGGAACCTCCATATGCCGTGAGTGCGGACTTAAAAAAATAAAATAAATAAATTTGTCATCCCTGGTTCTCTTAGGTATAAAATGCCACATTTCTATAACTTCATGAAAAAACTTCTCAACAGATGTCTTCTTTTAAATGTCCCAGTGATGTACAACAAAGAGAGAATTTCTTTGGGAAGATGTTTGAGTCTAATAGCCAGAAGAAGGGCTTACACATGCAATATGACACTTTCAAAAGAAGGGCTCTGGGGGGCCAGACAGTAGCTTGCTGAACAGTTACAAGAAATTTGCATTGGTTCAGGGCCCTTGGTGAGATCACAGTGTGCTAGAGAGAATGGTTTTCCTATACCAAATTCCATTTCTTTCTGTATATTTCTTCATTTCCACAGTGAACCAAAGATTTCTGTTCTGCCTAGCACTGTATTGAGGTGTTTTTTTTTTTTTTTTTTTTATCTTTCAGTCAGAGAGACCTGACTGAGAAGGGTGGGAAGCTGGAAAAAAGCAAGCCTGAGGGAAACAGCATCTCATACCCTTCCTGATAATAGACTCAATAATTGGCTGGCATTTACTATGTGCCAGGTGCTGTGCAAAGTATTTTACATACATTATCTCATTTAATCCTCATAATTACTTTATTAGGAACATATTTTCCTCAATACACATGGGAGGTCTAAGGTGCTAGGAGGTGAAAGAGCTGGTTCAAGGTCACACAAGCAGCATGGGAGAATTGGTCTGTTGCCACAGCCTCTGTTCGAAACTACTTCCAGATATTACGTAATGACCTTAATGGTTTTGAAAAAGAAAGATCAGAGAATAAAATAAATGGCCTATTTATGCAATAATAGAAAGTATTTTTTTCCCTCAAACATTGTAATATTTTCTACCAATATGCATTTTTGTCTCCCTATAATTCATAGTTGACAAAATACTTTCACACACATTAAACTCCCACAACAGACTCAAGAGGCAAGCTGGCCAGTCTTACTGATGTCATTTGAAAATGAGAAAACCAAGCCTCCTAGAGGTGAAGTGACTTGCTCAAGGTCATACGACCAATGGAATTGAACTATAGTTCTCATGTGCCCATCTCTGCCACTTCCCAGCACACACTGCTGCCTCTCTTCTTTTAGGCTAGCAGGTTGATAAGTTTCTATGTATGAAAGATCCTCTTTTCTTACAAAGTTAAGGAGAAATGATCTGACGTCTATGAACACTGTAAAATATTTTCTTCTTCCTCAGTTTTTCTTTTAATGTTGCAATGTGGATGGTGATAAAACAAAATTATTATTGGAAATTGGGTTATACTGATAGAGCAATCTGTCCATTTTAAACCCACTTATTCTATTATCTGCCATGGGTAGACTTTTCAGATGGACATAACATCTTTGAGAGGTGTCTGTGATGTTTAAACCCTTTCCTCAGAATCGGAGACCCCTCGTGTAATTGATTAGCCCACTTAGACATATACTAATGAGACCAAGATGATGATTTAGCTTTGCTCATGTCCATAGATACAGATTGCCCCCTGACCTTGACTATGTTCCCTAAAGCTGATAGGAGGGATAAGAAAAGTGGGCTAATTTTTTTGATACCACTAAAAAGTAAATTCTTTCTTTCCCAAATTTTTTATATCAAAAGACTATGCATAAACTATGTGTATCTCTCTCTATTCCTAAATGAATATTCACGGAGTCTAACATTTCTTAGACTAGTATTAGTATTATTTTCCTTGAAATACTAATAGATGTTCTGACAAATAAGGAGATGACTGCCACAATGGTGGCATGGAATGCCAGTCTGATGAAGACAGGATTTATGTTATAGGTCTCTTCAACCCATTTCCCATCTTTGGGTAAGGTTCTACTGCCAGATGCCTTGTGTACAAAGGTAGTTCTTAGGTATGAACTGAACATGCAGAATCATGACCATTATAGACTTTCTATCAATGTTTGCTTGGTCTTAAATTATCCGTTATGTATTTGTCACTGTTACTGGCAAATATCTGTAGGTTTGGTTCATATGCACACAGATTTTTTGTGGCAAATATTTCAATTTTCTTCCTAATTCTGAACTGTAGTGGAAATGTCATGTTTTTTGACATTTAGGAAACAACCTTTTTTTCTGAGTATAGCACTTTTTATTTTCCTAGGAAAAGTATCCACTGTCACTCCATACGATGAGTGACATTGTCTCCAATCCCATCTTCAGGAATGGAAATGTGCCTCCAGCCTGGCCAACTGAGTGTCCCATTCTTCCATACAGGGGGATTGGTTCAGGAATATCTTTATTCTAACTAAATACTAATGTTAGATAAAAATCTGTTACTTCATACTCCACTAGTTATAGTCATCTGAGGAAGTAAGCCTGTACCGTCTGGCAGCCATTTTGTCACCATGAATGACTTCAAAATGCAACCAACAAGAGAAATACAGAACAGAGAAGTGAAAAAAAAATCAAGTCCTCCTTTTGTCTGAGTTCCTTGATTCATCTAGGCCTAGAGCCAGTACCCTTGGATTTTTTAGTTAGGTGAACATTTTTGGCCAGGTTTTTTGTTTTTTGCAATTGAGTTGGTCTTCACCAATGCAACCAGGGAAAATAAGGACGCTAAAGGCAAAGTACAGAGCACATCCATAGTGTTCGAGTCTGTAGCATCCCATGAGTTCACTCCAGAGCCCAAAGCCCCTGTTCGTTGTGCCTTTTGTTAATGTAGTACATGAATGACAGCATTATACACAGGTAGTGTATTCATAGAGCACATGTTGGCTGTGTGGTTTGGTGGAAAGGGAATGAGATTTGGGCAGGAAAGAGTGATGAATATAGGTGCTACAACTTTCCAACTATGTGATACTATGATAAATAAGTTTCTAAGCCTCAGTCTCATCTGTACAAGGACAGTTGGGAAGATCAAACCAGATTACAGGTGTACAGTATTTGGCCTAGATGCCCAACACACAACTGTTTCACAGCCAAGTTTACCTTTTACAGCTTTATTTTCATCTAACCCACTCATCTTAACACTGCATAAACAATGCCTATTTTACTCATTCCTGTCTTAAATTATTCACTCATCATTTTTTTTTCTTTTTTAGGGCCACAGGTGTGGCATATGGAAGATCCCAGGTGAGGGGTCAAATCAGAGCTACAGCTGCTGACCTACACCACAGCCACAGCCACAGCCATGGCAACATGAGATCTGAGCCAAGTCTGCGACTACACTGCTGCTCATGGTAACACCGGATCCTTAACCCACTGAGCAAGGCCAGGGATCAAACCCACCTCCTCATAGATACCAGTTGGGTTCCTTATCACTGAGCCACAATGGGAACTCCAGTCATCAATTTTAATATCCAGTGAGTTACTATGAATAACCTTGGTTTTCCATTTAAATTTCACATACTCACATACCCATGAAATGCAAAGTAAAGAGTCTATGAGCTCTAGGAAGGGCAAGATTTAAGCTTTGAAACTTCTTATCCCATGAAGGAATATAATGCAGCTTAGATCATGGCCAGTCTGGATAATGTCATCTTCTTATGCTGGGAAGATTACTGAGACATTTGCATGAACAATAAAAATTACTGAAAAATCATTGGGATAATCTTTAAAAATTCTTGTGGGGAAAAAGATGGTTTGTAATCAAGAAGATACATTCATTAATTTTTTAAAAAAATTTGAAGTATAGTTGATTTACAATAATAGTTTCAAGGATGCAACATAGTGGTTCCATATTTTTATAGATTATACTCCATTTAAACTATTATAAAGTAATGCCTATATTTCCTTGTATTGTACATTACATCCTTGTAGCTTATTTATTTTATACATAGTAGTTGGTGACTACTCTGAATCTGCTCATAACGTGCTCACTTAGCTGTCTCAACAGGAGGCTGCCAACTGCGGTTCTGTTACTTCTGCTTGCTTATTCTTTGAAGAGCAAATACTTTTATTTTCCTATAGGGAGTCTTTCAAACAACTTTAGGCCTTTTCTCTTGAAGTCTCCAAAACAACAGTGGAAGTAAATGCTTTCCAGTTCTAAAAATTAAAGGAACAATTCACAGATGTTATCATTTGGAATTAGATTGTTCTTTACCTGCTGGTGTTTTAAGGGAAATTATAGATGATTTAAGTTTCTAGGACTGTCGGAGGGAAGATGATTGAAAAATATCAAGTGGTGTGGGAACAAAGAGAAGACAGCAAACTCATAGAAAATTTCAAATATGCTAAGGAGATCCAATCTGGATCTCCTTAGGTTGCCAGGCTCTAATCTTTAATTCCTATATTTAATATTTTCTAAGAGGCACTCTATCGGGTTTTTGTTTCTTATTGTGGGAGTAGAGAGCAGGAAGTAAGGAACCATCTATTCTACCTGCTAATTCCTAACATTTTATCAAGGCTTTGTATAAGCAGAGAGCAATAAAAAGATATTAAACATTTATTAAATTACAAGTACATGAAATCAGTCTTTGCAGTTGTGCTCAAACTAGTGGACATAATGGTTCAAAGAATCTGTAGATGGGAAAGCTTAAGGACCAATATATTGCCCATATTGGTTACTGATAATTAATTCTCTCCAATATAGTCAAAGTGACTTAAAGTTCTGTTTACTTTTTTCTCCCTCTAGGCACTTTTCAGCAAATTTTCCTTACAACATTTTTTTTTTTCTTTGAACATATTGCAATAACAATTCATTACCTCTTTCTTATTTGTTTTTCTAGATTTCCCTTAAAGCTGGAAGTTTCTTGAAGGAAGGGACTAATCTTGGTTACTATTGTATTTCTGGCAGTTATAGCACAATGCCTAGTCTGTAGTGGGTACTCAATAAATATGTGTTGACCTAGTGAAGGAGAGCAGTAAATTCTTGCTCAACAGAATTGAGCACAAGAGAGTTGATATTTTAATTTTATTGTGCTGTGGAATATATTCATCGTGACAACAATAATACATGCCACTAGAAAGATGTGGATGCTAAAGAGGAACTCTCATTAGCTATTTTTCAACATTTCACTTAAAAATTTGGGGATCTCAGAGTGCCTGTTGTGGCACAGTGGAAAGGAACCAGACTAGGAACCATAAGGTTGCAGGTTCAATCCCTGGCCTTGATCAATGGGTTAAGGATCTGGCATTGCTGTGAGCTGTGGTGTAGGTCGCAGATGTGTGTCGGATCCTGTGTTGCTGTGGCTGTGGTATAGGCCAGCAGCTGTAGCTCCGATTAGACACCTAGCCCAGGAACCTCCATATGCTTCAGGTGTGGCCCTAAAAAAACCAAAAAGAAAAAATAAAATTGGAGGGGATCTCTTCTCCCAAGAATTACTTTGAAATGGGTTTCATTTCTTTCCCCCAAAGTTGTTCCTTGGGACATGGTGTTTCCCAAACCTATAAACATGCCAGATCCCCTAATCTTTAGTAAATATTGTCATTAACATTCTAACCACACATTTTTACTTGTAGGTACACAAGTGCTTGCAAAATCAAAAATAACTTTAAGAATCATTTGATTGGCACTCAACACCCAGCGGCATATAAAAACAAATTAAATTCTATAAAATACTTGTCATAAAAATGTACAAGCATTCCTATTAAATAAAAACAAACCAATACCTGTGGATATCAAGCAGAATCGTATTTATTTAGTTTAAAATGGGTCCCCTGAGAGTGAGCAAAGCTGGGCTGTTGCTCTTTCTGATATAGTCTTCTGAATAATACACCCTCACATGCCATCCTGGGGTTTTTATTCAAGTGCAAAAAAAGATTTACATCAATTGATTTCCAAGGTCTCTTTCAGTTTTAAAATTCTATTTTTTAGGAGTTCCCATTGTGGCACAGAAGAAATGAATCTAACTTGTATCCATGAGCATGCAGGCTCGATCCCTGGACTCACTTGGTGGGTTGGGGAGTCTGGTGTTGCTGTGAGCTGTGGTGTAGGTTGCAGACATGGCACTCGGATCCCACGTTGCTGTGGCTGTGGTGTATGCAGACAGCTACAGCTCTGATTCAACCCCTAGCCTGGAAACTTCCATATGGAGCGGGTGTAGTCCTAAAAAAGCAAGAAAAGAAAAATAATAAATAAAAATAATAAATTCTATTTTTCTTTTCTATGATTTTCAATTTTCTCCAGAAAGTAACTAGGAAAAATTCATTTATAGAGTCTGCAGTCCAGCCCTCTTCTTAGAACTATATCTTCTCTGTAATGGGTCTATACCTATCCACATTATTACTATAATGTTTTACCTATATTAGTGTAGGACTTACATGTAGCATCACTTTGGCCCTCGCCTTTTTAAAAAAATCAAATCCTGTTTAAAGGTGTAAGAGTCTCTTCTCCTTCTAAAGGAGTCAGCACTAAGTTCTTTGGATGCTTGAAAAATGCTGAGACAGAGGGAATATCAGACCCATTTCTATTCATTACAACCATGCTGTAAAGAAAAATAATTCTATCATAAGTATTCATTTGTGCAGCCAAGATTCTTAGTCCTCACTTCATAGTAAGAATGAAATAGTCTTTGAGTTTACATTTTGCTTCAATGTAGGAAATTTTAAAAAGCTGAAATGAATAAAGAGTAGTTTTAGTATATTTATTATTTTGTCCTAATACTTTTCAAGGTGATATTTTACTTCCAGTTATCCTTAAGGAAATACAGAGATCTCAAATGCTATATGAATTTTCCTTTCATATTCTCCTATAAAATGTCCAAATGATAACATAAAGAGCTTTTAGTGAGGAAATAACCTGAAGGAGACCCACTTCTCATGTAAGGTTGTGGTTGACTGCGCAGGTTATACTGGAGCTAACTGGTCATTCCTGACTATTTGATAGTGTCATTAGCACAATATGTATGGGATTTTCTTTAACTTAATTTCACTTTGTGTATTTTTCATCATTGGGCAGTTCAGTAATACAATGCAATTATTTTATTTTTGTAATGGTTATAACATGTTACATGAATGTTTTAAAAAGGAGTATACTAGTTATAACATAGACGTTTTAAAAAGGAGTATACTTTGTACTGAAAACATTTTTTAAGATTGTATTTGTTTAAAGTATTTCAACCAAGATCTGAGAGTAAAAGCGCTTTTAAATTTACTATTATTTTAGGTAATAGCTTTAAATAAAAAATATCTGTTACCTTTAACAATGTTTAAATCGGTAACATTAAAGTTTAAAAAGCTTCTTCTTCAACGTCTAAGAAAGGGTTTGTAGGCCACAAAAATAATACAGCTTCTAAAAAATTTGAAAGTTTTGGTCCCAAGTCGGAAGCCATGTACTGTTTGGTGGTTTGTCAAATGTACCTGTTTCTACCTCTGAATCTTTCCTTTGGATTTCTGAATCTCTGGGTCCCTTCTCTTCCACTGCAAATTCTTGTTCTCAGTATTTGGCATTAAATTGAGTAATAAATTTAACCACTTTATAGTCTTTTCATTTTATCACTTTCATTCTTGCAATACAAATTTTCTTTCCCTGCTGTTCTACAGAAAACCTCTTTTAAAATTCTACTTGTCAGCTAAATTTTTTTAAGGTGGTACGTTAGAAATGCTTTAAAGCATAATTAGATAATTCATTATTAAATGCACTATTTCTGTTTTATGGTAAATATTAACCGCAGCATGGTGGAAAGTGAAAAGTCTTTGGAATCAGAATCATCTGAATTTGAAAGCTACATATATCACTTACTGAATTGGGCACATTATTTCACATCCCTAAATGTAATTTCCCTCATCTACATAAAAGGTAAAATTAAAAAAGGAGGTAAAACCTCACAATATGAATAGAAATAATTTGTGTAAACTATCCAGCAAAATGGCTAAAATATGGTATGTACTCATTATTTATTGAGTGACAACCATTTGACAGTTATTGAGAGGGCAATGAGTATTACTGTTTTAATTTGTTTAGCTCTGAGTGGTTCAGCATCGTTGTGTCAGAGAGTGGATGAGCTTGGGTCTCTGTTGAAAAATACAAATTATGAAATTAAACAGTGCGCTCTTCCAGTTATGTCCAAGGTAGAGTAACTGAGAAGATTTATACTCTCACTAGAAATCTTGAAAAACAAAATAGGTGAAACAATCATTTTTAAGACACTGGATATTGGACAAGGAAGGAGAGCTACTTCTGAAAGAAGGGAAGCAAATAAGGGGCGCTCTATGATTGCCCTATGTTTCTGCCTTCAGAATTTCTAGGTCTTAGTGCTAGGTAGTGAAACCTAAGGAAATAGAGCTAAAGTTTTGTGGAGACCAAGGCACCTGGAGTTTGCAGAACAGTATTGGTGAGGGGAGAGCTGCTCAGAGACAGAACACAAGAGACCTGCAGATATTCAGTATATGCATGTGAGGAAACTATCCAAGACAGGGAAAGAACCACCAGGGAATAGGGCTGGCAAAAGTAGCATCCCCACTGGCCAGACTAAAAATCTTATGATTATTAGGGTATTGGGTATAGTATTTAAAAATCCTTACCTTAGTAGGGATGTAATTACTTCCAGACTAAGCACTGTTTGTTTACTCTGCTGAACAACTGTCAAAAGCCAGATATAAAAGGAACAAAATATTTCCAAGTAACTTAGCTTTGTACTACAGCAAATTTCAAAAATATTTATAGAAATACAAAATGTCCAGCACCAAACAAGTTAAAATTTTACCATATCTGATGTTCAATTTAAAAAAGTAAAAAGAAAGATCTAGAGATAATATAAAATAAGCAAAAAAATATTAAAATAGTTATAACTTTATTCAATACATTCAAAAAACTTTAGAATCCAGGAATGCTAACCAAAAATAACAACAAAAAACCTACCCTCTAGAGATAAAAACTATAAAGTATAAAATATATTGGTATTCAATATATGGTTATTGACAGATTAGATAATACAGACAAAAAGATTAGTAAATTTTATGATGTAATTGTAGGAACTATACAAAATGAAAGTCAGAGTGGAGAATCAGAAAAGATGAATAGAGCTTGATATGTGTGATAACTTTTTGGCAGCCTAGTGCATATATAACTAGGATACCCAAAGGTGATGGAGTGATAAACAATATTTGAAGAAATAAAGGCTGATTATTTCTAAGTTTGAAAGAAACTATAAACCACAAAAGTTAATGAAGCACAAGAATAAGAAACACTAAGAAAACTATTGCTATACATAATAATAATAATTACATAATAATCACATTGCACAAAAATAGTGAGAAGGATAAAACCTTAAAAATGCCTGGGGATGGTGTTGGAGGGAAGCATCTTAAATTCACAGGCATTAAAAAAAAGGTAACCGCTGATAGCTTGTCAGAAAAAAATGCAAGGGAAAATACAGTGGAGCAACCTCTTCAAAGAACTTGGTGGGGAGTGGAATCTGTCAACTAAGAATTTTGTACCAATAACAATGATCAGACTGTATTAAAAAGCAACAACCAATCTTATACTGTCTACAAGAAAAGGACTGCAAATATACAAACACAAATAGATAAACAAGATAGAGCATCTAACACTATCAAAAGGAAGCTGGGTTAGCTACATTAATGTCAGCACAAAGTAGATTACTGAGCCAAGAATATAAAGGCTTGAAGAATGCCATTTAATAATTATAAAGAGCTCAGTTTATGAAGAGATCATAATAAATTCCAAATATTGATACACATAATAAAAGAGTTTCAAAGTATATGTAACAAGGCTGATAAACCTGCTAGAAGAAATAGATAAATCCAAGAAGAGTCAAGGGTTTCAATACCCCTCTCTCAGTAATTAACAGAACAAACTAGACAGAACAGCAATAGGAGTATGAAAGACCTGAGCAATGTCATCAATCAATTTTACTTAGTTAATAGTTATAGAATTGATACTCAAAAAAAGCAGAATATACCTTCTTTATAGGGCACGTGGAGTATTTCCAAGATATATATATTCTTGGCCATGAAACAAATCTCATTAAAAATAAAAAAAAAATGAGTAGTAAATATATTTCCTCCATCTTTGTAAAATTAAATCTGAAATCAGTAACATAGATATGTGGGAAATATACAATATCTGGAAACAAATTAACACATTCTAAATAACCTGTGGTTCAAAGAAGAAATTAAAAAGACATCATGATGTATTTGTTTTATTTTATTTTTGCTTTTTAGGACCACACCTGTGGCATATGGATGGTCCCAGGCTAGGGGTCTAATCAAAGCTGCAGCTGCTGGCCTACACCACAGCCACAGGAATGCAGGATTTGAGTTGCATCTGCAACCTACACCAGAGCTCACAGCAATGCTGGATCCTTAACCCACTGAGTGAGGCCAGGGATTGAACCCATGTCCTCAGTGTTGGGTTCATCAACGCTGAGCCACAATAGGAACTCCAATAACGTATTTTAAATTCAATAAATGTGTGAACACAACATATGAAAATTGGTAGATGATACCACAATTAGGGTTTTATAGAAATACCAATGTTAGGAAAGGAGAAAAGTATCAAATTGATTATGTCAGATCCTAACTTAAGAAATTAGGAAAAAAGAGACCAAATTAAACCCAAAATAAGCAGAAGAAAGGAAATGTGTACACATCAATGAAACAGAAAGCAGAAAATGTTAGAGAAAATCATTGAACTCAAATGTTGGTTATTTGAGAAATAAAATTGATGAACATTTAACTAGAAAAAAAAGTAGAAAGGATAAACTACCAATATAAGAAATGAGAAAGATGAAATTTTATAGAATTTGAAGCTATTAAAAGGATACTAAGGGAATATTAAAAACCCCATGATTACAAATTCAAAAACTTAGATGAAATGGTATAATTCCTTGAGGACACAAATTTCCAATGCTAACTCAGGATGAAATAACCCAAATCACCCTACATCTGTTAAATAAATTTGTTCTAAAGAAACTTTTCCACAGAGAAATCTACAGCTCATATAACTTTATAAGTCATTGGTGAATTCTGCCAAACATAAAAGAGAAAATTAATACTAATTCTACACAAACTTTTCCAGAAAATTAAAAAGAGCAACTAATTTCATAACTCACTCTATGTGTTCAGCAATACTTTGATACTCAAACCTGGTAAAGACACTACAAGAACAGAAAACAACAGATTAATATGCCTCATAAACTTAGATAAAAAATATAAACACAAATTTAGCAAATAAAATCCAACACTATATAAACAAGGATAATACTTTATAACTAAATGTAGTTTATCTTAGGAATGCAAGGTTGGTTTAATTAATAAAAATCAATCAATTGAATTTACTATATCTATTCCTATCAAAGAAAATCATGATCCCCCTCTAGAGATACTAAAAAAAACTTAACAAAACCCAGTTTCCATTCCTGATAAAATCTATTGGGAAAGTAGGTATAAAAGGGGAGTTTCTCAGCCTGATTTGGGTATCTAGGAAAAACCTACAGGTAAAATTATATTTAATTGGGAAAGAAGGCATGATTTTTATTCCATATCTGAAGAGCACAAGGATGTGTGGTTTTAGCATTTCTATTCAATACTGTATAAGGTGTAGTAGCAATTTCAATAAAATAAAATAATGAAAAGGCAAATTTGTAAGAAAAATAGAATTGTCTCTCTGAAGGTAACATTATTGTGTATGTAAATTCCAACGGAATCTATTAAAAAACCCACAAGTAGATTTAATAATTGAACCTAGCAGTGTTTCAGGATTAAAAATCAATAGAGAAATATCAATTTTATTTCAAATATTAGCAAATGATTAGAATTTTTAAAAATGCAACTAACTACAATAGCAGTAAAAACAAATAATTTGGAATAAAACTGAACAGAGACTTGACAAGCCCTGTATTTTGAAAACCACAAAATAGTACTGAGAGAAACTGAAGAATGAAATAAATAGATATATCATGTTCATGAATTGTAAGACTAAATGTACTTTTAAGACATCAGTTCATCTCAAATTGATATATTCATTCAATGTAATGACAATCAAAATAGACTGTTTTTGTAGAAACTGATAAACTGATAAAAAAATTCAGAAGCAAATGCAAAGGATCTAGAATAGCCATAACAACCTTAGCAAATGAGAATGGAGAGTACATAAATAGATGAAAATATATAAAGACTTAAAGAGACAACTGATTTTTAGCAAAGGTACAAATAAAATTTAGTGGAGAAAAAAAGTTGTTTTTAACAAATGGTATTAAAACAACTGGATAGCCATATTGGAAAAAAAAAACAAAAACTTCAGTCAGTTCCTTGAATCATAATCACAATGTAGCTTAAAATTAATCATGGTTCTAATATAAAATCTAAAACCAAAACATTTCTAGAAAAAATGGGAAAAACTATTTTTGACTCTGGGTTGGGCCAAGATTTCTTAACTATGACATTAAAAGTACATAAAAGAAAACAGTGATAAATTAGATTTCATCATGATTAAAAGCTTTTGCTTTTCAAATGAAAGGATGAAAAAACATGCCACAGACTTGAAGAAAATATTTGCAAGACATATATATAATAAAGAAGTTCTCTCTAGAACATAAAAAGAATTCTGCAAACTCAATAGTACAAAAACAACCCAATATTTTTTTTTAAATGGGCAAATGATTTGAACAGACGTTTCTCTAAAGAAGATATACAGATGGAAAATTAGCATATGAAAAGATGCTCAACACCAATAGTCATTAGGAAAATGCAATTTAACACCATAATAAAATAATAATACACTTGTATTAGAGGAGCTAAAATTAAATAGCACTGATGATCCCAAGCACTGCTGAAGATGTAGGAACTGGCACTTCCACACATTTTTAATGGAAATTTCAAATAATGCAGACACTTTGAAATAGTTCTGTATTAAAGAAAAACTAGTGAATTATACACCTACCGTATGATCTAGTATACTACATCCAGGTATTTTCACGATAGAAAATAAAGCATACATCCACTCAAAGACTTATGGGAAAATGTTTAAGACAGCTTTATTTGTAATAGTCAAAAACTGGAAACAACCCAATGTCCACTAACAAGTGAATGGATAATTTTTACTGTGGTATATCTATTTAATGGGGTAGCACTGAGCAATAAGGAAGGAATGAACTAGGATATATGCTATATGGATTAATTTCAAAATAGTCATGCTGAATGAAAGAATCCAGAAAAAAGAGAATACCTACTGAATAGTTACATTATGCCAAGTTCTAAGAAATGCAAATTTATGCATTATGACAAAGTAGAACAGAACATTGCCTGGGATGGGGTGGGACAGAGAAGGGCTAAAGGAAAGAATTACAAAAGAATATGAGGAAAGCTTGGGGAGTGATAAGTATGGGTTCAACCATGACTATACTTTTACTCCACTGGGGTTTACCATCCCTAGATCCTCTCCAAGTGGCCTTGCTTTGCCTCCAGGGCATTTTATGTCTAACCCTTCCTTTCCAGCCTTGTCTTACTTCTTATCCTGCTATAACACTATCTCAGATACCATTGGCTGATGGTTATTTCAGCTTATATTCCCCAACCACCCCCAACACACACACTTATTCTTTGTTTGAAAGACACTCTCGAAAGACACTCTCAAAAGACACCAGAGAAGTCCACGGTTCTCAAATTTTGAGCAGCAGAATTGCCTAGAAGTCTTGTTAAGACGCAGAATGCTGGGTCCCACTCCCAGAATTGCCGATTCAATAGATTTGAGGTAGATTCAGAAATCTGCATTTCTAACTGGCTCCCAGATAATGGTGATATTGCTGGCCCAGGGCTACTTTGAGAACTACTGGTTAAGCACTATTGCCTTTGAAGTTGGATAGAGCAGGGTTCAAATCCCAGAGGTATATGTGAGGGTAATTTGTATACTTTCCGTTTTCTTCCCTCCAATAAATGACAGCTAGTGTTACTCTTAGTAGTTTAGGTTAATTACCATTATTAGACGAGTCACTGAGGAAACATATGAAAAAGACAACTATTTTTCTCAATATGTGTATGTCTTTTCATTTCATCCTCCCAGCATTCATTGCTCCCTTGCTCATCCTAAGGCATGCATCTCAGGTATTCTCTCTCCCTCTGGTCCAGTACCTTCCTGCTGTCTCCTTGTCACCCTGGTTTTACTCTCCCCCACTACTTGGGTCTATTTGATGATCTAGTCATCTGATGAGCTCGAGAAAATCTATGTAACTTAATTGGTGTCATTAATACCTAGGTACCAGCTATTTTCTTCAGGCTTTTTAGTGACATTAATTATTAAAAACTTAAAAATAAAAGAAATTGTGAGTGTGGGAGTATGTATGAATGTGTATATGAGGACATGTACGTTGGCAGGCTAGAAGGGGCACTATTTTCCATGGGCTGAACAACTTTTGGTGCATCTCAGATGACATTGCATAGGGGGCTGATTACTTCACTCAGCTTAGGGACCTGACTGTTGCATTTGCTGGGAGTTAAAGCAGAATCCAATTAAGTTTTCTGCCGTCAACCTGCAGGAATTCTGGCTTGAGAGCCTCCTGTGCCCTCCTCTACACTGCAGCTTTCCTCCTCTGCAGCTTCTTCTTGTCTTCTATCTCCATCCTTAAAGAGCTCATCAAATGACATCAAAACAGGTAGGACAAAGCAGACACAGAATCCCACATCTTAAACACATGACATCAGCTCTTACCCCCGTTTAAAGTCCCCATACAGAAAGTTGGAGCGAGGCAGGCTTTTAAGATTTGGATACAAAGCTGTCAACCGTTTTGTTCTTTAATGACATTGGCATCTGAGTTTCGCCTTCCAGAAGGCAGATTGTGTTGCTTTATGGACTTTTCTGCAGAATGTATAAAAATGATGGGCGAACGGAAGAGAGGACTCAGGGTTGGCTGGTTATCTACCATGACAAGCAGCAGCATTTATGGCTGCTCTGTGTCATCACCTTGTACAAATGAAGCTCGTGTAAGCAAAATAAGAATGCGTGCAGGAACTTCCCATTTCTCTTTCTCAATTGAGGGGCATCCAACCATAAATATGTTTCAAAAGAGGTTTGACATTTGTGATAGATTGATTTGAAGCAGCTCAGAGCTACATTTAAATATCAGAGGTCTTACTCTGAGGGCTTCCTGCCTCAGCCACAGCAATCCTAGGAGAGTTTCCCAATCACTATTTGCCGGAAAAGATACTGGTTAACTAGTTTCCTTGGTCCCTGTTTGGGGCCATACTTCTGATTTCTTTTTCAGTTGGACAGTTTGATTTCTTTACTTAAAAATTCTCCCCTACAATCAGTTCTTCTTCGGCCCTGATATATGGTCTCATTTTCTAAATATTTTTCATATCTTCACATTAAGTTCAGTTGATTATACCAAATACTGACTAATTACATATTCAGCCAATGCTCATGACTTCCTTAAAAAGTCCAATCCCTACTATCAGATAAAACATATCATTATAGATAATACTGACTAAAGTATTACTTTAATTTTGCGCTAAGGTTACACACATCCATTTCTTAAGAAACAGAAGCTTTAGGTGTCCATAGCAAGGCTATGAAGCAATAACACATCAAGCTGGACTCAGTTTTCCCTGGCACCCAGCCTGTCTCTAAGAGATTACTCTGATACACCTCCCATCAATAGATGTACCACTAATCCTAGTGGCAAACCAAAGAAAACAATTAGGAAAAAAATCTGCTAAGGACCTTCCTTCCCATGACACAATGCCTCCTAAACTCTCCATTTGAAAGCTCTTCTCTATGACACAGAAGGCTGATGTTTTATAAAAAAAAAGAAGTTAAAATAACTCAAAGAATCAATTTTCTTATTTAATATTAGCTCTTCCAAAAGCACAATATGGCTATTCATTCATCCACTTATTCACAAACATATATTTGCATCTAGCAATTTGTTTTAGAGAGTGGAAGCACAAAATCTTTTCCTATGCGTTCCCGTCGTGGTGCAGCGGAAACGAATCTGACTAGGAACCATGATGTTTCAGGTTCGATCCCTGGCCTCACTCATTGAGTCAAGGATCTGGCATTGCCATGAGCTGTGGTGTAGGTAGCAGACATGGCTTGGATCCCACATTGCTTAGCTGTAGTGTAGACCGGCAGCTGTAGCTATGATTCGACCCCTAGCCTGGGAACCTCCATATGCTGTGGGTGAAAGCAAAAGCAAAAAAAAATCTTTGCCTGAAGAGATGTTATACTCCTGTGAGTAGGGGAGACAAGCAATTAAAAAGGCATAATGTATGCTATTCAGGTGCCCGTAGGTGTGATGCAGTATGACAAAGCAAGGGATGGGACTGGAAAGTGGGGGTATGGGATGTTCCTTGGGAGTTCCCTTCGTGGCTCAGCAGTTAATGAACCTGACTAGGATCCATGAGGAAGCAGTTATATAACTCATAGAACCATGGGGAGATCAGAGTCCTAGTGGTCCTGGGCTCCTGGTGGGATCTGAGAAACAGGAAAAATTGGTCCTAAATGTCTGAAGCCAGGCCGTGAGGGTGAGGCCATGATGGCTGGCTGGGGAGGTGTTGGGATCTTTTCAGGAATACTCAAAGTTCTGGGTGCCTTCTTTACCAGTGACATGAGATGTAGAGACCCAAGAGGGTTGGTCTTATCTGTAAGAAAGGGAATCTGGGAATCTGTTTCTCTGAGATGAGTCTGTTAGACACTCTTGCTCCAGACTGCTGAAACTTTTGAGGAAGATAGAGTTATACCTTCCTTGAGGGCTTTCAGGCTCATCTTGCCCAGTGCCTTTGAAGACATTCAAATTCAAGGCAGGTCAAGGAACAATTTTTTTTTTTTTTTTTTGGTTTTTAAGGTTGCACTCATGGCATGTGGAAGTTCCCAGGCTTGGGGTCGAAGGGGAGCTAGAGCTGCCATCAACAGCCACAGCCACAGCCACGGCCACAGCCATTCGGGGTCTGAGCCATGTCTGCAATCTACACCATAGCTCACCAGATGCCTAACCCTTGGAGCGAGACCAGGGATCAAACCTGCTTCTTCATGGATCCTAGTCAGGTCCATTAACTGCTGAGCCATGAAGAGAACTCCCAAGGAATACTACTTACATAGCAACTCTGTTTTATTTTTGTCTGGCTGTACAAGTTTTATACTAAATAATGATGGGGAAAGGTGGTGGGGTGGTTGGACACAGCTGGCTCTGGGCTTCCTCCTTTCTGAAAAGCCTGAGCATCTGTACGGCAAAGTTGACGTGAGTTGAAGGAGTAAATCCAACTTGCTAATGTGCGTACCTCAGAAGGGAGGTTTGGATAAAGAGAAACTGTTCCTTCGTCATGCTTTCATTATCACCAGTGACCCACTGGTCTCTGGGTACCTCTGAGCGCTATGTGGCTGTCTGGGCTGTGAGAAGAGGCATTTGGGGGTCATGATGGACTGGTGGCTCCATGCCCCTGATATAACAGTTGTGAGGCTCCCTCAGTGAGGGTCTCCTGTGACCAGTAACTCAAGCCTTGACACAAGATTATTTTTAGGAGTTCCTGGAAACTTGGCAAGACTGAATTCCTTAGCTTCCCAGTTAGACCCCACCTTAGTTACTCCAGGAATCAAAACCAACTTCGCAGGTACCTGTTAGTGATCCCAGTAACCCTTTTCCTAGCACCCACAGTTCCAAGGTGTTTTATTAGAAATTATTATTTACAATCCTAGAAGTCAGCACTATTCTATAAAAACTTAATTGAAGAGAGGCTCAAGAACAAAAGAGAAGGTGGGGTTAAGAATAGAAATGCATGGTCACTTCTGGGAGATACATGCAACATTCGGTCCTGCTACTATTTTTGAGCCAGATTACCTTTAAGTTTTTATGAATGTGTAAAAACAAGACATTTGGTACATGTGTGTTCAGTACCTTCCTCTGGTCTCTCGTGCACCCTGTGGGGGGAGGAGGTGGTGGTGATGGATGGGGAATACCACTTGGCCCTTGAAAAAGTGAGTGATAATTGCTAATATGTCTGTTCTCAAGTGTGTGCTTTGCAAGAGGCCTGGATCCAACCTTCCAAATGATTATGTAGCGACAAAATAGTCCCTAAGAATTTTGCATATACTGAAGAGAAAACACAGAGAGACATTGTCATTTTTGCATGCGTTGGCCTTCGTTCCTTCATTTTCTGAAGGGCCAGGTAGCCCTGATAATTAAAGAAGAGATGTGATAAGGAGGAAATGAATGCAGCATTAATTTTCTTTGCGTCAACGCTGTGATATACTCTTTTTGAAATCTAATTTGCTGATGAATAAAGAGGGAATCCTGTTGGTTTAAGACAACCTAAATGTAAATATTTCCTTTTGTATTTTGGGTGAAGTTTTATGAAAGCAATAGGAAATTATTATTTGTGGCTCATTAAAATAGCTGTTTTGTTTTGACATCTACTTTATACAAATATGATAATTCTGACCTTCAGTTATGGAGTCAATGAAATACAGACTTTGAAACTGCCCTTCATAGGATATGCTTTCATCATAAACTATTTCAGGGGCTCTGTAGCCAATGGATTTGTGCAAGCATCAGAAAATTTTTCATCTTCAGTGTGTTTGTTTAATGTCTGTGTTTCATGTTACTAATTGTCTACTAAGAGGAAGAGAGAAAATATCACATTAAGGTGAAAGACTTGCATCCAATTTTCAAACTTTAAAAGGCTGATTTTGCAAAAATAGCTTCCTGAAAATGTAAATGGCTATACTTAAATGAATAATAGGTACATAAAATGGGCAATGAGGTTTTCCAAAGGTTTTACAAAGAATCTCATCATTAAAGGAGTTGAAAGTCAGGTAGTAGAATTATTAGTTGGTTAATTAAGGTATGGAGAATGAATCATAACAAGAAATCATAATGTAATTTCTAATAAATGGCATGTCTGACTATTTAATTATTAAATCATAACAAGAGAATTTTTTACATGATCTTTTTAAAGACTTTGTCTATTTTCTCTTTTAAATAGTAATTTTAAATCATGGAGATAATACATGTTTGCTATAGGAAATCTAGAAAATTGGGCTAATAAAAAGAAGAAAGTAAAACTCTGGAGTTCCCATTGTGGAGCAGCAGAAACGAATCCACCTAGGAACAATGAGGTTGTGGGTTTGATCCCTGGCCTCGATCACGGCATTGCGGTGAGCTGTGGTGTAGGTTACAGATGCTTGGATCCCACATTGCTGTGGCTGTGGCATAAGCCGGCAGCTGTAGCTCTGATTCGACCCCTAGCCTGGGAACCTCCATATGTCGTGGGTGTGGCCCTAAAAAGCAAAAAAAAAAAAAAAAAAAAAAGCAAAAAAAATCATTCATTGGTCTACTGTTCAAGTATTTTCTTCTAGTCTTTTTCTACAATGTAATATTTTTTCTTTCTTTTTCTTTTTTTTTGTCTTTTTGCCATTTCTTGGGCCGCTCCCACGGCATGTGGAGGTTCCCAGGCTAGGGGTCTAATCGGAGCTGTAGCTGCCAGCCTACGCCAGAGCCACAGCAACGCGGGATCCGAGCCTCGTCTGCAACCTACACCACAGCTCAGGGCAACGCCAGATCGTTAACCCACTGAGCAAGGGCAGGGATCGAACCTGCAACCTCACGGTTCCTAGTCAGATTCGTTAACCACTGCACCACGACGGGAACTCCTATTTTTTCTTTTTAACAAAAATACAAAACAATATAATGCCTTCTGGCCCACTAGTTTAAGAATATATTCTGAACATATATTTTTTTAGTGGAGGATGTCCTTAATTTTTTTCCTATGATATCATGTATAACCATTTTTTAGTAGTCAGTCCATGTAGATATACTACGTTGTTTTCAACAACCTCCTTATTGTTGAATATTTACGTTTTCCAAGTTTTTGCTACTGTGAACAACTCTGTAATAAATATTTCTCCTTATACATCTTTATGTTCTTATCTGACTATTTGGTTTTGATCAATTTCTAGAAGCCACATGGCTGGATCAAAGGTCTGCACACTTTCATTGCCCTTCAGAGAGGGTATCTGTTGCAGCAGTGCATCATGCAGTCCAGAGAGGCTCTCCTGTAGCAGTGCATGGATCTCCCATAGTAATGCCTGTTGCATTTTACCTATCCAAATTAATTTGTGAAGAAATTTAAGGATAAAATTATGCTATCTAATTTGTATTTTAATGTTCCCTTTATAAATTCTTTATTTGTATTTATGTTGTATTTAAGACCATTCCTACTCTAAGAGTAAGTTAATGTTCACATTATTTAAAAAATATCCTTATGGTCTTGTTTTTTTAGAGTTAGATCTTTAATCCAACTGAAAGTTATTTTTATATAATGGGTAAGACAGGAATGTAATTTCATTTTTGTAAAAAATGATAAACATGTATAACATATTTTTAGAATAATACATTCTTTTGTCAGATACTTGGATGTCACCTTAATTGTATGCTAAATGGTAATACAAATGTGGATGACTTTCCGATTTCTATTCTATTTATTTATTTTTGTTCTGCTATGACAGTGTTTAAAATTTGTATATCTTTATATATTATTTTAATATGTCTGTTAGACTGAATTTTCCAATCTTCCCAAGTGCATTCTTTTCCATGTACTTAAAATTTCCAACTTTTGCCAACTTAACAAAAGAAAATTATATTACATGGAAAATTTGATAGATTTCCATTTATCATTAAAGAAATAACTAACAAATTTCAGTTTTCACATTTAGAAATCAGTTATGGCTCATTTTTTTAAAATAGTTCTTAGTAAAGTTTTGTGATTTTTTAAAACTATCTCAAACAAGCTCCCTCTTTCTCTCTCTCTACATATATATATGTATAATCATGTATATACATATATATGTATTCTCCACACATTAATATTTATTTTAATGTTTTTAAATAACCTATTATCAGTTGATTCTAAGTAGATTTCTATTATTTTCACAATTTAGAGTCATTTGAAATTAAAATTTAAAATGTATTATTTGAGATAAAAAATGAGGTAAATGGAAGCTAAATAAATTATAAATCAATAAAAATATTATATTGAGTAAAGTAAGAAATTAACTCTTTTTTGATTGTTAACTAATAGCATACTAAAAATATATAGTTATTTTTACAAATTTTCTGATTATTATTTGTCAGAAAACCTGAAGTACAACATCAAAAATGAGCAACATCATTTGTCATTACACATCTGTAAATAGAAGTGAGATTGCTGAAGTAAAAGATACATGCACTTTAATTTTGACATACATTGTCGAATTTCCTTCCATCGGGGTTGTAACAATTCATACATCCACCAGCAATGAAAGATTGTCTGTTTTACCACATATCAGCAACAAAGTGACATTAAATTATAGAATATTTGGCCAATCTGCAAGTAAAAACTGGTATTAAATTTTTGTTTGAATTTTCCTTTTGAGCAATTTTTGTATGCTTTAGGAACTTTGTATCATTTTTTTGTGGAATGAATTTTGAAGTTCTTTGCCCATATTTAAGATTGAGTTGTTGATCTTTTTCTTCATCAATTTCATATTTTTATATGAGAGAGATTAACCTTTTGAAATATAAGATTATTTTTCCCTCTTCATTTTTTATTTGTTTTCAGTAGTGTTTTGTTTTGTTTGCTGTGTGGAGATTCTATTGCTTGTTTGTTTTAAAATCTAGCCACTTTAAGATTGTGAATCAAATGTCCAGGTTTTCTTCTTGTACTGTTTGGGAAAATATTTCATATTTAAATCTTCGTTGAATTGAAAGTTTTCCTGATTTATGAAATAAGGTAGGAATTTAAAATTATTTTTTCAGACAACTATTCAGCTGTCTGAATACCATTTCTTCTACAAATTAATTTTCCTCCATTTATTTTAAATGCTACTTTATCTGTCATATACCAGTGTTTATATTTTTTTTAGGTCTCTTTGTGAAGTTTCTTATATTCAATTAATATCTCTGTATCATGTATCAGTGCTACAATTTTATTTTAATAATATGTACATATGTACATATACATAGAGATCGATCCGAACTCTCATTTTGTAGTCTGCTGTCTTATTATATTTTCTTTGTAGCAGTTGTTAGTCTTTTTCTTGGGTTTTTCAAGTATACACTCATATCCAAATAGTAGTAATTTTATCTCCAAATTTTTCTCCTCTGAATTATTTTTCTAATTACATTAGTTCATATCTACTGTCTATCCGAAATTTTGAGTAATGGGGAACATCTCTATCTTGTTTCTGATTATTACATTTTCTCCCACCTTTATGCTCTTAAAATGCAGTGAACCTTTAATGCTTGAAGGTGGGACAAAGTATAAGTACAACTTCAAATCACCTGATAATTTTGATAGAATCTTCTTAAAAGTTGTCCCAACATTTTCTCAACTCATAGTATCTTTGCTGATTTGAGGTATCATTAATCTCTAATTATTATAAATACAGTATTGATATCTCATTGTTTCAATTTCTATTTCCCTGATCTCTGGTAAGGTTAAGTGTATTTTCATATATTTCTTTGATATTTGGTTTTCTTCTGTGAACTTGATTTATACACCCTTTGCCCATTTCCTCCTCTGTGGAATTGTTTTTCTCTCTCTAATTTATTGCAAGGTGTTCTGTGTACATTAGAGATATTAACAAACACATAGCACCTCTGTACCCAAGCACCTTTACAAGGTGTTGGATGGCTCTCTTATTTGTGTACTGGCCATCCACTTTGCTGTCTTCTTTTCTATTTGCCTTTGGCTTCCTTCCTTGTTTGTATCACTATTAAACTGGAAGAGAGTAAGGGATATGGAATTAAATATTTAAATAGGGCTTATGACAACCTCAGTTTAGTTGAAAAGGATATGATAACGTCTCACTTACTGTGTATGGAAGATTTTGTGGGTGTTTCCTGTCTATTCTAATTTTTCATGATGTGACTTTTTCTTCTGAACCATAGATAATGACTGACTATATATCCCAATGAAAACATAGAACTCATTGACATTCTGGCTGGTGAAATGTAAAAATGCAGTTAGTCATGTGGATGATCTAATGATCAAATACTTCACTAGTCAAATGAATGGTCATTTACCAACTATTTTGAAATATTTACATAACTCTTCAAAATATAGATGTTTTAAGTACATGCTGTGCTAATCTATTTTTCATATTATAAAAAGAAATAACTGTAAACAATATTAATTATTTCCTATGGAAAGGTCTGAAGCTGAAAGGACACAGTAACACAATCTTGGAGGAAGAAAAACAGTCTAGAAAGATTATATCTTTCAAGAAGGTATTTGGAGTGCTAGCTCTTGAAGATGTATAGAGAAGGGGGAAGGAAATGCTTAATAATATTTTTAAAAACAATAAATTCTAAATTCTTATGTCAGTCACTGTAATCCTCCCCAAATAAAAAGTTACTTTCCTCTTTCTCCTGTTTTGTGTATGACCAGCCATTCTTAGCTTTCCTTAAGACTAAATTGATGGTATTTTCTTGGTGCTAAAATAATTTTAATAAGAATGGAGTATATTTTATGACTTGCCTATATTTATTGATAACCACTGGCTGCTTGAGGTAACCACTGAGACCAAGAAATTAAAAATTCTCTGTCTCTTTTTACATTATTAGAGAAAAATTTTATATGTCTTTATATTTATTCTTACTGATTATATTATGGAGCTTAAAGAGACTGCTATTGTTTATCTAGGGATCAGAATACCTTGTACTTTATCATATTTAAAAAAATACTTATTTCTAGAAGCAATTGCTACCTTTTAATTAGTAAATTACTGTTTTCTGGGATAACTTCATATATCTACCTATATATCTTTGTACTTTTTTTTTTCTTCCTCTTACTCTGAGAACAAAGATTTTGGTATTAACTGAATACTGTTTGTTGCAGATTCTATTGCTTTAAACTTTCATTTTATATCTTTAATGTCACTTGCTCTTGGCAAGCTATAATTCAAGGAGGTGGGAAAGTCAATCTTAGTATGCAGAAAGAAAGTATTAGACAGGATAGTCAGCATTTATGCAAACTGAAATTTTTCAACATTCATGAAGATTTAAGAAAATGTGCAACATGTTATAGGACTGTTTATACCATAAGATCTATTGCCTCTACCTTGCCTCTATTTCTTAATCTAAGAAAATAGTTTTTTTGATTTATACTATACCGGGCAAATGAATTGTCCTATAGACTAAGATAGTCTTATGTGTTGGAAATTGAAGAAAGTTTCCTAGTTATGTTGTCATAATAAATATCTATTGCCCCCTGGCTCTTCCACACATGGGTCATCTGTTTCTGTTTTCTAGACTGAGAATGAGGGCAAGCAAGACTTGGGGCTCAGTCTGTTGTCTCAGTAAAAATACTGGTACCACTGGTGGCCATGAGGCTTCTCTGGCAGTTTTCAATATACGCTTCTTTGACAAGGATTACCCTTTACTTTGGGGGCACAAGTGACTAACTAGTAGCATTTAATAATAAAAAAATGATAACATGTCATGATATTATATAGTAAAATCAGAATTAGTCATCTGATTCCAATTCAGGTTCATTCCCCTTAGTTGAAAAAAGGAAAGAATGTGTTTAGAAATGGCATAAGGGAACAGAAGTGGTTATTTTGTTACGCTTCATGAACAAAAAGCTAGAATACTTAACTAACAGATGTTGTCTCTCAACATGTTTTTCAGGAATATTGATGAGTTGCTAATTAATTAACTAATGAAACAGTTAAAGTCCATTCACTGTTTTTGTACAAAGAGAGTTTCATTGGAGGGTGAATGTCCACTCTGGCATGTGAGAGAGAGAAAGAGGGTAGTCTTGGGTGACATCAGATTAAGTGTAACTAGTTTGTAGTGGCCAATTAAATGTTTGACGTAGACATCAACACTGGATCTATTATAGGTTTAGGTGGGGAGTACTTACGCTGATGTGGCAGATGCATGTCTAAAACCTGTACCTTAACTATACAGTCTAGTATGCTTTAATTCTCTAAATATACTGAGTATGTCCAGAAAAGAGTTTTTAACTCTAAGCATAGTTTTGTTTACCCTAAATGTGAAACATGGCCAACCAAGGCCATCCAAGGAAGAGAGGATCCTCAAGGACCTGTTTAGACAGTTGCTTCTAGGAAAAAAAACAGCCTCTAGTCAAAGACTTGTCAATCCCATTTTTAAAGATTGATTAGGTAGCTGATTTTTCCCTCCTTCTGTCCTTGGAGAAAATGAAAAATAACAGGTGCTCTTCCACTTTAGACTAACCATTCATATACTTTATGACAGTTAGGTCTCCCTGGAGCCTTCTTTTCTCCAGGACAAATTATGCAAACTCCTTCAGTCTGTCCTCACAGGTCCTATTTCTCAACCATTAAATCATCCTAGTCTTCTTCCTTGTATCTTTTCCAGTTTCTTCAATATTTTTTAAGAAATATAAAGTCTCAAATATGGTATCTCTGCATATATTAGATTGGTTTGAACTACAGGAGGATATTTATCTCCATCTTCTAAGTCAGAGAGATGGTCACTTTGACACAGGTCAGTTGGATGAGAGGAATAAGAAGAAAACAAGAAGCCAGGTGTGCCATTTAGAATTTGACTCAGTGGATTTATATGATCAGAAATTATAAAAAAAAATATTATTATAATAAAAATTATTATTATAATAAAAATATTATAAGGGTTCTTTATAAGTCATTTGAGAAGATACCAAAACACTACAGTTATTAAAAAAAAAAACAGAACAGCTTTTGTTTCTTCTTTGGCAAAATTACCTGATCCTTTTTTTTAAACTAATTATAATCATGCAAAGGAAAAGATTAGTAGGTGAGCTCACATAATGACAATTTCGGGAAAAAATGTGTAATAGAGGAAGATGAGTACTGCTAATTCAAGGTAGGGCATAGGGATTTGGCGTTAGAGTGACCTCAGCCTAATTAAGAGCTAGAACTACTTTTTCGTGCAGGTATTAAGGCCAAGAGGTTCATTTGTGGAAAGTTACATAGTGAAGCTTTACTTTTTGGTGGTATATGACCAGTAGCAAGAGTGTGATGTTGATTTTGCCCATATGCTGTCCCAGTTTTATGGGATTGCATTGTCTTCTCTGCAGCATCACCTTGACTTTGGGTGATTAGCACACCATAGTCATTACAACCTGTCCATTTACTGAGGGCCAAAAGGAACCTGTATACTTGTAAACCAGTTCCCTTCTATAGCAATTACTATGAGAACAAGTTGCCTTTGTAATAAAAACCTAGAATAAGAGCCTTACAGTTTTTAGTTTTCCCTACTTCAACTTCAGTGAATGAACAATTGAATTTTGTAATTCCTTGATAACTTTAAACCTATAGTCTTACCTATACCCAAAACAAAACACCTGGCATTTATCCTACTCTTGGTTCTGAATTATGTGCAATGAACTGCTTCATAGCCTTCACAAGAGAGAAGTTCAGTCGCTACAAAGAGATGGTACTATGTTCTTGCCAAAATTCTCCTTATGAATCAACAATAAATAATAAGGATCACAACAAAGTCAGCTTATAAGAGCTTTAATTTCCCAGATAGGCATTCCCGTCGTGGCTCAGCAGTAACAAACCCAACCAGTATCAATGAGGATGCAGGTTCAATCCCTGGCCTCACTCAGTCTGTTAAGGATCCGACATTGCTGAGAGCTATGGTGTAGGTCACAGACGTGTCTCAGATCCATCGTTGCTGTGGCTGTGGTGTAGGCTGGCAGCTACAGATCTGAATCGACCCCTAGCCTGGGTACTTCCATATGCCATGGGTGCAGCCATAAAAAGAAAAAAAAATCCCCAGATGGAAAGTTTCATGATTCATCTATTGCTGACTTATTTTCACTTTAGGGAGGGATAAAAATATAAATCAGCTATGTCCATATTGAAAAACCACAGGCAGATCTTAGAGGGCCTTTGCATTGAATGGTGTGGAGTGGTTGAAATATCTGTATTTTGCACTAACCCCTCTGAAAGCTAATGCAGTATGGTCTTACCATTTTTGCAGACAGGACAACATTGTTCTGGTTCATAGACTGGGTTGACACATTCAGGAACTGCGCAGTCTGCTACAACACAGTGAACTTCATTGCTGGGCTCACAGCGACACCATTCACATGGAGAGGGCTAGGAACAAATCTAAAATTAGCCCCTTTTCTCCTATAACTTAATGCTTGCACATTCATATGCTGTCAGAAGACAAAACATCAGTGTTTATATTGGCTTTACTGTATTAACTCCATTTACCATGTGTATGATTATTCTTTCCCCATGGAAGTCAACCTGGACATCCAAGCCAAGGTGAGTTGCCATGGGCAGCCCAGGTTGCTGTGTGCAACTGGAGCACTCAGGTATGACTCTTCCTATGTCTTATCTTTCTACTTTCCAAAGAAATTTTTGGACAACTAACATGTCACTTCCTGGTTTGGTTTCCAGATACACTCGTTGCTCTGCCTTCCTCTGGTAATAAGAATGATACTAGAACATGTGAAATAATTTTGTGCCATTTTTCATTTTTCTTCCTAAGAAAGAAAAGGATTACTGAGAAGAAAATGGTAAATGGACATTCTTGTCTTTTTTCAAGCCAACCTAGACTCTAAAGGCCTTTTTTTTTTTTTTTTTTTCAATGTGAATTTTAGAGGAGATTGCATTTTGGATCCAAACATCCTGATACTGCTTCTTGAAAGAATTAGTGAATATTTTCATCTTTCCTGCTTGCTTTTATGAATGAACTAAAAATTGATCGACTTAAAAAGCTACTATTTGAGAGTCAGAGACTCAAAAATGAACAATGACTAGAGAAAAAAATTTAAAAAGTAGAAGATGATTTTTGTCTCCAAAGTACTTACCGATCAAGAATGAGTTTGGGGTTTTATGTTTCCTTTCTAGAAAGTTCCTACAGCACAAATAATGTAAAGCTGTGGCCACTCTGTGCCTTTCTTATACTTTACAATTTCCAGCTCTCCCTTCTCATAAAACAGAGGTTTAGAATTCTGGAATAAGAAACTTGGAGGTCTCAGAAACAATACAAGTCTATACTTCTCAAAACAAGCCATTTATTCCTAGAAAATTCTGCCTTGAATTCCTGTCACGGTGCCAAAGTTTCTCACTTCCAAACTGTGTTAATTAAAGCCCTCAGCCTTTGTCTCAGTAACTACTGTCCATACATAATGCCTTCCAGCTCTCGTGTCTTCATGACCTGACAACTTGGGTAGTATCAATGCTCCTGGACTCAGGTAGTCTATGAGAGTGGAACCCTTTCAACTAAGTTTTTTAAAGTTAAATTTATCTTTGTTTTCTGCTTAAAGAATGATGGTCTTATTTTCAATTAACTATTTTACTTTCAAATTTAGTAGGAACAATATATTTAGCCATAGAATTTGTGGAATAAATATTGCTGTTTCTTAGCATGGTCGATAAGTTTATTGAAGGGTACAGTTAAGCTCTTTACCATGTGGTGAATTGTGTCAAGTATTCCAGAAAAATCTATTGGATCATTCCTAAGGGCTAGAGTTTTCCAGATGTTCCTCTAGTGAATAATCTTAGTAAATTAAGGAAAATATTTGTTACCACAACCCATTGTTTAATAAAAGGAATTTTGAGTGGGGAAACAGTGTAAAAGACAGAAATTCATGCTGCTATATACTGCTTCTTATTTTGCAAGTCCCATTGTGATAGCTTAAATCCCCAAGCAAAATCATCAGAAAGTGTCTCTTTTCTTGATTACTTGCAAAGAAGTATTTTGGCACAGCCTTCTGAATTACAGCCAGGACTTGTCTGCATTTATTACTAATATGAGAGACAAAAGGAGCTGCTAATATCATTGTTTCCACACCCTGCCTTTCCATTGCCATGGTTGTTCTTGCTGGATCCTTTCTTGATGAAGGATGGGCTGATCTGTGAAAATCTAGAGGACCGATTCTGTATTAGTAATCCCAAAGAGCCTCCAAATTTTTCAATGCAAAGTGTTGACCTCAAAGCAACTGTGGTCTTTGATAAAGATTTTTGGCTGATTAGATTCCCAACACAGATTGAGGAAGAATACTGCTCGGATTCAAATGGTGTTTGCTAAGTAATTTACCTATATCAAGTTACTTATTTTTTTAATAACCCTATGAAGGATGATTTGTCATCATCTCATCTCACAGATAAGGAAAGAGACTGAGAGAGGTTCAGTTGTCTTCTCAGGTCCTGTAGGTGGTAGGGGAGGGGCAGGATTTGAATATATGCAGCCTAACTGCTACACCGTACTGCCATGGATAGCAAGAATGGCTATTCTGTGCCCACAAGGATGGCTATTCTGTGCATCTGAGTAGTTTATTGTCCAATGCTTTGTACATTTCTCCAGGCAGACTGGATCCACAGGAATAACCATTAGCAACTGAATAATTGATTTATAGAGGACATATCCACTAACCACCCTCATTAGGTTTCATTTCACTAATGAGGGTGGTTAGTGGATAGATTATTAGGAGCTGTAGAGCTTCTTAAACTTCTGCAAATCTGAGTTCATAGAAAATTGTAATAGGATTAATTACATGTTGCCACAAGGCTCATGTTCTTGGGAACCTTGGCATCTTCAAGCCTTGGAACCTGGTAGCTACACTCATGGTAGCTATCTGGGAAAAGCAGTAACAGATAATGGTTCAGCAAAGGCCCCCCCCACCCCACCCCAGGCCCAGGCATCTGCTTGAAGTCAGTGGAGACTGGGTGATTGTACATTGGAGTCCTGAGAAATACTCTGACAAAGAGCAAAGACTACAAGGCTTAGTGATAAAAGGGTGCACAATTTTTTAAAAAGGATTTTGAATAATGAGAAACAAATTAGAAAAAGAAAAGTATCAATCTAGCCATGGTAGCTTCTAATCAATTTCTTCTCTGATGTTGGCTTTTTTCTTATATTTATAGTATTCTGTCCCTTCCTGGCCCAGACTCTTGTCAGAAATATTATTTCTTTTGTTTTTATTCATTTTTTTCAAATAATTCCTCTGTTAAAGTCTATTTCTTCTCAAGACTCCATGTGCCCATCTCCACACCCTCCAAACACCTTATCAAATGTAACCTACTGAACTTATACTAAAGTCTCCTCTGTCCTTTCCAGCCTTGCCAAGCCTCTTCCCTCTCGTAAGCTCACCAGTTCCAGTTCCGACACTGTTATTGTTTTCTTTCCTCACTTGACTCCTTCCACCCTCCCCTGCTTTCCATTGTGTTTCTAAAAAGGCATTGTTTATACAGCCAGATGTTCCTAGGAGTGAGCAGTGTGCTACTTTGACGTAACTTCAGACTGTAAAAACCCTTCCCACCTTACAGAGTAAAACTCTGAAAGGTTTGGTGCTTTCAATAAATCTTTACATCTTAAGCACTGAACTGGTTACAAATTTCCTTTTATCAGGCTCTTCAATGTGAAAACTATAGATTAAATCTGAAAATGTCCCCATAAAACCAAAGATTAAACAATAAAGCTATCTTTAGAGAGGAACAGAGAACACTGGAACAAGTACTTGGGAAAAATTATTCTTGCTAGCTTTTTTTTAGAAGAACATGTACATGGCTTTTGTCAGTTAGAGATTTGGTCTGTAAGATGATTAAATGACACCACCCTGGAATTTTATACAAGTAAAATCATTTTCTAAGAAGCCTCACAGAGCATTTTATTTCAAGGAAAACTTCGAGAAGTAAGGTAGCATTCACTATACGTACCTTCACATAAATTTTAATTGAAATTAGGATTAGAGGTCAAATTTGTTAATATATGTATTAGGTGATCTGAATATTATACGTCTGTTAGCAATCTGTTTACCTCCAGCGTAGTGTTTTTTGAATATCTAATGTGGGACTCTGTTTAAGCAGAACCCATATATTTCATCTGATAATTCCCACTGTCACTGAATATATTTGCATGGCAAATCCAAATGCTGTCCCAATTATCTCTAAAGTACAAAGGGGTTACCTACTAGATAGATATTTAGTTTATAATAGAGTCAACAGGGGATCTTTCTTAAATATTGGCTTAGGTGAGAAATCTTCCTCCTTGGTGTTGGAATGGAAACATGGTGATATGCATCATTTAAACAATGCTTAAATTCTGAAGACCTTGAAGCTGAAATCCCAATGTCACTGTCTGTGATTTTTGAAAATTCTTAGAGCATTGGAATTCCAGAATCCTGGAAACGAAAGAATGCTCCATGATTTTTTAAAACATGGAAAGTTGCCTGAGAACTAGTAGCTTAGATTACTGGAGTGACTGAATAACTCCAGAAAACATTGTCAAATATGTTCTTTGTGAGAATTCGGAAGGTAATGTGGTCATCACTAAAGGTCAATACAGGCTTATTAGAACACATTATTGGAGGGAGTTCCATTGTGGCGCAGTGGAAATGAGTCTGACTAGTATCCAAGAGGATGCGTGTTCAATTCTTGGCATCACTCAGTGGGTCAGGGATCCAGAGTTTCTGTGAGCTGTGGTATAGATCGCAGATGTGGCTTGGATCCCATGTTGCTACAGGCCGTGATGTAGGCCTGTAGCCGTAGCTCTGATTGGACCCCTAGCTTGGGAACTTCCATATGCCATGGATGTGGCCCTAAAAAGCAGAAAAAACAACAACTAAAACATGTTATTGGAGAGTGGTTGCAAAGAGGTTTCCAGATGTTCATAGACAAATGCACACTTTGTATTTTGAATACAATGAGACTTATTTATCAATATCTAAGGAAAGGCTGGATGTTTGGGCCACACAGCATTACCTCGTGGCATTATTCTTAGTGTGGTGGCTGTTACTGGCATTGTATATAGTATGCCCAGGAGGAAATGGTTATAGTCTCTAAGATTTCATTATATAAATTCACATGTCAAAGTGACAATGGACACGGCATTGTTCAGTTTACTATTTTAATTTGATATGGTGTAAGATAACAATATTCTTACAAGTTGAAGAACAGTCAATTAGGCAGAATTGAAAAAATACTTTGTTGGTTTTATTTGGGTGGCTGTAGTTTCCTGGTGAAAAGCAAGTGCTCTATAGCTTTAGGACTTGAGTTACAGTCTCAGATCCCCTTCTGGCCTTAGTTTCTTAGTTTATAATATAAAAGAATAATAATATTACCAACCTCACAGAGTTACTGTGAAGCACATAAAATATGTAAGAAATATTATGATTATTATTCCCTTGAATACTTAGCTAGATGATAGCTTTCTGAACAATCATTCCAAAAGTATAAAATGGGAAGCACACAAATATATTGAAAAGAATATTTAGGTTATATCTCTTGTTCAAAGTAGGATATGATTGCAGAGATGGTTGCAGTAAAGTTTTCCAGGACTTAGTTTGGTGGGGGAACTTGTGACTAATAGATTTATTCATGTCAGAAACACATTGTAGAAAAATTCTTATAGAATCCTCTAGGTAAAGAGTAATTGTGAATGATTAAAACGACCATTAAAAAACACTCAGAATAAAAAGTCAACAAATCTATTTTCATTTCTTGAAGTCTCATCATTTAGATGTCAACTTAAATGCCCTCTCCTGGTAGGTCTTACCTGACTATCCTTCCAAGTCTTTCTTCAACACATTGACCACTCAGTGCTCTCATCAGTTTATGAAATTACCTTATTTATTTGTTTATATGTGTTTATTCTTATCTGCCTTCCCCGTAGTTTATAAACTTCTTAAAGTATATTATTTGTTGCTGTAGTCTTGGCACCAAGAAGAGATATTAGTACATAATAGATACTCAGGAAATATGTGGTAACATATATAGTATTATTTATGCATATTCTATGTTTTCTTATTTGTTAAACTATACCTCTGGGCAACTTCCATCTGTGTCGTCATGCATGGATAGGATTCTGATTCAATAATATATTTGAGTTTTATTTAAACATTGTAAAGGGCACTTTGAGGGGAAAGGAAGCTAATTATGAGTCATGAAATTAATAGTTGGGTTTTGGTATTATGGCAATAAACATAAACTTGCTCTCTAAAGGTAATTTAAAATTCATAATATCCATTGTATGGATCACAAGTTAAGTTGATCTTTAAGCACTCCATTGACTAGACTATCTAGTAGCAGATTACAGGCTTCTATTGTACTAGAAAATACCACGATAAGTAAATTTAAGACAAGAATACATGCGGAGGAATTATTAAAGGGTCTGAGATAAAGTTAGTCTCATTTTATAATGTATGTCAATTTCAATGGTTACTTATTAAACAAAAGGATTTTAGTATATTATAAAATATTTTTCAGGAAAAAGCCTCATTTTAAACACGTCCTTTTTCCTAAAGAATGAGTTCAAGTATCGAGTCCCCCCCAAAAATATATCCTGAATACTCCGAGACACAACTTGATTCCTAGGAAACCCTCTGTGAATATTGTTGAGGGTTGAAGGGATGGATACATAAATGGATGGGATATGTACTGAGTGCAAGTTCTAGCATACTAAACTGGATCAATGGCTTTCCTTCTGTCCGGGTGATGTTTGGCTTCTGATACCTTGTGGTACTCCACTTTGAGAATGGGCAAGAATTATCAGAGAACATAGCTCAGACTGCTTTCCCCTAAACTTCCTGTTAAACAACTATTTAAAATCTGATCTCTACCAAGGAAAAGATCCTGCTTTAAGAAGCTCTTTTCTCTTACAGATAATTTATGGCATAAATTTCATCACTTTATGGAACAAATCTCATTACTTTCAAGCGGTATGAGAAATTCGGAAGACTATTTCAAAGTTGCTGATGCCTGTCAGAAATCTCACTGTTCACTTCATTAAAATATACATTAAGTTGTACAGTACAAGAGTATTTAACATCCACCACCATTCCTGTAGCCAGTAATTTGCATGTGGCAGATGTCACCCTGATAATCAATGGATCCAATAGATTTTAACCAGAATGCACAATCTGAAATAAGGCCCATTGTGTCACTGATTAAAATGCTCCTCAAGGTCTAGTGTCTAATGGGATTGTGGTGACCTCTTCAGTGATCTGTCGTATTGATTGGGGCATATTTGAAACACTGAGGTTGTAAGTCTCATCAATTTATGGACATAGAGCTGGAACTTCCTTATGAATTTTTAATACTGCTGAAGCAAATAAAAAATAGATGCTTAGTTTTTTTTGTAATCACTTCAGTTGGTCAGCAAATGTATATAATGGAATCATTTGAGTAACAAGCTAAATAGTAGCTGTTCTTTCTGAGAAGATGGTACTTTGATAATATATTCTAGAATATTATTTCTAGGGTGTCTGTCAAAAACTACTTCATGCTTGTCGAAAACACATTTTAGCCAAGTTATAATAAAGGGTGAACATAGCTTTGCTCGTGTAGATATAATAAAGTAGGTAGGTAAAAAACTAGAATTTGGAAATTATATAAATTTTAAAAATTCCTTATTCAACACATTTATTAAATGTGTATTATGCACAAGAGAATATATGTAAGATATACCAAGATAAATTACATAGCTATCCTGACCTCAATAAATGACAATAGTGACAATCTAGATATCTATAAAGATGGGTTTTGAGTTTTTAAAACAACTAATTATTAGAATAACTGATGGCACCACTATAATGGAAGACAATTAGTGAGGGTAATCTTTCTATTTTTATTTGCATTTACTCTGAGCTAATGTAAAACAAAAGAATATTGCAAAACCAGTTGATTAAATAATCTTAAACAATTAATTATTGAGTAGAAAAAGTTTACTCATTCTTTAAAATTAATCAGTTGCAACACAACAATGAGATTATATTCATATTTTTTTCTCTAAAATATTTTTTCTAGAACAGTGATTTGAATATATTTTGGCATTTGCTTTAAGAACAGGCAACTCTATAATCCTATAGTGCCTACTCTGATAACTTATAGTATATAGAACCATTTTTTTATCTGAATATTCTCAAGGAGTCTTATGACAATAAAATGTAGCCTTTTCTGAAAAATGAAGGCTAACATGGAGAAAAATAAAATATAGATAAGAAGAATGTAAGGAAAAAAATCTCTTTAGTTGCAACCCCAGATACATTTTAAGTAGGGAAATGTACACTTAACAAGGAAGTATCAGTGTGTATTTAAGAGGAACAAAAAAGAATGTTTTTGTTGCCTTTAAAATCTTTGAAAGAGAACCCAAGGTATAGACAAAGGCTGGTGTATTCAAGATAAAGACTGGATAAAGTATCACACCTATACTTGTGAAATAGCCTAGAAAAGCAGCTGCCTGTAGTGCTTCACTGATAGATAAGCTGGATTGACAGTTGGTTTTGATACATGAAAGGTCCTTGACAAGGAACTGAATATTTTGAGTAGAGCCTGCATGTGTCTATGCTAAGGATGCTCCATTTGTCACCCATTTATGCAATGGGTGAAAAGTGAGCAACTGCATAACTTCACAGCTTTCCTGTTGACACTGAAAAGCACAGATTGTTGATATCAGTTAAAAGCCATCATCTACAATAACATTAAATCAAGGTCATGTGCAGATGGAGGAGAATAAAACACCATTACAATTTTACAGTGTGAAAGAAGTAAGAGACAATACCATCAATTGTATTCTACAGGAAACACTGTACAGAGGTGATAACAGAAAGGAAAGAGGGCCACAACTCCAGCCTTCTCTACTCATATGAGTGAATTCAGGGCTTTTCAGGGTCTGTGGGTGGGAGTCAGACATTCCTATAAAAAAATCCATTTGTGGAGTTCCTGCTGTGATGCAGCGGGTTAAGAGTCCAACTGCAGGAGCTCAAGTCACCACAGAGGCTCAGGTTCAATCCCTGGCCTGGTGCAGTGTATTAAGGATCTGGAATTTCTGAAGCTGTGGCCTAGGTCAGAGCTGCAGCTCAGATTCAATCCCTGGCCCTAGGTGTGGCCATTAAAAAAAAATCCATTTGTATTGAGGGTGCCAATCAAATTATTACTTAAGAAATCTAAAAGTTGAAATATTTTCTTCATTTTCCATTTGCTGGTGACATTCTTTTACATGTTCTAAAGAGAAAGTAATTAAAAATTAATAGAATAAAGTGCTTTATAATTGCTAATATGAAAATATATTCATTTCCAATTTTAAACCCAAACAGTAATTTCCTACTGAATTTTATTCTTCATTATTTGATGCTTAATTTATAGCTTACCTTATTCCCCCAAGAATATAATGGGATGGCATATAGAAAATATGAAAAATATTTTGAAAAAATCTTGACTAAGTTTTCGGATAAAACTTTTGACTTTAGCGTATATTTTCTGTGCAAGTATAGAAGAAACACTCACGACTTTTTTTTTTTTAGGGCCACATTGCTAGCATGTGGAAGTTCCCAGGCTAGGAATTGAATCAGAGCTGTAGCTGCTGGCCTACGCCACAGCCACAGCAATGAGGGATCTTAACTGCATCTGCAACCTATACCACAAGTCAGCAATGCCCTTGAGTGGTGTTAACCCACTGAGTGGGGCCAGGGATCAAACCAGCATCCTCCTGGATACTACTTGGGTTCATTACTGCTGAGCCATGATGGGAACTCCCACAACTTTCTAACCATATATAAATATTGTTAGTGTTATCATCCAGTGGAATTCAGCTATAGGATAACATGGAATTGGAACATTTGAAACTCAAATCCTACTATCAAACACTGGTGTATTACCTAGGACAGGTTACTTAAAACTCTTGAAACTGGGCTTTCTTAATTGTAAGATGGAATTAATAACAATAAGAAAGCTCTAATGGATTCTTATGAAACAAAAAGAAAATAGCATAATATTTGAAGGAGCTTGTAAATTATGTGGCGTTGGTTAAATGACTGTCAATGTCATCATTGCTTTGAACTTGACCAGTGTTTTGTTGCTGTTTTTTTTTTTTTTAATTTCCTCTTGTCTATTTTTCAATGGCTTTGTATTTCTCAAGGAAGTATATTAATTATAAATTATTTTTTATTAAACTATGGCATCCTAATTTCCACTATGAATTATTTGAAATAGTAAAATTGTAAAGAATATGTATGTTTTAGTTTTGAAAGCAATTTGTGTTGCATATCTAAAATGTAGCAATATTTGCACTCAGATTGTCGTTGTACTGAGAATGAAACTGGACAACATATTTTAGATAATTATATTCTTATTTACAGAGATGAAACTAGATTCTTATTTACAGAGATGAAACTTCAATTTTTATTTATTCATTTATTTTTTTGTTTTGTTTTGTTTTTGTCTTTGTGCCTTTTCTAGGGCCGCTTTGGCAGCATATGGAGATTCCCAGGCTAGGGGTCCAATTGAAGCTGTAGCCACCGGCTTATGTCAGAGCCACAGCAACGCGGGATCTGAGCCACGTCTGCAACCTACACCACAGCTCACAGCAACACCGCATCCTTAACCCACTGAGCAAAGCCAGGGATCGAACCCGCAACCTCATGGTTCCTAGTAGGATTCGTTAACCACTGTGCCACAACGGGAACTCCAAAACTTTGATTTTTAATCAGAATCTTGCCAAAAAAACAGATTTGCAGCAGGGTACTTTGTGCTCACATTTTTTTTGAAGTTCTGATTTGAGTATCTTCTAATTTCAGTATGAATGTCCTAGAGTATCATTAACAAAAGGAAAATTCTCTGTGATTGTCCTTTTTCTCCCTAAGTAAGCTTTCTAAATCTCAGTGGTCAAATGTTGCTATTTTAGCAGGATTTTGTTTTTAATGTTGGTGAAAAATGAAAGTTAGACTGAACAATTTTAATTTTTCCCTGTCCTATTTAGGAAAGTAAAAGTAAGCTAGCATACAGTGACAATAAGTGGAGTTCAAGGAGTTGGGGTTGTTCTCTCTCTAAAAGGAACTAAGACTTAATTTGGTAACCATTGAGAATTTCTACAATGACTATGGCATTTATTTTATTTTTTTGATTTTTGTCTTTTTAGGACCACACCCATTTCATATAGAGGTTCCCAGGCTAGGGGTCCAGTTGGAGCTGTAGCTGCCAGCCTGCACCACAGCCACAGCAACTCTGGATCCTGAACCCACTGAGCAAGGCCAGGGATCGAACCCGCATCCTCATGGATACTAGTCAGGTTCGTTAACCCCTGAGCCATGACGGGAACTCCGCCTATGGAATTTCTATGACTGCAAAAGACACAATCAAGGTCCATGTTTTCTTTTCTTTTTTTTTTTTTTTAAATTTGTGTTTTTCTGATGTGGAAATCTAAAACAATAACTACTTTGCAAAAATATTCCTAGTCAATCCTCACTGAATTCAGAATGTAAGTTTTTTGTTTTAGTTTTTAATGGATAGGAATGAACTTTAGATGCACCTTTATTTACGGCCAGGGGAGTTTATATATATATAAATATATATATATATATATATATATATATTGTTTCCATGATAGCTGGTTTACAGTGTTCTGTCAGTTTTCTACTGTACAGCAGGGTGACCCAGTCACACATACATGTATACATTCTTTTTTCTCACATTAAAATAAGCCATGTAAAATGGGGATCAGGGAGAGAGTTGTCCCTCATGTTAGCAGTGTTCTGCATTTCTCTCAGACAGATATGAGACTTAAGATGAAATATTTCAGATTTATAATTAAACAGGTATTCAGGAATATAGGACACACACACACACACTCAAATGAAAAATAAGCCATCGCTATTCCATTTCTTGCATAATGTCCATAGTGAACACAAGGAATCTAGGCAGGTACAATGGAGAGAACACTGGAGTTAGAGTCCAAAGCCTTCCTTCCTGTTTATGAAATGAAGATAAAAGTATCTTAAAACCAAACCATTCAATGAAGGGATACAGGTGCAAAATATTTCATAAAATTGTCAACTATTATTTGTTATGTCCCCCAGGCACAGATCTGGTTGTGTCATTTCCCTACTCTGGTGATTTTCCACTCAGTCTAGGCTTTGGCCCCAGCCCCTGAGCCTGGCCAGCACATTATGAACTGGTGCCACACTTCCTTCTCACTCTTAGCTCTCACTTTTTGTCTCCTTTACACCCTATACTCTGGCCACTTGGTTTAACTTACTATTTGCTGAACTGGCTCTCCATTGACTTTTGCCAGTTTTCCAATTTTGTCTAAAATGTTTTCAGTGCACTGAAATCCTCACTCTTGGGATCTTCCTAAGTTCTTCAGACTTAATTGCTCCCTTCCTCACATGCATTTCTAGAGCACTCATCACAGGCCATTGGCTATTAGTGGTACCTGTGTTGTTATTCGTTTTGACAGACTAGCAGCACCCTGAGGTGCATACATCTTACACATTTTGGTATACCTCCCATAAGACCTATTGCCTTTCCACATTTAGGACATTTAATGGAATCAAACCATGGATCATATATGTTGACTTGAGAAGATGTTAGTGAACTTAATACCTAAGTAAGCAGACAATATACATATTTTCATTTATTAATATAGTAGGAGAGATATTACATTAAATGAAAAATACCTACTCGTTACACTAGCAAAGGAGAACATGTGGGATATTGAAATGAAGGAAGTTTTTTTTTTTATCATTTTTGCTTATCTATTTCATCTGAGAATTCTCAGTAAGTGGGAAGTTATTCTATTACTATACATCTCAATGCAAAGGGCAAAGCTGTGATCCTTAGAGACAAGTGCACAAAGAGATATAACTTAACATGTCCACTGTTAAGTATGTATAATATATTTAAAATAGGCAAATTTAGATGCCTTTTAAAATTTACATATGTAGAAAGAGACCTGTAAAATCATCTACAAATCAAGTGGAACCTTTATCAGTGCCCAAAGAATTTGTATCCTTGAGGAATGCAGGTTAGATCTGATAATGGTACAATTTGAGGGAAGTAGAAAAGGAAGAAGAACATGATCCTAGATCGGAAGTTGGCAAATTTTTTCCTATAAAAAGTCAGAGAATAAATATTTTTTGACCCATGTAGGTCATATATTCTCTGGAGCAACTACTCAACTCTATATTGCAGCCGTAAAGCCAGCATACATGATATATAAATGCTATTTTCCAATAAATCTTTACTTATAAAAACAGGTAGTGAGTTGGATTTGGCTAATAGATTGTAGCGTGCTGATCCCTGTCGTAGATTTTAGTAATATGTAACTGGCATCATCATTGTTATTTTGAATAAGTCATTGTCCATTGAAATTGCTTTGTGGAACACGAATTAATAAATTGCCATAAATAATCACATTAACTGCAATTTTGGAAACTTTATAAAGGACCAGGCAATAAAAGATAAGCCGATTAGATATATAGATTTTTTTTGTTAACTGCCCATAAGAGGGAGATATAAGAATAAAGGATGATCTTGAGTCATTTACAAAAATACTTCTTAAATTGTTTCATTGAACACTTATGAACTTTAAGATGTTCAGAGGAAAAAAATTGTTCTGTCACATGAACTTATGAAATACGGGACTAGATATAGGTTAATAGTAGTAAAAATGTCAGATAGCTTTTATGAATCCTTTATTGTGTGCCAAGTAGTTTTTACTGTTATCTTGATTTTAGAGATGTGTGCACTAAGACGTACAGAGATAAAGTAATATGCCTAGGTCATATGGCTGGTAATCTTGATTTTAGAGATGTGTGCACTAAGACGTACAGAGATAAAGTAATATGCCTAGGTCATATGGCTGGTAAGTGATAGGACTGTCTTTAAAATGCAGTTTTCACCACACTGTTGAGCTCTCAGCTGTTGAACTGTGTTCACACTGACTCTGAAACCTTTAAAAAATTCTTACTGTCAGTATATTAATGTGCGCTGTACCTTTCCAAGAGATGCTAAAGCAAGCATCATTTCTCAATTTATTTGACCATGAAAAAAAATTGAAAGTCTTACTGAAATTCCAGATGATCATCAGAATAACCTAGAAAACTTCAGAAAAATGTAAGTTTAAATCATTTTGATTGGTATTTAAGAGGGAGAGGTCAAGGAATGTGAATTTTTGTAATATTCCTGCCTTAGGTGATACTGATCACAGACCAGTTTAGGACCTTCCTTTTTTTTTTTTTTTTTTTTCTAATGCCACACAACTAGAGGTTTTTCTATACCTCATCCATTTTCCACACTCCATTCCTGCCAGGTAGTAAGAGGTGGGAGTTGGCAGAGTGGAAAAAAAAATTTAAGAACATCAGTCCTCAGTTCCTAAGATCACTAAATGTATGGAAAGAGCAGCTAACTTAGTTCCTTTGTTTCTTCCTAGCATAAAGTAGTCTCTGTGAAAATAAATAGGTGGTGTTTAATCTATTATAATTTTATTTTGCCCTACATTGTTTGGTTTAATTATAGAATTTTTCACTTTTATACAAAGGATCCCCATTTTATTAGAGCCTTTGCAAACTTAGGATTCTTTTGCAAATTGTCCTCTATCTGTGTCAAAGACTGATTTTAGATATGCCAATATTTTATTGTTCTTGTCTACTTGGAACTCTGGGTTGTCACGGAGATGGCTTCTGATATCACATTTCCATAGACAATTGGATGAAATAAACTTTTACATCCAATATTTTTACTGGAAAGGAAGATGTAAATGAGTGGCATTTTCCTGTTAAACCTGAAGGCATAAAATATAGATAAAGATCACAAGAAAGAAATATATTAATACCATCTTTGCAAATAGTGAGCTATGCCAGCCATTGTGGTGTTTTCACTAAGTTTCTGTTGGTCTTTGTTTTATCAGCTTCAGAGTTCTTTTCCAGATCTAAAATTCTGTTGTCAGATCTTAAAAGTAAGGACTTACATTATTAAAAACAAAAACAAAATCATAACTTGTCATATAAATAGAAGAATTTCAACTTATATAAACTCAGAGACTAAATATCCAATCCCATATCAAGAAATAGCAAAGATAGTCAAGGGTCAATATTAAAACAAAATTATTTCAAAATCTCAATCAGGTAATGTTTAATTAAAAGAAAATAGAAATTTTGGGGACTTCCTGTTGCTGCTCAGTGGTAACGAACCTGACTTGTATCCATGAGGATGCAGGATCCCTGGCCTCACTCAGTGGGTTAAAGGATCTGCCATTGCTGTGAGCTGTGGTATATGGGTCACAGACTTGGCTCAGATCTTGCATTCCTATGGCTGTGGTGTAGGCAGGCAGCTGCAGATCCGATTTGATCCCTAGCCTGGGAAATTCCATACGCCACAGGGGCGACCCTAAAAAGCAAACAAAAACAAAACAAACTTTTGAGCAGTCAGAATTGTTAATTATAAATTGCTATGTAATACTTTAGCTTTCAAATTCCCAATATTATTTATTCTTCATAAGACATAAATGATTGCATTATTGTATCCATACTAGAGATAGAAAAATTAAAATTATTTGAGTTTTGTTTGTGGTCTCATGACATAATAGGGAGGACACTAAGAGCTATGTTTAGTGGATTTGTTTCCACTTTAAACAACTTATACAGGCATAAAATAATATCATCTAAAAACTTTTTCAGGCCAGTTTCCTTGTGGCACAGTGGGTTAAGGATCCAGCTTTACCACTGCAGCTGTGGCACAGCCAAAATATTAAACATATAAATAACTTCTTCAGGAGATTAAATTTTCTTGTCACTTTAGTACTTTGTTCACTCTTTTCATGTTGTGATGTGCTATATGGCAGGCTAGAGGCAAGGAGATCAATGTTGCTGGTATGTGAGGCTGAAATTACTACTGCTAATCAGTGGTGATAAAACGTCCAAAGTCCAGACTCTAAAACAAGCCAATATCCAATTAATAACAACTATAGCTTGAGAAAAATCACCTGGATAAGCAAACCCACTGATCACTTCTTTTTTGTTTGTTCGTTTTTCTGTTTTTTAGTGCCACACCTGCGACATATGGATGTTCCCAGGCTAGGGGTCAGATCAGAGCCGTAGCCGCTGGCCTATGACACAGCCACAGCCTTGCCAGATCCAAGCTGTGTCTGCAACCTACACCACAGCTCACAGCAATGCCGGATCTTTAACCCTCTGAATGAACAAGGCCAGGGATAGAACCTGTGTCCTCATGGATGCTAGTCGGATTCGTTTCTGCTGAGCCATGACGAGAACTCCCCCACTGATCACTTCTAATCATCTCCAGTTATTTCTTTCAAGCTCTTCCTCGAAAGCTTGGCAAAATACAACTGAAAAATAATCCAATGGTTTTTTTCTTGTGTCATCCTTCGTGAAACACACTGCCTGATATATAAGTCAAGCTATAGGAAAACAAATTTAAAAAATACAGTCAGGGTGAATAAGGAGGAGTAGAAAGAAAGGATTCTTCTAATCTTAAAGATTTACTTAAAGTGAGAACATCCCCAACTCCTTCAAATTTCACACACACATACACATACAATGCATATAGGAAGCGACTTCAATTTAGACTATATAGGTTATAGACTGATCCACAAAATTTGTATAAAATATATAGACCCTGATTTACGAACTAAGATAGAGGAAGTAGAAAAAATGTTAATATCACACTATTGACTAATTATGCATTTTGGTGAGTAAAATCACAATGAAAAACAAGCAAATTTCTAACATAACCAAAATTTTGTACAAAGTTTGGGGGGAATACTACCAGGTCACTCTCTCTTCAGAGTCAGCTTCTCATAGTATTGAAGAATCAGTAAGGAATGGAAAACAGAGTCTATAAACACTGATGACTGACCTTAAGTCTAAGGTAGACATTAACAGTGACAAGCTCTGCAAATCTCAGCTGTGGCTGCAAATCGACACCAGTCTCCCCGTGTGCACAGGGAACAGATGCCCAGACATGAATCTTGGTAGTAATGCTAATCACAGCTATCACCATTCACAGCTGCATTTTGCCGTATGAAGGACAGCAATAAAAATCAGTAGGCATGTCAAACTATTCCTACATGTGACTAATCAAAGGGACCAGCTAACCATCAAGTCTCTCAAAGTTTAAAGCCAGACTTTTTCAGACTATTTCATCCCTTTAGGGGTTAAATTGGAAGCCATTTATTCTCACAATTCTATTCTCTTGTTTTAAAAAGTGTTCAATGAAGAGGATCATTTCCCATTCTCAAGGGAGCTGTTGAAAAAAAAAATTCAAAAATCTGATCTATTTTCTAGATTTGAAGTAGTTTTATAGAATTAAAACATGCCTCCTGCGCATAATATAAAAATAATGAGAAAGGGTTTGAGGAACCTTATAAATTTGACAACATTGACTTTCTAATCTTTGAAACTGGTCAGACATTATACAAATAAAGCAGAGGCTTCCAGGTTATTTATAAAGATGGGAGCTTCCACATGAGAGGTTTCCGACTCTGGGCCTGTAGGTTGTGAACACTGGGGCTCAGTTTCAGAGAAGCAACAGTCTTTACTTAAGAGTAAAGCCTTTACTCCAGATTACTTAATCTCTGTTATTTTGTAGCTACTTGAAAGGAGAGGCCATCCTTGAGTTCACTCAAAAGCAATTTTAATACTGAAAACTACAACATGTTCTGCAAAGCGAAAGCAGTATTTTGTAGAGTCAGCAGCTGTGGATTTAGTCTCTGCCATCTCTCAACAAAGACCTCAGTTATCTTTGTTGTGTGAAATTAGGATGTTTTTCCGGACTTCCTTTGGATGGAATCTTATAATTGCCCCTGTTTATTCCATTAACCATTTGTTGAGAACTTGTATATCCCCTCTTGGGAAAAATATATTTAAAAGTCTTGTCCATATTCTTAAAATTCACCCATTTCTCTGTTACTAAGTCAGGTGGGCAAAAAATAAAAAAAGTAGTAAAACAAATTCCCCCTTTTGTTAGGACAAAACTTTCATGGCATTTCCCCCTGTATTTCAGCCGAACATAAAAATAACTCCATTTTATGTGGAGTTAAAATGGATACATATGGAGTTCCCGTCGTGGCGCAGTGGTTAACGAATCCGACTAGGAACCATGAGGTTGAGGGTTCGATCCCTGCCCTTGCTCAGTGGGTTAACGATCTGGCGTTGCTGTGAGCTGTGGTGTAGGTTGCAGACTCGGCTCGGATCCCGCATTGCTGCGGCTCTGGCATGGGCCGGTAGCTACAGCTCGGATTAGACCCCTAGCCTGGGAACCTCCATATGCCGCGGGAGCGGCCCAAGAAATAGCAAAAAAAAAAAAAGACAAAACAAACAAACAAACAAAAAAACGGGAGCGGCCCAAGAAATAGCAAAAAGACACACACACACACAAAAAATGTATACATACAATTTTCATACCTCTGGGAGGATGCATTCTGTGCCTTTCTTGGGAACTGGTGCAATGGCTTGTGAGTGGGTGGGTACAAGAAGTTGTGTTTCTGCAGCTATTAACTGTTAGTCCCCTCCACTTCATTCTTTACCCAATTTTTCCTGTTCTTTTACATGTTTGGTTATCACCTCCTAAATAGGTTGCTTTCCATTCTCTCTACATATTAGACAAACAAGTAGAGGTCAAAAAAATTCCCAGTCCTAAATTCAAAAATCCTCTCTATTCACTTTATAAATTTCATGTTACAATACTGGATATTAATGGTGGGGGCCTAAATTAATGAAAAAGTCAGGAAAAAACCAACTTCCTGTGAATGTACCCATTGAAGAGAAAGTCAATTCTAAACCTTAATTGGCATCGACATTTTTTATGAGGGTGATGATTTGGCAAATACAGCAATACATTTTTTGTCCTCTTCGCTTCTTTGCTCAAGATTTAAATGTTAAATCCAAAGTCCAGGGCAAAAACTAGACAGCTTACCTCAGCATGAAAACACATTGTGTGTGTCTGTATTTCAAGCAATAACATATTTATAAAATGTCCAACATGAGACAATAATCACAGTGAACTTTTTAAAAATAAAAATCAGAAACCTGATCAACTGTTTTCGGCCCATACTGGGAAAAGCACAAAGGTCAGTACCTGCAGAGAAAGGCAGATCTTGGGCAAGTCTAAATTCTGTCTTAGAGATCCTGGGTGTTGACTGCAGAAAATCACTTTAAAATAAGACAGGCTGAAAATAAAATAAAGGCTGAAATAAAAAGACCTTTTTCAGCTGCATGTAGTATAACCTTCAACGTCTGACCTAAAACTAAATCAGTACAAGTTTTATAGTTTAGAAAAAAATCCAAAAAGGCTAATTCTAGCTGAGTGAGAGTTATAAAAACACTGTGCAAAGTAAGAAATTATTTCTTCCTTTAAGAAACTCAGCATGAGAGAGTTAAGCACAGAGCCAAAGCTGAGAGAACCTATGTTTCCAATCAAGCTTTTTTTTTTTTTTTTTTTTGGTAGGAAATGCTATTGTAATTTATTACTAATATTTCTTATTTCTTAAAAAGTAGGTTCCAGTGTCATTTTTCCTGGGTACACATAAAAGAAAGATGGGAAAACCTACTATACGATGACCTTTATCTTAATATACTACCAGAACACTGGAAAATTTAGAGTTTTCAAAAAGGGTAGCGAGAAATCCATTTTCAACGTTTGCATCAGTAAATGTTGGAAAAAAAAATTTAACCTTTATAAATGGCATTATTTTTTCCATCAGGTGACATGTGGATCAACATACATTTTAATTTAGTGATTAGAATAGGTTGAAGCAAAGACATATATTTTATAACTGTATAGAGTGAGAATCCACATCTAAAACACCGGGTGGTCCTTACAACACTGGCATGGAGAAGCAATCCAAGGAGAGTACTGGTTAGGATTGGGTAGGGAGAAGGAGTAGAAAGTAGAAGCAGGATGGAAATTAATACTTTATAAACAATGTATGTCATCTTTAGGGGTCCAAAGAGCATTCTCTACCTGAAGTTTGAAAGCTTCTTTAATTAAAATGCAGATATCAACACATAAACAGAAAGGAACTAAGCCATTTTAAAGGGAACTTCTTATTCTATGTAACATGAACTCATTTCATTCACCAACATATATTAAATGCCTGTTACATAGTTTACATGGTGCTGGGTTTGGGAGAGAGGAGAAAAACAGAAAGCACTGTCTTTAGACTCGGTGGATTCACTGTCCAGCAGTAGAGACAGAGAGTTTCACATTATATTATTGCACACTACTGTCTCTACTGATTGAGGTGGTAGAGATGGTGACGACCTTAGATTCTGAAGCCAGGATGCCTAGGTTTGAATCTCCATTCTTCTACTTCAGAGTTATACAATGTTGGGCAATCGACTTACACTTTGGAGCTTCCATTTTCTTATCTGAAAAACAATGCTAGTAGAAGTGTGATCCTCCTGGTGTTATTATGAAATGAAATGTGCCGTAACACACATAAAGGTCCTAAAGGGTGTCTGGCTATGATTACTGTTCTTGTTTTAGTGGTGTGCCGCATGCAGCCCAGAATACAGCATTATGAGAGTCAGAGAAAGCTTTCCAGTGAGATGAGATTTAAGTGGACTTCTGAAGCAGTCTAGCAGGACTTACATAGGCATAGATAAGTGGTGAAAAAATGTGGGACAGCATGTGGGACAGGGAAGAGAAATCACTGAGTCTGAGATACTTGAAGAGGTTGATGAGTAGAATGTAGACCACACTAGGGAATTTAGATTTCTATCTTAACGACTACCCTGAATGTTTTTGTTTTTACGCATGCTGGTCATCTCATTCTTTGTTTGCTGCAAGAGGCCCACTTCCCCAGCCATTAATTTATCTTAACCTTGATTCACTTATATTCTGGGCTACAAGGTCATCTTGTTTAAAAAACATATTTAGCTAGGTCATCTCTATGTATAACAACCTGTGGTTGTATTCTTTAGACTGAATCTAAATATTTTGGCTCAATATTCAAGTTCCTCTTACTATGTTCCAAAAACACCATGCATATTTACCTCTCTCTCCTAATAATAGTATTTTAGTAAGATCCAGCTTTTTATTATTTTCATCTCCCTCTGTTCTTTGCAGATTTTTTTCATCCTATTCTCTGATTTTGTTCAAGCAGTTTCCTCTTTGGGATTTTAATCTCCTCAGATAAATTTTAACTTTTATAAGAACAGGCTCATCTTCGACCATCCTGAAGGAAAAGAAAGTTCGTCTGACCAAACCTCACACCATGTTGATAAGCTTCTGGCCCTACAATCCCTTGGTGTTGACCTTCATGATCACATAGTTCAGTCTGCTTCTTCCCCACTTCTCTCTCCACATTGTTCCTGCCTTCCTTGTGAGAAGAGATTTTTGCCTTCTAGATATATTACTTTCCAGTGCATGTACAGTAGCACCTCTACAGTATTTTGTATACTAAGAAGCCAAATAAGTGCCTGTTGGATGAATATACAATATGTAAAAATATCTCATAATACAGCCTCCTTAACAACAGGAAGTTATTATGTGAATGTTGTATGCATCTTTACATATCAGCTTATAAGAGACAAGTAACTAAATTAGAAGAGAATCAAGATGGCTGATATTTACTTTGGTATATACATAGTTCACACAGATAAGGAGAACATTTCAAAAAAAGGTATTGTAATTCTTTCGATTGACTGACTTTTACACAGTTGAGCTTCCATTGTAAAATGTAGATGAAGACATAGAGGAATGTAGAACTTTAGAGTAAATCCCTGGATAGGAGAAGGTAGTAGGAGTGGAACCTCCATTTGTTCATTATCTATTGTGTAAGAAGAAATCATCATGATGGCCATCCTATAAATAAGGCTACTGAGGCTCAAAAAGTTTAAAACTCCTTCTAAAATCTCACATCCCAGTGATAAATTTGGGATATGAATCTAGGTCTGTCTTATTCCAGAGTCAAAATGCTTTGGGACGTATGTAGACTTTATTGTTAGAATGGCAGTATTTAGAAATAGGTTAAATAACTCAACGATTTTGGACAACTAATAAACTTTCTTGATCTCAGTTCCTCATTCTTACTAATTTACCTTAGATAATCTCTAAAGCTTTTATAACTTGAAATCCTTGTGGAAAAGTCACATCTCTTTTCTTTCTTTAAAATTGCATTGATTTAAAATAAATGGTGTTGCAAGTTAGAGAAAAAGTTGTGCATATCAATGAATTAAATACTAAGCAGGGACATATAATTATAGCAAAGAAATTGTTAACCTGATATATCCTCATTGTTTGACATAGAAAAGTAATTATTATCTTCAGAATAAAATCAAATCTAAAAAATATAGGGAAAACTAAGCATTTTAAGTAGTAATCCAAGTTAAAAAAAATCAGTCAATATCTTTCCTTCTTTTATAAAATTTGCTAATCAGTATTTAATAATCTCAAATTTTCTCTGATGAACTTTTTTGCTTGGGCTAGGCTACCTTACACTGTCTTTTTTACATTCTATTCTAGATAAATACGCATGTTAGAGGAGAGTGATAAGATTCTAGAACCATGCCTAGAATCAATCATGTGTTGAGTACTTAAATTTAATTTCACTACCCTAAAAGTAAAAATAGTCTGTCAAACTGTGTCCAATATTTTAAAGACCAGAAAGGCATTAATAAATGTAAGATGCTTTTAACTATTATCTTAATGACCATAATGGTAATTTTATTGGGCTCTGTAGTCTCTTATTTCTCAATATTGTACAAGTATCATAATACATGAAAAAAGAAGTCTCAAATAACAGTTTATATGTATAAGAAAGTTGAATGTGGTAATTATTGCTAAAAAGATTTCTCTCATGTCCTGAGGAATCTAGTTAAAATTAGATAACTAAGTTAATCTAATTTTATCCTGGGTAAATTAGAACTGGTTTGAACCCACAACTTGGAATAAACTGAATTGCCAATACATAGAAGTAATCTGATCATGATCAGCTATAACTTTTTTCCCATGTATTGACTTCTTCTACCATTTGACTCTTATAAAGAAGGAAGTTTTGTCAGTGCTAGTAAACATTCTTCTCTCAAACATAAACAGTCATGCTGAAAACTAGCTGCATCTTCTTTTGCATACAAGGTTCTGAGTACCTTGTCAAAGAACTTGGTTGGGTGAAGTAAAAGTCATTTATATTAAGCCATCAGGATGACAAACTCCAAGGTACAAACTGCCATTACATTTGAGGACATGTTGATGTATTAATTTATACCCTAAGGGTTCAGATCTGACTTGTAGGAAACCCTAATTAAAACTAGCCATTAGAGAAAAGAGACTCTAAGAAGAGATAAAAATGAACTCCAATTTACTTGAAAATGTAACACATCCATAAAAAGAAAAAGACTAAGAAATACCATAGAGGCTGAAAAAATAGTTTTTTAAACTACCTTTTACAAGGGACTATGATAAAAATTCAGTTCTCTCTGGGGTGCTATAAGTAAAAAAAAAAAAATATCTACTGAGCAGATGAACAGAATGGGAACCATACTCTACAGGAAGAAATCCCAATGCATATTTTTAATATAAAGACCACACCTGAGAGTGTGTCTTGTAGCACTTGCATTTCCATACACCAAATAGATAATTCTAGACTATAGTTTAACAACTCCAAATACAGATTTAATAAGACACACACACACACACACACACACACACACACTCCCACACAAAACTCACAAAATTTAAACATTAAATTAATGGACACATAACCTTTTAACAAAATTGTTTCCCTTAGAAAACATATTTTGTAATAACACCAAATAAATATTTAAAAGCAAAAGTAAAAGATGGTAATCATGCCCCAAATACTTCTGGAGGAAAATTCTATATCATGAAACCCTATAGATATTGATCAACAAACCAATTGCTTATTGACCATGGTAGTACTTATGCTAACTGGATAAGTATTATTTATTTGATTTACATATTTTTGTAAATCAAAGAGATATTTTAAGATTTTTTCCAGCTTTAACTTTAATGTAGTAATCTAAGTATGTTGTATAAAAAGTTAGTATTCGATAAATATGGAGGGTAACTCATACCTTAAATTCCTCCAAGATTTTGTAATTTTTCCCATGATATTCACAAAAGTTTTTCACTTCTTTGCATTCGGGACAGCATCCATTGTGTTCCACTTTAGTACACTTTGGGTGAATTTTGGGGCATTCTGGCTGGTCGCAAACAGGTCCATCCAGAGCACAGACACATGGACAGTTGGAATGCCCTGGGAAAAATCGTTCTCCCAACTTGTATACAAAGCCGCTGTCATCCACACACCCTTTCCCTCGATAGTCATCAAAAATCAGATTGTCATTGTTAGAGGTCTGGTCACCTTCATCAGCAGGATAGTCTTCATGACTGATGGCAGCAGAGGTGACCAATCCAGGGATGACCAAAAGAAGTATGCAAGCTTCATGAATATGAAGAGCCATCCCCCTCCTCAAAGGCTTCTGGATGTGCTCCTAATATTAGATATGCTCAGCTCCTTCCATGGGACTTCAAGAGGGGTAGGCTGAAAATAAATATTTAAAAAGAATAATGTGACATACATAAAGCTAATATACATTCATTTAAATCCATGCTCTTAACCTGTTTATTTGAGATCTGTTGGGAAGATAACTAAAACCTCAAATAGACTAAGTTTATGCAACTATCTACCCTTTACTAGGAAGTTTGGAGAGTTGATCTTTGGCAATATATGCATTAAAATTTGTCCTTTATGGACTTATTTCACCTAGTTATCTTCAGTTTGAATTTAACTTCTGCATGTCAAAGGTCTAGCTTTGTCTAAACTTTAAAAAGTGATTTTAGTGAGACTGAAATTGATTTTACTAGTAGTTCCAAATAAATTGAGAATATTTACATTCATGTTCTCTTTGAATTCAATAACTAGACTAGCCAGTGACAGAATGTGTTTGTATATACACACACACACGCAGATATATAATATTATAATCATCTGTATGAAAACTCAAGATATTAGGGAGAAAACATTATACTTCTAAAAGAAAGGGAAGAATCCAACAGTTGAATATAAATTATAATTGGATGGAGCTAATATAAAGGCCTTCCCGTTTCTTTATGCTCATAATTGGAGAACAACATGGTCTCAATATGGGTCACTTGTTTCAGTGAATATGAATCTGGTTTTGAAACATAATTAAAAAAGAATAATTATTCCACAGTGAATAAGAGAAAAAAATTTAAATATTAAATATTTTAAGAAAATGCCATATATTGAAAAGGATTTGTTAAAAATAACTTTATTTGTATTATTGTCCAAACCTTTATTTTACTTAAGAAGTAAGCTCCTAGTGGGCAGGAAAATGTATCTGTAAATTATTTTTATAGCAATTTGACTCTAATATTCATATAATAAATACTATTTGAATTAATTACTTCGATGTAAAATAACATCCAATCTTGAAAACATACCTCTTTTCGACATGTCAAAGATACTTCTTTTAGGCAATTTGTACAAAAATGCTAGTATAAAACTTGTCTATTGAAGTTCCTTAATAATGTGTTGTCCTTCATAGAAAATATGCCTATTAATTTTGTGTTATTGATTCTTATAAACTTCACTTGGTATTAGTGGTTAGTGGGAAGTATTGGTAGTGGGCTCTTATTTAAATATTTAGAGTGACTAACTCATATAAAGCCTTGGGGAAACTGACTTTAGGGAGTAATAGATAAGAAAAGCATCAAATATTTAATTTGCCAGTTTAAATGCTACTAGTTTTATGCCAATATTGCTAAAATAGGACATTTTCAGATCACTTATAAATATTATTCATTGGCTTATTTTCAGATTATAATAGAAATGATAAACCATCTCTTTTCAGTCTGACATACACAGACAATAATTTTAAATAAGATAAAAATGGCATTAGGGAACTTAATGAACTATTATATTTGCATTTTAAGTTAGATATGTAAATTGTAGTAATATTAAAATGGAAGGAAGTATATTTATGCCCTTCTTCAAGAGAAAACTGCTCTCTAATATTAGAATTCCTTTTGGGTAGGTAATGATAAAGGAGATGGATTTATTTTAAAATATGTCAAAAATAATGAGTCATGACAGAACAAAAAATGCAAACCTATAATTCTACTTGAGAAGCTGGAAGCTCCCTTTGACAAAGCATTTTTTTCCTCTTAAATTACTATAGAGGCCACAAACGTAACACAAGCTCCTGAAAAAGCATAATTTACTAATTAAGGCATACATTTATATATCTCTCACATATTTAGAAAGTTTATCTTAGAAGAAAAAAGAGCTATTGTGCTTTCTTACAGTTTTCTAATACTATCTGTCAATGCATGCAAGAGAAGCCATGTAAAGTACACATATCATTCTGTTTCAAAAGGACATAGACAGAAAATGATCTCTTTGCAAGCTACAGGTAGGCATTAATGTGTCAGGTTAGAGTAAATGTAAACTTAAAAATAGAAGTGTAATACCCACTTTATAGAAATATTAAACATGCTTTTATTATATGGAATACATTTTAAAATCTACATGGAGAAAACAAAGTATTTTTTTCAATGTAAGAAAGTTATTTTTTTAAGGCATTCTTCATAATTGAGCTGCTCTAGCACAGCTTAAGATACTATTTATCTAAGAAACATTAGAGAAATCACAATGTTTATCTAAAAATTTTTAATAAGTAAGCAAACATTGCTGAACTGAGGATCACTTCCCAGCTAAAGTTTCCCCCTCCTCATATTGCTACATAGGATTTAAAATGACTGCATCTATTTCTTTGAGAAAACAAGCATAACTCATGTCATAAGATACACTTACCTAATCACTCTGGAGGTTAATGGTCGTGGTTGGGGTCATAGACCAATACGAACTAAAAGACCAGGTATGTTTTAGGAAAGCAGTTTTTCCTTAATTATCCAAAGAATACATTTTCAGGCTTGAATTAAAGGCAATCCATTCTACCTCCCATTTCAAAACACAGTCAAGAAGCAGTCTCCCGCCCTTCCAGAGAGAAACACAGCAGACACACATAAGAAATATGCTTTGGACCTATCTTCAGAATTCAAAGCAAGAAGCAATGCTGGTCCTGTAGCAATCCAGACCTCAGTAGCAGAATCATGTTGAACTTATTTTTAGCCTTTTCCCCGATCCTTCTATGAAATTTCCCGGCTGATTACGCCTCCTCCACACATGAGTTCACTTACACAGTGTTTGCTACGGCAGTAGAGGTGATTTGGCTAGGCTCTGAGGATCAAAATCAGCAACAGCATGCTGTAGCTTAAAGCCCGCTCTGCTGGCAATACCATCAGCATCATCCACAATATGTTGCTTGAATCCCCTCTTACACACCAGAAAATACTAACTGTGGACGTGAAGGAAAGGAGCAACTTTAGCTTGGTTTCTGCATCACTGAGAGCAGTTTGCAGACTGCTGATTTGGAGCTCATTCTGCCGACAGCCGGGAATTCCTCAGCACCACGGACAGCGCCAACAACTGGCTTCTGAGCCCAGCTGGGTCGAAATCAGGAGCTGCTCCTTTAGAGCAGGCTAGAGCGTTCTTTAAGCAGTCGCACTTTATATGGTGGATGCATGCATTAGGAGGGGGAAAGGCATTTTACGGTGAGAGATACTTACTTGCACTGAAATTACAATGAAAATGAAAAAAAAAAAAACACCCATTGCAATTACACCTAATTCATTCCTGCATGGGTTGCAGAGATGAAAGTTCCGGAAGAGCCTTGCATTTAGATTTAAGCCATCTGCAGTCTCCGATTATTATTAACAGATAAAGCATAATCATTGTCAAAGAATCTGGGAAAATTTATGCTCCCCAGTTCTATTTGACACTTTGGTTGCAGAAAGACTGTCCCTCTGCCACACGATTAAACTTCAGGTCTTCCTGCAGTTTAGATTTGATTGAAAAAAAAAAAAAAAAGTAGTCTGTTTCTCCTGCAGCTTGTTTTCTAACATTCAAAAACAATCTCCTGTAATTCATCTAGTCTGTCATTAGGCGTCATTGTAAAGCTGTTTCTTCCAAACCACTAGCAAGGATGCTCTGTCTTGCAATTCTTAGCAAAATGAGAAAGAAAAAAGACCCAGACACAAATAACTTAGCAGAAAGTTATTACTATTTTTATTGGTAACAGTATGAGTACTAAAATGCATGTCGAAAGCATGTTTTAAAGCAAATTATAAATGTTACCTGCTGGCATATTTAACCAGATAGTTACTGATTGAGGTCTGTATGAGGCAGTTTCAAGCCTTAAAGGGAATACCCTTTGCAGTGGGATATGCTGACCATCAAGACCATGTTCGAACGGTGCCATCAGAGCCTCCAGAAAACAGAGTCTCTCCGTCATGAGAAAACACGACTGTGTGAGCCTCACTGTCATGGCCCATCAATTTGTGAATCTGTCCCGATTTAAGATCCAACAAATGGATAACCCCATTGCCACTCGCCTGAGCTAAAATTCGACCTGACAGAGAGAGAGAGAGAGAGAGAGAGAGAATGAATATCAAAGTTTTATTTCAAGCAGTCACAGTCTATAAGCAACTGAAGATAGTTTTGTTTCAGTTATAATTCAGACTCACTTTACGTTAGATTCTAGTAATTAAATATGAACAAAATCCTGGCCTTATAGGAAATAATTCCCATCAAAATGAAGACATAGCAAGGATGTGATTATAAAATTTTGAAACCTACTTTATATACAGATGTCATCAAATGCCCTGCTAGTCTTTTTATATTTGAGATTAATAAATAATTTTGAGAAGATAAGAAAGCTTCATTGCTTAGTTGTTTCATTCTTTTTCAAGTGAATTATTTCTAGAAAAGTATTAAAAAACAAAGAATTCAAAATGTACGGCAAAAAAAATTCATACATATATAAACACACAGAGGATAATATATATTAAAATTTTTATTAAACTTTATCATACTAAATCACTACTTAAAACTATATTAACATATATATTTGTGCTTTAAAATTTGTGACACACATTAGCACAGCAATTTTTTGAAGTTAAAGTCAAAATAAAAACTTCCATTTCAAAGATGTCTAGGATTTCTTACTCTAAAACTTCAAAATTGTGGTAAGCTAAAATTTTGTTACATAAGAGGGCTATTACAACACAAAGTGGTCTCATAATTTTTATACCATATTATTTGTGAGTGAATCATTTCCTTAAAGTGAAAAAACATATCTGCAATGCAATTTTCATACTTTTATTAAAGAAGTCCAACAGCAAACTATCAGAGAATTTGGAGGTAAGTAAAAGTAACAGTATATCTCTACATAAGCTCACTATGTGGGGTGATGTTAGTACTATCCTTGGGCTTATCTAATTATACTTGCATAGTATATATTGTCATTCCAACAATAACATTTAAAATTAATTAAACTCTTTTCAACATGCTAAATATTAGATTTAGTACTTAACATAGATAATTTCATATTATCCTTACAATATCTAATGATAAAGAAAATAACAGTAACTCCATTATATAGATGAAGAAAGAAAGGCTTGGAAAGGCTAAGTAACTAGCTTAAGATGACACTTTAGGTATGAAAGGAACTAGCATGTAATCGTAAGCACTTCAAATTCAGGTCTGGGCTTTTAGTCATTATGTTTCCCACATCCAGCATTGCATTGTTATCAGTGATGCCTTTTACCGATGTTAAGTAGGTGATATTTTGTACAAATAGAATTTGCCCATTCCATAGTAAAAATTCTATAATGATAGCACCATAAAAGTCACAGTAAAATATTTAATCACAAATTATAACCCAAATTGCCACGAATACCTCTAAAACAGAAAATTATAAAAGTAAAGCTAACCATGATAAATATGGCCTATTTGCAAACCTTTATATCTACTGAGCTTCTTCATCTAGAACAAAGCCTGACACAGCAAAGATCCTTAGGATGTATTAGAGTGTCCAAAGCAGCAGATGTGAATATTTATTATAAACCCTCTTCTACTAAGTCTTTGCTGACCAAGGCATTACATATGGATTTCACTTCCAGCTTCACACTGTAGGCAATTGTTGTTTGTGACTTTCCTAAGAATCAAACAAATAACTTTTTTTCTTGTAGTCTTCATACCACAGCTAGAAAGGTAGTAAATACTCTTTTCTCTCTTTGAAAACAAAACCAAGTAGAGTAAAAGCCCATTAACAAAAAAAAAGGAAAGGGTTTAACTTTATTTTTTATTTTATTTTATTTTTTTGTCTTTGTCATTTTTTTTAGGGCCTCACCCATAACATATGAAGGTTCTAAGGCTAGGGGTCGAATTGGAGTGGTAGCTGCCAGCCTACACCATAGCATATAGCAATGCTGGATCCTTAACCCTCTGAGTGAGGCCAGGGATTGAACCCGTGTTCCCATGGATGCTAGTCTCGTTCATTAACAGCTGGGCCATGATGGGAACTCCATAAGTGAAAATATTTATGAAGATTCTTGGAAATTTCTCAAGTTTGTTCAATAAAATAGGGAAAGTGATAATATTGGAACTTAATAGTAGGATTACATAATTCAATAGCACCATGCATCAGGTATTTAAAAAATGTCGCTTTGTTAGAACAAATTTGAGTAAGCAAGTTTATGGTGAGGTTTTTCAGGTTTACTTGATCTCATTTTCAAAAGAATGCAAGACGTGTGTGTGTGTGTGTGTATTCTTTTCCTAAAAAGGGTATACATTTATAATCAAGTTCAACTGTAAAGTATATTGGATTATTACATGGCATATAATATTTGACTGAAACATTAGTTTTAATGGGAATTGAAATGCTGAACTCTTTTTAGGTTAGATAATTTTCAAAATTCCTTTTCAGAATGTATCAATTACTACATTAGATCTATTGGTATGAGAGAGAAGTGGCACTTTCAACAAAAAAATCAGTGTGATTATTGGTGGCATTTCTATAAAGTAGAGTATTTACAGGTATGTGCTAATCTCTCTAAATATGAATCATGTCACAGTCTTAATGACAAATTTAGGAAGAATTGAAAATTTAACTACATCAAATGTGGTCAATGGAATTAAAATATAGTAGACATGAAAGTTTAAAGAGTACTATGAGGATTTATGAAAACATACTAATAATATTCATGTTTGATTCAAGAGGCTCTAAAAATATAAAAATATTTATTTCTGCTTTTTATAACATTTTAATAAGCAACAGTTTATTGTTTATAACATAACATTTTAATCAAGTATTTAACCATTATAACATTTTTATGAAAGATTGTCTTCTAACATGAAATTCCTTAATAGTTTCGTGTCATTTAGCAAATTTTCAGAAGGATAATATACTATGAACGCACACATTGCAAAAAATGTCACATGGATTTAAAGAATGTGATTTTAAAAAATAGAGTAATATAGTTTGTCAACATGATTTTAAAATAAAAAGTCAAATTGATTCATAAAGCTATCTAAAAATATAAATATTTGATTATCTATTATATAAAAAATGACTTTCTCCTTTTTTGGTTAACATTTAAGTTATTAGGATTCTCAAACTTTTCACACAATGGGAAGAAAACAGACAGTCTGGGAAGACTGATACTGTTTTATAACTGCTATTCTTTTCTGTAAATCAGTAAATATCAACAATGAGTGATTATGACTCTGACTTTATCCACATGTCTCTGAAAAACTTAATATTTATTTTTATCTATCAAGATGTTATAATATTTTCTTGTTGGTTAAGTCAGTATCTTCTTTGTTGACCAGTGGGTTTGAGTGAGGATAACATATATTGCTATCCATTTTACGCTACTGGATTAATTTGCCAACCTCTCATGGCTAAAGAAGACAAGCATTAAATTTTGCCTATAAACCTTTAAAAATTGCCAATAAACCTTTAAAAATTAGTATTTCTCTCAAATTTTAGTTCTAACTGAACTTATAATTTAACACAACAGCCTCTTTATACTTTGTTTTAAAAAGCAATATTTTGAAACAAAATAGGTCTATCTAATAATATCTTGGGCAGTGCAGTCTCAATTGGATTTGGTAAACAATTTGAAATCTTTGAATGTACTTTCTAATATAAGCATCATTAGCAATAGAATCTCTTTAAGCTTATAAAATGAATTAGCCCATGGAAATCAAGTGGTAACATCTGAATGGTACCATTTGTGTAAATGTAATCACTTTGGATAAACCCATATAAAATGGAAACTCAAGTTGTACGCTAATAAATTGTGTAAATAAAATATTGCCACTTTTTCAAACTAAAGGACTTTAATGTAGTTTTATCTACATACATGTATGAAAATTCAATTTGATTTTGAGAGTATACACCTAAAGGAGCCAACAGTTACCTTAATCTTTTCAACACTGACTTCCTAGCCTAGACAAATTCTTCTTAAGTTTAGGAATTCTGCATGCCAGAAATTATTGCAATATTTTTGACACTAATTATGAAATGACATAATCAGTGCTTAATACACACATGTTGCAGGAGGAGTTGTAGTTTGATACAAATAGCAGTATGATATTTTTTGAAAGGAAAGGATATGAGCTTCTTTGTCTTTCAGGTCTACTAGGAGTTCACAGTTAGCCATCACTGATTGAATATTTAGAGCTCTACCTGCTACCTTACATGCTCTGCATTCAACCCTGTGAGATAGATATTCTTTCTTCCTTTTAAAAAAGCTAATGGGAGCAGGTAAATGTTGGATTTCAACTGAAAAATTTATTATGCAAAAACTCTTGTTTCTTTTACTGGCTTTAAATTTCTTTCATAAATTTAGATGCAGGTAAGTGTGACACTTGGGGCTTCTCTATGAATGCCATTGAAATTCCTAAGTATTTAGGCTCAAATTTAATGCTTATGTTAATTTCCTAATTCTTTTTTTCAGTGTTGATTTTACTGCTTTTTGAAACTCTGAAACTAAAAATCCTGTTCTTGCAGGATTCATTCTTCATATACATCATTTAATTAAATGAACACATATCATACATACTAAAAATTATACCTGATGATAACTAAAAGGTTTCATGTTATATCCCTTCCCACATCTCCAACAAAATCATCTGCCTAATCTTCCATTTCTATTTTGAATACTATATTCTCTCTTTTTCAGACTCCAAACTACAGTGACCATTATTTCACAGCTTTTCCCTCTCCATTCTTAATCCAAGTTTTATCCATTTTTCTTTACTACTTTTCTGTGATTTGCCCATTTCAAACTATTAGGTCCATAATATTGAAGTCCTTACTTTTAGATGTTAGGACCAATAAAAATATAACCCAAATGATTTTCTGTTACAATTTCCTTACTTTCAAATCTACCTACATTAATTCCTAAAGCTTTCTTCAGTTGTCACTCCCATCCTAAAATACCGTAAATTTGACTAGAACAAGAAAAACAGCAGCAACAATGACAACAGAGACCCCTTACAACTACAGCTCTGACATTCTCATTTTGTGTTTTGTTTCTAGAGTTAATTGCCTTATTTTATAAATACATGATTAAATGATTTGCCCAAGGTAAGAAATGTACTCATGGCAATTGTAGAACCTGGCTAAAATCAGATCTTTGACCCGAATCTGGGCTCTTTTTATCTTTCCTTCTGATGCTGAATAATGTCCTAGTATCTTAGTTTTTAAGTTAATACACTAACACAAACTTGCATTTACTCACTCGAGTATACTTTTACATGACTGTGTTCTCCACCAAAAATTTGCCATTTCTTTATTATATTTTGTACTTCCCCGCCTTTGAATTATTATTTATATTATTACCTCTGGTAAAATATTTTTCTTAGCTATCTCCAAGGTTCCTTACTTTATCTTCCTAAGAAAAATCAACTCATTGATTAAATCCAGTTTAAAATGATTTCTTCACCAAGTTGTTACAAGGTATCTCTAGTGGGGAAGATATTTTTCTTCAGAGCATTTATTGCATTTTATTCATACCACTCATGCTAATAAGAGGCCATAAATTATAGTATATTATGTATTTGTCGTGCCTTCTTAACTTTCTAGTTAGTCAGGAAGAGTCTTGTCATTTATTTGTGCTTTTACCCCAGTTCAGCACCTAGGCTGTTGTAGTCAACAATCATAATAGTTAACAGTTTTTACAATTATCATATCTAGTCCTTTTTATTTGCCAACAGTGTTCTAAATACTTTACACACTTTATCTCATTTTATCCTTACAACAGCTCAATGAGGTTGTATATACCTCTGCTATCCATTATAGCAGCCACCACATACATACGGCTACTGACTGAGCATTTGAAATGCAGCAGTGCAAACTGAAATGAAATTGTAAAATGCTCACCAGATTCTTATTTTAAAAATATTAATAATTTCATACTGATCACACATTGCAATGGTACTCATTGGGGTATGTTAAATAAAACATATTTTTAAATTAATTTCACCTGTTTTTCAAAACATGGCTAGAAAATATTTTTAATTATATAGCTGGTTCACATAACATTTCTACTGGACAGTGCCAGCATATATTCTGCCATATAGAGGAGAAAAATGAGACAGAGAGAGATAAAAGCAACTTCTCAAGGCCACACAGCTTATAAGTGGTAGAATCTGGATATGAGGACTGTATGACTCCAAAGCTAAAACTCTTATCCTCTATGTCATGCCCTAATACCTCCAGATGAATTTTTATTGATTGGCTCAATGTTGTCTCTCCCACTGTGATTAAGCTGCTGCTACTAAAATGTAACATGAGTCAGAGTAAATATCTCTTGGGTGTACAGCTCCAGTTTCTAGCTGAATCTATGCTTACTCCTAGGGATACTTCAAAATTAATTTCTATTGAAGTACAAGAAATATTTCAAAAATTTCATTTCTGTGGTTACCCTAATGGTACTTATTGACTCCGAGAATCTTATTGTACAATTAGCTTTCTGGGGATAAGTGAGAGACTTAGGAAAGCAGTTTTTATTCTTTTAGAGTTTAAAAAGCCCTACTATGTACCCCAGACTCTATACTGCCTTAGTGAGCAGAAAAGATACCTCCATATCTTTAGGTGAGTATTTTAAGATTTTATAAAATTTATTTTATTTTTGCTCTAGGGGAAACACACCAGAATATATCATCCCTCTGATGCTTATGCTTTTAACACTAATATTTCCTCAGACTCACTCAAATAGTATTTTTGAATACAATGAACATATTTTATCCAACTCCTTATACTAATTGTTCATGATACAGTTATTTTGTTGAAAGATTTCCACTTAGTTTTGTACAAATAAAAAAGTTTCCTTCAGAATTTAAAAAGACATTAAATTGTTAAATTAATAAAGTAAAATTATCCATGGTGGAGATATTGAGACCTCAGTTATCAATATTCATATTTCCTGAAGTTCCAAACAAAAATCATGAGATGAATGAAATATTTAGATAAAGTGAAAAATAGTGGTTAGGTTTTAAGAAGGTAGTGGTCCAGCAACACTTTCTATGGTGGTTTATTCACTGGCCAAAAAAATGCCATTTTGTAATGGAACATTCAGATAAGAAAAATAGGTAATGTAAGGTTATGAAATTTACTAAGTCATGTTGACACGAATCTCAGGAATCTTTGATTTTTGTTATAATTGACAACACTAGTTAATGTACTAAGAGTTAGAAGCTTCCTTGGAAAAGTCCTTAATTGATTTACTAACATTTATCTGATGAACCATCAGTTATCAGATGCTATTAGCCTAGGCTATTATGGATACATATATTATGTGGGTCAAAGCTAAATAGAGTCCTATTTAAGAGGACTCATTAAATGCTATATCTATTGAAACTATACATTTATTGTTAGATAGTTTAGAAGACATGCTTTTCTTATTACTCTATGCTTATACACATAATAATAGCAAAAATGTCACAAAGTCCTCTTATTCATTTGATCATGTTGCATAAATATAATTTGCCAGCAATATTATGAGTCAACAGTTGACTAAAATTATGCTGTTTTCTATTATTTATACCATCAGGAATAGCATCATTCTGGATTCAATGCATGTGTCTGTATGAATGGAATTCTCTTATAAGAAACAGAAGCAGATTCAAAAATTTTAAGCTTATTACAAATAATGAAAATGTGACTGAAATACATCATTACATTTCTCATTAAAATCAGTAATTTCTCAGGATTATACATGTTTTGATTAAATTTCAAGCAATATGTTCTCCCCAAGAAACAAAAACACCCATTTTATAATCATTCAAATTAGTCTCATACACAGATCATAGGAAATATGTTTATTACGAATACACATGAATGAAGTCTAAAACAGTTGTATGCCATATATGAAATAACATATCAGAGTGGATAAGGGAGGCTTTGATCAATAAGGAAATGATTTTTATACACATCAGAACCAATTTGAAGCAGTTCTCTCGATCAATATGGATAGGCAGAAATGCTTCTCAGCATTTATTACCTGTGGAGAGCATTATTGATTAACTGTATTGATTTTTAGAATGCATGTGGAGAGGCATCGGTTATTTCTTTAAAAGATGTCTCAAAATGAAAAGTATCAAGCAACTATTTAAGTTTTGAGGATTTGCATTAATGGCTCAACCTGGGTCATTATTCAGAATTTTAAAAGCATCATTGAAGGAGATATGAAATTTTATTTAGTTTATTTTGCACCTTATTGCTGATTGATACATTTCAGAAAAAATGTATTTCTTGAGAATATAACTTGCCTAAATACTGGTAACAATATATAAACTTTCCAGTATTTTTTTTTTTACTATGTTTATTCTTGGTAAAATGTCTTAACTTTTCCCTTGTAGGTAGAATTGCTTGAATAAGGATTACTTTGAATCAAAGTGTAAATTTAGGCTAAAAAATAAATGAATTTAAATTTATCTAGGTAGAAACTCATGTCCTAAAATGACAATAGAGTGAAAGTTTCAGCATGTTAGTTTATGACTCTAGTCAGGCAGATATGCTTACCTTATTTGGAACATATATTTAATAGATACAACAAACTGAGAGGAAGAAGATAAAATCTACTGTTGTTTAAACTCTGTACAGAATGCTATGAAATGAATTTTGTTCCACAGAGTATATTTTATATGTTTACCCTAAGTAAACTTTAAATATGGTAATTGTTTTTTGACTTCCACTTGAAATCTAACAAAGACAATTTTTGAAATTCCTAAAACTCAGCAGGTGAATATATCCAAAAAACTTGTCTTTCCCTTCAAGGAATAGAACATTTAGTCTTACCATATGTAATTTATAATTATGTTCCTCCTATTTGGAGAATGTGAATGAATATCTTCTTCAACAAGTGCTTTCCTACATGAGCTATCTTCTTAATATTACAGAAACCCCTTGTGAGATGCATGTAGAGTCCTAAAAATGTTCTAACTAATTATTGAATCTATTTAGACTATCAACAGCCACCTGCTTTCATTATGAAATCCTTGTAGACCTCTTTCCTAACTTGGTCTTCACCTATCCAGCTGATCAGTGTTGAAATAATATTTATTCTGGGACCCATGCACCTGGAGATTTGCAAACATTTCAGAAAAGCTTTTGCTGATATCAGAGGAAAAATCTAGCTTCAGTTCAGTTGTGGGGGTCAGATAAGTTACGGTAAAGTGAAGTCCAGACCAAATCACAGATTGGGATCTCTTCTTCCCTGTTGCTCATGGGGAGAGAAACAACCTGAAGGCTGATATTTTATACCAAAAACTAATTAAAACTAACTTGTAAATCTTACTATAAAATAATTTAATACTTAAACCATAACTTTACTACAGTTTATAAGTTAGAATTCTAATATTTTGGAAGTTTTTCCCTTTAGTGGACATTCATGTCACACTAATTTCCTCATAAAGGAATCCCCCCTTCCTGAATGTGTAGTCTTATCTGTGAGGAGGGAAATACTGTCAGCCTCTGTTATTTAAAGATGAGATGGTGAATTATTAATAATTGCACATTATTTTTTAATTATTGTATTATAATTTATTTATAATGTTCTGCCAATTTCTACTCTATAGCAAAGTGACCCAGTATACATGTATATATACAATCTTTTTCACTTAATATCTGCCATTATGTTCCATCACAAGTGATTGGATATAGTTGCCTGTGCTGTCCAGCAGGACCTCATTTCTTATCCACTCCAAATGCAATAGTTTGCATCTACTAACCCCAAACTCCCAGTCCATCCCAGTCCATCCCCATCCCCCTTGGCAACCATGAGTCTGTTCTCTATGTCAGTGAGTTTGTTTCTGTTCTGTAGACAGGTTCATTTCTACCATGTTTTACTTTTTTTTTTTCAGTTGATGGCTGTTGATTTTTTTTGTCTTTTCTAGGGCTGCACCTGTGGCATATGGAGGTTCCCAGGCTAGGGGTCTAATCGGAGCTGTAGCCACTGGCCTATGCCATAGCCACATGGGATTGGAGTTGAGTCTGTGACCCACACCACAGCTCATGGCAATGCCAGATCCCTGACCCACTGAGCAAGGCCAGGGATTGAACCCACAACCTCATGGTTCCTAGTCGGATTCATTAACAACTGAGCCATGATGGGAACTCCTCTACCATGCTTTAGATTTCACATATAAGTGATATCATATGGTATTTGCCTTTCTCTTTCTGACTTGTTTCACTTAATGTGAGAATCTCTAGCTCCACTTGTCTTGCTGCAAAATGGTGTTATTTTATTCTTTTTCATCCATTCTTAATCCATTTATTTGTTGATGGACATTCAGATTGTTTCCATGTTTTGGCTATTGCGAAGAGTGCTGCAATGAACATAGGGGTGCATGTATTTTTTTCAATGAAAGTTTTGTTTGGATATATGCCCAGGAGTGGGGTTGCTAGATCATATGGTAGTTCCATATTTAGTTTTCTAGGGTAACTCCATACTATTTTTCATAGTGGTTGTACTAATTTACACTCCCACTAACAGTGTATGAGGGTTCCATTTTCTTCATTCCTTCTCCAGGATTTGTTATTTCTAGACTTATTAATGATAGCCATTCTGACAGTGTGAAGTGATACGTCACTGTAGTTTTGATATCTCATTGTAGGAATAAACCTGATCAAGGAGGTGAAAGACTTATATGCTGAGAACTATAAAACATTAATCAAGAAAATTAAAGGGGATTCAAAGAAATGGAAAGATACTCCATGCTCCTGGACTGGAAGAATTAATATCATTAAAATGGCCATACTACTCAAAGCAATCTACAGATTTAATGTGATCCCTATCAAATTACTCATGACATCTTTCACAGAACTAGAACAAACAATCCAAAAATTTATATGGAACCATAAAAGACCCAGAATTGCTAAAGCAATCCTGAGGGGAAAAAAAAAAAGCAACAAGCAGAAGGTATAACTCTCCCAGACTTTAGACAATATTACAAAGCTACAGTAATCAAGACAGTGTGGTACTATTACAAAAACATACATACAGACCAATGGAACAGAATAGAGAACCAAGAAATAAAACCCAGACACCTACAGTCAAATATCTTTGACAAAGGAGACAAGAATATAAAATGGGAAAAAGACAGCCTTTTCAGCAAGTGATGCTGGGAAAACTGGACAGCTGCATGTAAATCAATGAATCTAGAACAAACCCTCACAACATGCACAAAAATAATATTAAAATGGCTTAAAGACTTAAACATAAGAGGAGACACCATAAAACTCCTAGAAGTGAACATAGGCAAAAATTATCTGATATCAACTGTACAAATGTTTTTTTAGATCAGTCTCCCAAGGCAATAGAAATAAAAACAAAAATAAACAAATGGGAACTAATAAAACTTACAAGCTTTTGCACAGCAAAGGAAACCATAAAAAAAAAGACAACCTATGGGATGGGAGAAAGCAGTTTCAAATGATGCAACTGACAAGGGCTTTATCTCTAAAATATATGAACAACTCATACACATCAACAGCCAAAAAAAAAAAAAATGACAAGTGGGCAGAAGACCTGAATAGACATTTCTCAAAAGAAGACATACAAATGGCAAACAGGCACATGAAAAAATGCTCTGCATCCTTATTTTTAGAACTTCATCCTTTCTTCCTCCAAATCCTCCTAAGTTCCAAATCTGTCATAACATATTACCTAAGGAAATATGCCTCCCTACCACCTAATTGATATGTTAACCTTTAAAATGATGTGAAGGGGTTGATAAAAGATAAGACCATGAGTTTCCTTTTACTGAATATCTCTCTACTTTGTCCACAATATTTTATATTATTTTATGTAATACTTATAACCACTTGTGAATTAAATATTATTTTCATGTTAGAAAGATACTGAATCACAGAGAAGTTAAACAATGTCTTCATGATAACATAGTATTAGAACAAGAATGCCAACCCAAGATTGCTATAAACTTTTTCTATTCTATAGCCTGGGAAAAAAGGAAAGTAGTTATGCCAGAAAGCTAAGCTAATTTGGCTGTTACATGAAGTGCTAAATAAATTTAAATTAACTCATAATTCTTTCCATCATTATGGAAAGCTAAAGTAATACTCTAGTATATTGTATTATGATGGTCTGGATTTGTATTTCATAGAAAATTTAAAGCAACAGTGTGATTAGTTTGTTCTTTACTCAGACTCTCTCCATGACATTTCTCAATCTTACTCTCTTAATCTGGCATTCCAACTTATATCAAATGGGCTTTTGCTAAAAGCTAGGAGACAATTTGAGATTGAGGGCACTGATGAATACTTGGGGTTAAAGTTACAAGACACAAAATATTTAGATGTGTACATGAGGCATAAAAATGACAATGCTGACATTGCAATTATTTTTTAAAAAATAGAGTTTGACTTGTCTGAATAGGTAGCGTATGAATTCAGGAACTTTTCAGTCACAAGTGAAAGAAAATTCAAAGTGTCCAAGAAAAATACAGTTGAAAAATATACATTTATAGCCCAGAAATACAAGTGGACTGAAATCAGAAATAGTTGGACCATCATCTTCCAATGATGTTATAAGAGCACTATCTCTATTCAGTTCTGCTTTCTGCAGTGTTGATTTACTCTCAGTCAGACTCACTCTTTTTGGTAGTACCAACAGGTTCAGCACCTCCCAAAATTAATATCCATAGAAAGAGTTTACGAGCAGTTTAATATTAGACAATAATGTACCTCATTGGCTAGTTGGTATCATGTGCTTACTTATGACTGAACCAGTCACTATGGCTGGCAGGTGGAAGGTTATGATGGATCAGGCCAGGACTGAGTGCCTCCTATAAAATCTGAGAGTGTACAAGAATTATTCAAAAGAAGATCACGATGCTATTATTTAAGATAAATGGACAATTTGTATGAAATAAAAGCTACTTCAGATAGTCAATCTACATGTTCAAAATCAAAGTCAATTTTTGCATCAGAGAAGAAAACAAACAAAACAAGCCACATTCCAGGGCATGGTAACAATATTTTCCCACTATTTTTCCATTTGGCAATCCATTCCATGACTTTGCATCCTAAAAGACTACAGTGCGAATAAACTGCATCTGGCTTCCTTAAGAAATCAGCACAATTATTTTGTTAAACAGAATGCCAATATTTGGAGTCCCATGATTTATACTCAGACTGTAAAATGCAGAAAAATCCTAAGGAAAATTGCAAGGATGGTGGGGTGAAATGGGAATTACAGCTGGGAAGGAATAGAAAGAGCTGAACACCTATGTGACAAGCAACATGTGTTAGGAAATGAAAAATATTCCCTGAACTCCAGCCTCTCTTACATTGACTAAATACTCTGATTATTAATATCTGAGTTACATCCATATACCAGATTATAACTTCCAAAAGAAATACCAACCCAGAAAGTTGCACTGAATTTCCTTTAAGTAAAGAATAAAATTAGCTACAAGTAGAAGCATACATCATAGTTTTTAAAGGGCTTTCCTAATAATATCAGTGTTTGAAAGAAAGTAAATAACTTAAGAAACATGTCTTTTCATGGGCTTTTCTATCTAGGTTGATATATTTTAAGTTTCAGTAACACATGAAGTTTGCACATGTTCCAAAGACAATGATGTGGTTTTATGAAGAGTTCTGAATGCAAAAAATTTATTATTTCAGCTATTTCTAAATCAGAGACTATTTTTCAGAAAAAAAAATGTAGAGATATAGACAGCCAAATCAAGGCTATTTTGTGAAATCATTATCTTGAGAAAATACACTATTTTTGCTGAGGTCAGTATTTACACATAACAAAACCCCTCTTTGGGAATTGTTTCACAATAAAATACATGAAAATGCAAGGGGATAGAACTGATGAAACAAAACTGAGAAAAATCTTACAGGTGTTGATTAAATGGGGTTCTTTATACTATTTTCTCCACTATTATTTTGGAAAATAATTAAAAATTAAAATAAATGCTAGTCACATCATAAGATCAACATCATTACTGTGTAGTCATTTTTTATATTTGGAACTAAAAATATGTTTATTATCAAGAAGACATTGTTCTAGAGATAGGTATATATACAATGTGCTTAGGTAATTTGCCACCTAAATTAGTGGTTACCACCTATAGAGCCAGATAGTGATAATTCAAATTACTAAATATAATAATATGTTAGAAAAAGATATTTGAAACCAAGGTGAGATTAATAGATCATTTTAATTGTAATTTAAAAAATAAAATGCATATTACTTAGGATAATCTTATCCTAAGTGCTAAAAAGTAGGTAAATCTCATCATAAGTGCTAAAAAGTAGATTCTTTAAGTGTTTTTCTCTTAAAGTCTAACTCTTATACATAATTATAAATTATCATTTGAAAGTGTCTTCTTTAAGTTGTGAATCATACCATATAATTTAAAATTTTAAAATTAAATATTAAGATTTGTATACTAGAATAGGAAGCAGTTATTTAGCCAAAGAACTAATAGTAATAAGCTATGCTGATAATTGAAAAATAATCATAGCTCAAACTCAAAAATTAAATTCCTGAAGTCATCATTATATACCTCCAAACTGGACTTTAAAAAATAAAGAGTTGCCTATGTAGATGTGGTTATGCTTGTATTACAGATATTAAAATAATACAAAAATTTTCATTAAAAAAATAAAACTATCACAACCAGAAAGTAGGTTGAAAACAAAGAATGAATTTCCTGGCTCACACTCTACAAATTGGCCAATGGTAGTTCTCAAATACACCAGATAATTGTTCCGCCATCTGCATCACATTGATTACATAGTCCTGATGATACATTTCCTATGACTGGAGAGAGATTCCATTTAAAAAAATTCAACATGATTTGGACGTTCTAAATTGGGAGTCTCTTCAAAATAGCACAAGAACTGTTTTTAGAGCAAATCTAAAGCTTTGATGTGGTTTTCTTTTCTTGTAATTGATCAATATCTCTAATATTTCTCATGCATCACATTTTTCTGTTTTTTTAAGCTTCACCTTTTTAGTGTTGTAAAGCATGAGGGGTTCAAAATACTAGTTTTTAATCAAATGCAAACATGCCTCTGAAGATGTATAGGGATCTGTTTAATCCTGTACATAAAACGCATGCACACTTTGACTTAAATGATCCTGATATGAATGGCAATTTATTTTACTAGATAACTATTTTGCAATTTGGGCAAAGATATTTATTAAAAGTATTTTACCCTTTTCTTAAATCTGAAAATATGAATTCTCAACTACTATATATTTAATCCAATCAATATCTTACCTTTTCATGTTTATTATTCAGTGAACTAGTCAAAGAGAAAAAAAGTAACTATTTTTTTTTAACCCAACTCTACATATTATTGAACCAGCTTTTCTAACTGGTGACAGCAAGGACATTGCAAGACAAAGTCAACCAAATCTTACTTATTTCTTTCAAGGGTTGCCGGCTAAAAAGCAAGGCATAATTATAAGAAAACTGTATTATATCATTCAATCAATACAGGGATAAGCTACCTAGAAGTCATCTAGATTCATGAAAATGTCTTTAATTTCAAGAAGAGAGATTGAAAGGCTGCTTCCATACAAGATATTTGCATTTTAACATAATTTTGATTTTATTAAGGAAATATGACATGGATAAAACAAATTCTATAGGCTTATGATAAAAAATAGTTTTCTGTTCTAACACTTGTATCACATAGGCCCATTACCTAAAGTGTCTATTTTAAATATTTTTAGCTGCTTCTTTTGAAATTTGCTACCATATTGCGACTGTTATTTTTTAATGTATCAATTTTAGGCATTTTCTCATGGAATTTCTATTAAGGAAGAATATTAGACTTTTTTTTGTAAATACACTCCTCATCTCTCCACCCTTCCAATTAGTTTAGATCACAGTTTAGGTTTAGATTCAGTATTAACAAATTCAGTTAATACTAGTTCAGTTAAATTATTATCTGTATGACATCTGTACTTGTCATTCACTACTGACTCAGGATGCCCTAATTACATATCTTTTGTTGCATAAACTTACTTCCCAAATTTTCCCCTTTCTGGGTTGGTTTTATATGTACTTACCACTAATCAAATTAAACTCTCTTGAGGAAATAGCCTCATGTCATACAGCTAGTCACTAGTAGGGCATAAATGCACATGCAAGAAGTTTGGGTACTTATGTGGAACCACAAAAGACTCTGAATAGCCAAAACCAAGTTAAGAAAGAATGAGGCTGGAGTCACCACACTTCCTGATTACAAACTATATTATAAAATTATAGCAATCAAAATAGTATGGCATTGGCATAAAAACTGCCATGGATCAACAGAAAAGAATTGAGAGCTCAGAAATAAACACACACATCTACAGCCAATTAATTTATGACAAAGTAGCCAAGTATATACAATGGCAAAAGGACTGTCTCTTCAATAAACTACTTTTGGGAAAACTGGATAGCCCATACAAAAGAATGTAACTAGGCCCTTACTTAATATCATTAGCATAATTCACCAATAGCACTTTTCACAGGACTAGAACAAATACATTTTCTATAGAAACAAAAGAGATCCTAAATAGCTAAAACAATCTTGATAAAGAAGAACAGAGTTGGAGGAATCATGTTCCCCAATTTCAGACTATATTACAAAGCTACAGTTATCAAAATAGTATAGTACTGGTACAAAAATAGACACATTGATCAATGGAATGGACTAGAGAGCCCAGAAATAAACCCACACACTTATGGTCAATTTATCTCTGACAAAGGAAACAAGAACATGCAATGGAGAAAAGGCAGTCCCTTCAATAAGTGGTGCTGGGAAAATTAGACAGCTAAATGTAAAAAAATGAAATTAGAACATTCTCTAATACCATATACAAAAATAAAATCAAAATGGGTTAATGATCTAAATGTAAGGTCTGAAACCATAAGACTCCTAGAAAAGAACATAAACAGAATACTCTTTGACATAAATCATAGCATTATTTTTTGGGGGCAAAAAAAAAATCAAAGCAAAGCAAAAATAAATAAATGAGTCCTAATTAAACTTAAAACTTTTTTTCACAGTAAAGGAAACCCTTAACAAAATAAAAGGAAAATCTACTGAATGGGAGAAAATATTTCAAATGATATGGCAAATAAGGGGTTAATATGTGAAATATATAAACAACATCAAAAAACAAAAACAACCTGATTAAAAATGGGCTTCCACTGCTATGAGTCCTGTGAGCAGGTGCCAAGTATTGCCTTTGCTGTCCCAGATGAGTGCACGAGGGCCACAAAACCTGAACATTCCATATGAAACAGGTAACACTGAGGGAAGAGGCAGCAAGCATCCAAACAAAAATCAGCCCCTGGATTCCATTAGTGAAATAGAAAGAAATGAGCTTACCTCCTCTCATAAAAACATTAAGATCACAAATAACTGCTGAACAACCATTGACAAAAAAGACTAGAACTTACAAAAAAAAAAAGGTATTTCACATCCAAATACAAAGAAGTAACCACAATTAGATGGTAGGAGGGGCACATGTGCAATAGAATCAAATCCTATAACTGCTAAGTGGGTGACCCACAAACTGGAAAATAATTATATCACAGATGTCCTTCCACAGGGGTAAGTTGTGAGCCCCACATCAGGCTCCCTGAGGGTCTGGCATTGGACCCAGAGCATTTTTCTTTGAAGGCCAGTAATGCTTAAAGGCAGGAACTCCACAGGACTGGAAGAAACAGAGACTCTGCTCTTGGAATGTGCACACAAGGTTTCACTTGCACTAGGATCCAGCACAAAGCAGTGACTCCATAGAAGCCTGGGCTAGACCTACCTGTATGTTTTGGAGGCTTTCCTGGGGAGGCAGAGGGTTGGCTATGGCTCAGTGTGGGCGCAAGGACACTGGTGGCAGAGGCCCCAGGGAATATCTGTTGGTGTGAAGTCTCCTGAAGGTTGCCATTTTGGCACTGAGACCAGGCCCCATCCAAGGGTCTGCAGGCTGCAGTGCTGGGACGCCTCCAGCCAAACAACCATCAGTGTAGGGAGATAGCCCCATCCATTAGCAGATAGGCTACCTAAAGTTGTCCTGAGCTCACAGCCCCCTCTAAACATATCCCTAATCATGGCCCTGACCATGTCAGGGGCAAGACTCAGCTCTACCCACTAGTGGGCAAGCACCAGTATCTCTTGCCAGGAAACCAGCACAAGCCCCTGGACCAACCTCACCTACCAGGGGGCAGACACCAGAAGCAAGAGAAACTACAATCCTGCAGACTGGAGAAAGGAGACCACAAACACAGAAAGTAAGACAAAATGAGATGACAGAGAAATATGTTCCAGGCAAAGGAAAAAGATAATAACCCAGAAGAACAACTAAGTGAAGTGGAAATAGGCAACTTACCTGAAAAAGAATTGAGAAATGATAGTAAAGATGATCGAAGATTTTTTAAAATGAATGGAGGCACAAATTGAGAAGAATGATTAAATGATTAAAAAGAACTAGAGGATATAAAGGATAAAAACACAGAAATGAACAATATAATAATTGAAATGAAAAATAAACTAGAAGGAATCAATATCAGAATAACTGAGGCAGAAGAATAGATAAGTGAGATGGGAAGACAGTGTTAGAAATCACTGTCATGGAACAGAGTAAAATAAGAGTGAAAATAAATAAGGACAGTCTCAGAGACTTCTGGGACAACATTAAGTGCACCAGCATTTGCATTATAGGGGTCCCAGAAGGAGAGGAGAGAGAGAAAGGGCTGGAGGAAATATTTGAAGAGATTATAGCCAAAAGTTTACTTAACATGGAAAAGGAAACACTCAAATCCAAGAAGCACAGAGTCCCATACAGGAAAAATCCAATGCCAAAACATGTATTAATTAAACACAAAGAAATTAAAGACAAAAAATATTAAAAGCAACAAGGGAAAAGCAAAAAAATAAAACACAAGGGCACACTATAAGGTCACTAACTGATTTATCAGCAGAAGCTCTGCAGGCCAGAAGGGAGTGGCACAATATATTTAAAGTGATGAAAGGGAAATACCTACAACCAAAAATTCTTTACTCAGCAGTGCTCTCATTCATACTAGATGGAAAAATCAAAAGCTTTACAGAAAAGCAAAAGCTAAGAGAATTCAGCCACTAAACCAGCTTTACAATAAATGCTAAAAGAACTACTCTAGTAAAAAAAAAAATACCACAACTAGAAACAAGAAAATTATGCCTAGAAAAGCTCATTGGTAAAGGCAAACATACAGTAAAAGTAGGAAATACTCTACACACAAATATGATTTCAAAACCAGCAATCAAGAGGAGAGTACAAATGCAGGATATTCCAAATGCATTTGAAATTAAGAGACCAGCAATTTAAAAGAGTACTATATATATATATATAGTACTATATATATATATATATATATATATATATATAGTACTATATATATATATATATATATATATATATATAGAGAGAGAGAGAGAGAGAGAGAGAGACAGACAGACAGACAGACAGACAGACAGACAGACAGATAGATATATCAAAACCTCATAGCAACTGCCATCCAAAAATCCAAAATCAACACACACACTCACAAAGAAAATCATCCAAACACAACACTGTGATAGTCATCAAACTAAAGATAGTCATCAAATCACAAGAGAAGAAAACAAAAGAGGAAGGGAAGAAAAAAGACCTACAAAACAATTTAAAAATGGCAATGAGCATACAAATTAATAGTTTCCTTAAATGTAATTGAATTGAGTGTTCCAACCAAAAGATACAGACTGGATGAATGGACATAAAAATAAGACCTGTATATATGCTGTCTACAAGAGACCCACTTTAGATCCAGGGACAGATACAGACTTAAACTGAGAGGATGGAAGAAGGTAGTCTATGCAAAAGGAAATTGAAAGAAAGGTGGAGTAGCAATACGCATATTAGACTTTAGTGGGGGACTTTAATATCCCAATTACATCATGGACAGATCATGCAGATAGAAAATCACTAAGGAAATGCATATCTTAAGTGATATATAAGAATAGTTTGACTTAATTAATACTTATGGAATATCTCATCCAAAAGCAGCAGAATATACCTTCCTCTCATTTGCACATGGATTATTCTCCAGGATATATTGAATCTTGGGCCAAAAATCAAGTTTCAGTAAATTAAAGAAAAATGAAATCATATGAAGTATCTTTTCTGACAACAACAGTATAAGGTTAGAAATCACTTACAAGGAAAAAAAAAAACAGAAATGCATGGTGGCTAAACAATGTGTTCCATTAAAAAATAATGGATCACTGAAGAAATAAAAAAAATACTTAGAGAAAAAAATGACATGAAAACATGTCAATCCCAAACCTATGGGATGCAGCAAAACAGTTCTAAAAGGGAAGTTCATAGCAATACAATCTTACATCAGCAAATTAGAAACATCTCAAACATACAGTATAACCTTACACCTAAAGCAACTAGAGAAAGAAGAACCCATAGTTAGCAGAAGGAAATAAATCATAAAGATCAGAACAGAAATAAACAAAAAAGAGATGAGATCAATGAAAAGATCATTGAATGATCAATAGAAAAGATCAATGAAACTAAAAATTGGTTCTTTGAAAGGAAACAAAATTGATAAAAATTTAGCCAGACTCATCAAGAAAATAAAGAGAGAGGGCTCAAATCACTAAAACTATAAATGACAGTGGAGAAGTTACAACTGACACCGTAGAAATACAAATACAAGCAACTATATGCCAATAAACTGAATAACCTAGAAGAAGTGAGCAAATTCTTAGAAAGGTACAATCTTCTATGACTGCAGCAGGAAAAAATACAAAAAAGTATAGACCAACCACAAATATTGAAATTGAAACTGTGATTATAAAACTTCGAAGAAACAAAAGTACAGGACTAGATGGCATCACAGGCTAATTCTATCAAACATTTAGAGATGAGCTAACATCTCTTCTTCTGAAACTCATCCAAAAGAATTGCAGAGTTAGGACACTCCCAAACTCATTCTATGAGGTCACCATCACCTTGATACCAAAGCTAGATGAAGATACTAAAAAAGAAAATTACAGACCAATATCACTGATGAGCATAGAACCCAAAATCCTCAACAAAATACTAGTAAACCAAATCCAGCAAAACATTAAAAGGAGCATACACAATGATAAAGTGGGATTTATCCCAGGGATGAAAGGATTCTTCAAGATCTGCAAATCAATCAGTGTGATACACCACATTAACAAACTGAAGAATAAAAACCATATGGTAATCATAGTAGATGCAGGAAAAGCTTTTGAAAAAATTCAGTGCCCCTTTATGATAAAAGCTCCCCAGAAAGTTGGCATAGAGGAAACTGACCTCAACCTAATAAAGGCCTTGTGTGAAAAGCCTATAGCTAACATCATTCTCAATGGTAAAATTTGAAAGCATTTCCTCTAAGATCAGGAACAAGACAAAGATGTCCACTCTCACCACTTTTATTAACACAATTTTGGAAGTTCTAACCATGGAAATCAAAGAAGAAAAAAAAAATAAAAAGAATCCAAATTGAAAAATAAGAAATAAAACTGTCATTGTCTGCAGATGACAAGATACTATACATATAAAATCCTAAAGATTCTACCAGAAAACTAACTCATCAATAAATTTGGTAAAGTTGTAGGATACAAAGTTAATACACAAAAATATCTTGCACTTTTATTTATTAACAATCAAAGATCAGAAAGATAAATTAAGGAAACAATCCCATTAAACATCACATCAAAAAGAATAAAATATTTAGGAAAACAGTTACCTAAGAAGGCAAAAACCATACTCTGAAAACTGTCAGATGCTGATAAAAGAAACTGAAGATATACCATGATCTTGGATTGGAAGAATCAATATCCTCAAAATGACTATACCACCCAAGGCCAACTACAGATTCATCACAAGCCCTATCAAATTACCAAGGCATTTTTCAGAGAATTAGAACAAAACAATTTTAAATTTGTACAGAAATAAAAAGGAACCCAAATAGCCAAGGCAATCCTGTGAAAGAAAGACAGAGATGAAGGAATCTGGCTCTCTGACTTCAGACTATACTACAAAGCTACAGTCATCAAAATAGTATGATATTGGCACAAAACAGACATATAGATCAGTTGAACAGGAGAGAAGGCTCAAAAATAAACCCATATGCTTATGGTCAACTAATATACAAAAAAGGAGGCAAGAACATTCAACAGAGAAAAGACAGTCTTTTCAATTAAGTGCTGGGAAAACTGGAGAGTTATATATAAAGTAATAAAATTAGAACACTCTCTAACACCACACAAAAAAATAAACTCAAGATGGATTAAAGACCTAAATATAAGGCTGCATGTTATAAAACTTTTGGAGGAAAACAGGCTAGACACTCCTTGACATAAATTGCAGCAATATCTTTTTGGATATACTTTCTAGAATAATGAAAATTTATAAAAAATAAACAAATGTGACCTAATTAAACTTAAAAGCATCTGTACAGCAAAGAAAATCATAAACAAAACAAAAAGACAACCCACAAAATGAGAGAAAATATTTGCACATGAATTGACTGATAAGGGATTAATCTCCAAAATTAATGCAATTCTATATTAAAAAATTGATTAAAAAATGGCCTGTAGACTATATGCCAATAAAACAGAAAACCTAGAAGAAATGGACAATTTCTGAGTAAGGTACAATATTCCAAGACTAAACCAAGATGAAATAGAAAAGATGAATGGACCAATCACAAGAACTGAAATTGAAACTGTGATTTAAAAACTTCCAACAAACAAAAGTCCAGGACCAGATGGCTTCACAGGTGAATTCTATCAAAGATTTAGAGAAGAGCTAATACCTATCCTTCTGAAACTATTCCAAAAAATTGCAGAGGAAGGGATACTCCCAAACTCATTCTATGAGGTCACCAACACCCTGATACCAAAACCAAACCAAAGACACCACAAAAAAAGAAAACTACAGGACAATTTCACTGATGAACATAGAATGCAAAATCCTCAACAAAATACTAGCAGACCACATCCAACAATACATTAAAAGGATTGTACATCAAGATCAAGTGGGATTTATCCCAGGGATGCAAGCGTTCTTCAATATCTGCAAATCCATCAGTGTGATACACCACATTAACAAACTGAAGAATAAAAACCATATGATCCTCTCAACAGATGCAGGAAAAAGCCTTTGACAAAATCCAACACCCATTTCTGATAAAAACCCTTCAAAGAGTGGGCATAGAGGGAACCTATCTCAACACAATGAAGGCCATATATGAAAAACCCACAGCAAACATCATTCTCAATGGTGAAAAGCTGAAAGAATTCCCGCTGAGTTCAGGAACAAGACAAGGATGTCTGCTCTTGCCACTACTCTTCAACATAGTTTTGGAAGTCCTAGCCATGGCAATCAGAGAAGTAAAAGAAATAAAAGGAATCCAAATTGGAAAGGAAGAAATAAAACTATCACTATCTGCAGATGACATGATACTATACCTAGAGAATCCTAAAGACTCTAACAGAAAACTGTTAGAGCTCATCCATGAATTTCACAAAATTACAGGATACAAAATTAATACACAGAAATTGACAGCATTTCTATACACTAACAATGAAAGAGCAGAAAGAGAAATTAGGGACGAAATCCCGTTTACTACCACATCCAAAAGAATAAAATACCTAGGAGTAAACCTACCTAAAGGGACAAAAGACCAGTACTCTGAAAACTACAAGCCACTGATGAAAGAAATCAAAGATGACACAAATAGATGGAAAGACATACCATGCTTGTGGATTGGAAGAGTCAATATTATCCAAATGATCATACTACCCAAGGCAATCTACAGATTCAATGCAATCCCTATCAAATTACCAAGAACATTTTTCACAGAACTTGAACAAAATATTTCAAAGTTTGTTTGGAAGCACAAAAGACCCAGAATACCCGAAGATATCCTGAAAATGAAAAATGGAGCTGGAGGCATCAGGCTCCTGGACTTCAGACTAGACTATGAAGCAATAATCATCAAAACTGTAGACTACTGGCACAAAGACAGAAACATAGATCAGTGGAACAGGACAGAAAGCCCAGAATTAAACCCACACACCTATAGCCAACTAATCTATGACAAAGGAGGCAAGAATATACAATGGAGAAAGGATAGCTTGTTCAATAAATGGTGCTGGGAAAACTGGACAGCCACATGGAAAAGAATGAAATTAGAACACTCCTTAACACCATTCACAAAAATAAACTCCAAATGGATTAAAGACCTAGATATAAGGTGAGACACCATAAAACTCTTAGAGGAAAACATAGGCCAAACACTCTCCAACATAAATAACAGCAACATCTTCTCAGATCCACTCTTAGAGTAATGACAGTAAAAACAAAAACAAACAAATGGGACTTAATTAAACTTAAAAGTTTCTGCACAGCAAAGGAAACCCTAAACAAAACGAAAAGACAACCCACAGAATGGGAGAAAATCTTTGCAAATGAATCAACTGACAAGGGATTAATCTCCAAAATTTATAAACACTTTCTGCAGCTCCATACCAAAAAAAACAAACAAGCCCATCCAAAAATGGGCAGAAGATCTAAACATACAATTCTCCAAATAAAACAAATGGATGGCCAAAAAACACATGAAAAGATGTTCAACGTCACTCATTATTAGAGAGATGCAAATAAAACCCACACTGAGGTACCACCTTACACCAGCCAGAATGGTCATCATCAAAAAGTCTATAAACAATAAGTGCTGGAGAGGGTGTGGAGAAAAAGGAACCCTAGTACACTGTTGGTGGGATTGTAAATTGGTGCAACCACTGTGGAAAACAGTATTGTGATTCCTCAGAAAACTAAAAATAGAACTACCATTTGATCCAGCCATCCCACTTCTGGGCATCTACCCAGAGAAAACCATGACTCAAAAAGACACATGTACTCCAATATTCACTGCAGCACTATTTTCAAAAGCCAAGACACGGAAACAACCTAAATGTCCATCGACAGAGGAATGGATCAAGAAGATGTGGTACATATGCACAATGGAAAATTACTCAGCCATTAAAAGAAATGCAATACCAGCATTTTTGCAACATGGATGGACCTAGAATGTATCATGCTAAGTGAAGTCAGTCATACAATGAGACAACATCCAATGCTTTCACTGACATGTGGAATCTGAAAAAAGGACAGAATGAACTTCTTTGCAGAACAGATACCGACTCAGAGACTTTGAAAAACTCATGGTTTCCAAAGGAGAGAGGTTCGGGGGTGGGGGGAATGTGCTGGGGTTGTGGGATGGAAATCCTATAAAATTCGGTTGTGATGATCATTGTACAATTATAAATGTAATAAATTCACTGATTAATTAAAAAATAACCAAAGAAAAACAAAAAATGATCTGAATATCTAAATAAAAATTTCCACAAAGATGACATACAGATGTCCAAAAAGCACATGAAAAGATGCTCAACACCACAAATTATTAGAGCAATGCAAATCCAAACCACAATGAAGTATCATATCACACTGGTCAGAATGGTCATCATCAGAACGTTCACAAAAAATAAATACTTCAGAGGGTTGGGAGTAAAGGGAACCCTTTTGAACTGTTTGTGGGAATGTAAATTAGTACAACTACTATGGGAAACAGTATGGGGGCTTTATCAAAACACTAAAAATAGAGTTTTCACATGATCCAGGAATCCCACTCCTGGGCATCTATCTGGAGAAAACCGTAATTTGAAAAGGTACATGCACATTAACGTTCACTTCAGCACTATTTAAAATAGTCAGGACATGGAAGCAACCTAAATGTCCATCAAAAGAAGAATGGGTAAAGAAGATGTGGTACATATTTACAAAGGAATATTACTCTGCCATATAACAGAATGAAATAACGCCATTTACGGCATTATGGACGGACTTGGATATTATTATACTAAGTGAAGTTAAGTCAGATAAAGACAAATATCATATGATATCACTAATATGTGGAATCTAATTAAAATCAACACAAATAATCTTATTTAAAATCAGAAATAGACGCACAGACTATGAAAATAATCTTATGGTTACCAAAGGGGAAACATCATGGAAGGAATAAATTAGGAGTTTAGCATTAACATAAACACACTACATATATAAAATAGATAACCAACAGGGACCTACTGTATAGCATGGGGAAATCTACGCAATAGTCTATAGTAACCTAAGTGGGATAAGAATCTTAAAAGCATGTATATGTATAATTGAATCATTGCTATACATCTAAAAGTAACACAACACTGTAAATAAACTATACTCCAATATAAAATGTTTTAAAAAGAAGGAAAAGAACAAGCAGAAATTCTTCCAAAGAGGCCATCCAGACGGCCAGCAGGCATACGCAAAGATGCTCAACATCACCAATCATCAGGGCAATGCAATTTAAACCCACAATGAGATGTCACCTCACACCTATTGAAATGGCTATTATCAAAAAGGTGACAAATTTTGGATAGGATGTGGAGAAAAAGATACTTTCATACGCTGTTGGCAAGAACATAAGTTGGTGCAACCATTGTGGAAAAAGAGATTTCTCAAAAAACTAAAACTAGAACTACCTTATGACCCAGCAATTTCATTACTGGGTATATACATGAAATAAACAAAAACACTAATTCAAAAAGATACATGCACTCCAGTGTTCATAATAGCATTATTATAATTGTCTAGATATGAAGGCAACCTAAGTTTGTATCAACAGATGAACGGATTAAGAGGATGTGGTATACGTATACAATGTATTACTACTCAGCTTTAAAAATGAATGAAATTTTGCTATTTGCAGCAATACAGATGGACTTGGAGGGTATTATGCTAAGTGTAATAAGTTAGAATGAGAAAGGCAAATACTGTATGATATCAATAAATGCTGCATCTACAAAATAAACTAGTGAATATAAGAAAAAAGAAAAACTCACATATACAGAGAACAAATTAGTGATTACCAGTGGGAAGAGGGGAAGGGCAGTATGCATAGGGGATTAAGAGGTATAATCTAACATGTATAAATAAGCTACAGAAATATGTTTTATAATACCAGAAATATAGCCAATACTTTATAACAACTATAAATGGAGTACAACCTTTAAAAATTATGACTCTATATTGTATACCTGTAATTTACATAGTATTGTCCATCAGCTGTACTTCAAAAAAAAGATTGATATTATTTCAGACTAAAATTCTTCTGCACACAAAGAAAAGCACCAACAAATGAAAAGGCAGTCTACAAAATCAGGGAAATTATTTGCAAATTATATCTGATAAGGGATTACTATCCAAAATATATACGTAACATGCAATTCAACAGCAGAAAAACAATCCAATTAAAAAATGGGCAGAAGACCTGAAAAGATATTTTTCCAAAGAGGTATTCACAGCCAACAGGTATATAAAAATGTGGTCAACTTCACTAATCATTAAGGACATGCAAATGAAAACCACAAGGAGATACCACCTCATACCTATTAGAATGGCTAGTATAAAAAAGACAATAGCAAGTGTTCAGATTTAGAGAAAAGGGAAACTTTCTATACTATTGGTGGGAATTTAATTTGGTGCATCTACTCTGAAAAACATTAAGGAGCTTCCTCAAAAAATAAAAGGGGAGGAGTTCCTGTTGTGGATCATTGGGTTAAGAACATGACTAGTATCCATGAGGATGCGGGCTTGATCCCTGTCCTTGCTCACTGGGTTGAGGATCTGGCATTGGCATGAACTGTGGTGTAGGTTGCAGACATGGCTTGTATCTGGCATTGCTATGGCTGTGGCATAGGCCAACAGCTGCAGCTCCAATTTGACCCTAGCCAAGGAACTTCTATATGTGACAGGTGTGGCCCTAAAAAGAAAAAAATAAAATAAAATAAAAATGAAACTACCACATGATCCAGCAATTCCACTTCTGGGTATTTATCAAAGGAAAAAAAATAACTTGAAAAGTTACATGCATCTCTGTGTTAATTGAAGCATTATTTACATTAGCCAAGGCATGGAAGCAATGTAAGCAACCATAAATTCATAAATGGATAAAGACATAGTGTATAGGTACAGTGGAATACTATTCATCTCTAAAAAAGAATGAAACCTTGCCATCTGCGACAACATGGATGAATGTGGTGAGTACTACTCTAGGTAAAATAATGCAAAGAATGACAAATATTCTGTTATTTCACCTATATGTGGAATATAAAACAAATAAAGTAAAAGAACCCCCAAACAATGAGCTCATAGATAGAACAGATTGTGGTTGCCAGAGACGATGGTTGGGAGGTAGGCAAAAGGTATAGATATCCAGTTATAAGATTATGAATTCTGAAGTTCCTGTGGTGGCTCAGTGGTAACAAACCCAACTAGTATCCATGAGGCCATGGGTTCAATCCCTGGCCTTGCTCTGTGGGTTAAGGATCTAACATTGCCATGAGCTGGGTGTAGGTCCGGTTCAATCCCTGGCCTTGCTCTGTGGGTTAAGGATCTAACATTGCCATGAGCTGGGTGTAGGTCCCAAATGCAGCTCAGATCCCACATTGCTGTGGCTGTGGTATAGGCTGGAAGCTACGGCTTCAATTCCATCCTAGCCTGGGAACTTCCATGTGCTGCAGGTGCTGCCCTAAAATGAAAAAAAAAAGATTAATGAATTCTGAGTACATAATGTACAACATAGTAACTATAGTTAATAAATATTATCTTGTGAAAAAATTGTAATTATGTGAGGTGATGGATGTTAACTAAATTTAGTGTGCTAATCATTTCACAAATATATATATGCCAAATCATTGTTGTACACCTTCAACCAATACAATGTTGTCAGTGGGAACCCTCCTACACTGTTGGTAAGAATGTAAATTGGTACAACCACTATGGTTTCTCAGAAAACTAAATATAGAACTGGACATATATCAAGACAAAACTGTAATTCGAAAAGATACATGCAACTCTGTTCATCACAGCACTATTTAAAATAGCCAAGACATGGAACCAACCTAAATATCTATCAAGAGATGAATGGATTAAGAAGATGGCATACATATACACAATGGAATATTACTCAGCCATGAAAAAGAATGAAATAATGCCATTTGCAGCAACATGGATGCAACTAGAGATTCTCATACTAAGTGAAGTAAGTCAGAAAGAGAAAGATAAATATTATATGGTGTAACTTACATGTGGGATCTAAAATATGGCACAAATGAACCTATCTACAACAGAAAGAGACTCACAGACATAGAGAACAGACTTGTGGTTGCCAAGGGAGAGTGGAAAGGAAGTAGGATGGACTAGGAGCTTGGGGTTAGCAGATGCAAACTACTACTTTTAGAACACATAAGCGATGAGGTCTTACTGTAGAGTACAGGGAACTATATCTAATTTCTTGGGATAGACCATGATGGAAGACAATATGATAAGATATATATGACTGAGTCACTTTGCTGTATAGCAGAAATAGGCACAATACTGTAAATCAACTACAATAAAAAAGTGCACGCTGTTGTCAATTATATCTCAAAACTGGAGAAAAAAATAAAATTTAAATACAGAAATTATTCAGTCTAAAAAAATGAAGTTTTTTTCTTTATATCTCTGCTCTTAACCAGATGCATACAGCCTGTTTAAGTACAGGTTATGGTTTTGTGATCTCTACTATGGTAATAGTTACCTTTATAGCTTTCAAGAGCTCCCAAGAACCACCATGTCTAAAACTAAATATATCTAATAAAGTGCTTTCCTCAGAAACATCTCTGGAGTTGCTCTGCATTTCTTTTAAGCTTCCTTTTATCATGGTGCATTCCTTGTCTATTATTAGTTTTACATGTGGACTTGTCTCTTTTGCCACCTCTACATTGGCAGCTCAATTTGGGACCTTTTTTTTTTTTTTTTGAGACTGATTTGGCTCTCCATTAGAACTGTGCTTCTGGTACCTTTCCTTTCAGCTCTACATATTCCTTCTAGTTGAATATTAGCAACATGACCGACATTCCCCTCTAGATCCAATGTTGTGTTCCCTGACTATCACCTGCCTCTCTTATCTCTTTGGGGAGGGGAATGACAATGTTCTCCTGTCATTCTAATTAGATGGTATTGGATTTTAACTGCCCTTTCAAATTATATATTTAGTGATTTTAATTCAGCATTCAGAAATATGACTGTTTTTAACCAATTTATACTCAAACTGAGCCTGAGATAAAATGGGAATTGGGTGGTGTAGAAGAATAGTCACTTGTTTGGCTGTCCAGGAAGCCAAGTTTAATTTTAGCCTTGAGAGAATTTGAAATCATTATAATTAGATGAGTATTAAAGCCCACAAGTGAAAGGACTTTTTTTCTTTTTAAAGCAAATCCATTCATTTGGCATCAATTCACAACTAGCAGTTCATTCTCCCAAATACACTATTACTGAGCACGCATACAGAGTTAAAGTATTTCTGGAGGAGTTCAAATAACTTGGAAGTAGGTCATTGCTGGGGATGTGATATAGACACTATAATTAACTTAAATATCCTGAGAAAAGTATAAAATGCGTATGTATTTATGAAGAAGAAGATTGTATTGTTTCATATATTTTATTTGTGGTGCACAATAATGGGATAGTTGGTTTAGAACAAGTCCAGAGTACACCCTGCATTTGGTGTTGGGCTTCAGTACAAATGCTAGGTAATAACACTCCTGAGTTTGGGCTCCAAGGTTAATTTGAAGTGCCCAGAAAAACAGGCAATAATTTCACAGTCACTTTAAAGTTCTACATAAGTTCTGCTTCAGCCCAGACTAATGCTCTGAATGAAGAATGTCAGTGATATGATGATTGGTGGTATCTTGAAAAACAGATGAGAAAATATGACTGGCAGTTTAGTCATCTAGCTCTGCAAATAACTAAAGGTATTTTTTGTTAAGATTTAGGAAAAAAAAAAAACAGATTCAAAATAGGCTTTGGAACTTCCCATAGAAAATGAATGCAAAACCTCTTAACATAAGCATGTTATTGTCAACAGTGGCATCTCTATTAAGCTTATTCTCTTACCTAAACACTCCTATTACTGTCATCTCTCAGGTTTGTCGTACCCACTGTCCTGACAGTACAAACATTCCACTGTAAAGTCTGTCAAAGAGGCCAGCTGATTTCCTACATCTTCTGACACATGCGGCTCTTTAATATCAGCCTGTCAGAACACCTAAGAGAAAGGCATCTGCTTTCATGCTTGGAGCTAAAGCTGAGACTACCATCACAGATACTGTAATCATTAGCCTTACACTTCTATGAATTCTACCTTTTGGAATCATAGAATCTCTTGCTGGAAAATACTATTGGCATAAATCTATCATGAAAGTTAGATTGGATACATCTTGATGGAACTAGTTCCTGCAAAAAAAAAAAAAATTCTGTTGTGAATCTGCTTTAATCTCTTTTAATGATATGTTGTTTTGAAATGTATATTGGATTTTTCTCTGCCACAATCAAGTGATACACCTTCACAGAAGTCAAGAAAATGTATTTTTGGCTTGACTTGTCTTGATTATATTTTATCCTTGTGGGTTATATATGCCTCTGCCTTCACCTTAGGTTTGTCTATCTAAGGAGGAATGTTCTATTTGGTTTCAAAACTGTGATTAATTTAAGTAATTTCAGGGTGACATACTAGACAGTCTTTCATTGTTTTCTTGGCACCTCAAGGGTAGGTCATGGAGCCTTTATCATCTTTCTTCTAATCTGGTTCTCTTGTGGTATGTGTTTATGCGAGGCCTGGGGGAAGTCTATTAATACAAGGGATGTTCTCATAAAAGAACGTACCTAATTTTATAACAAATACAACAGAACTAAAACCAATATATATGGTATATTCATATAGTCACCTTGGGAGGATGTGGACTTACCCCAAAGACAATTGTAGGAAATCTTTGGAACGCTTTCAGACTACAGCAGTGCACATTTTATTCCCGACTCAGTAGAGTTTATATTAGTCTTTGAAATTAAAAAGTCACACATTATCTCCATAGTAATGAACAAAACTATCTAAAATAAAAATGCTGACTGTATACCTACTCCAACAATGTACCTTCACCCCTGGCTTAACCACCCCCTGCCCCTTGATGAAGCTAATTTTAGTGATTTGGTTTATAATCATTTCATAGTTTTCATCTGCTCATAAAAACATATACACTATACATGTGGATTTAATTTCCTTTAATGAGAATGTATATATAATACATATTATTTAACTTGTTCTTTTCTTTTTAACAATATATCATGTGTCTGTGCATGTTTACCATGAAATAAATGAACCATGAAATTTAGGGCCCTATACTTTCATGAGCCCCTTTCAAGTTATGCAGGAGGATGGTCCTAACCATTTTTTAAAATTATATTTTTGTATTTTTTATTCCTAAAGGAAGCCCTTGACCTTTTAATGTACTAGGCTCTACAAAAATGTGGATCTATTTCTGAGCTTGGACATCTTTCTAGGCCAGTACATCTGGTCTACGTACTTCCTTTTTTGTTCTAACATTCTCATGAATGTGAATCTTTCTGACAGAATAGAATTGCCAAATATACAAATACAAAACTTATTGCAACATTTTAAAATATTAAAAATATGACAACCTAGGCTTATCATCATTTGGGGAGAAGTTAAAAAGGTATGTTACAACCACACTTTGAATATAACATGTACTTTTGCATTTTCTAAGTGATGGAAAATTGTTGGTTTCTAAGGGTAGATTTGATTTTTTGAAGCAATCAAAAGGTATTTAGAGCCTCATGAAAAGTAGAGGAGACATTGGAATAGTATTACCTCTGATTAAAAATTAAAACTGCAAAGTCATGGGATTATTTTACTTGGGCAACTCCTCCCTTCAACCAGCATGTACTAAGAGCTGCTGTGTTTCAGGTATTCTGGTGGGTAAATCAGGGTCTCATTTTTAAAAGCGGAAATGATATTCGCATGATAATCCCAGTTTAATGCAGGCTGTCAGATAGCAGACACTCAATGAATATTTATTAAAAGAATAAACAAGAGGTCAGATTCATGGTTGTGTAAAGGGAGGGTAGTGTGGGGGGAGACTGAATGAAGGTTGTCAAAATGTACCTACTTCCAGCTATAAGATTATAAGTACTAGGGATGTAATGTAGGCCTGATGACTATAGTTATTATTGCTTTGTGGTACATTTGAAACTTATCAAGAGAGTACATCCCTCAAGTTCTTATCACAGGGAAAGAAACTTTTTCTTTCCCTCTCTTTCTTGTCTCTTTTTTTTTTTTTCTTTTTATGGCCACACCTGCATCATATGGAAGTTCCCAGGCTAGGAGTTGCCACAGCTATTGCAACACCAGATCCGAGCTGTATCTGTGACCTACACTGCAACTTGTGGCAACACCGGATACTTAACACACTGAGCCAGGCCAGGGATCGAACCTGCATCCTCATGGAGACTATATAGTGAGCCATTATGGGAACTCCAACTTTCTTAATCCATATGAGATGATAGAGGTTAACTAAACTTATTATGGTAATCATTTCATGGCTTGTAAGTCAAGTCATTATGGTGTACCCTTTAAAGTTACCCACTTCTGTATGTAAATTATATTTCAACAAAATCAGAGAAAAAAAGAATAAGCAGGTGAATCAAAAAATGCTATAATGGTATTATGTATATGGCATCATAAGAACACAGAAGAAAGAAAGATGTTAATTACTCAAGGTGTCAGACAATTCTTGCTTCACAGAGGATATGATGTTTGAGCTTAATCTTTAAAAATAAAAAGAAATTGAAGAGAAAAGAGTGAACAGAGAACATTTTGGTTAGAAGGAAGTAGTATATGTAAAGGCATAGATGTGCAGAGAAATTTGACTTGTTTGGAGAAGTTAAATTGAGTTTGGAGTGTAGGGTATTTGTATATGACCAACAGGAACTGCGATTGGAAAGTTAGAAGTTAGGCAGCTGCCCAAAGGCACGTGGTTCTCCTCATTTTGTATTCTTAAACTGTATCTTTATTTTCATTCCTTAATGGTCTTTGTTAGAACAAAATTCCTCTGCTGGATGAGTTTTGTTTACTACATGTAGCTGACTTTTCCCTCTATAGAGTATAATATTCTTTAAAAAATATTCACAGCTTTTCCCTTTCTGGAACATGCTAGATATGATTATTAGCATAGGTATATACAACATAAGAGCTAAATTGCAATATTAATAGAAAACTGGTATCATTTTAAAAGATGGCATACAAATGGCAGCCAAAAAATTCAACACAAAGTCTTCATTATTCAACTTCAAATATTGATTTGTGCTTGCTGATAACTGACTCAATAAATTCATAGTTTTAATTTAAAAAGATATACTCTAAAAATAATATTTGTTCTTGCATCACTTATAAAAATAAGTAAATTTTTAGACTCTAGGATCAGAATGCCTTGGTAGTACCTAAGCTCTCTATCATAGCAAATAGAGATCATATGTGGTTTAAATGAGATACTAATAGGTAAGATTTACATAATGCTTAGTATATGTTAGGAACTGATCTAAGTACTGTATGTACATTGCTGTTTCATCATCATCATAACTTCGAAGTTGCAGACTTTGCCCCATTTTACAACAGAGGCACTGAAAATTTAAATAAGTCTTCAAAGAGCATATAACAACAGTAAGTGGTAGAACCAGAATTTGAACCCAGGTGGCCTGGTTCTGAAGCCAGGCTTTGAACTATTGGCCATGCTACCCGTCTAAAATAATGTAAGCCACCAGACAGTGCCTGGCACATTATGAGTGCTTAATAGCTAATGACCATTACTGCCATGATGGAAGACAGAAAATTTCAATATTATCTGAAAGCAAACATAGTCATGGATTTTTATGACTGTCTCTTATTGACTATGTTAAAAATACAGTATTAAAGTGGAACTCAATGATAGCAGTTTGGCAAAAGGCACATCAAATGTGTGCCAGTAAGAAAATTTCAAGAATTCCAATTGACCCAGGCTTAGAATTTAGAACACACAGAAGTGTGGCTCGATTGTAAGTGCTTTAGTTGCTCTCTCCTAAAGATGACTTCATTTAGTTTGTCTCCCACATTGTGGATTGAGGAAGCAGCCATATGCTTTGGAAACCAGATTAGCAGATGGCTTGTTTGGAGATCTACTGCATAAATTGAAGAAATGAAAAAGTTTCCTTGCCTGGAAAACATGTTCTGCCACTGGCACGTAAGTATCTACCTTCTGCCTAGAGAGGGATGTAGAGTGTTTATCAGGATGGCATCCAAGATACTTAAGACATTTTTATAGATTATAAGTGAAATAGGGAGTGGGAAAGTAGAAAGTGTGGTTGTGAAGTCAAAAGTTAGTTAAGTCTTCCTTCCTTCTAGGAAACATGGCACTACTCTGGAACCCAGCAAGGTTTCCTGAGTAAAGATCATAACAGAGAAACAGAGGCAGAATGAGAAGCACATTCATAGTAATGGTCCTAGTTAACTTCCATAACCTGGTGTATTATGGGATTATTTCTATGGAACAAATGAAGGCTAACAGGTGGTGTTATTTAAATAGAAAAGGAGAATTCCATATATAAAATAGAAATTAATAGGGAAAAATACTATAACAAATATAATTTAGGTGGTAACTCTCATACCTCAATGAAGAGAAAATCCTTTCAGACAACTCAAATATCTTGGTGGCCAAGAATAAGAAGAGTAAAAGTTTATTATATTTTAATAATGCTTTTATTTATATATGCTTTTTGTTTGTTTGTTTGTTTTTTTAAGGCCACACCTGCGGCATATGGAAGTTCCCAGGCTAGGGGTTGAATTGGAGCAGCAGCTGCTGGCCTACACCACAGCCATAGCAACTCGGGATACAAGCTGCATCTGCAACCTACACCACAGCAACACAAAGCCTTAATCCACTGAGGGAGGCCAGTGAACAAACCTGCGTCCTCATGATTACCAGTCAGGTTCATTACTGCTGAGCCATAACAGGAACTCCAATAATGCTTTTAATTTGGTTTGCTTGATATATTCATTAAAGAGCAGGTTTCAAACTGAAATGCTCTGACATGGTCTTGGAGGTTAGTAGCTCATATTCAAAGTAATGACACTGTTTTAGAAATTCTGGACCCAAGTGTCTTAAATATCTATTAATTAATCACTTGAAAGATAGAGGAAATATGTCACTGATAACAGCCTGATGGGCAAAGTTATTTCAGCAACAGAGACTGATAGAGGGTTTGATATGTGCATGAATTGTTACAACAACTCTATTCTGGTCTCTCAGCATCTTCTCTTACCTCTTTTTAACCAAATCTTCCTACAATAGTGAATTTTAAGAAATCAAAGGAAATCTTATGAGAGGTTCCATCTGCCTTATGATCTACATATTCTCCTTTCTTTTTATTTTTTGTGTCATTTGCCCCCATCTGATTCCCCCTCCCAGTCTTGACAAATTAGATTCTGTCTGGAAGGTTTTTCTGTCCAAGCACCTCCTTTTCCTTATTAAATGGGTTTCCTTCTAGTTTTAATCTAAATGTCCCTTCTTTGGGGAGCCTCCTTTGATCTCTCAGACTATGTCTAGGGCTTCTTATTAATGATTTCATAGTACCTATATCGCTTCCCAGTACCATGCAACAGGTAATTATTTTAATTGTTTTCTATTTATTTTTAGGGCTGCACATGCAGCATATGGAAATTCCCAGGCTAGGGCTTGAATCCAAGCTACAGCCGCTGGTCTATGACACAGCCATAGCAATGAGGGATCTGAGCCATGTCTGTGACTTACACTACAGCTCACGGCAAGGCCAGAGCCTTAATACAGAGATTGAACTTGCATCCTCATGGATACTAGTTGGGTTTGTTTCCAGTGAGCCACAGGGGAAATCCACAACTAATTTAATTGTGATAATCTTACATAATGCCTATCTTTCCCACTAGACTGTAGATTCAGTGAAGATGAGGAATATGTCTGTTTTGTTTGCTTCTCTATTGCCAAGGACAAACATTGTATATTGTGTTTATTAAGAAGTTTACAGGCCAAAAGGAATTTGTTTCTTAAAGGCTAGGAGAGTGAGGAAGGGGTACTAAGGGAGGATGGGGGCTTCTGTATGAGCAAAGGCATAGAGGTGGGCATCACGTGGTGAGCTTTTAGGTTCGCAACACTCAGTGATCCTTTATGAAGGGCCATAGCAATAGTCATGCTAAGAGAGAAGGACAAGCATGCTGATCACATGAGGCCCTTTCTACTCTATGATTTTCTGTATCCGGCACATCTTTTTACAACTCTCAGTGGAAAAAGCCTAGTCTCTGATTGCATATTGAACAATTACTTAGGCACACAATGGGACGTGAAGGCAATGTTCTTCATTTGGAAAAAATGCTCGGATTCAATATGAAAACTTCCAGTAAGCGTAGACCAATGTCATGTGCTTGATAGATATTCAATAACTGAGCTATTGTTGCTGAGAAAGGATCGTGCCAACTCTTAAGAATCTCTCCACCACTATTATCTTTTCAAGCACACCCTCCTCCATGAGAGTGTTTAAGTCTGAAGGCTATTACCTTCAATCACAAAATCTGCTGCACAGAGCAACACCTGCCATGAGTTATACAGGTACTTATTACACTAATGTTGAGTCACTCGATAGGGAACCACAAAATCTAAGGTTAAGTCATGAAAAATGTAGGTTCTATCTTGTGACAGATATGTTTTGGTTTAGGGATATAGAGCATTTCTTCACAGTGAAGTTATGTTAACAAAAAGCCATTTTGCAGAAATGAATTATGCTTCTTTGTACATTTGTAATGGAGTTTAGCTCTTACTCAAACATGAAACAGGTTAGAGCGATTCCTTTTAATCAGATTTTTTTTGAAGACTTGATCTTTCTGGTCATTGACATTGTTCATATGGGTGAGCCACAACTATTTTAATTATTTTCCATTCACCACACGGCATTGACTCTGGCAACAGGAGGGATAGTCGATGATTCTGTTGCTGCAAAACCTGGCTAACAAATCACTGTGATATTTACTTTTCTTTTTCCAAATCTGCAGGGAAATAAATTTATGGATCACTTAACCTTTTGCCCAAGGAACAAATCCAAGTCAGTTCTGAATTAATATGCTCTGAGGATGCAAAGCAAGTTCTGGTTTTCAAAGCGAAGCTGAGGGTTAAGGCAACAATCCAGGTAATAGAGGCAGAACTGGTTGTCCTCACCTGAATTAAATGATTGTTCCAGCCCTAAGTATATTTGCATAGACATTTAAGAGACTGTTTTGTTTGTCTTGCTTTGTTTTATTCAGCTTGTATGAAGTAACAAATCACGTACTACTTTGAATTGGAGTTCTCCAAGGCCAGAAAAATGATGGTCACCTATGTCCCATTGAGATGGCACAGACGCTGATGCCCCTCCCTCACCTGAAGACCTCTGATCTGGCTTCACCCATAAAATCTGGCTGCACTCAACACCAGAAGGTGTGCAGAATGCATCAAAAAAATTTCTAGGTGGTTCTGATTTCTATATTACATTTCAAAGCTTGCCAAATATACTGGAGATGTGATGTCCCAGCTTCCTCTTCAAATAATAAAATCTTGGGCATTCCTAAAATATTTTACTCAAAATGAAAGACGTTGGCAGAAAAGCCACCATCTTTGGGAATTATGCCTTCCCATATCTCACACTCTGTGCGTGAGAAACTTGCCTACATGAAAAGACATCACTGCTCTTTCATACTTGGAATAATTTTTCCAAAAGAAAAGCACCTCTTGATTTTGCTAAGTTACCAAAGATCTGGTTTGATGCAGGAATGGTTGGAAATTTAGCTTTGGCATGCATTTTCTTAACAGTAAGTGGGAATTTAAAACTATTTAGAAATGGCACATGCTTTCTGCATTCCCTTGAACTATCCTTTGAACACACTGAGGGTTCTTTGAAACATGTGATAATCAATACTCTGAAAGGCACAGCTTCTTAGAATTGTTGTCACTAAGCATACTAATTTTCTTGAAAAAAAAATGTCATTCTGCTTCTCTTGTAAAGAGGTAAAAGGTTTTACAGACACAGCAGTATCAAGAATTCCCTTAGGATCTGGAGGGAGATAGGCGTGGTTATCCATCCCAGGGGATTCAGTAGCAAATTGGAACCCTTTTCCCCTTATTTACTGAAATTGCCTTAATAAATTCTCCTCTGGAGAGTAAGAACCAATTACACTAATGTAGAAGTGGAAGCAGTAGTTGACTTCACATCATGGAAAACATCCACTGAAAATGGTGATGGAAAGGGCGGGGACCATGTTCAAAGCGCTGCTGTTGCCTGATACAGGCCGTGGTGTTTATCATTTCCATCCTGTGATTTCAAGTCTCAACTTCCATGAAAACAATGTTTTGTGGCTCCCAAGAGCCTCTGAGCCATCTCATGTTGAGGGTAGGCTCTGTTTTAACTTCGTTATACACTGATTTATCCCCAACTTAGAAATACATTCAGTAATATATATGCCAGTAAATTATCTCTGGAAACTAACAGGGTCTCTGTTTAATTAAAAAATAAAAAATAACTGTGGTGCCATTCTGCTGCTCATTTTCTGTATATTAAAACTCTCACTCATTATTAACAGTTCTTGAACAATAAAGCAGAAACAATCACACAGGACTACACAAAATGCAATTTCAGTAGGGTTCAATAGAAGAACTTCTGAAAACTGTTTTAGGTATTTTCTTGAAGATTGCTAGTAACTAGAAATACTTTTCAAGCACTAACATTTGCAAAGCCTGAAAATTCATATGATGCTTATTGGGTAAAAAGATCTTTCGTTTTTACCCCATGAATGCTAACAGTGGAATCTGTGCTATTTTAAAGTTTACCACTGCTGGTCTGGGACTTACTTTAGGATCTGCTTTGTTTAAGGCAAAATGTTTCATAAATTTTGTTGGATAATGACACACACCTAGCCGTGTTCACTGTGGTTTCAGCATCTTGCTCTATCCTTGCCTTTCTCTTTGCTGACAAAGTGTTGACTAAGTTCTCCATCCTGTCATTTATTTGTCCTTCATTTAATAATGATATGTTGTGGGTTAGACACACTGTTATTGCAACTGGAGATGCCCAAGATGCATGAGATTCCTAAGACGCAGTCTCTTACCCTTATGAAATTCAGAGTCTGGCCCGTTTATACCCTGATTCCTAGGTACCTGTTCTTTCCTGAGCTGTATATATAAGGCTGGGACAATTTGAGGGCTCTTTCAGAAAAGCCTCCAGAAACAGAAGGGTACTTAAGGGTAATTCTTTTCTATCTTTCATGTTAACCCTCTGGAAATGCTTAGACTGTGATAGAGGATGGATATGACCATCTGGCAACCAAATTACCATAACAAATCCTTATAAGCAATACTATTACACTCAGCTTTTCCTTATAGTTAATTGGGATGGAGCAGACTAAGGGGGCCCTTAAGTCACTAGATCCATTCTAATTGTCTTCTGGAATTAATCTAGAGAGGCCTTTCCTCATCTCTATTTTTAGTTCAAACAAAAAAATCTAACAAAGTTTGGTGCTCCCCAGACCTCCTAGCCTCTCTATAGAACACTAGGACCAGTTCTGAGATGAATCATCGGTCACAAGTATAGTGTTAGGATTCGGGCACATCTCACACTGCAATTCTATCCAGATATCCAACTCTGCAATTCCATCCAGCAACTATGAGCACAGAAGGGGGAAAATGGGCTCAGGAATCACACTGCCTTTAGGTTAATAACAGCTTGACATTTACAAGCTTTGCAACTGCAACTTAGTTCTTACACTTCCCCTTCCATAAAATTGGAGAAAATAATGCATTGAAGGCTGGAGACTAAATGAAATATAAAGTGTATATAGCTCAGTGCATACCTTATGACTATCCAACTGATTTCCTCTTTGTATCCTTTTTCTTCCCTCACTGCATTAATTTGCCTGGCTACAGAGCTGGTTGGGTAAGAAATTCCTCACAACTGATCATCATATCGGATGCTTGTATAACACGTAGGAAAATGCAGATTTTGATGCAGTAACTTATACAAAGGAATGTATCCATTTTCAAAGGGTATGCACCATGTTTGGGGACGAGTCACAAGAGGCTATCTTGTATCAATCTAATTCAGAGTTCAGCAACCTGCAGCAGGTATGCCAGACGGTGCTGTGATGAGCCAAGGTGCTGGGCATGTTGCCATTCCCCAGGTGGAACCAAGTCTGGACTAACTGCCAGTCCGAGCCTGGCAGAACGAGCCACGAGTTTTACTAACTGCTGATCCTTCTATTACACAACTGTCCTGACAGAGCAAGGAGAAACATGGCCAAGTAAAAGCTGGACCTCTGTCCAAGACCTGGGACTGAGGGCACTGAATTCCTGGAACTTTTTTTAACTACTTTCATCCCTACTTTCTCCCAGTCACAGGATTTTGTGATATATTTTGCGGAGCATTGCATGTATTCAATCTGCATATGCTTGCCTCTTGCCCTTTCTTAATAGAATTCTGATTTTGTTCAGCCATCTGCCCTGTCACAGGTAGCCCTTGAAGGAAGTTCCCAGGATGGGGCCTGATTTGTCCAAGTCTATCAAGGTAGATATTTACGAGAAGCTAGGCTTCTTATGCTAAAAATCAACAAGGAAGAATTTAACTCCAATTGCAGTTTCCCCAAATTTATAAGGGAACTGGTCTTAGGATGAAGTAAATAAAACAAAAATACCTACAGGGTAGAGATACAGAGCTGAATTAGATTGCATCATTGATGATATTACCGAGACAATGCAGAAAGCCACTAGCCGTCTAACAGACCTCCTCATTTGCAAACCAGTGTTCTTGCTTACTATTTAAACCAGTTTGGTTTGAAGTTCTTGCTCTCTGAAGCCCAAAATTATCCTCAACTGGTTTACCTGTTATACTAGCTTCTTATTGCTGCTCTCACCATTACCACAACTTAATGGCTTAAAACATGCCAATTTATTATTTTACAGTTCTAGAGATTAGAAATCTGAAATGAATCAGCAGAACAGACTCCAAGGAAAAATTCATTTTTTGCCTTTCCTGGCTGCTGGAGGCCACCTGCATTCCATGGCTTTGGCTCTTCCTTATTCCCACCTCTAGTTATGTCACTGTGTCTGTTTTTACGTCTCATTCTCCTGCCCCCTCCTACTAGGACCTTTGGGACTATAATGGCCCACTGGGTAAATCCATGATAACTCCCCATCTCAGCAACTCCAATTTAATCATATCTGCAAAGTCCCTTTCACCCTATAAGGTAACATATCCTCAGTTTTGGGGGTTAGAACATGCTATTTTGGGGGGGGCATCATTCTCCTTGCTGCATGTGTTTAACATGGTCACGTGGTTCCATCCCTAAGAAGGCTCTGTGTGGTGTGCAAGCAGTAAGAACTACAAGTATCAAGTTGTGCATTTTTAAAAATGTGTAATTCATTCAGGTCATTTAATCAACATGCATGGAGTCCCACATGCTAGCCACTGTGCAAAGTGTCTCACAAAGGTGAATACATCTTTGCTCTCTTTGAAACAGGAAGACAGACAAGGGAGTCAGAAGATCTTTGCAGATAATGTTCAGTGCTGCAGGGAAAGGCTATGTGAGCAGAGAAGAACCTTCACTCTAACTGCTGGGTTAGGCTGTTTGGTCATAAGGTTTTTAGTTGCAGATACAGAAGATAATTTCACTATAACACAAGATCATCAAGAAAAATATTGTTTTAAACTAATCAATTTCCAATTTGGTTTTTATGACTTTGAACTCCCCCCACCCCCAGATTTCCACGTGTCTGGTTTCCTTAGGTCAAGTGGGCGTAATTAGAGAAAACAACTCAGAGGTCTGAGAAATGTGGTTTGGATAAGCTTGGACAATACATTTAAAGACTAATTCATCTCATAATCTATTTTTTCAACAGTGTTTGATAACTTACTAAGTAACCAGGAAGTATGCTCTATGCCAGAGGTGATTCAAAGTTAAGATATTATGGTCTCTCGTATTCTCGTTAGAGCTAGGACAGGTATGCAAATAGCTAAAATACACTTAATACACCGTGTAATATTTAATGCTGCCACAAATTGCTGCATTATTGGCTTCTATTTTTTCAGTATTTCCTCTCATTGTTTTCAATGTTATTTTTTATTCCTTCCTCTTTGTTATTTAAAAATTTTAAAACAGTGAAGATGACAGGAAAACAAAAATCACCTATTGTGCAATGGCTTTAAAAATAGCATGTCTTATAGAATCTAAAGCACACAGATGGTTAGATATGCTGTTATTGTATGTGCCACTAAGAAAGGGAAAATACACGTCCAATTAAGCTGATACAGTATCAATTATGAAATGATTCCTGACTGTGGGGATGTTAACTTGTGAAATTAGGAAAATCTCCCCTCTCCATATCTCTCATTTCAGAGGTAACCACTGTGCTTAGTTAATACCAACTTCATACATGTGAGAAAAAAACCACAGGGGACACGATGTTGTATGACTCCATGGTAAGACATCTATATGCCTAATATTTATAGATATATTGATAGACAGCAAAGCATATCAGGGTTACTATTGCCTTTCTTCATTATTTCCATAACTTGACCATATGCATTCACAATATTTCAGGAATGGTGTTGTAGAATAGCATTTTCATTTGTGTGTATCTGTGTGTGTATGTGTGTATTGGTGGTGGAAGTGTGTTCAAGTGTCAGCACTCATTCAGGTCATCATGTGCTAGTGGAGAGTCTACTCAGCATAGAAGGTCATATGTCATGAAAAGTTATATTCTAGTCCACATAATGAAGAGAGAATATGAAGGCCAAGGTAAGAAAAAGGTAAAGAGGAAAAAAAGTCTCTGCCCCCTTTCATAAACTAGTTTTTGGCCACTGTTCCCTAACAAGTTTCTAGAAAACCAAAATAGCTCATTTTTAGAGAGACTTCAACTTTTATGTTTTCTAACAATTTCAAATATTTTCTTGGAAACCCAAACTCTCATGTACACTAGAAAAACATTTAAAGTTTTATTCTAAAATTAGTTAAGGTCTAGAAAAACTAGCAAGTGCTTGATAAAGGTAATGAGCTGAGGCTGCTGTCCTTCCCCTAAATCTTGAACTCTCAAGTGTCTGAAGATGTTAGTTCTATAACCAATTAAAGGAGAAAAGCTCTGTTCTGACATGTGTCCTTGAAGACCCATATTTACTCTAACACACTAACAGCATGCCTATCTCAAGGGCATTTTGATATTAAAAATCTGACAGTATAATGTATCTTTCTACAATATACTAAGAACATTAGTGGCATGCAACCATCACATACATGATTTTGAATCATGCAGACCACATCTCCGTGTACCGGGAAGTACACACACAAAAAATCCTAAGGAAGGAACAGATTTATCGAATGCTTACTAAGAACCACACTTTGAGCTAAATGATTTTGTTTGTGGTGCTTTATTTAATTGAATGTGGTATGCATCTATATCAATCTAACTTTGGTTCAGAAATCAAATGTTCTACTTCACAGAATGATTAGCTGAGTAAATTACTCCAGTGTAGCTCTAGTGTTTGGAATACCTGATTATTCAACGCATTTGCTTTTGGGGCTGCAGGTGTAGGCTGCCTCTCTAGAGTTTCTGATGTTCTTATCTCCCTTCTCTTTAGGTTAGGTTGGGGGGGAGGAATGGACTGGGGGTTTGGGATTGGCATTTGCACACTACTGTATATGGAATGGATGGTCAATGGGGATGTGCTGTATAGAAGGGGAACTCTACCCAATATTCTGTAATAAACTATATGTGAGAAGAATTGGAAAAAAATGGATGTGTATACAGATAACAATCACTTTTTTCTTTTCTTTTCTTTTTTTTTTTTTTTTGCTTTTTAGGGCCACACCCAAGGCATATGGAGGTTCCCAGGCTAGGGGTCCAATTAGAGCTATAGCTGCTGGCCCACGCCACAGCCATACCAACATCAGATCCGAGCTGCATCTGCAACCTATACCACAGCCCACTGAGCGAGGCCAGGGATCAAACCTGCATGGTTCCTAATCATGATTCCTAGTTAGATTCGTTTCAGCTGCACCATGATAGGAACTCCATCAGCTTTTTTTTTTTTTTTTAACAGCAGAAATGATCACATTGTAAATCGACTATATTCAATAAACCTTTAAAAAAGAGTTTATGATACCAAATATTTTAGAGACAGTTTGTCAGGCAACAGCAGCTGGAGGAATAAGCTGGTAAGTGATTTAAATGTGGGTATTATTTTTATTGCTGCTAAATATTCAGGGAGGTTAGTGTTCCCATGCTGGTAGCCCCTTAAAATTCCCATCTTGTTTAATGTATAATCAGATATATTTCATTGTAAGGATTCATTTTTAACATCTATCAAATAGATTTGGACAAATTTGCTTACTTGGGAATTTGATCTGAAGAAAATCATTCTGGATAATTTTAGTCATTTCCAGATTCCCTTCCTGGCATATCACTGCCAAGCAGACGTTTTTAGATGTTCATTTAAAATAATTAACATAAAAGCAGTGTTTATCAGTTGCCTATGAGATAAAATCCAAATTCTTTAGTGTACAGTTCCAGGTAGGTTCTTTGCAAGCTGGCCTTGATCTATTTCTAGCCACTGCTCCTCACTGACTTTGCATGCTTCTATTTTAGCACTTCAGCCAGCTACAACACAATTTTGCCTGTTTTTGGCTTTCATTTGACTGACAAACTCAAGAATGAAAACCATGTCTGTTTTCCTTGCCTCCATATTCCTGAAACATGGTCAGTTTTATGCACATAGTAGGTGTTCAAAGGATTACTGTTAAATGAAGGAACAATATCACATTATTTCAGTTATAATTCTGATGGAATCATTGCTAGGAGAACTTCTATTCCATTCATCATTGGCAGGAGATAAAGAAGATGTACAGTAAAAATCTGCCTCTTCACGAAAGAAGAATCTACCCTTTAAGTTTACACTTCCATCAGCAAAGTCATCTCTCTGTCTGAGTCTGCCTCTCTCTCTCCCCCTCTCAGAATGACCTACTGGAACTTTTTTTTTTGCTATTTCTTGGGCCGCTCCCGCGGCATGTGGAGATTCCCAGGCTAGGGGTCCAATCGGAGCTGTAGCCACCGGCCTACACCAGAGCCACAGCAACGCGGGATCCAAGCCGCATCTGCAACCTACACCACAGCTCACGGCAACGCCAGATCGTTAACCCACTGAGCAAGGGCAGGGACCGAACCCTCAACCTCATGGTTCCTAGTCGGATTCGTTAACCACTAGAACTTTTGAATTAGAAAGGAAGGGACATTGCTCTAGTGAAGTTGGGGCTTTACTCTGAAATTTCTCTCCTTTCTTCTATACAATGATAGTAAGCCGAACATTGCAAGTCGCAGACTGCATGATAAATTAAGATATTTGTATTTTGTAAATTAATAAATTATCTTTTATCCATACAAATATACTAGGTTTGATATTGTTCTGAGAGGATGAGCTGCATTATAAGGTTTACCCACATAACTTTGGCTCATAATCACTTTCATTGCTTTATAGCCACATCTCATGTAATCAGTAGTATCATGAAATGAAATGTAATTCTCTATTTTTGCTTTGGCTTATAGCACCTCCATATCCTTTTCATAAGATATGTTAGTGGTGTGAAAGTGGCATTTTATTAAAGATACTGTAAAACTGTCTAAACAAATTCTGGATATTATTAGTTTATTCTGAATGATTTTTTTTCTGAAGCAATTATTTCTTTTTTATTAAGAAAGTACAAGCCTGGAAGCATATTAACCTCACCAGGAGATCATAAATAAGAAAAACACATAATTTTACTACATTCTTTGATATGTTCCAATTTTCTCATAAACTTGAAATTACCTAAAATATTCATCATGGTTTTCCTTTTACCTGAGTATTGCTTTGTCATCCAGAGCATCAGTAAATGTAGGGAGTACCAATTCCTGGTACATATATTCAGACATTTCAACTCAAAAATTTTATTTCTAATCTTAAAAACTGCAAGATGGATCACCAATATAATGGCATTTATTGGGGGTAGGGAGGAGATAACAAAGGAAAAGCTGAGATTTTCTACTACAGTTTGGCAAAAAGTTCCCATTTTCTTACTCCTATTGCCTAGGAAATATGTCATGATAAAACACTATACATGGGAGAGTGGCATGTTCCTCTGGCCTAAATTGTAACCTCTTTGGGACAAAGTCTCTGAAATCCATCTCGTTCTCTCTGGGTGAGTGGATAAACAATACAAAGAAAGGACTTATGGACAAGGCTTGACACCCACCTTTGCGTCCTCAAAAAAATATTTACCAGGTATATGTTTCAGATGATATTAAACAGGAAAGTTACTTGTTTTTCACCTTTTTTTTTCTTTTGAACTTTTGTGGTATCCTTGACTGCATGCAATTTGATTTTTTTAATTTGTTTTAAGAGGAAGTCTAATTTTGTATAGTTCTGAAGCTTAAACATAGAGACTGGTTAGTTAGACTGTTATGGTGCTTTAAGAAAAGTTGAGATTGCTATTTGCGCCCTTTAGCCATGGAAAGGAATTAGAATGCTATAGGCCATTTATATAATTCCTATCATAGAGATGAAGCATAAAATGGCATGGAATTTAGGTCTCTAATGAATTTTATATATAATAAAAATGAATAATCACAAATATACAGTGCTTTATGAATCTTCTACATGGTATATAAATTTTATTCAATAGGAAATATCTAATAGGAGCAACCTATGAGACTTAGAAATATCTTAAGGTTAAGAGAAGGGAAAGTCTAGTAATAAACTCTATACAAGATATGCACACACGTATCAGAATCTTCTACTCTTTGCAGGAAATAAATTCACATAAGCCAACAATATGAATTATAATATTTTCAGGCTTGGCTGCCTTTATAGACAACCTCTAGCAGAGAGCCTAGCACAGAAGATCAAGTGCTAATGTACATGTTAGGCTGTTGTGACCTAGGAACAATGGATTCCCCCCACAGAGAACTTGCATTAGGATGACTTCACTGAAGAACAGCTTTAGAGTTCCTACCTTCTGAAGCCTTTAGTCAGATATAGTGAGTTACCCCAGTAACAGTCTACGTTAGACTGTGAACCTGACAGTGGCTCCATTAGAGTGACAACCACTTCACAGCTCCAAAAAGATCCAGGACAACCATTAGGGAAGGGAGCTGACATCCTGGAAATTGAACACTCAGATACAGATAGGTGTGAAGGTGTCAGGGAGTTTGGATCTAGTATAGAAACTTGATTGAAACATGACTTCATTTGTTCATCTTCACAACTCGTCTTATTACACTGTGTTCTAACACACGGTCTTGAAAAAATGCTGCAGGTTAGATTTTCCAGGAAAAGTGAATCCATCAGTAAAGATGAATGCCCATTAGGGTGAGCAAATATGTGGAATAGCAAGGAAAGAGAAGTATGTTGGAGACTGGATGTGGTTCAGAAAAGGCTGGGAATGATCAAAGAGAAATATTTTAAACATTTTGTTGTGACTTTTTCTAAAGATTGCTCTACTTAATGAGAAATGGGAAGAACCAATCATTTCTTTACATAATGCCAGTCGATTTGGAGAAATTTTACAGTGGAATTGAAGAAGAGCAATTAGTAAATATGTATACACAAGACTACTCAAAAATAAGAGGAAAGGACCTCAACGGGAAGCACTGTAGAAATCATAAGATATTATAAAGGGATAGGTTCTGGGCAATAGTATTAAGGGCTGCAAATTTAAAGACCAAGTGTTACAGTTTTCAATCACTAGGCCATTTCTGACATTTGGAAAAATAATTTTAATACACAGGTGAGGGTGAAGATATATATTCTTTATTTAAATGTTTTGAAATAGATGAAGTAGATTAGGAAGAATGGGAAAAAATGATCCAGAAATGAGAGATTCATGACACCAGGGAAAAATAATTGATAGAGTAGTTTTATCTCAGAGGAGGCAAAAGTGGTAAGATCAATATGACAGATGGAAAGACTGGCCTTGAAAAAGAGTTACTTCTTCCTTGAGATAGCACAGGTGACTATTTAGGCAAGTTGGGAAGAAAAATTGAGGGAGTTCACAACCCCATGATTTATATTCTTCTGATTAAAAAGAAAAAATAATTTGTTACCTTTGTTGAGAATCATGAGCTAGATGTAGAGCCTATATCTTGGGAAAAAAAAATGAAATAAGTTATTGTAGAAAGTGAGAGTTAACCAAGGATCGATATTGAGATAAAGTTAAGAAGTGATACTCTCTTGCAATAGAAAGTAAGGCAGAACCATCATATATTGTCTTCTCTAAACTAAGGTATTTACATAATGCAGATTTCATAAAAAACCCTACAGTGGGATTAAAAAGAGTTATCTTCATCTTACAGATGAAGTTATGAAGTTCTCAACATCACAGACCTGGTGGTAGAGCAAGGTTCTGGTCCAAGTTAGATTTCTAAATCTGTTCCTTTTCTTTTTCTTCTCATATAACCTTTAAATTCAGACAGTCCTTAGGCTAAAATGAAGTTTGGGGTTGACCAGAAGTGTGGCAGAATATAAAGAACACATCAGGATTCAGGATCCAGGCAACAGTAGGTGAAATAATTGATCATGGGGTTCCATTATAGAAGATAAGAAGTTAATTCCAAAGTGGGAAACCACTTGAGTATTAAATACTTCTGGTGAATATTTTCAGTGAAGAACAGATTAAGATGGAGTAGGGGTGTTGGAGAAGTGGAAGACTAAGATACTGCAGGCAGAGATGAGAATTTCACAATTTATTTTCCAAGAAGTACAAGGATTTTATCTAGTAAGAAAAGTCCATGGTATGGTCATATGAACTGTTTTCTAAAGTGGTTTTTGAATTTTCCCATAGGAATATAAGGAATCAAAGACTGAAGTTAATTAATTAGATGGACTATTTTGAGATTTCTCAGAATGATACTAATAGTGGAGAGAGGATAACTGGAAACCAGGTATTCAGTCTTCCAAAAATCGGGGAAGATGGCTTAGATTATTGCCGATTAAAGTAGGATTAAGCTAATACAAATAGAACTTTGCTTTAAATTATAGTAGACTTCTCTGGGGTAGTATGAGATAAGTGGCCTAGGATAAGATAAGGTAGAGCAAAAAGATTGTAAATTTATCCTCATTAACTTCATGCAGAGAAAAAGGTGAATGGCTTCCACACGTGGAAACTACTTGTGGGACATGATTATGAGAAAATACTAAGTTTCAATTGAGTAAAGTAATTGATCACATACTCTCAAGAGAAGAAAATATTCATATTTTTTTGACCACAAACTAAAATATCAGAGGAGATATTATACTAGAAAAGTTTGATGGGATAAGGAAGAAGAGAAGGGAAAGGATTGTTTAGGAGGCAGGATGGATTGTGTTGAGTAGAGAACAAGACATGTTTAAACAGATGTGATAGTTTTAGAAAGAAAACATTTTATAGAGAAGTCAAGAAAAAGTTACTTCAAAAATATGTCTATGCTATGGGATTGATAAAGAGCATTTTCATGATATGCTTATGTAACTAAAGTGAAGGATTAGTATGTTATATAGAAATTCTGACCTATGATAGGAATAATATTGAGATCCCTGCCTTTAGAAAGATAACATTTTTCACTCCACCAAATCCTCACAGACACTTTCAAAGTTTTTCACCATATGCTTCCATCATTCTGGCCTTCAAGATATAAGTCAGAGAATGTGGAAAAAAGGTTCCCATATTTTGAAAATGAAACTTACTGTGGGAAGAGATGGAAATGGATATAATCAAAATATATAGAAGAACTATACAGTAACAAAATTTCCTGAAAAAAAATTGAAAGTGGTACAGCCAGATTATCATCAGAAGACAGTATGTAACATGGGAACAAGTAGCAAGAGAATAAAGGGCATGAGAGACTTGGGCATGTATTCATATGAGACAGCAGTACTATTTTGTCTACACAAAAATTTTAAAAAAAGAAAAGCATATTGGGAGTAAGGGCATTATTTTACTTACATGCCTAAAGGTTTAGTTCACATTCCCTAAAGAAGATTCTTTGAGTTCAAAGAGATTTCATCTCATTTCCCTATAGAACTGCTACTTATAATCAGACAGCATAGAAGTTTTTTCTGCCTTTGGCTGTTTACTAAAAGAGAATCACATCCACTAAAAAGTCAATTTATTAGGCTAATTACAGTCAGTTAAGTTTGATGTAGAGTTTCTTTAATTCCATGGAACTATTATATCAGCTGTGCTAGTATAGTTTCCAGTTCACATTAAGGATTAACAGAAGCATGCTTACAAAGAACAAGATAAACAAGTGCAGCTAACCCTTGTTTGTCTTGTGATAATAAAAACAAAGTATACTGGCCACATGAAGTGTTTCAGCAAATTCTAAACTTTCTACTCTTGAATTAAATTGTTTTGTTTTCAAAAGTTATTCTTCCTTAATGATTATTCTTTTCTATACAACAGCATTAAGGCATCACAGGCAAAATTTCCTCATCTGGCATTTTAAGTCAAAAAGAATTTTATCTCTACCAACTTTCCAATCATGTCTCCCAGTGATTCCCCACAGAAACCCTCCTCTTTAGGCACATGGAAGAGAAACACTTGGGGAGAGGCTATTAGCAATAAAAGGCAGCATTCAGTGAAAGACAGACATCATATGATATCACTTATATGTGAAATCTTAAAGGATACAAAATAACCTATTTGTAGAACAGAAACAGACTTACAGACTTTGAAAACAAATTTATGGATACTTAAAGAGACAGGGGTGCTTATTGGGGGAAGGGATGGACTGGGTGTGGAATTGGCATATATACACACTGAAATATATGGAATGATTGGCTAACAGGGACTTCTGTATAGTACAGAGAACTCCACCCAATATTCTGTGATAATCTATATGAGAAGAGAATCTGAAAGAGAATGGATGTATGTATATGTATAACTGATTCACTTTGTTGTATGGCAGAAATTATCACAACCTTGTAAATCAACTATATTTCAATGAAACTTTAAAAAGGGGGGAAAGAAAGGCAGCTTTCCCCCTTTTTTTTTTCACCTCTGTTTATTCAGGCCTGAGAATGTAAGGCTTGAAATCTGAAGAGAGTCTTTAAAATAGACTTTGGAATATGACATGATAGGAAGGACTTTTGGGAGAGAGTAGCATTCACGCTAGCAAATGTGCTTTTCTCAACTACATTGAGCCACTTAGGTGCTCCATATAACCTAAGTTACAGCAGATGACATTTAATGCCACTACTTACCTTTTTTTGTATTCACTTTCTCCCCTAACATTCTAATTACTTCCTTCCAACAATTGAAACTCACTGAAGCATCAATCAAACCAGGTTTTGGTTGATTTTATGGTAACTCAGACATTCTCGGTATTGAATGAAACAATGCACAAAATTTAGCACATATTTATTAAATTCCAAATTCCCTTGAGTCACCTACTGGAATTTTCATTTATGAACATTTGTATTCACTTGCTCACTTGTGTTTTGTCTATGCCATACACACACAAAAACACACATACTGTATATATATGTTATATTTATACATGCCCCTATATATAGATACCTTTGTATCACATACATCTATATAAAGCAGATCTGCTCTAAGTGTATGTGTGTGCATGTGTGCTAGAGATATGTATATTCACTAGATAGATGTGCACTAGATATTTTATTGCATGTATTGCTGTATATAATAAAAATCTCTGGCATATATCTATATACAGAGATTTCACTTTACACCAAATTGAGTAGTTTTCCTCTGAGGGGCTGTTTCAATATTTCTGTTCTAGGTAACACTTTGAAAAAGTAGATCATACTAAAACTATTACTCAGTGGTAGAAAAAATTTTTGGTAGAAGCTATATATACCTACGATAATCACAAATTCAGTAATGCACAGGAAACACAGTATAAAGGTTTTTAAGTTATCCAACAAATACAGTTGTTTTGATGATCAGCATCTTTCATTTTCCTCAGGTATGCATTTATAGGATTTTTAAAATTTTCAGTTGTAAGCATAAATTTATTGGTGTTTTATAAAGGTTACTTAGAATTTGATAATAGAATGTATCAGACTGTCACTTTTAGAAAAAAACAGACCTTGAAGAGAGTGAAGAACAAGTTTTATGTGACAGAATAATAAAGATGTCATCTCTACCATCTTGTTTTTTAATGACATTTTTCACAGTGGGGAAAATTAATAGATTTCAAAATATAAAATATAGGAAAAGGGCATAAGTTACCCTCATATTTTTAATGGGAACACTGTTAAAAACACAGTTGTGTAGCACTGGGAACTATGTCTAGTCACTTATGATGGAGAATGATCACGTGAAAAAAAAAGAATGTATACATGTATGTGTAACTGGGTCACCATGCTGTACAGTAGAAAATTGACAGAACACCGTAAAACAGCTATAATGGAAAAAAAATCATTATATAAAACAAACAAAACACAGTTTTAAGCAATTTGGGGGAACTATGATTTTTTTCCATTTATTTGGTTCTTAATACTACTGCATATTATATATAATGAATATTCCTGAAGCATGATTTTTCTATTTAAAATTCTTAAGGATGTATTTCCTATTATTTTAATTTTGCCATTCACTTCCTTGGTGGTGGCACTTTATGCTTCAACTGTTCGATTTCATTTGGATGGCAACTGCCAATCAGGTCAAATGACATTCATTTATTGGAGGCTGCTGTTAACCAGAAAATTGGGAAATTTGGTCTTGAATATCTTACCAAGTGACAGTTCCCTAAGTCATTTAATAGGAAAAGGAAGGCAATCCTGATATGAAGAATTTAAATGCCGATATTCAAGTTCAAATTCACATTTGCTCTATAAACTCACTATGTCCAAAATTGAACTCATAATCTTCTACAAAGTTACACTTCCTCTTGTATTTCCCATCTCTTGTTAAAAGCAGGAACATCCCTGTGTCAGGCTTGAAACCTTAGTTATCTTCTCTCTCCTTTACCCTCTAGCAGCTATATTCCTCAGTCCTAAGAATGGTACCTTTACAATGTATCTCTTACAGTTCTTTTTTATTTTCATATCTCATTTCCACATTTCTTCCTTTCTAGATGGTTACAATATCTTTTCCATAGCTTTTTCAGCCTACCTTCCATTCTATAAGACATACTGACATTGTAGTAATCTTCCTAAAGTTATAAATTTGAATAAGTGACTCCTCTGTGCTCACAAACTATACATAGCTCAGATCTGACCACAGGGAAATAATAAATACATTTATCTGTTACCCAAGGCATCCATAATCATCTCTGGTATACCCTCCAATCTCATTTGCTATTAATCCTTGCTCCAAAGTGTCCCCCTATTTTAGCTGAGTTAACCTTCTAGGTATTCTTAAAGAATACTCTGTACTTTCAGTATAATCAGAATGCCATTCTCATTAGACCAGAATATAATCCATTTTTAAGGCCCTGTTCAAATTCTGTCTCCTGTGTGAAGCTTTTAGTAAATTTAGAACCATCCAAACATGCAACCATGCAGATTTATCAAGCATTGTAAAGATGATGAAGCCAAAAATATGTAACACTGATGCCCATGCTTAAGAAGTTAATTGCCTAATGGAGAAATAATGGCAAATGAAGAAAAAATTCAATATGATGTAAATGGTATGTAACTCTTACCTATAATAGTGGTATTAACAAAGTACTTGGGAACACAGAATAATGGCTATCTCTTCATTAAAGAGTCAGAAAACATTTTATACAGTGTATTTTTACAAGTAGAACAAAGGAAGTACTTTTTATATGGAGGAAATAGTACTCAAAAGCAGTAAATAGTTAACCTATTCAACAAATATTTATTGAGAATACTATATATCATTCTTTACTAATTACTGGTGATACTATATTAGGAAGTATGGAAAGGAACATTAATCATTAAAATATGTATTTCAATAGATTGGAAAGATAATAGTTACTGTTTAGTTGTATGAGGGTATGACAATGGAAAAGTCCACTAAAACTTTTGGGTTTCCTGATTAGAAGTGATGATAAACTCACTAATCAAATTACAGAATACTGGAGAAGAAGTATTTTAGGGTCATTTTCCAACCAGTTAAATTTTAATTACAGGCAAAGCATTCACATGGGGAATTGAAATGTAGGTCCATACAACTAACTTTTAAATAATATTTGATAAGGTATTTGTCTTTTTCTGTCTTATTTCACTCAGTATGAGAGTATCACTCATATCTGGTATCTAGTATACAGCACAAATGAACCTTTCCACAGAAAAGAAAATCATGGACTTGGAGAAGAGACTTGTGGTTGCCTGGGGAGAGGGAGTGGGGGTGGGAGGGATTGGGAGCTTAGGGTTAACGGATGCAAACTATTGCTCTTGGAATGGATTAACAATAAGATCCTGCTGTATAGCACTGAGAACTATGTCTAGATACAAGCAGCAGGACAATGGGAAAAAAAATTATGTATACATGTATGTGTAACTGGGTCCCCATGGTGTACAGTGGGAAAAAAAAGTGTGTTGGGGGAAATAATAAAAAATAAACAAAAAAAATAATAAAATATTTGATGAGAAAAATAAAAACAAACAAAAAAACCCAAATGGGACCTAATTAAACTTAAAAAGCTTTTACAAAGGAAACTATAAACAAAACAAAAAGGCAACCCACACAAAAGGAGAAAATCTTTGCAAATGAAGCAACCAACAAAGGATTAATCTTCAAAATATACAAACATTTCATATAGCTTAAAGAAAAAGTTCAATTAAAAAATGGGCAGGAAATCTAAACAGACATTTCTCCAAAGAAGACATACAGATGGCCAAAATGACATGAAAATGTACTCAACATCAATAATTATCAGAGATATTACAATATTACTTATAAAAGAGAAAGAGATACTGCCATTTGCAACCATGTGGATGGACCTGGATTGTAATATGTTTGGTGAAATGAGTGAAATAGAGAAGGCCAAATACTATGTGATATCATTTATATGTGGAATCTAAAATATAATACAAATGAATGTATCTGCAAAACAGAGATAGGCTCACAGATATAGGAAATAAATTGTGCTTACCAAAGCGGTAAGTTAGGGGTATGGAATTAACAGATAAAAACTACTAGATTTAAGATAGATAAGCAACAAGGATACCCACTCTATGCACAGGGAATTACACCCACTGTTCTGTAATAATTTATAATGAAATCTAATCTGCAAAAACATTAAATCTCTTTGCTATACACCTGACACTAAAAATATTGTCAGTCAACTCTATGTCATAAAGATAAAAAGAATCTTAATGGAATGAATGGTTTAGGAAAGCAGGATGAAGATAAAGTGGTAATTGAATTACTGAATTTAGAGGTGGAAATGAGAAAAATTGGGGGAGATCAATGGCTCCTACTGTGTTGTTATGGTTATGGAATTTTCTATTTCTTTTTTCTTTTTTTTCTTTTTTTTTAAGGGTCACACCCACAGCATACAGAAGTTCCCAGGCTAGGGGTCAAATTGGAGCTGCAGATGCTGGCCTATGCCACAGCAACAGTAACACATGATCCAAGCTGGTCTGTGACCTACACCACGGCTCAGGGAAATGCCAGATCCTTTAACCCACTGAGCGGGGCCAGGGATAGACCCGCTTTCTCATGGATATTGGTTGGGTTCCTCACCACTAAGCCACAATGGGAACTCCCAAATTTTCAATTTCTTTTAAATTGTCATCACATTTTACACTAAATCATAGATGGATTTGTATTTTAACTTCATAATAATAAAATTAGAAGTTGCTTAAGATCAGATAACATGTCTAGTTTCCTTGTGTTTCCTCTATACATTTAGGCAGTGTTTGGTACACTGCAATTTTAGAGGAACTTATATAATGTATTTTTTAAATAATCTTATTAAACAATAGTTCACTATATATTTGTTATGGAAATTCTTTTTCTTTTTTTTGTCTTTTTAGGGCCACACCCTCGGCATATGGAGGTTCTCAGGCTAGGGGTTGAATCAGACCTATAGCCACTGGCCTCCGCCACACTATGGCAACACTGGATCCTTAACTCACTGAGAGAGGCCAGGGATCAAACCTGCCTCCTCATGGATACTTCAAGTTCATTACTGCTAAGCAATGATGGGAACTCCTGTTACTGAAATTTTTTATTGACTAGCCACAGTGAAGGGGAAACCATGGGCATAACTTGAGGTTTTAAGGCTGGAGAAGAGTGAGCAATTGTCTGGATTCTTTGCCTTCAGCAGAAAAAATGCGATACCAAATGGAGTACAACAGTACACACAGTACAAAGGAGAGAATGTTATGTTGATATATTTGATTTTCTTTCTATAGTTTCCCTCTATGATAGAGTAAATTTTTATTAATGTAGTTGCCACCTGAGGAAGGGCTCTACTTCCCTACATGCTGAATTCAGGCTCGGCTTTAAGACTTGGCTTGGCTCTTGCACTTGAGGGAGGTATGTATCCACATTCTGATGAATATAGGAATGGCTGTGTGACTTGTTTTTATTAGTCACATGGAAATGCCATGTTTGGACAATTTTATTTTTTCCTCCTCTGCTATTAGACTAACAATATCCAAGATTAGTGGCAACTCCATACTTTGTGTCTAGTGCTAAAGATGACATGGAACAGAACCTCAGCCCCTGAAATGGGCATTTGTAAGACTGAGAGAGAAAACTTTGTTCCAGTGAATCGCTGAAAGTAAATGAAAACCATGGCAAACAACGCAGACTACTACATTCTCCTCCCAGGACTACTTCCTTGGGATGTCATCTGTGATAGCTTGAATCATGAAGTCAAGGAGCCTGTTGCTTGATACACATTCAGTCTAGCTGCAGAGAAGATATAGACACATGAAACAATCTAAGAATATAAATTAATCATCCTGAAATGGAAAATAATTTGAAGTGGGTTTTTGAGAGCTGTGTGTAAAGATTGGGCTTAATAGCAGGTAGGCCAAAGAAATTAAGGGTTCGTGGAAGGAGTTTTGAAGTTGAGTTTTCTAAAAGACAAAGAGCAGGAGTTAAAGAATGAGGATGTTGTCTCAAACATGTAGAATTTCATGTCCAGTAAGCTTTCTAATTTTGAAAGTCTAATCATTTCTACTAAAATTGGTTCTCTACTGAAAACAAAAAACCTAAAATTAGATTGAGAAGTGATTTCATAGTTAGACTAGCAATTCATATTCAATGTGACTACATGATAATAAATTTGGTAACAAAGGCAAAAACAAATTGTCGTTGTGTATATATGTACATATATATGTGGGCGTGTAGCCTAAAAATTCTACTTTACTTGATATATGCATTTCTTAATTATTCTATGTTATCATTCATGTCTTGACCACTTGAATAAATAGTACGTTTCAACAAACCAAGAAAGCACACATGATGAAGGATTTTCATTTACTGATTAATATCGAATTATCACCAGCTTCCGACTAGTACAAAATGAAAAACAAATTTTAAATTGTAACAACTATATTATACTGAAGAGTCTTCATTCAGTCCGAGAAGTTCAGAGCCTTGTACCTACTTTAAGTAACTCCATAGTGATGGACTTTTAGGATAAACAGAACTGCATCTACCTCTGGATAGCCTATAAGTGGCAATAGCAACTTTGCTTAATATAAGGTGACTAGAGTTATAGAACACTGTTTGCTATTGTTAAAATGAGATGTTGACACCACAGAGTTTAATTTTAGTGACCGTTTCTGTCTGTAGCTGTTTAAGATTTAAAGGAACATGCTTCAATGTCTAAAATACTTGTTTCTCTTGTCCAAAAGAATACTCCAATGTACTTTAAATCTACTAAAATATCATACTGATTTTTCTTCAATTTGATCCATCAGTTCTTTGGCTGGGACAGCCATTAAGGGGGAAATTCCTGATGCCCTAACAACTACACATCATCTCATTTCACAATAAACAGTCTTTGTGCCCTGCCACAAGAAATGACACAACTGTGGCAATTTGGGGCCGGAGGGAGGTGACAGGGTAAATTTGCCTACTAAGTTCTGCTCAAGACGTTGACTGGAGAGGAAAAGTTGCTGCTTGTTTCAGAATATAGCACCTGAGACCAATCTACATTTTGACATGCTCATTAGCAAGCCAGTTGTAGACTAAATACTCTCCCTCAGAGGGGCTTTAACCAAGTCAAAGCTCATTAGTGATGAGTCCTTGGTGGCCAGACAAGTCTCCTGCAGATTATGCAGACCAAGCCTTCTTCATTTAAGTCTGGTTTTAATCATTTCTCTCAAAATTTTTCTCAATTAGAGCAAATTGACACTACATTTTCCTTAATACATTTAATTAACTCTTTAATGATATATAGGGCACTGGGATATATTCCGTTGCTCTGATCATTTATTTCTCTTAAAAATTCCCTTGAATTTAACTTAGGCCTTATGATCCTCTGATATTTTCTCTATTAAAAATGTAAATAGAACCCTGGAGTGACTAATTTGAAAGTTAATAGTTCATCTGCAATTGATGTAGAAATACAGGACAGGCACAGCCAGGAGAACTAAAAGTTCTTTGAAAGGCCAAACATTTAGGGTTTTTTTTTTTTCAGTTGTTAAAAATATTTTCTTGTGCTCTAAAGTTGTATTAACTCTTTGGTATCACTGAAATGTCGTTTTGTTGTTGTTCTGTCAAATAAAAAACTGCCTCCCCAAATGCCATGCCTCCCCAAATGCCAAATTTGATTTTAGGACAGCTATTTGTTCCCCAAGGAAAGGATATAAGTCTGGAGTCAGGCAGTGCTGAATTTAAACTCCGATCTGTCACTTACTAGAAACATGAATTTGGAAAATTAGCTTCTGAGATTATTTCTTCATGTTTAAAATAGGGACAGAAATGGCACTTTACAGGATTGCTGTGAAGATTATAAAATTTGATACATGTGAAATGCTTAGAGCAGTGCCCAGCACATAGCAAGCTCTCCATAAATATAAGTTTGTATGGCTGTTACTGTTGTTGTTGATGTCATTATCTATAAAACAAGAGTAATCAAAATAACTCATAGGTAGTACCTAGCAGGTGCTTATAGTAAGCCCATAATAATCGATCCTTTTCTCTACACCTCTGTAAGGTTGTGAAAAGAATCATTTATTTACAAGGAAAAAAAGGCAGCAAATTGATATAAATGAGTTCCTTGTTATATGATCATAGATTCTAAATTAATAAGCAAAAATGTTGTGGTAATATGAAATAACAGTGCATGGCAAAGGAAAACTGAAAATAGCCCACACAGAGCCAACAGATCAGCCTGAAAGAGGTATATCCTTCCCTTTATCTCTTTCCCCTCTCTCATCATCACTGAAGTCTCTGTAGACTCTCCACAATGAAATAAAACCACCAGAGTTCAGAAGACTGCAACAACTAGAGCTCCCAACTCTTGAGTTATAGCTGGTAAGGATCCCCTGCTCACAGGGGTGATAGGAGCAGCAGCAATAACAGTGACTATGTCTGTGATTTTAGAGTAGGTCCTATAAATCTTTTGTCAATGTGATAGACCAAATGTCCAGAGAACATAAAATAAAATATACAATAATACTCCATAAACCTTTTTTTTTGTCTTTTTGCCTTTTCTAGGGCTGCTCCCACGGCATATGGAGTTTCCCAGGCTAGGGGTCCAGTCGGAGCTGTAGCCGCCAGCCTATGCCAGAGCCACAGCAATGCAGGATCCGAGCCACGTCTGCGACCCACACCACAGCTTGTGGCAACGCCGGATCCTTAACCCACTGAGCAAGGGCAGGGATCGAACCTGCAACCTCATGGTTCCTAGTCAGATTCATTAACCACTGAACCATGGGAACTCCATACTCTATAAACTTTAAAAAAAATCTTTTAAAATGCATTGTTTAGTGTGTAAGGAAGAGTGGGTTATCATCTAGGAAAAAAAAGTAAAAAAATGCAAAAATTCTGAAAGATAGAAGATCACTAAAGCTTAAGTTTTCCCTAGAGATCTATCTGCTCATTTCTGGTGATCTGGTACTAAGTAGAGTTTCTTCTTTAAGGGACTAAGTGATGTGGGGTGGCAACCATGGTGATCAAGGTGACCAGTTAGGTCAGAGACTCATTAGAAAGTAGGATGCCCAAATCATATATGACACCAAAATCATCACAAATGACTGTAAACATTGAGCATGGCATAATCCTAGGGAATGTTTCTTGAATGAAACACAATGTGAATGTGGGCCACTGAAGTTGTACATGGCAGCTCTGGGAAACACCAAAACTAAAAGGAATTAGAGAAAACATGCATCTCAGAAGGATACATCAAGTACATGTGCGTGTTCCAGTCATGACTCAGCATAAAGAAGATACAATTTTTCTTTTTTAAAATCTTCTGAAAATTGCTAACCATAAAATCACACACACAAAAATCTGGGCCCAAATCAACATTAACCACATGACCTAAAAGCCCCTAAATTCAACTATTTGAAGTTTTCCTGAGATAGAAACATCTCTGGACACTTACCAGAAGCACAAGTAGATACTCCCCAGCAGAATCTCTTAAATTACAATCTCAAAGAATTCTATGGGACAGAAATCACCATAAAGAAAATCAGGTAACAAGCCACAGGAGGGACAGCTAGCAGAAATAAGCGACTGAAAATCAGACCCATAAAGATTTCAGATAATGATATCATCAATATAGAATATAAAATGAGTATATTAAATATATTTAAGAAAATAAAAGATAGCATCAAAATTTGATAAAGAAGCAAGAGACTATAAAAATAATTAGGCATACTTGAACCAACATAATTTCCACAAATGAAAAAAGTAAATAATTGAAATTAGAAATTTAGTAGATGGCATAAAGATCAGAGTAGACACAGCTGAAGGGAACCTGAATAAACTAGAAGACAGATGAAAAGAAATTAAACAGAATGCAGCACAAAGACACAGATGGAGATATAAAGGGAGGGGATAAGAAAAGGAGAAAAGAGGAGTATAACATATTCCTTGTTAGTATTTCAATGGGAGATAATAGAATGGGGAGATAAAGTATTCCAAAAGAAAATGATAATTTTTCAGAGTTAATGAAAATACTGATTCTAAGAATAATAAATTTAAAGAAATTCATTCTAGGCACATAGTAGTGAAACTGCAGAATACGCAAGACATGGGAGATCATAGGGAAGCCAGGAAAAAGACTGGCTCCTTTTGAGGGATTATTATTAGCTTTAAAATACTATCTCTGTAACAGCAACGGAACCAGGAGAGAGTGACCTGTCTTCAAAATGCTGAAAGAAAACTGTTGATCTATAAATATACATAAATAAAACTTTTAGAACTGTGGGCACAACGAAGGTATTAGAGAAAACATGGAGTATTTTGGATGACTGGAATACCTATAATATTTTCCAGAATGAAACTGACCACAACAGGAATGTATGAAATGGAAGAAGAAAACTTGAGCTAAGGAGGTAGCAATCATTTTGGAATACTAAGTCATTATTACAATTTTAACATTTTGTGTTAAAAATTTAGAATTAAACCCCACTTTATAAAAGTTTAGTTAAGAGAGAACACGGTGGCTTGAGTTATATGGTTTAAAGGCCCTTGGATTGGTCTGGAGAAGAGTTAACAAGACTATATTTATGGTAAATGTTTACATTGAAATTTCTAGAATAAATATGGAGAGAATATAAATAAGGTAACTTTTGAGGTAAGAAAAAAGGGGTATATGGATTGAGGTGAGGGCTTTCAGTATATCCAGAAGAGAAAGAGAAAAATTTAATTTCTGAAAATAATGCTTTTAAATGTATTTTAATTAATTGTTCTGCTCTCTAACATACATTAAATGCCTTTCACAAAAAAAGCCTAATAATTTATGGGAGGTCTGGATTACACACACACACACACACACACACACACACACACACACACACTCTTCCACTTTATGCTGCTCGGAGACATTTGTATGCAATTTTACCTAGGAATGAGCTTTCCCCCTTTTCTCCATAATTTCTAACCCTGTTCCAAAAGAATGGAATCTGCTTATTGGACATGTTAACTCTAGAGGGAAAATGTATGTGTTTTTTGAAGAATATGACCAGGAAGAGACCAATATCAATGGGGGTGACTGATTTCTCCATCCCATATTTTCAGGTGCATGTTTCTCATTAACATAATTCAATCACAGCTAAGAGCCATGCTGTCATGCTTAAAAACACAAATATAATAGAAGTATATTAGGAATTGGTAGGTTTGATAGATATATAATGCTTCCTTTTTAGGGCTGTACCTGTGGCATATGGAAATTCCCAGGCTAGGGGTCTAATTGGGGCTGCAGCTGCCAGCCTACACCACAACCATAGCAATGCCACATCTGAACTGTATCTGCAACTGACACCACAGTTCATGGCAATGCTGGATCCTTAACCCATTTTGCGAGTCCAGGGATCAAACCTGCATCCTCATGGATACTAGTTGGGTTCATAACCCACTGAGCCATAACAAGAACTCTGCTTTGCTATGCTTTATATGGTAATAACTGAAGTCACAGGTTTATCAGCAATCATATAAATGACATATTAATTTTAAAAGCTGAAAGAAGAACTGAGATTTAGGGAAAGTTTAAATATCTCAGAATTCTAAGGGAGGTCTTACATCTTTACCCAGTTGCATCTTCTATTCCTGGGTGATCAACTCTGCCGATTAGCATTTGATCCTTGACTATTTGAGTATTTGTTATCTATGAAATGCAAGGCTTCATTTGTAAAGAGAATATCTGATCTGTGGACCTCTCTCTTGAAGAAAAGAATGGCTTTACTGAGACCTTCATCAAGAATTGCCCACATCTCTTGAAGACAGATTGTGGCAACTGGAACATTATACAATTTAAACCCTAAATTGTAGGTTTGAAAATGTGACTTTTTAAAATCCCTGATTATCCTTTGAGCATGGTAGTTAGATTTCGGAAATTTATTATACTGATCTCTCTATGTACAGTGTTATCACAGGATTTAGAAAATGAAATCAGAGTTGATTTTTTCCCTTAGCAATTTCATATATAATTAGTAGTAAATTTAAGAAATGTTGAATTAATCAGCTTTATTTTTAGCATTTTGGTAAAGATACCACCTTCTTTTTTTTTTTTTTGCCTGCATTTTTTTAATGGTTTAGTGTGAATTTTATGCAATAAAGAAACATTTATGGTTGGATCAAATAAATATTTAGATTAATCTCCATTTATAAAATATAACAAGATGATGTAAAAGAATTCCATAGGACTCCTCAACTAAATAACTAGGAAATCTTGCCATTTGTGACAACACGGATGAACCTTGAGGGTTTCATGCTAAGTGAAATAAACCAGACAAAACAGGAAAAGTACTACATGATATCATTTATATGAGGAATCTAAAATAGTCAAAGTCATAAAAGCACAGAATAGAATGGAAGTTGCCAGATATTGAAGGCGGGAGAAAAAGGGGAGGTATTAGTCAAAATTTTAGACATGCAAGTTGAATAGGTCCTAGAGATCTACTTGCAACATAGTCGCTATAGTTATTAACATTGTATCATAGACTTAAAAATTTGCTAAGAGGCTATATTTTATGTTAAACATTCTTATAATGGTGATGATGATGATGATAAGCAGGAAGAAGAAAAGAAGCAGTTGTAGTAACAGTAATAATAGTACAGAGGGCAGGCAGAAACTTTTGTAGGTGATAGATATGCTATGGCATAGATTCTGGTGATGGTTTATTGGTGTATACTTATCTCCAAGCTCAATCTGTATATATTAAATATTTATAGCTTTTTAATTTTATTTTTTATTTACTCAATGAATTTATTACATTTATAGTTTTACAATGATCATCACAAACCAGTTTTAGAGCATTTCCATCTCACATCCCCAGCACATTCCCCCACCCCCCAACCTCTCTCCTTTGTAAACCATAAGTTTTTCAAAGTCTATGAGTCAGTATCTGTTCTGCAAAGAAGTTCATTGTGTCCTTTTTTCAGATTCCACATGTCAGTGATAGCATTTGATGTTGGTGTCTCATTGTCTGACTGACTTCACTTAGCATGATAGATATTTATAGTTTTTTATATGTCAATCATAAAAAGCAAAAAAGAACTAGGAAATATTCAAGTAGAAAGGGCAGTGAGGCACATATTAAATGAATTAAATGATTTATAAGAAAAAACAAGAATCCCAACCCTTCATTTAGATCTAGAATCGTGGGAGAGTGCTAATATCACCAAAGTGGTAATGGAATAACTATATCACTAAAGGATCTCTGTAAAAGTTACAAGAAAATAATCAAAAGCAAATTCAATGACAAAATAATTAGGTTAAAGCCAAAGAAGTATAAATAATTTGTATAACAAGCAGTAAAAGGGCAAAATTATAAAGGGAGAAGCAAAACAAATGGATTTACCAGTATTTGAAAAGTAAAAGTACATTTTAAAGTGTCAAATAACCTCAAAAAAGAAAAACCTAGGAGGATACTTAAATGCTATAAGAACTATCCAAAGAGGATAGAAGAAAGTGTTAGGAGAGATTGGCAAACACACACAGTTCTATTCACATGGAGAAAAAAAAAATCAGAAAAAAAAAATTCTTGCTTGACAAAGTAAAACTCTGAGGCCTGAGTATCAGGACAAGATTTAAAGAATGGAGAAAGTCAGAATAAAGGTAAAATGTCTTTAGGGAGAATGTTATGGAAGCATTTGTGAATTATCAAGTGTATCACTTAATCAAAGGAACTAAAATGCGATTTCTACTTCAATATGGGACAATAAAATACTTGGCCTCTCTAAATCATTAAAATCAAAACTTTAAAAATGGTGATAACTTTTTTAAGGACTCAATTACAGTATCTGGGATAATTGATTAAAAAAACTATCAACTCATATGCAATTTAAAAAGTAATTGTATTGCTTTTTAGTGACATAAATAAAACATTAATTGTAGAAATTAAACAACTAAAACTGAAAAAAAACATGGATAACAAAATTATCTCATATATAACTATCAATATTTCAGTTTTTTAATATATGCATATAAATAAAATATGTATGCATAAATATATATGGGTATTTGATTGATAGGTAGCTTTAATATATGGGCATCATTTGATAGGAGTGAAAGATGTGATCCTACAATGCTATGGAATACATACATATATGTGTATTTTTACATATAGGTAGATACAAACCTTGCTGTTTCTCCTCTTGTAATTTCAGATTTGCTTTGAGCATTCATTCTTTTCCCCTAGCTCTTAAATAAAAACATTAGAAAAATTCCATAGCTTTTCTATTAAATGTTAGATCACAATAAAGTCTATTCCAGACTGTTCATCACATATCCCCATTCCCATATGGTATCAAAACCTCTATTCTGACCCAATTAATGCTTCTCCCCTCATCCAGCTCAGATCTGCAACAGGCAGATTGAGAGGAGGAGGAGTAGTGTCTGGTTCATTATATTTCTTTTCTTACTCCAGTTATTCTCAGCTAATGTTTGGAGCCACTCCATGTTGAGCTCAGGAGGAGGTTATCTTTCTTTGATGGGTCTCCTTTGGGGATTTCTTAAAGAGAAAATGTAAGGGGTGCTGAGGTGAATGCTGATTGAAGATCCATTGATCTGATATTGCCTTTACTCCTGCTGGCAGTCAACAACTTCCTCTTCAGCCTCTGAGGTTCCAAAAGTTCACTACTAAGGTGGAATTACCTGGTTTCTATGAGTCTTGTAGGGAGACATCATCTAAACCATGAGAAATATGCACCATTTCCTGCCTATGTTTACGGGTGTGGAGCTTACCTCCAATCCAGCCCACTGTATTTAACTACGCAGATTTCTCCAAGGTAAGAGTCTGACAATTCTTATCTTACTCACATGGCAAAAGACATGTCCATGAAGGGAAGTTTTCCTGAAGCCTGCCTATTAGGTGTAAGGAGAAAGGAACATTATAGAACTGAAAAATTCAATATTCGAAATAAAAATTCACTAGATGGACTTAAAAGCCAAATGGAAATGACAAATAAAAACAGAGGAGATGTGAAAACAATAAAAAAATCCAATCTGAATAACAGAGAGACAAAAGATACCAACAAAAATCAAAGCTTCAGGGACTTGTGAGACAATATCTGAGGGTCTATCATATGTATAATTGGAGTAAAAGAAGAGGAGGAAAATGGGAAAGAAAAAGTATTTGAAGAAATAATATTTGAAATTTCGGCAAATTTGTTGGAAGATATAAATTACAGAATCAAGAAACCCAGTAAACCCCAAGCAGTTTTCAACTGGAAAATAAAGTAGTCTTGAGGGTCCAGAATAGTTTCCCTCAAATATCTGATGTCTTATTGAGAATGGCTGAAAAAGTAGATGAAGCTCTTGACAGGAGTGCTTATACATGGCCTCTGTAAGACTATCATTTCAGAGTAGTTGAGCATCATACTTTGAGGCTTAGGGCTCCAAAACCATGTTTTCTAGTGAATGTTGTGGAAGGTGAGTGGCCTTTTATAGCCTTGCCTCAGAAATCACATAATATTTCTTCCTCATTATTCTGTGATTGAAGAAATCACAAGCCTGTGCAGGTCAAGAGGAGGAGACATAGATCCTGCTTTCCAATAGAAGGGCTACAAAATAATTGTAACAATGATTTAAAACCATTACAAAACTCCCAAAAGAAAAATAACAAGAGACTTAAGCCAGAGATTCTTTGTAAAAGATAAGACCAAGACGGAAAATAATAATTTGAAAAATTGCTCAACCACAGTATTAATCAGAGAAATTAAAATTAAAACATAATGAAACATCACTACCCACCCAATGGAATGACTAAAATTTAAGACTGACAAGACCAAGTGTTTGGAAGAATGAGGTAGGAATTCTCCCCCATCTCTAGTGAGATTAAATTAGGCAAACAACTTTTGATAATTGTTTGGCATCAGAGTTGAACATATAAATACTATGACAAAATATTTTACACCTTAATCATTTACACTTTAATCATAATGAAACAGAAATACTGAAAATCTGTATATGAATGTTCCTGGCAGCATTATTTGCAAGAGGCTAAGAGGAAAACAACTCAAATGTTAGTCAACAAAACAACAGATACATTATTAGTGGACTATTCATACAATATAATCCTGCATAGCAATGCACTTGAATGAAATATGGCTAATGTTAAAATAAAGGATGAACCTCTCAGATGAGAATTTGAACATAAGAATCTAAAATACAGAGTGTTTACTGTTCAATAATAGGCCAAACTAATGTATGGTGTTTTAGGAGGGCCAGAGGTCCAGGACGCCAGAAGAGTGTGAAGTCTCTATTGGGTTATCTTAAAGAGCTCAAGCAAGTTTCTTCACCATGAGAAGAGCCTATCCACTGAAAAGACCATTGGAAACAAGTAGGGAGGCCCAAGGGCAGCAGATCTTGTAAAGGAACTTGGTGTATGGGGGTCTGTGGATCCTGAGAGAAATGTGAAGCTGCCAGTTCTCCCTAAACCTTAAAAGCCAAGGGGTCAGGATAGTAGTTACCACTGGTGATAAGGCAGCAGAAAATATTTAGGAGAAGGCTTTGTGGGTTGCTTCTGAGATGCTGGTAATGTTCTATTCTTGGAGCTGAGTAGTGCTTTCAGGATATGTTCACCTTATAGTAATTCATAGTATTTCACACTTAGCATTTGTGTGTGTATGTGTGTGTGTGTCTTTTGTCTTTCTAGGGCTGCACCAGTGGCATATGGAGGTTCCTAGGTTAGAGGTCTTATTGGAGCTATAGCTGCTGGCCTCTGCCAGAGCAATGCCAGATACGAGCCGCGGTCTGCTGCAGCTCATGGCAACACTGGATCATTAACCTACTGAGCAAGGCGCAGATCAAACTCACAACCTCATCGTTCCTAGTCAGATTCGTTTCTGCTGCACCATGATGGGAACTCCACATTTGTGTGTTTTTGATGCAAGATGTATTGATATTTTTTAATATAGAGGATCGATAGGAAGTTGGAATGGAAGAAGCAAGGCATAAGACTGTTGAGGACAAAATGTCTAGGAAAGAGATAAAGAGTCTGACTTAAGGCAAAGACAGTGAGAAAGGAGGCAGAGGAAGAGATGAAAGTCTGATGGAAGCAGCTTTAATAGTCACTAAGAGAGTGATTAAGAACTGTCACATCCAAGAAATTAGAAATATTTATGGGGTCTGTATCTGTGATCAAGACAGGGACCAAAGCAGACAACATCTCACTGTGCAGGCAAATGGTAAGTCAGCTTCAACAGAAAACTATTGAAATTCAACTGTGAAAGAATGGGGTTTCCAGAACTCCAGTCCTCGAAGTATTAGCAAGACTAGTTTCTGGAAGCAGAACTGGGATACCAAGTTCAAGAGTTAAAAAAGATGGCTTTACTCTCCCATTAGGCTTTAAGTTTACTAAAAGAAGAATCATTGCTCTTCATGATAGACTAACAAAGTGGCAAGTGCCTAGAATATAATAGGCATATAATAAAAAAAAATGGTAACTACTCAAAAAATAAATGACTGGGGGTGAAAAAAAATAGCTTATTCACTTGAATTGAGGTTCAAGGGGAGGGCTTAGTCAAAAGCATATAAATTAAGATCCCAGTTTCTAGAACAAAAGGAAACACTTTATACCAGATAAGGAGAAAGATCATTTGGAACTGGTGGTTCAGGATGTTGCATTTCCTTTTTTGTTAAAAAGGATAATGTCAGAGGATAGTTTGGTCTGAAACTGCAAGTATGTTTTTCAGTAATTCCAGCATTGTTTGTAACTTAACTTCAAAGTCATGTGCATAGAAATGGCTTATATTAAATTCCCATGTTACAAACCATATGAACCAATATTTGCATGACACTTCAGATAAGTTCACATTTAAAGACTCAAATTTAATCTTAATCTCCATTAATTATTAAAAACAAGAGAAAAATTAAACCTGAAAAATATTGACCCTGCTTTGGCTAATATTAAAGAAAGGCATTAAATCATATTGAATAAAGTGTATATTCAAAAGAACCTTTCAAAAGTTCATATTACAGTAGTAAAAAGATTATTTCTTTAAGCAATTCATATTTATAAAAAAATCAAGGAATTCTATATCTAAACTAAGTCTTTTGATTTTTTTTTAAAATTTTAAAAGCAGAGTCAAGTTGAAGCTTCTACAGTACCAGCAAAACCAGTTTTTATTTCAAATACTTCAAAGTAAGGACATTCTGATTTTTAAAAGTTAAACAATGACTTTGAATTTATTAAGTGATATCTCCTCTACACAAGAAAGTCAGGTTTTAAAAGGTCATTCAAATGCATAGCATCTACATATACCTCCTTTTTTCAATACATACTGATACTCTCTTGAACATAGAACAATGCTTTCAATAAATGGTACTTGATAAATGTGCTTTTACAGAAAGTGTATGGGTTAAGAAAAAAGAAAAGTTCTATGGTGGAAATGGAAACCAATTATTAAAGGTAAAAGAACAAAAATCCATTTATTTTTCACAAGCCATTTGCATATGGTTGAGTTTGAGACTCAGAACTGCATGCTGAGTACCCTCACCTCATTATTATCTCTGGGTTCTTTCTATCTCATTGTTCATTCTCTCTTATTCAAACTCAGTAAGACAGATGGTCAATTTTATTAATTATGCTCAGTAAAATTATTTACCGTATTGGGAGTTACTCAGTTATTTCAGTTATGGTCTATTTGAAAATTGGAAGTTAATTTAGAGGCCATTCTGGAATAGAAACTAGATTAACTAAATAGAAAGAGCTTTTAATTATTTTACAATCTAATACCTTAGTCTATATAATATTATCTGGCAGGTTTAACTGTGTGTTCAGTTCTGTAATCTACTAGGGATAACAGCATAATTACAGACATAAAAAACCTTTATCTACAATATCAACATATATAAATCAGCTGAATTTCTATATACTTACAAAACTATATGGCAAAAAAAACAAAGAAACAATCCCATTTACAGTGGCATCAACACTAATAAAATACTTAAGAATAAATTTAACCAAGGAGGTAAAAGATCTATATACTGAAAACCATAAGACATTGATGGAAGAAATTTGAAAAAAATGAAAGATATCACATATGCAGGAATCAGAAGATTGTTAAAATGTCCATAATTCCCAAGGCCATTTATAGATTCAATCCAATCTTTATCAAAATTCCAATGGCATTTTTCAAAGAAATAGAAAAAACAATCCTACCAAAAGACACTGAATAGCTACAGCAATTTTGAGAAAGAAGAACAAAAAAGATATCATGCACCCTGGCTTCAAATTTTATTACAAAGCTAAAGTAATCAAAACAGTATGATATTGGCATAAAAACAGACACACAGATCAATGGAACATAATTGAGAACTCAAAATAAAAATGCAAATACATGGTCAACTAATATTTGACAAGAGAGCTAGGAATACCCAATGAGAAAACAAATATCTCTTCAACAAACACTGTTTAGAAAACTGAATATTCACATGTAAAAGAATGAAATCAGACCTCTATCTTACACCACTCCCACAGATTAATTCAAAATGGATTAAAGACTTAAACCTAAGACCCAAAACTATAAAAACACTAAAAGGAAACATTAGGGGCAAGCTCCTTGACATTGGTTCTGGGAATGATTTTTTTTTTATATTACATACAAAGCACAAGCAACAAAAGTAACTATCAACAATGCAGACTTTATCAAATTAGAAAGCTTCTACGCAACAAAAGAAAAAAATCCATAAAATGAAAAGACAACAAACTCACAGCTAACATCATTCTCAATGGTGAAAAGCTGGAAGAATTTCTGCTAAAATCAGGAACAAGATAAGGATGCCTGCTCTTGCCACTACCATCCAACATAGTGTTGGAGGTCCTAGCCACATCACTCAGAGAAGAAAAAGAAATAAAAGGGATCCACATTGTATAGTAAGAAGTAAAACTATCACTGTTTGCAGATGACATGATACTATACCTAGAAAAACCTAAAGATGCTTTAAGAAAACTGTTAGAGCTCATCAATGAATTTGGTAAAGCTGCAGGATACAAAATTAATACACAGAAATTGATTATATTTCTATATACTAACAAGGAAAGATCAGAAAGAGAGATCAGACAAACCATTCCATTTACCATCACATTAAAAAGAATAAAAACCTAGGAATAAACCTACCTAAAAAGACAAAAGACCTGTACATAAAAACTGTAAGACACTGATGAAAGAGATCAAAGACAACACAAACAGGTGGGAAGACATACTACACTCTTGGATTGGAAGAAACAATATTGTCAAAATGAATATACTATCCAAGGCAATCTACAAATTCAATGCAATCCCTATCAAATTACTAAAGGCATTTTTCATAGAAGTAGAACAACATATTTTAAAGTTTGTTCAGAAACACAAAAGACCTAGAATAGCCAAAGCAATCCTGAGGGAAACAAATGGAGCTGGAGCAATCAGGATTCCTGACTTCAAACTATACTACAAAGTTTACAGTCATCAAAACAGAATAGTACTGGCACAAAAACAGAAATATCCATCAGCAGAACAGGATATAAAGCTCAGAATTAAACCCACACACCTTCAATCAACTAATCTATGACAGAGGAGACAAGGATATAAAATGGAGAAAAGACAGTCCCTTCAATAAGCGGTGCTGAAAAACTGGACAGCTGCATGTAAAAGAATGAAATTATAACACTCCCTAACACCATATGCAAAAATAAACTTAAAATGGATTAAAGACCTAAACAAAAGGACAGATACTCTAAAACTCTTAATGGAAAACACAGGCCAAACACTTTCTGACATAAACCACAGCAATAGCTTCTCAGATCCACCTCCTAAAGAAATGGCAATAAATAAAAAAAAAAGGACATAATTAAACTTAAAAGTTTTTTCACAGCAAAGGAAACTAAACAAAATGAAAAGACAACCCTCAGAATGGGAGGAAATATTTGCAAATGAAGTGACTGACAAGGGATTAATCTCCAAAATGCGTAAACACCTCTGGCAGCACAATTCCAAAAAAACAAACAATCCCATCAAAAAATGTACAGAAGATCTAAATAGACAATTCTCCCAAGAAGACACATACATGGCCAAAAAAACACATGAAAGGAGGTTCAACATCACTAATTATTAGAGAAATGCAAATCAAAACTACTGTGAGGTACCAGCTTACACCAGCCAGAATGGCCATCATCAAAACATCTACAAACAATAAATGCTGGAGAGGGTGTGGAGAGAAAGGAACCCTCTTACACTGTTGGTGGGAATGTAAATTGTACAACCACTATGGAAAACAGTATGGAGATTCCTCAAAAATGTAAAAACAGATACTCATACCCCACTGTTCACTGCAATACTATATGCAATAGCCAAGACATGGAAGCAACCTAAGTGTCCATTGACAGAGGAGCAGATAAAGAAACTGTGGTACATATACACAATGGCATACTACTCAGCCATAAAAAAGAATAAAACAATGGCATTTGCAGCAAAATAGATGAACGTAGAAATTATCATGCTAAGTGACATTAGACAGTGAGATGCAAATGTCATATGTTATCACTTTACGTATGGAACCTAAAAAAAATGAACTTAATTTTCAGAAAAGAAACTGACTCACAGACTTTGAAAAACTTATGGTTACCAAAGGAGACAGGTTGGTGGGGGAGGGATGGGCTGGGGCTTTGGGATGGAAATGTTATAAAATTGGGTTGTGAAGATGGTTGTATACCTATACATCTAATAAAAGTTAAAAAAAGACGAGCTACAGAATGGGAGAAAATATTTTTAAATCGTCTATCTGATATGGGGTTAATATAACTCAATAGCAGAAAAAAAACCCCACAAAAATTGACTAAAAATGGCAGAGGATCCGAATAGATATTTTTCTAAGAAAGACCTGCGAATGATTAACAGATATGCAGAAGATGCTCAACATCACTAATTATCAGGGAAATGTAAATCATAACCACAATGAGATATCACTTCACACCCATAAGAATGACTATTATAGAAAAGATAAGAGATAACTAGTGTTGGTGAGGCTGCAGAGAAAAGGGAATCCTAGTGCACTGTTAGTGGGAATGTAAATTGGTACAGCTGCTTTGGAAAATAGTATGGAGATTTCTCAAAAAATTGAAAATGGAAAAGGGGATTAATATTCAAAATAAACAGTTCATGCAGCTCAATAAAAATAACAAACAACACAAAAAAAGTGACACAAGTTCTAATAGACATTTCTCCAAAGAAGACATACAGATGGCCAAAAAGCACACAAAAAGATGCTCAGCATTGCCAAGTATAAGAGAAATGCATATCAAAATTACGAGATATCACATCATACCAGTCAGAATGGCTATCATCAAAAATTCTACAAACAATAAATGTTGGAGAGGATGTAGAGAAAAGAGACCCCTCTATACTGTGGGAATGTGAATTGGTACAGCCACAATGGAGAACAGCATAGTGGTTACTGGAGTTCCCTTTGTGGCTCAGTTGCTTAAGAACCTAACACAGTGTCCTTGAGCATGTAGGTTCAATCCCTGACCTCCCTCAGTGGGTTAATAACCTGTCATAGCTGCAAGGAGCAGTGTAACTCACAGATGTGGCTCAGATCCGCTATTGCCATAGCTCTGGTGTAGGCCTGCAGATGGAGCTCAGATTTGACCTCTAGCCCAGGAACTTCCATATACTGCAGGTGTGGCTACAAAAAGAAAAAGAAAACAGTAAGAAGGTTACTTAGAAAATTAAAAATAGAGCTGCCATATGATCTAGCAATCCCACTCTTGCATATATATCTAGAGAAAACAAAATTTGAGAAAAAATACATGCACCCAGATGTTCATAGCAAACTATCTACAATAGTCAAGACATGGAAGCAACCTAAATATCCATTGACAGAGGAATGGATAAAGAATATGTGGTAGATATATACCATGGAATATTACTCTGTCATAAGAGAATGAATGCCATTTTCAGCAACATGGATGGATTTAAGAGATTATCATACTAAATCAGAAAAAGACAAATTATCATATATCACTCATATGTGGAATCTAAAAAAATGAAACAAATGAACTTATTTACAAACAGAAACAAACTCTCAGGCATAGAAAAAAAACCTTATAGTTACCAAAGATTGGGGGGGAGGATAAATTATGAGTTTGGGATTAGCATATACACATTACTACATATAAAATAGATAACAAGAACCTAGTGATAGCACAGGGAACTCTACTCAATTTTCTATAATAACTTATCTGTGAAAAGAATCTGTAGAAAGAATAGATATATGAATATATATATAACTGAATCACTCTGTTGTATAACTGGATCACTCTGCTGTACACCTGAAATAAACACTATATTGTAAATCAACTATACTCCAACATAAAATTAAAAAAAATTGAAAATCGAACTATCACATGATCTAACCATATCCATTTCTGGGTATATATCCACAGGAAATGGAGTCACTGTCTCAAAGTGATAACTGCAGCCCCATGTTGACTGCAGCAATATTTACAAGAGCCAAGACATGAAAATGACTTAAGTATCCACTGGCAGATGAACGGATTAAAACCACATGGTGTGTATATATATACAATGGAATATTATTCAGCCATAAAAAGAAAATTCTGCCTTTTGTGACAACATGAATGAACCCTGGGGGCATTATATTAAGTGAAATTTCAGACAGATAAAAAGAAATATTGTATGTTCTCACTTACATATGGAATCTAAAAACACCAAACTGGTAGACATAGAGAATAGAATAGTGGTTGCCAAGGCCTGGGGGGTAGAGTTTATGGAGAAGTCCTAGACAGAGAGTACAAACTTCCACTTATGAGTAAATTCTAGGGATCTGATTACAGCATGGTGACTATAATTAACAGTATCATACCATATACTTGAAAGTTGTTAAGAGAGTAGATCTTAAGAGTTTTCACCATCACCATCAACAAAAATGATAATTATCTGAGGATATGGAAGTCTGAATTAACATTATTGTGGCAAACATTTTGTAGTATATACATATATTAAATCATCATGTTGTACACTTTAAACTTGTGGTTTTTTTATAGAGTGATGTATAATTTTATTTTATTTATTTATTTTTTATAATTTTTTTAATTTTCCCACTGTACAGAAAGGGGGTCAGGTTATCCTTACATGTATACATTATAATTACATTTTTCCCCTCACCCTTTCTTCTGTTGCAACATGAGTATCTAGACAAAGTTCTCAATGTTATTCAGCAGGATCTCCTTGTAAATCTATTCTAACTTGTGTCTGATAAGCCCAAGCTCCTGATCCCTCCCACTCCCTCCCTCTCCCATCAGGCAGCCACAAGTCTCTTCTCCAAGTCTATGATTTTCTTTTCTGAGGAGATGTTCATTTGTGCTGGATATTAGATTCCAGTTATAAGTGATATCATATGGTATTTGTCTTTGTCTTTCTGGCTCATTTTGCTCAGTATGAGATTCTCTAGTTCCATCCATGTTGCTGCAAATGGCATTATGTCATTCTTTTTTATGGCTGAGTAGTATTCCATTGTGTATATATACCACCCCTTCCGAATCCAATCATCTATCGATGGACATTGGGGTTGTTTCCATGTCCTGGCTATTGTGAATAGTGCTGCAATGAACATGTGGGTGCACGTGTCTCTTTTAAGTAGAGTTTTGTCCAGACATATGCCCAAGAGTGGGATTGCAGGGTCATGTGGAAGTTCTATGGATAGATTTCTAAGGTATCTCCAAACTGTTCTCCATAGTGGCTGTAGCAGTTTCCATTCCCACCAACAGTGCAGGAGGGTTCCCTTTTCTCCACAGCCCCTCCAGCACTTGTTATTTGTGGACTTATTAATGATGGCCATTCTGACTGGTGTGAGGGGATATCTCATGGTAGTTTTGATTTACATTTCTCTTATGATCAGCGATGTTGAGCATTTTTTCATGTGTTTGTTGGCCATCTGTATATCTTCTTTGGAGAATAGTCCATTCAGGTCTTTTGCCCATTTTTCCATTGATTGATTGGCTTTTTGCTGTTGGGTTGTATAAGTTGTTTATATATTCTAGAGATTAAGCCCTGGTCGGTTGCATCATTTGAAACTATTTTCTCCCATTCTGAAAGTTGTCTTTTTGCTTTCTTTTTGGTTTCCTTTGCTGTGCAAAAGCTTTTCAGTTTGATGAGGTCCCATGGGTTTATTTTTGCTCTAATTTCTATTGCTTTGGGAGACGGACCTGAGAAAATATTCATGATGTTGATGTCAGAGAGTGTTTTGCCTATGTTTTCTTCTAGGAGTTTGATGGTGTCCTGTCGTATATTTAAGTCTTTCAGCCATTTTGAGTTTATTTTTGTGCATGGTGTGAGGGTGTGTTCTAGTTTCATTGCTTTGCATGCAGCTGTCCAGGTTTCCCAGCAATGCTTGCTGAATAGACTTTCTTTTTCCCATTTTATGTTCTTGCCTCCCTTGTCAAAGATTAATTGACCATAGGTGTCAGGGTTTATTTCCGGATTCTCTATTCTCTTCCATTGGTCTGTCTGTCTGTTTTGATACCAGTACCACACTGTTTTGATGACTGTGGCTTTGTAGTATTTCTTGAAGCCTGGGAGAGTTATGCCTCCTGCTTGGTTTTTGTTTCTCAGGATTGCTTTGGCGATTCTGGGTCTTTTGTGGTTCCATAGAAATGTTTGGATTGTTTGTTCTACTTCTGTGAAAAATGTCATGGGTAATTTGATAGGGATTGCATTGAATCTGTAGATTGCTTTGGGTAGGATGGCCATTTTTACAATATTGATTTTCCCAATCCAGGAACATGGAATATCTTTCCATTTCTTTACCTCTTCTTTGATTTCTTTGATTAAAGTTTTATAGTTCTCGGCATATAGGTCCTTTACCTCCTTGGTCAGGTGTATTCCGAGGTATTTGATTTTGTGAGGTGCAATTTTAAAAGGTATTATATTTTTGTATTCCTTTTTTAATATTTCATTGCTGGTATACAGAAATGCAACTGACTTCTGAATGTTCATCTTATATCCTGCTACTTTGCTGAATTTATGAATCAGTTCAAGGAGTTTTGGGGTTGAGTCCTTAGGGTTTTCTATGTATAGTATCATGTCATCTGCATACAGTGACAGTTTTACCTTTTCTCTTCCTGTTTGGATGCCTTTTATTTCTTTGGTTTGCCTAATTGCTGTGGCTAGGACTTCCAAAACTAAGTTGAAGAGCAGTGGTGAAAGTGGGCATCCCTGTCTTGTTCCAGATTTGAGGGAGAAGGCTTTCAGTTTTTCCCCATTGAGCATTATATTTGCTGTGGGTTTATCATAAATGGCTTTGATTATGTTCAGCAATGTTCCCTCTATACCCATTTTGGCGAGGGTCTTGATCATGAATGGATGTTGGACTTTGTCAAATGCTTTTTCTGTGTCTACTGAGATGATCATATGATTTTTGACTTTTTTTTTGTTAATGTGGTGTATGATGCTGATTGATTTGCGTATGTTGAACCATCCTTGTGAACCTGGGGTGAACCCAGCCTGGTCATGGTGTATAATTTTTTTGGTATGTTGTTGGATTCGGTTGGCTAAGATTTTGTTGAGAATTTTTGTATCTATATTCATCAATGATATTGGGCGATAGTTTTCTTTTTTGGTGGTATCTCTGTCTGGTTTTGGAATGAGGGTGATGGTGGCATCATAGAATGTCTTTGGGAGTATTCCTACTTCTTCAACCTTTTGAAAGAGTTTAAGGAGGATGGGCACCAATTCCTCTTTATATGTTTGATAAAATTCACCTGTGAAGCCATCTGGTCCTGGACTTTTATTTGTAGGGAGTGATTTTATGACCTCTTCAATTTCATTTCTAGTGATCGATTTGTTCAGTTGATCTGTTTCTTTTTGATTCAGTTTTGGCAGGCTGTAAGATTCTAGAAAATTGTCCATTTCTTCCAGATTGTCAAACTTGTTGCCATATAGTTGGTCATAGTATTCTCTTATGTTTCTTTGTATTTCTGCTGTATCCGTTGTGATTTCTCCTTTTTCATTTATAATTTTGGTTATTTGGGTTCTTTCTCTCCTCTTTTTAGCGAGTCTGGCCAGGGGTTTGTCAATTTTGTTCACCTTTGCAAAGAACTAGCTCTTGGTTTTTTTATTAATTTTCTCTATTGTTTTTTGAGTCTCTATTTTATTGATTTCTTCTTCGATCTTTATAATTTCCTTCCTTCTGCTGACTTTAGGACTTTTTTGTTCTTCTTTTTCTAATTCATTTAGGTGGAGGGTTAAGTTGTCAATTTGGGATCTTTCTTCTTTTTTGAGAAAGGCCTGTATTGCTATAAATTTCCCTCTGAGCACTGCTTTCGCAGCATCCCATAGATTTTGAGAGGTTGTGTCTTCATTATCATTTGTTTCAAGGTATTTTTTAATTTCCTTCTTGATTTCCTCGTTGACCCATTGGTTTTTTAGTAGCATGTTGTTTAGTCTCCATGTAGTAGGTTTTTTCTCTTTCCTTTTCCCATGGTTGATTTCTAGTTTCATGGCATTGTGGTCAGAGAAGATACTTGAGATAATTTCTATGCTCCTAAATTTATTGAGGTTAGCTTTGTGTCCCAGTATGTGGTCGATTCTTGAGACTGTTCCATGAGCATTTGAGAAGAATGTGTTTTCTGATTTTTTTGGATGTAGTGTCCTGAAGATATCAATGAAGTCTAACTTTTCTATTGTTTCCTTTAGGATCTCTGTTGCTTTATTGGTTTTCTGTCTAGAGGATCTGTCCATTGATGTGAGGGGGGTATTAAGGTCTCCTACTATGATTGTATTCTCATCAATATCTCCCTTTATGTCTGTTAATATTTGTTGTATGCAACTGGGTGCTCCTGTATTTGGGGCATATATGTTGACGATAGTAACATCCTCTCCTTGGATGGATCCCTTAATCATTAAGTAGTGTCCTTCTTTGTCTTTATGTCTTTTGTTTTAAAGTCTATTTTGTCTGATGTGAGCGTTGCGACTCCTGCTTTTCTGTCATGTCTATTGGCGTGAAATATTTTTCCCCACCCTTTCACTTTCAATCTATATGTATCTTTTGTCCTAAGGTGAGTTTCTTGTAGGCAGCATATTGAAGATTTTTGCCTTTTTATCCACTGAGCCACTCTGTGTCTTTTGATTGGGGCATTCAGTCCATTGACATTGAAGGTGATAATTGATAGATGATTATTTATTGCCATTTGAACCTCATGTTCCAGTTGATTCTATGGTTCTCCATTCTTCCTTTATTTATTTATTTATTTATTTTTGGTTGGATGGTCTCCTGTTATTATCTGCTTGAGTGTATTTTTTTTTTCATTTTTTGCAAATGCAATATTTGGTTTTGGCTTGTGGTTGCCCTGTTTTTTAAGTATGCTAACCCCTTCCCATAATTGTGTGTTTTAGCCTGATGATCCTGTAAGTTCAAACACTTCATTACTATATTGAAATTAAGAAGAGAAACATACAAACAAACAAACAAAAAGGGTTATTTACTTCCTAACATCCCTTGCCCACATTTTATGGTTTTGATGACTCTTTTTTATTTTTTCTTTTTAATTTTATTTTGTTTGAAGCATGTTCATGATTAAATCTGTATGCTGGCTTACTTGAGTGACTGCTCTCTGATTGCGGTTTCCTCAGTCCTAGTTCTTCCTCTTCTTCTTTTCTTTTCTTTTCTTTTCTTTTCTTTTCTTTTTTCTTCCCTTTCCTTCCTTTCTTTTTGGTTTAGAGAAGCCCTTTCAATATTTCCTTTAACCTAGGTTTTGTGTTGCTGTATTCTTTAAGTTTTTGTTTGTTGGAAAAAAAATTTATTTCCCCTTCTATTTTAAATGATATTCTTGCTGGATAGAGTATTCTAGGTTGCATATTTTTTCCTTTTAGCACTTTAAATATCTCTTGCCATTCCCTCCTGGCTTGTAGTATTTCTGTAGAGAAGTCAGCTGATATTCTTATGGGGGTTCCCTTGTAGGTAACATTCTGTTTTTCTCTTGCTGCCTTTAGGATCCTCTCTTTATCACTAACTTTTGCCATTTTTATTATGATGTGTCTTGCTGTGGGTCTGTTTGGGTTCAGTTTGTTTGGGGCCCTCTGTGCTTCTTGTATCTTGAACCCAGTATCCTTTAGATTTGGGAAGTTTCCAGCGATAATTTCTTCAAATATATTTTCCATCCCCTTATCTTTTTCTACTCCTTCTGGAATTCCTATTATGCATAGATTGGCCCACTTTATATTATCCCATAGGTCTCTTATATTGCTTTCCAGTTTTTTGATTCGGTTTTCTGTCTGTTGACTGGATTGAGTGATTTCCATTATTCTATCTTCCATATCACTGATTCGTTCTTCTGCATTATTCATTCTGGTTTTTACTGCCCTTAGTTCAGTTTGCATCTCCGCAAATGAATGTTCTAGTTTTTCTTGGCTCCTCCTTATATTTTCTAGTTCCTTTCTGAGGGTATCTGCATTAGTGTTCATATCTTCTCTTAATTCCTTCAGTATTTTCACTATTTCTCTTTTGAACTCCAGGTCTGTCAGACTGCCAAGATCTGTTTCATTGTTGACTGTTTTAGGTGAGTTCTCCTGTTGGTTTGACTGGGGGTGGTTTCTCAGCTTCTTCATCTTGCTTGTTGTTTTCTTTCTCCTGAGGGAGTTGTACTCTCCGTTATCGGGCAGTGTTTGCCTTGTCACTGCCGTGGAATATTTCCTGAGGGCTGGTGTTGTTGGTCAATCTTTTTTTGAGGCAGTGTGGCTTTTCTGGAGTGTTGATGGGGCTAACAGTGTTTCTTTGAAGCAAAGGAGGGCTTCCTGAGGGCAGACAGGACTGGGAGGTCCACACCACGATGGTAGCAGATTTCACTTGGTCATGCAGAGCTTCCTCTGGTGTTTTTAGGCTGTGGGGTTCTTGCAGGGGGTTGGCGGTGTTGGGCAGCTGTTCCTCAGGAGTGCAGCACCCCGTGGGGGCTGGAGCAGCTATCTGGGTCACTGAGAACCTAAGAGGCTCTTCCCTAGGGCAGCCCAACTCAGAAGGACGGCCTGCGAATGTAGGTGGATCTTTTCACAGTCTGGCCAAGCTTGTTGCAGCTTTTCTGGGCTGCAGGGGGTCCTCCAGGGGGCTGGTGATGCTGAGCAGCTATTCTGCAGGAGTGGGGCACCCCCTGGGGGCTTGGGCGGGTAGCAGGGCCATTGGAAACTCAAGAGACTCCTCCCCGGGGCAGCCTGACTCAGAAAAGCCATCCGAGAATTAGGCAGATCTATTCACGGCCTGGCTAGGCTTGTTCTAGCTTTTCTGGGCTGCAGGCCTTTTCTCGGGGGCTGGTGGTGTTTGGTGCTGCTCTGCGGAAGTGTAGCCCCTCCAAAGGGCAGCAGGTCTGTGCAGGGACAGCCCCTGTGGTGGTAGGCTTCAGGCAATTGTTGAGGCCAGCCCTCCTGGATGGCAGGCAGCCCCAGGTTCAGCGAGAGCATAGGGGATGGTGGGGGTGGGGGGAGGGGATGCACTGGGAAGCACAGCTTTCAGCTAGCTAGTGGGCCTGTAAGCTTGCTGTGGCATGGGGGGTATTCTATGGGGACCCACCCCTTCTTCTCTCCCCTCCCCAGCATGGGCGCAGACCAGGCTCTTCTCCCAGGTTCCCTCTGATGCAGCTTTCCACTTCCCTGCCCCTAGAGTATTGCTCCCTTTCTCTGTGACAGCTTTGTTTTCTAGTCTCCCAGGCAGTATCTGCCCCATCAAATGGTTTCTAGAGCTCCCAAGCAGTTTCTACTCCACCCCGCCCCCCCAGCCGGATCTCGGAGACTAATCTCTGGAGCGGAGGTCTCGGTGCCCAGCCCCCACCCAGGTGTCTCAATTTTTGGTGACTGTGCCCGTAGTTCAGATGGTCCGTTTGGTTCTTGATCGGCTTTTCCGTACTCCAACTTACTGCTACACTCTTCTCTGCATCTGGAGATTCCTCCGGTTCGTTTGATCTTTCCCCCGTGTAGGTGACTTTCCAGGGTGCGGGATCCCTTTCTCCTCCACAGTTCCCTTTCGGGAGCGCCCGTCCCGCTCGGATTCACCTTCTCTCACTCTCCTCTTTTCTCCCGTTCTGCCCCGTAATGTCACGAACTTCTTGCCGTTATTGGAGTTTAGGTTCCTTTGCCAACGACTGGTTGCTGTTCTGTGTGAGTCATTTATTCTGTAGATGTGCTTTTTTTGTTGTGTTTGTGGGAGAGGGCGAGCGTGTCCCCCTACTCCTCCGCCATCTTGTCCTCTTTCTAAACTTGTGTTTTTATGTCAATAATTTCTCAATAAAGCTGGGGGAAAACCTATTAAATATACCTTATTTGTAAAAACATATCAAACATGTCAATACTTGTAGTGTTTGGCTATATATTTTATACCTTGGCTTTCAAACTGTTTTCTTCTACTAGTTCCGAGTAATTCAATACAATAAAGCTTAAATATGCTTTATAAAAATCAGTCATGCTTATACAAAACCAAATAACATAGGATAATAATCTATGATAAAAAGTTTCCTGACACGTCTCTCCAAGGAACCTGATTTTCAGGGTCTGCTTTCAGTTCTACAGTGAGTTGAGCAATTCCAGCCAGCTAATATGAGGACAACCCCATTTCTTGAGGCAACAACTATTAATTCCTCCTTACTGAAAAAATAAGATTATTTTTCTTATAATACCCTTTTCTTCTTTTTGGTTCTCCTAACATTTGACAGTACCTTAAACTTTTAAAATAAGATAGTTGTTAAACTTAGATTTTGTTTTTTATAGTATGGCATTTTTGACACCATCTTTTAACTATTTTGTAGGATGTGCATATTAAAGACTTCACTTTGCTTACACTCCTCTCCTGCACTCAACCATTTTTTTCACCATCTCTCAAATTCATCTTTGGCCAGCTAACCTTTTACATTGTCAGGACTGTTAATAGTTGCACTCAATTCCATGATCTGAAATGGTAGCTACAGCTTTATTCAAAGGTTAGGTAAAATGTTGATAAAGTTGGAGAATAAATTGTTATAACTATGTTGTGAAGGTATAAATATTGCTTAATAAACAGGCCAGGTACATTGAATGCATTCTTTAGTCTTTCTCTTTCTTTTTTTCCTTCTTTTTTTTTTAAAGGCTGCACCTGTGACACATGGAAGTTTCCAGGCTAGGGGTCTAATCGGAGCTATAGCTTCCAGCCTATGCCAGAGCTACAGCAACACGAGATCCAAGCCGTGACTGCTACCTACACAGAGCTCACGGTAACACCGGATCCTTAACCCACTGAGTGAGGCCAGGGATCAAACCTGCAACCTCATGGCACCTAGTCAGATGAGCTTCTGCTGCACCACAACAGGAACTCCCAAATGCATTCTTTAAGATGTTGCAACTTCTAGAATACTTTAAAAAGGATGATTTTAGCATTAAGGTCAAATAAATTCTTAAAATACTTCAATTATTTAAAATAAGTTTGGCTTGTATGATATTTAATTTACAAATTTGGAGAGCAATTTTTTTCTTGCATCATTTTCTTTATTATATCCCAAAAGATAAAAGTTCTAGTTATGACTTTTATAGTCTACTGACTCAAATTTTTGCCCTAGAAACCTCCTTGCCGTAGAGCTTGAACTTGTTCCCTAGATCTGAGGACAGTTATTGCAGAATAATCCTCTAGTCCTATCCTGAGATGACTAGCTGTTTCCTAGTTGCTGTGTTTTCTTCTTCTTGGTTAAGACAAAGTTTTTTTTTTTTTTTTTTTTTTGGAGTGCATTACCAAGCAAGTTGTTAAAGGAAAAAAGTCACTGAAGGCAAACTTTCTTTCATGTCTGAATATTATCATGATAGCACTTCAGATTAACACTTTAGGAGTTCCCGTTGTGGCGCATCTGAAACAAATCTGACTAGCATCCATGAGGATACAGGTTCAATCCCTGTCCTTGCTCAGTAGGTTAAGGATCCAGCGTTGCCATGAGGTGTGGTATAGGTCTCAGACGCGGCTCGGATCCCGTGTTTCTGTGGCATAGGTGGGCAGCTGCAGCTCTGATTCACCCTCTAGCCTGGGAACTTCCATATGCCACGGGTACAGCGCTAAAAAGCAAAAACATAAAAAAATCAAAAGATAAGTATTGGCTATAATGTGGAGAAAAGGAAAACACTTACACACTGATTGTGGGAATGCAATGGTAAAACCACTGGGGAAAATAGTACAGAGGTTTCTTAAAAAAAAAAAGGTAGAAAAATAATATGGTCCAGAAATTCTACTTTGGGGTATATACCCCAAATAATTAACTCATGATCTCAATGATGTATCTGCACTCCAATATTCTTTGCAGCATTATTTGCAATAGCCAAGACATGGAAGAAACTTAAATGTCTATCAACACATAAATGCATAAATAAAATGCAGTATATACATATAACAAAATGTTATTCAGCCTTAAAAAAGAAAATTCTGCTGTTTACATCAACATGGATGAAGCTGGAGGCCATTATACCAAGTTCAACGGGCCAGACAGAGAAGGACAAATATTACATGATATCACTTATATGAGGAATCTAAGATAGCAAAACCCATGGAATCCAGAGAGTAGCATGGTGGTTGCCAGGACCTGGGGAGAGATGACAACAAGGACCTCAAAAGTGGAAAATTTCAGTTACGCAACATGAGTAAGTCCCAGAGATCTGTATAACACAATATCTACAGATAACAGTACTGCATTATGTACTTAAAAATTTTCCAAGATGTTAGATATTATGTTAAATGTTCTCATCACAAGAACAAACTAAAGAAGAAAGAGAGCAAGAATAAATTTTGGAGATGATAGATATGTTTGTGGCATATGTCGTGGTGATGACTTCACAGATGTGTACCTATCTCCAAGCTCATCAAATTATATACATTAAAAATCTATATCTTTTAAATAAAGTGTTTAAAAAAGAAAAGGTGGTATTTAACTGATGGAGTATCAGTCCCTAAAAGTGAAGAACCCATATTGAGGAATTAATTTTGCATGAAATGATAGATACAGGCAAGAAATAAGCATGTTATTCTGATCCTACATGCTGAAAAGCGTGCTTGGCTTGGCTAAAACAGAGATGTTAAAAGTCCTAAGAAGATCTCTTATGACAAATGGCTCATCCCAGACATTCCATAGAATGCCTTGACTATCTTGAAGGAGGAGATTAAATAGTTAGGTAAAATTAAATTATAAAAATGTTTTCATTCAATCAACAAAATAAGATTTAGGCTGATCCAGCCTAAATTCAATATTTATTTTTAACTTTGTTTATTTATTTATTTATTTATTTATTTGGCTGCTCTCACAGTATGTGGAAGTTCCTGGGCCAGGGATAGAACCCGAGCCACAGCAGTGACACTCCAGATTCCTAACCTCTAGGGCACCTGGGAACTCCTATTTTATAACGCATTGAAATTAGTTATTTCAGTAATTTTTGCTTTACTGTCATATTTTTTATCTAGTGTCTATTTTATTATAGACCAACAATAGACATTTAAGCATGAATAATGAATATGTATTTTGATAGCACAAAAAACTGTTTTAAGTAGCTTCTTAAATTTTCTGTAAGGGAGGAGCAGCAGCCCTCCTTCATTATCTTACCTAAAAAGGCAATTCAGTCACCTCTTAGCTAACCCAAATTTCAGGCAATTTCTTAATAAAGAATGTAATCAACCTCTTAATAGTACCTTACTAAATCCAATCCTTTTGGATCAGAAGCAATCATCATAGCTTCATCTGATTGGGTATTTATTATTGATTTCATAGTATTTACTTATAACTCTGATTGCTCTGGTTGGATACCCATGAAGTATCACAAGTATTCTTTTGGCAGAAACATCATTTTTGCATATCAACGATGAAGACAATACTAAGCAGTGTTAACAAACTTGATTTAGATATTATCAAGTGTCAAAATGCATGGTTCAGGCAATTATTACAATTAATAGTTGTCCAAGCAAGTCATTAAAACAACAGCAACAAATATTACTCTTCAGTGTCAGTGACATATACTGGAATTGGGGGCAGAGGAATTATAAATAGTTGGTATTTTTAATAATTACTAATATACTTCAAAGATTTTTATGTTATTTCTACGAAACCGTTTTAGAAACCCATTACAGACAGAAAAAACTGACAGAATAGAGATTTGCCTTTTCATTCCACCCTGTCCATCCTCAATTAGAAGCTGATGATAAAGACAGAGGCAACAGAACAATAAGAGAAAGAAGCAAAAGATTGGAAGACCAATATAATCTAATCTCTTAACTATAGGAATCCCAGTGGATAATTTCTTTTCTTGAAGGTTACAGGACATATCACTCAGAACAGATTTCCAGTCAAAATGTGTTCTAGTAATTTAATGATAATACTCAATTCTGTTGCTTCCAATTTAGAGAATATAAGCTAAAATTTACTGCTTACAAATAGAATAAGGCCTTTGAGTTTTACTCATATGTGCCTTTTTTAACTGAATGAAAGGTTTAAGTTCTATAGTGTTTCCAATTATCAGGGTTTTAATAAAGATGATTTCATATAATCAAATAGTAACTTTTTTCACTCTACCTTTTTCTTGTCCTTCCCCATTCCCTCTCCTCACTGGTAACCACTAGTTCATTCTCTGTATCTGTGAGTCTGCTTCTTTTTACGTATTCACTAGTTTGTTGTACTTTTTAGATTCCACATATGTATGCTTTTTTACGTGGATGGTATATTTAAACTATTAAGAATATGAAAGTATCCTATTTGCACCAGTTTAGATTAAAAAGAAATCTTACTATCCTTGCACTAGTCATGTTCCTACAGAAGAAACAGACTTAATTTCCAGAATGAATCCAAGTTTTTGACTTGAAAGATTTATTTTAAGGTCTTAAGTAATTCTTTGGTCACTTAGTTTCATCTTCTTGTTTTCAGGTAGAAATAATTAGCATCCAATTAAAAGAAAAAGAAAAAGATCTGAATTATAATGTTTGTTGATTTCTAAGTAGGAATCCTCCCACAAAGGCCCAAATCAAGCTACCAACATAGCTTCACTGAAAACAAAATTTATATGAGACATGCACATAGTTGACTCTCTTGAGACAATATGCTCATTGTCCATAGTTAATTTCCTTAATAAAAGTATCCATAGGCAATTCACTGTGGTTTTCTTTGTTTTCCCAAGAATATCAGAATGATAGAGCTAGTTTTAGAAGAGCCAGATAATATTTAATATTCTCTAAAAGTACTCCTATTAATTCATTCAAAATGTAATAGGACATGACTACCACTCTGGTACAGCTTTTCTGAAAATTTGAATCAGAGATGGCAATCCATGTGCCTGTTATGTTTGTCGAAAATAATAGAACTCACATGTGGAAATATTCAAAGTCAAGTGATTTGACTCATGATAGATAAGAAAACTATGTCCAAGAAGGGTCAAATGACTTACTCACAGTTAATATTTTAGGAATGAATTTCTAAGTAAGTTTATGAGTTCAGCATTTTTTTTTTACAAGTTAAGCATTTTTTTGCCCATGATATTTTACCCATTTGAACAGAGAAAACGTCCCTGTAAAAGAGAAAACACTGGTTTAGATAGAAGAATAACCTTAACAAACCCTAAGGATCTGAATAGATGGGATCAACACCATGACTACTTAGAAGTTCCAGTGAGGCCCCAATACTGTGAGGTTGGTCTTTCAGGAAGAGGGAGCTAGGGCCATTAACTTGTGGGCATGTTCTGAATTGCTCCAATTTCTATCTCTTTAGATTTATCTGTGTTCCACCTCTATTGAAAGAAATGAGGCAGAATAGGAGATTTATTCAGCAGTAGAGGCGAATTCCCACATCTTTTTATGGTTAGCAAATTTTTTAATATTAATCACTTATATTATTCATAAACTTTTCCTCTTAGCTTTAATCTTACTGGAAATGATTGCAGTACAATTATTTTGGTAAAAGATTATAGTAAAGGCTAAAAAGTGAGAAGATCAGAATGGTAGCCAGAGTGATTCAACATGTAGAACACTTCTATGGAGATACTTACTAAACAGAGATTATAGGTACTGTATAGATAGACAGGCAGCCAACAAAATAATTTATCAATCTATATAACCTAAAGGAATCATGTATGCATGATCAGGAGACTTAACTAAGCTATACCAATAAAAAGATAAAAATCCCTTGATTGGGGTTACCACACCTGAGTCAATCCTTAGATTGAGGACCTACTGACTGAAGCAAGGGTTTGATCCCCTTGAAGAAAGGGGTTTCAACATCATGGAAAGGGTATATGGTAATCATTCACTTGGTTCTTCTCCAAAAAGCTAGCTATGACTATTTCCTCAGATAATATTAAGGGAAATACCTAGATAATTTGAGGACTTTTGGCATTAATATGTGGAGACTTGAGCATCACATCATGACCCTCATGTTAGAGTTGTTGGAATAACATGAGCAGATAGAGGCAAGGAAATTAAGAATATCCTATCCCAGTTCCAGGTCACAACTGGTACATAAATCCATCTGGGGTTCATTTCCCTGGTCACCAAAAGATTAATTAGAAAGAACTTATGCGGTGGTTGACAGACCCCACATTGGTTCCTTGGCTTCTGGAGTGACAGCATAATGAGGAAAGTCAAATGGGAAGTATTTGTAGAGATTTGTGCTACTCAAAGATGTAAAAGGATGAAATATGGTAGTCCTCATAATATCCCCATTTAATTAACCAATAAAATAAAACCTCTATGAAATCCAGACAGGTCTTAATGAATTACAGTGGACTGCTGCAAAATCAAACAGGTATTTGTGTTAACCCATCTGGGGCATCAGATGTAGTATCTCTGATAGGGCAGATGGACACAGCTTCATGTACCTTGTATATTACCACTGTGTTTTCTTCCATCTTAATCAGGAAGGGGGATCAGAAGCAGTTTGAATTCATAGACAACGGTATAAAATTCTGGTCTTGTCTCAAGGCTATATTACCTTGTCTGCCCTCTATTATATAGTCTGAAGGAGTCTGTATCTTGTCCTAAAATAAAGGGCAAATTATTGCATCACATAATTTCTATCACAAAGAAGGAGACATCATCCCTGGTAAACTTCATTGGGCTCTAGAGGCAGCATATTCTATGCTTATAAATACTATTTCAGCCCATTTAATAAGTGGCTTGAAAATATGACAGCTCATGTGTGAGGGTTCTAGAGTAGTAAAGAGCTCTGTAGCAGGTATAACTGCATATAATAATAGGTACATATCTGTGGTTGGAAAAAAAGATCTTTGGGGACTTAAGGCAAGCCTGCATAAGAGAATCTGTGCATAATCAGCTCAGTTTCTAGAGCTACATGAGGCCATCTACCTCAAAGAACTATGTACAACTCAAAAAATAACTGCTAACATGCTTATGACTCTGAAACAGGCCACAGTCTAGGGGGCATCAAATAATCGTGTGGCCCAAACTCCCTATCACAAACTAGTGTCTATCATAAGCACTATAGTCTACATTTGGAGGTGCCAGCAACAATCTATAATAAGATGGAAGAGACATCTGGAATTAATCACTAGTGGAATGAGAAGGGATTAAGTCAACATGAATAAGTTGCATGAGTGGCCAAGACTACCATGTTATTATCTACTATTGTGCCAGCACCTCTCCTTCAGCTCACACCTGTGGTCACATGGGAGTCTCTTATGAGTAAGTGACTTAAAAAGCAAAAGAACAAGCTTGATTTATTGATCAGTCAAATTGGTGTGTGGGTGCACACTAAAAATGGACTGATGATTCAGCCACACACAGCAGTGGTCTTGAAGTCAGTAGTGATGCGAAATCCCCCCAATAAGCAGAGATTCAGGTAGTGTACCCAACTATCCACTTTATGTAGAAAAAAACATAACCCAAGGTAAGATTACACAAAGACTCTGACAGTGGCAAATATAAGATATTTGCCACTGTCAGGAGACTTGGTTGGTCAGGAGCCTTGAAGAAGAAAGACTTGGAGAGTGGGGACAAAGGGAATGGAGAAGGTGTATGAAGACAGACATGTAGGAGTAAGCATAAATCATTAACTTTAAATCACATGGTAATGCCCCCAAGAGAGCATTATCAAAGAGGCAAAGATGATGCCGGTATCTATCACCAAGCACCCCAGTACCCATGGTGTCAGGGATGTACCTGTGCATGGAACAAATATCTCAGGATTCCATTCCCAATCCTGATATAGATACTGTCATTCTGAATGTACAACTTGTCATTAAAAGAAATTACTATTAAAGAGGCTATTATGACTGTTCTCCAAGGAAGATATACAGATGGCCAACAAACACATGAAAAAAATGCTTAACATCGCTGATCATAAGAGAAATGTAAATCAAAACTACCATGAGATATCCCCTCACACCAGTCAGAATGGCCATCATTAATAAGTCCACAAATAACAAGTGCTGGAGGGGCTGTGGAGAAAAGGGAACCCTCCTGCACTGTTGGTGGGAATGGAAACTGGTACAGCCACTATGGAGAACAGTTTGGAGATACCTTAGAAATCTATACATAGAACTTCCACATGACCCCGCAATCCCACTCTTGGGCATATGTCTGGACAAAACTCTACTTAAAAGAGACACGTGCACCCACATGTTCATTGCAGCCCTATTCACAATAGCCAGGACATGGAAACAACCCAAATGTCCATCAACAGATGATTGGATTCGGAAGGGGTGGTATATATATACAATGGAATACTACTCAGCCATAAAAAAGAATGACATCATGCCATTTGCAGCAACATGATGGAGCTAGAGAATCTCATCCTGAGTGAAATGAGCCAGAAAGACAAAGACAAATACCATATGATATCACTTATAACTGGAATCTAATATCCAGCACAAATGAACATCTCCTCAGAAAAGAAAATCATAGACTTGGAGAAGAGACTTGTGGCTGCCTGATGGGAGGGGGATGGATTGGGAGGGATCGGGAGCTTGGGCTTATCAGACACAAGTTAGAATAGATTTACAAGGAGATCCTGCTGAGTAGCATTGAGAACTGTCTAGATACTCATGTTGCAACAGAGGAAAGGGTGGGGGGAAAAATGTATACATGTAAGGACAACTCGATCCCCATGCTGTAGTGGGGGGAAAAAAAAAGCGGTTACCTTGAGGAAGATAGCCTGAGGGAAAATGGAAAAGACTTTTATATTACATCTTTATTTCTTTCTGAATTGTTTGCATTCTATTTTACCACATACAAATGTGATTTCTGTAATTTAAAAACTAATTGTAAAAGTTAAGTATAAATACTGTAAGGCAAGTGAGGAATGCTTATGATATAATACTGACACCAAAACAATAAAAAACAAGATGGATTGTGCTCTCTGCATGCAGCATGGCTATGTGCAGGGATTCTCTTGGAGACAAAGGTAAAAAAAATAAAATAAAATAAAATAAAAAATAAAATAAAAATACCTTGAGACAAATGATAATGAAGACACAACCATTCAAAATCTATGGGGCACCATAAAAGCAGTGCTTAGAGGGAAATTCATAGCAATTTAGGCCTTCCTCAAAAAAGAAGAAAAATCTCAAATCAACAAATTAACCCACTGCCTAAATGAACTATAAAAAGAAGAACAAACAAAACCTAAAGTTAGCAGAAGGAAGGAAATTATAAAGATCAGAGAGGCAGCCAATAAAATGGAGATTCAAAAAACAATAGAAAAAATCCATAAAACCAGGATCTGGTTCTTTGAAAAGGTAAACAAAATTGACAAATCTCTGGCCAGACTTAACAAGAAGAGGATAGCAAAAAACACTAATAAAATAAGAAATGAAAAAGAAGAAATCACAACGGATACTACAGAAATACAAAAAAAATTAGAGAATGCTATGAACAGTTATATACCAACAAATTTGACAACCTAGAAGAAATGCACAACTTTCTAGAGACTTACAGCTCATCAAAACTAAGCCAAGAAGAAATAAAGCACCTGAACAGACCGAACACTAGAAATGAATTTGAATATATCATAAAAAGATTCCCTATAAATAAAAAGTCCAGGGCCAAATGGCTTCACAGGCAAATTCTACCAAACATACAAAGAGGAACTTATACCTATCCTACTTAAACTTTTCCAAAAGGTTGAAGAAGGAACACTCCCAAAGAAATTCTATGGTGCAACCATGACCCTAATACCAAATCAGACAAAGATACTACCAAAAAAGAAAACTATAAGCCAATATCTTTGATGAATATAGACGCAAAAATTCTCAACAAAATTTTAGCCAATAAATCCAACAACATATAAAAAAGATCACACACCACGACCAGGTGGGATTCATCCTAGGTTCACAAGGATGGTTCAACATATGCAAGCCAATCAACATTATACAGCACATTAACAAAAGAAAAGTCAAAACCCACATGATCATCTCAATAGATGCAGAAAAAGCATTTGACAAAGTCCAACATCCATTCATGATCAAGACCCTCGCCAAAGTGGGTATAGAGGGAACATAGCTTAACATAATTAAAGCCATTTATGACGAACCCCCATCAAATATAATACTCAATGGAGAAAATCTGAAAGCCTTCTCACTAAAATCTGGAACAAGACAAGGATGCCCACTCTCACTACTGTTATTCAACATAGTATTAAAAGTCTTAACCACAGCAGTCAGACAAACAAAAGAAATAAAAGGCATCCAAATAGGAAGAGAAAAGGTAAAACTGTCACTGTAAGCAGACAACATGATACTATACATAGAAAACCCTAAGGACTCAACTCAAAATCTACTTGAACTGATCAACAAATTCAGCAAAGTAGCAGGATATAAGATTAACATTCAGAAATCAGTTGCATTTCTGTATACTAACAATGAAGTATTAGAAAAGGAATACAAAAATACAATACCTTTTAAAATTAGACCCCAAAAAATCAAATACCTGGGAATACACCTGACAAAGGATGTAAAGGACTTATATGCTGAGAACTAAAAGACGTTAATCAAGGAATTTAAAGAGGATGTAAAGAAACGGAAAGAGATTCCATGCTCCTGGGTTGGAAAAATGAATATTGTAAAAATGGCCATACTACCCAAAGCAATCTACAGATTCAATGCAATCCTTATCCAATTACCCATGACATTTTTCATAGAACTAGAACAAACAATCCAAACATTTATATGGAACTACAAAAGACTCAGAATTGCCAAAGCAATACTGAAGAAAAAAACCAAGCAAGAGGTATAACTCTCCCAGACTTCAGGCAATGTTACAAAGCCATAGTCATCAAGACAGTGTGGTACTGGTAGCAAAACAGACAGGCCAAAGGAACAGAATAGAGAACCCAGAAATAAACCCAGATGCCTTTGGTCAATTAATCTTTGACAAAGGAGGAGAGGATATAAAATGGGAAAAAGACAGTCTTTTCAGTCAGTGGTGCCGGGAAAACTGAACACCCACATGTAAATCAGTGAAACTGGAACACACCCTCACACCATGCACAAAAATATATTCAAAATGGCTTGAAGACTTAAATGTAAGACAAGATGTTATTAAACTCCTAGAATTGAACACAGGCAAAACATTCTCTGACATCAGCCTTTCAAATGTTTTCTCAGTTCAGTCTTCCAAGGCAACAGAAATAAGAGCAAAAATAAACCAAAGGAACCTAGTAAAACTGACAAGTTTTTGCATAGCAAAGGAAACCATACAAAAAAGGCAACTTACAAAATGGGAGAAAATAGTTTTAAATGATGCAACTGGCAAGGGCTTAATCTCTAAAATATATAAACAACTTTTACAACTTAATAGCAAAAAAAACCAACAACCCAATGGAAAAATGGACAAAAGACCTGTATAGACATTTTCCAAAGAAGATATACACATGGTCAACAAGCACATGAAAAAATGTTCAACATCACTGATTATTAGAGAAATGCAAATCAAAACTACTATGCGGTACCACTTCACACCAGTCAGAATGGCCATCATTAATAAGTCCACAAATAACAAATGCTGGAGAGGCTGTGGAGAAAAGAGAACCCTGCTACACTACTGGTGAGAATGTAAATTGGTACAACCACTATGGAAAACAGTATAGAGGTAACTTAGAAAACTATATATAGAACTACCATTTGACCCAGCAATCCCTCTCTTGGGCATACATCTGGACAAAACTTTCCTTGAAAAAGACACATGCACCCATATGTTCATTGCAGTTCTATTCACAAGCCAAGACATGGAAACAACCTAAATGTTCATTGATAGATGAATGGATTAAAAAATGTGGTATATATTAAGAAAATGGAATACTATTCAGCCATAAAAAAACAAAATAATGCCATTTGCAGCAACATGATGGAACTAGAGACTCTCATACTAAATGAAGTAAGTCAGAAAGAGAAAGACAAATACCATATGATATCACATATCTGGAATCTAATATTTGGCACAATGAGCCTTTCAACAGAAAAGAAACTCATGGACTTGGAAAACAGACTTGTGGTTGCCAAGCGGGAGGGGGAGGGAGTCAGATGGACTGGGAATTTGGGGTTAATAGGTGCAAAATATTGCCTTTGGAATGGATAAGCAATGACATTCTGCTGTATAGTACTGGGAACTATATCTAGTCACTTATGGTGGAGCATGATATTGTGACTAGAATGGATATATTTTCCCAGTATGGGTTTGCCTCTTCTGCTCACAGTTTTGACTAGCTCTATTATCAGGGGGCTTACAGAGTGTTTGTTTAATGACATGAAAGAACACAAAATAACCTTAGACCCAAGGATTTTTTTTCCACAGAAAAGAAGCTATGAAAATGGGTAAACGACAATAGGTTGCTTAGGTCCTATCATATTCTCCATATGGAAGTTGTCTGCCTAAGAATTATGCAATGGCCTTTTAAAATGAGAGGCCAGCTTTGAGGATATTTTGCATGAATGTGGAGGAACATTACTCCCATGAACACAATGTGAAATTTTTACTTTCTATATCTGCAACTTTAAGCAAAGTTGATGAAGCTATCAAGGAATATAGCTTCAATCAGCAGGCTGTTAGAGTCACACTGAACTTTAAGCTATCGTTGCTATCTGGTTACTTCATGCTCCTTCTTCCAAGAATGTGGGAAATAATCAGAGGAGTTACCGCCTTGGTTGAAGTAATTGACCCTGATGATCAGGAAGAGGAAGGGCTCTGTTATGCAAGGGGAATCAGCGAAGTGTATGTTTGGGACCCAAATGATATACTTCGGCATTTCGTGTTTTTTTCCTTGTCCATTTTTGACAGTAAATGGACAAGCAAAGCTGCTGTGGCTGGAAAAGGGCATGGTGATTAGGTGCTCAGACTTAAGAATGAGGGTCTGGATCACCCTACCCAGCCTACAGAGATGTTAATCAATGGTGATGGAAATATAGAATGGTAGTAACAAAGAGACTCAATAATTCTCAGCTGCAGCCTCAGGAATAAATAATTACACTGGTGGAGGTTGTCCTTTGTCTTAAGGAGCCTTTCTCTAGTTAAGTTTCTCCAGCAAAAGACCAATCAGAATATTTGAAGTGGGATTCTCAGATGAGGTGAATTTACTACATGAAGCCAGTAGATCTAAGAAGTACAGGGTTGAGCCCTAGTCGATATTGTGATCCTGCATACATCCCTCATTCAGGGCCAACACACTCATCCCCCACTCTTGAGGGTATTGGTTTCTACATCCACAGGCGCCTGTAGGTCCAAGCATAGCTCTCAGCCAAAAAATAGGTGTTCTTGATTAAGATTTTGACCCCTTTCTAAGGCCCAGTCAGCACAGAATGACTGTTGATTCAGGAGTCAAAAGCCCACCCCCTTGTTTTGATTTGGAACAACTCTGAAGGGCCATCCCAGATTCAAGGTTTCCTATAGGGTTGACAGAGACATCTCTACTAATGCATTGCAACTTCTCCCTTTGTCCAATTATGTTTCTCTCATTCTCTTACAGGGGTTCCCAAGGGCACTTTTTAGTTAATTGTCATATCAGACTATTTCTTGGGGAACCCAGCATAAGGCAGTGTGCTTTCACTTGCTCCTAACATTTCCATTTTTCTAATTCTTCAACTCCATTCCCATGGAACTTAAAGATATAGTTGTGCTTGTCCCATAAACTTTTCACTTTAAATTGTCCACTTTCTGGCCTCTTTCATCTATCTTCTTTTCCTTTTCTCTCTAATGGCCCCAACATACCTGGACTTTCAAGCTGACATCTCATTGATGATGTAAGGGCAAAGTTAGAACCTTTGCTAAAAGAAGTCTTTTTATAGTGTGATATTTTACTAGGTAAGGATACCATTACCAAACAGTGTTGCATTGATTTATATACTCTAGCGAAAGTATCTGGAAGAAAATCCTACTGGAAGGGAGGGCTTTAGCAGGAGCCAACAAGATAAAAATGTCACAATCTGAAACTTCCTTTTCAGTCTTTTTTCCTAATTTTTAACTTTCCATACACAACAGGTTAAATATTTGACTGTATATTCCAGAAAATTTAAAAAAATTCTCCCTCCACCTTTCAAATCTGAGTAGACTTTAGAAACTCTATAAAGCATTGTATACAAGCAACCACTAATTTCAATTTTTTTTTTACCCTTTTGAGTTACTGCTTTCTCAGCACAGAAAATATTGCTGCTTGCTTCTATATTATCTAGTCAGATGTTTGATTTAATTATGTAGACTAAATGAAGAATATTGAAAGTCAGACTGATTTTCCAAAAATATCAAAGAGAAAGTAACAAAGACAATTTAGACACATACATAAAATGCAATAATGATTCTTTCAAGGAGTGACACCAAAAATCTGTAATAATTTTAGAGTATTTTTAAACTTTATTTTCTGCTATGTTGGTCCCATTGTGTCATACTCCTCATCCTGCAGGACTGACGTGAGATGGAGGAATCCTCTGCTTCAAAGGAAGCTTTATTCTTCAAGCAGCTCTACCTTTCACAGAGTGGAATTAGAAATTTTTGTTTTTGTGTCACAGATTTGCTATTTTTTTTGTCATTGAGATGTGATGCTTCAATGATACATTTTTAACCAGCTTGATATCCTTGGTTGGGAAATTTGCTTCTCTGTGCCTTGGTTTTTTATCTGCATAATGAAGAACTTAGGCTAGTTTCCTGAATAGTCCTTCAATCTTAAAATACACATACACACACACACACACACACACACACACTGCATAGGAAAGGATACATACAATACTTCACCAATGTTTGGAACATAGTAAATTTTTTATGAATTTAATATTCACTATTATCATTATTGCATGAACTAAAGCCTTCAGAATTTAATAAACTATAAGAGATACTACTTACCAAAGTTATGTTTGAATAATTATAATGACACCATCAAAAGAGAACAGAAAAATTCTGATTAATATAGATACTTTTCCCTTACTATGTTAATTTTGAACTTTTGATATTGATGAAACAGATTTAAGAATATAATATGAAACATCAGATTTATTTTGTTGTTTTGGCCATACCTATATCAAGTGGAAGTTTCCAGGCCAGGGCTCATACCCGTGCCACAGCAGTGACAAGGTCAGATCCTTAAATGTTAGGCTACCAGGGAACTCCCTAAATACATATATTTTATTTATTCTATGAGGTCATTATTACCCTGACACCAAAACCAGGCAAAGATACTATAAAAAAAGAAAATTACAGGTCAATACCTTTGATGAATATAGATGCAAAAATCCTCAACAAAATATTAGCAAACCAAATACAACTATATATAAAAAGGATCACATACTGTGATAAACTTAGATTTATCCCAGGGACACAAGGATGGTTCAATATCCATAAATCCTTGTAATAATACCACATTAACAAAAAGGATAACATTCACATGATTATGTCAGAAGATGCAGAAAAATCATTTGATGAAATTCAAATTTTATTCATGATAAAAGCTGTCAAAGTGTGTGTAGAGGGAACATTGCAACATAATAAAGGCATTTATGACAAATGTAGTTAACATTGTATTCAATGAAAAACTCAAAGCCTTTCCTATACATTTAGGAACAGGGTCCCCATTCTTGCCACTTCTTACATACTAACCTAGTATGTGAAGTCCTGGCCACAGCAATCAGACAAGAAAAAGAAATAAAAGACATCCAAATTGGAAGAGAAGAACAACTATTGCTATTTGCAGATGACATAATATTTTACATAGAAAACCCTAAAGTCTTTATCCACAAACTATTAGAACTAGTAGATGAGTTCACTAAAGTTGCATGGTATGAAATTAATATATAGAAGTCAATTTCTTTTCTATACACTAATAATGAATCCCACTTAAAGTCTCAAAAATAATAAAATACCCAGGAATAAACTTACTCAAGGAAGTGAAAGACTTATACTCTAAAAACTGTAAGATATTGATGATTGAAATGGAGATGATACACAAGAAATAGAAAGATATCCCATGCTCTTGGATTGGAAGAATTAATATTGTTAAAATGGCCATACTACCCAAAGCAAGTTACAGATTTTATGCTATAGATTTAATGCAATCCCCATCAAAATGTGCAAGGCAGTTTTCACAGAACTAGAAGAAATAATCCTAAAATTTGTATGGAATCACACAAGACCCTAAATTGCCAATCTTGAGAAAAATGAACAAATCTGGAGATATTACCCTCCCAGACCTCAGACTATACTACAAAGCTAGAGTAATCAAAACAGTTCTGACACAAAAATGGACACATAACCAATGTAACAGAATAGAGAGTCCAGATCTAAATACATACCTATGGTCAATAGTTAATCAATCAAGGAGGCAAGAATATACATTGGAAGAAAGACAGTCTCTTCAATAACTGATGCTGGGAAATTGAACAGCTACATGGAAAACAGTAAGATTAGAATATTTCCTCATACCACATACAGGATTAAACTGAAAGATCTAAATGTAAGACCTGAAATTATGAAACTTCTAGAAGAGAACATAAGCAGAACATTCTTTGACATAATTCATAGCATTTTTTTTAATCTCCTAGGGCAAAGTAAAAACAAAGAACTGGGACATAATTAAGCTTAAAAGCTTTTGTACACCCAAGGAAACCACTGGCAAAAAAAAAAAAAAAAAGACAATGTACAGAATGGAGAAAATATTTGCAAATGATGAAATCAACAAGAAGCTAATATCCAAAATATACAAACAGCTCATACAAACAATATAAAAAATTAAGCCCAGTCAAAAATGGGCAGAAAACCTGAACAGACATTTCTCCAAAGACATACAGATGACTATCAGGCATTAAAAAGATGCTTAACATTGCAAGTTATTAGAGAAATGCAAATCAAAACAAAAATGAGATAACCATGTTACATCTGTCAGAATGGCCATCAGCAAATAGTCTACACATAACAAATGTTGATAGGAATATTGAAAAAAAGGAACCTTTATACACTGTAGGTGTGAATGTAAACTAGTGCAGCCACTATGGAAAACAATATGGAGATCCTTTAAAAAGTAAAAATTGACCTACCCTTTGATTCAGTAATTGTATTTCTTAGAATACAGTGGGAAAAAAACAAAACAGTAATTTGATATATGTACCCCAATCTTCAAGGCAGCATTATTTACAATAGCCAAGATATGGAAGCAGCCCATGTGTTCACCAGCATATAAATGGATAAAGAAGACATAGTATCCATATATATAGAGAGTAATATTGCTCAGCCATAGAAAATAAATTCTTCCATTTGTAGCAATGTGGATGGATGTAGAGGGTATTATGCTTGGTGAAATAAGTCAGACAGAGAATGAAAAATACTATATGATATCACTTATATGTGGAGTATAAGAAATAAAATGAACATCTACTAAAATATGTGGAGTATAAGAAATAAAATGAATATATCTACTAAAATAGACTCATAGATGTAAGATAAACTAGTGGTTACCAGTGGAGAGAGGCAAGGGGGGAGGAGGTGCAAGATAGGGTTAAGAGATTAAGCAATACAAACTATTATGTATGAAATAGGTGAGCAACAAAGTTATGTTGTACAGCATAGGGCATTTTAACTCTATTATCTTATCGTAACTTTCAATAGAGTATGATCTGTAAATACACTGAATCACTATGTTGTACACCTGAAACTAATATTGAACTTCAACTATACTTTGATAAAAATGAATGCTTTAAATAGACCAGTGAAAAAATAAATAGTATGTATGTGTTTAACTGAACTGCCCAAATGTGTAATTCCCAACCTCCAGCAAGTTCATGCCAGTGATTTGGGGGTCCAAAGTATACTAGGATTCAATGTGATACCCTTCAACCGAAAAAATTTTAAGGACTCCTTTATACTTTCATTTACCTCGTGTTCATGGACAAATATGAAACAGTTTCATTCTGAACTTGTTAAACAGAAAAATAGGGTTTTTTTAATTTTTAATTTTACTTTTTCCATTTTAGTGCAGTACCTGTAGCATATGGAAGTTCCCAGGCTAGGGGTCAATTAGGAGCTGTATCTGCCAGCCTATACCACAACCATGGCAGCACTGAATCTGAGCCTCATCTGTGACCTATACTGCGGCTTGCAGCAAACCAGAGTCTTAGCCCACTGAGCAAGGCCAGGAATCAAACCTGTAAGCTCACAGAGACAACATTAGGTCCTTAATGTGCTGAGCCACAGTGGGAACTCCCTCTTTATTTTTTTACTTATAAGCCTCCTCCTACTATAGAGTCTCCAGGAAACTGCACTTAGATGCCATAAAATTTATTGTCAGATAATTCATTCCATGATCTATAATGATAATGCTCTGGTATCAGTCAGACAAGTGACTGATTAACCAGATGGGCCTTCTGCAAAGTCTCCTGCAGGTCAACAAAATCCAAACTTTTTAATGAGGAAGGAGAAATCAATTTTAGAGGAATGAAAATGTGAAAAAAAAAAGTGGAAGAAGCCTACACTATATTTTACCTTTTTACTTTGAAGGAAATATAGGCTCTCCTGGTGGTAGATCTTTCAAAGTCTCATGGCTTTTAATGTAGAGAATAAAGAAAAAATAATTTACTTGATATCTGGAATCTGTACTTTATATGACTTCATATAGGCAAGTTCATAATGTGAACTGAACTTTAAAAGGTTTACGATGGCCTTGTGGTTGCTTGAACAATTAAAATAGTTAAAATATCTTATTATTTTAGTCCACCTATAGACTTGAGGGCATACCTCCAACAAATATTGACTGAACTCCTACTGTATACCTAACATCAGATAGCATGACACAGGTGCTAAAGCCTGCAATGTGGACCTTAAAATTTTGTCTCAGCGAATCTTCCTATTTCTTAAAATACAATTTTTTTTTATTCTTGGGAAACTGAGACACAGAGAGTTTAAATAATTTGGCCAGCGTCTCAGTATTCTTGGATAGAAGAACAATTCAAACCTATCTCCATTTCCCAACAGAAAGCACATGCTTAGCTTTTATTCTTAATTGATTCCTCTTTTTTATCACATCCTTGAAATAAATAGTTGTTTAACTGAAATGATGAGGAACACTCATGTCTCACCAACATGGTCTAGAGGTCAAAAAGCATTAGGATTTATAAAAATGCGAATCTTATTGCAGAGAAAGAGATCCATCATCTTATTGCTATCTTAACATTCAGTATTTTCACTTAACATTTTGTCTTCTGTGGACAAGCATAACAGCTTGACAACTAGCCAAATATTCTAAGTCTTAGTATATGGAAGTGATAAGATATTCAATATTCCTATCACCCTAGGTCATGCTAGGCTGAGAAAACTTAGGCAGTCACTTCAGCAGTCTGGATCTCCCTTTCCTTATCTTGAGATTAAATTTCTAGTATCTTTCATCCTTAAATTATTCCGTAGTTCCATGAATTTTTGCTTTTTTGCTTACTGTGTTATCTGCAGCTGCTTTAACAAATCACCACAAACTCAGTGACTTAAAACAACAGAAAGTGATTCTCTCACAGTTCTGGAGAGCTGATGTCTGAAAACCGGTGTCAGTAGAGTTGTTCTCCCTCCAGAGGCTCTGAAGAAGACGGTATTGCTACCCTCTTCTATCATTGCTGGCTGTCAGTATTTGTGGGTGCAGCTGCATCACTCCAATCGCTGCCTCCGTATTCACGTTGCTTCCGCCGCTACGTGTCTGTGTTAGGTCCTCTTCTTTCTCTCATAAAGACTCTTGTTATTGGCTTGAGGGCTCACCTGTGCAATTCAGGATGCGCTCACCTCCAGATCCTTAAATTAATTACATATGCAAAGATCCTTTTTTCCAATAAGGTCACATTCACAGGCTCTCTTAGTACATCTTTTGAGGGGAGGACACTGCTCAACGCAATTATACCTACCATGTACCAGATATTGGACTTGGATGCTGGGACTAATTTTGGAGAAAAAGGCATGAACCTCAAGCTTGTGGAAGGCATCTTAATTGCTGCAAGAACCTTGGAAATCACGAAGTACTGTGAAAGTGGAAGTTATTATCCCTTTAAAATGAATAACTTGATTTCTCTTCCTGCTTTTTGCCTCAGTATGCTAATAAGATAAAAATAATTGGACTTTACATCAATACTACCCTTCATTTGTGACCAGAACACTTGTTAAAGCTGATCAATAATAAGGAATAATCTGGGAATAATTGAAGAAAGCATCAATCAGAAACATATGTTGATGAGGATATTTTCCAGTAAGAGAATTAACACTTCATGTGGCATGATTTGATCTACAGACAAAATACCTTGTAAATGATTAAGTTTGATTGAGAAACAAACATGCCTGAAAATGATGCCCCAATAACATCACTTTTACAAATTAATTTTGTTGCATCTTTTAGGAGTTTCATTATAATACACTCCTCTACCTGAAAAGTTCTAGAAAGGATAACACCTTACAGGGTAGCTATTTACACTTGTGAGAAAATAGTTTTGTTCCTTGAAACTCAAAGTGTGGTCTCAGATCAGCAAAATGAGTATCACATGGAGCTTGTTAGAAAGTCATCTTCTCTGGCCCCACTCAGAGCTAACAAACCAGTATGTATGTTTTAACAAGATCCCTAATAACAAGAAGGCACATTACATATGAAATGTTAATTACAGACTTTCCAACTAGTACAACATGTTGAAACAAGGTATTTGGTATAGTAGTTCTCAAAAGGTAGATTGCAGGCTTATGTTCATGATGACAAGGGTCACCAGTGTGTGACAAAATGAGAAAAAAAATTTACTTCTGTGAAGCTGTATTTCCCCAACTTGAATTCTGATATTAAGAGCTTTCTATCATTTCTTCCCACACCTTCATTTCTTTTCAAATGATGATAATATAAGATGGTCATGTGAAACCTGTGTGCACATGGATATTTAGCCCTTTATTTACAACATGAATTTGACAAATAACTTCAGGTTTTTTTCCCTTTAAACTATTGACCTATAAAATCCAAAAGTAGTGCAGAAGACAAGCCACTGAAGAGAAGGGTGGAATTAGAAGAAAGGAGGGGATAGGGTAAAACCTCAAAGACGAATTTATCTTTACATATTTCTTTAACATTTTCTTTAATTTTTTTTCCCTCAGGCTGGACCTCTTTGGAAAGACCACACAGATGAGGCTTGACAAGTCACCATAATGCCACTCAGCTTGGGAGTATTTCATAAGCCCTTCATGCTAGAAAGGCTCATCAAAGGTAGTTTACCCCATGAGCTACCAGAACACAACTTTTGAAGTAGTAGACCATGGTGTAGAAAGTATTCTTAAGTTCTAGAATGTTCTCAAAGGGGAATTCTTGCATGTGTATATCCACCCAATTCCCCCTTTTCTGTTGTTTGAATGTAGAAATCCATGTTCAAACTTTAAAGCCTTTGCCTCAAAGGTGGCTCCATTTCAGTTAACCTGAACCAATAATTGAAAAATTAAAAACTTCGAAAACTATGCAAATGTATAATATTTCTTCAAACATATACTTTAAAAGAAATATTAATGGGTTAGTGAAAGGTGACAAGGTCCTTGAAAATGAATATCATAACATTTGTGCATCCTTTGAATAAACTAGTGACATTTAAGATTGCTAAATTAACATTTTAATTTTTCTGAAGCAACTCAGTGATTCAAAAGGCAAAGTCCTAAGCTATTTTCCTTTCCCACAGACCCCATAGTTTCTGATGTAAATGTATAATGTGCATTCATTAATTAAAGGTTACACTATATCAGATTCTTTTCTAATTTACCTAAGATCAGACCTTTTAATCATTACGACAAGCACCTTATTTAGTAAATTAAAAATGCTTATAGATTAAAGACCAAAAAATGAAAGTTTAGAAAATTATTCCTACACAGATTTCTTACAGTTAATGTTCCTTTCCTTTCTTATAAAATTAGAAGTAAAACCTAAACACATGGGTAAATAAATATTTGATCTTTCTTAGCACTTGCATCTTATAATTAATAGTGTGATGGGATTTTAAATGTTAAGGAAATAATAATTTGCCATCAACAGGGATGGGAGAATTTTGTTTATTAGTTTAGTGTGATTCAATTTGTGAAAATGTGCTTCATTGATCTTTGCAAAAGAAATTTAATTGGAAATGAATATCACCATCTATTTGCCACACCAATAAGCCCAAGTTGCTACAGTTCATTAAGTACTACACCTGCTACTTAACATTCTATGGGGAGAAAAGTCCTTGATTTAATACACTTAAGGGTGGCCAGGTGGGAGCTCAAAAAACCGTCTGAACTACTTATTTCTCCACTTATCCAAGTTGAGGTAAATATGCCCTAATCCTTGATCTGGATATCATTTTATCTTTTTATACAGACATAAATTATATTATTAAATACAAATGTAATCCATTTAAATAATACTCTCAACTAAACTCACAAATAGATGAGGAACATCCTTTTTTTAAAATACCAGTGCACACAGAGGCTGTCGGATCACATTTACAAGCAATCTGAATCTCAGTGGGGTGGGGAGAGGAGAAAGAACAGGCACTTTATAGTAGGATAAAAACCATAAGACAAATACTAAATAAACAATATCAATAGCCACCCTCAACAGGATAGATATCCTTCAACAAATGATCAAGAAACAGCAGTGGTCAATAAGCAACAAAGTACACAGTAAATTCCTTTAGATGAAAGAGCTAAAAATAATGGGACAAGCGCCCAAGAAAGCCTTCATAGCTTTTAGTTATTTGAAAAATGAATTCCTATAACAGTCAGTAGCTGGATTTGTAGGAACCCTCTGAGCTCAAGCTTGAAACAAAACTAGAACCATGGGTTTGGTCCCCATATGGATCAATATTACCATGAAGCGGTTTGGCTCCAGGCTGTGGAGACACATTGTGACTGAGAGCACAGTAAGGTTATGGAGGGGCAGGGCTTATTACCAATTCATCTTTTTCCCCTGGGGAAATAAGTCTCACTGTGCAATTTTGATTTTTACAAATAATGGCTAGCACTTTTCTGATGGTAGGTGAAGTGAGAGGGTTAATATCTTAACTCTATTTTAAATATATTTGAAATGTTCACTAAAATTTATAATTTAGGAGTTCCCGTTGTGGCTCAATAACAATGAACCTGACTAGTATACATGAGTGTGCAGGTTCGATCCCTGGCCTTGTTCAGTGGCTTAAGGATCTGGTGTTGCTGTGAGCTGTGGTATAGGCTGAAGACATGACACAGATCCTGCATTGCTGTGGCTGTGGTGTAGGCTGGCAGCTGCAGCTCTGATTCAACCCCTAGCCTGGGAACTTCCATATGCCATGGGTGTGACTCTAAAAAGACAAAAAATAAAATAAATAGAATGTATAATTAAAAATTTTTAGAGCCAAATGTTCCTCTATCTGAAATACATTGCAATGTTCTATAAAACTATAAGAAAATCCTTTTTTTTTTGGAAATATACTTCTCTGTCAATGTTTCTGTGATGTATTTTTTCAATAAGGTGAGGCAAGTCTGTATGCACATCAGAAATATGAGATTTAAGTGTTCTCCCTTCCAGTTAGGGAAATTTTGTGTCTTTTTAAAAAATTGATCAAGTTATTCAACAACTATGGTTACCATTTTATTATGAGACTTCATGATGAAGCCAAAGTAGGGATGGGGGACACACAAATAAGTCAGATGTCATTAACACTTGGGATGGTTTAAAATATGTGACGCATGGTTTTCACCTCAGTCAGACTAATGAGATCAAAATTTGGGGAAGGTCAGTATAATTGGATTTCTTAAAAAAGCCTATATGTAATTCTAATATGCAGTCAGGGTTGGGAATCACTGGAAGAGTGCAAGAAAGAGCCTCAAACCAACTAATTGTAAAGCAATGTGGTAACATCACTGAATGTAATATACACAAGACAGAAAAAAGTGTGGAAGAAAAACTACAAAGTTAGGTCTCTGGATAATTCTGGACAGCTGAGCTTGGAAGAGGGGTGTGGGAGGTTGCTAACTCTTTATTAAAACAACTCTGCATACATGCCTTTCAAAAGAACAGGTGTTCCTTTTGAAACTTAAAAGCCAGCAATGCCCTAGGAAGGTTGAAATAACAATATATGCACAAAATATTGTAGAAGCACAGAAAATAGCAACTAATGTAGGTTCTATGACTATTGAAGACTTCCTCAAGAAAACGTAAGTTTAACTTTAAGGTTAAATCTTTATCAATCAATTGAAAACTATTTCAAAATTTCTTATCAATGAAATATTATGCAAATATAGAGAGCTTATTTGTAGCATTTATTTAAATTCCAGTAATATTCTAGTGTAATAAGTAAACAGCTGGAGTTCCCATCATGGCTCAGTGGTTAATGAATCCGGCCAAGAACCATGAGGTTGCGGGTTCTATCCCTGGCCTTGCTCAGTGGGTTAAGGATCTGGCATTGCTGTGAGCTGTGGTGTAAGTCACAGACGCAGCGCAGATCCCGTGTTGCTGTGGCTCTGGCAAAGGCCAGTGGCTACAACTCTGATCAGACCCCTACCCTGTGAACCTCCATATGCCACAGGTGTGGCCCTAGAAAATACAAAAAAAAAAAAACCCACAAAAAAAGTAAACAGCTGGATTATAATAAACAAAGGAAATTATGTCCCAGATTTATTATTGGAATCTATGTTAGTATTTCTATACATCAAAAAAAAAAAAATAGTTTCAGAGTTCCCACTGTGGTACATAGGTTAAGGATCTGGCATCATCTCTGTGGCAGCTCAGGTTCAATTCCTGGCCCAGCACAGTGGGTTAAGGATCTGGTGTTGCCACAGCTATGGCATAGAACACAGCTGCAGCTCAGATTCAGTCCCTTGCCCAGGAACTTCCATATGCCCCCATGGGTGTGGCCAAAAAAAAAAAAGTAGTCTAAAATAATTAGGATAAATGTTACAATTGATGTCATTTACATTTTTTAACTTTATAGTGGTTTTAAGGAAATTCAAAAAAGTGGGCCATAGATCAATCTGACTTACTGAGAAGCGCAGAAGCAGGGCTACTGTCTTTGACAACATAGGTTTTAGCAGCTATACTTTGTATCCCTAAGTAGAATTGTGCCAAGAACAGTGATTTGAAAATATGAACATTAACATCAACGAAGTATGATTGCTTTATTATCTATGCAAAATACTGATATCTTCAGAGGTCAAAAAGGTTAAATATCCAACTGTAGTTCTATCCAATCTATGCAAAGTTTTTTGGTGAAATAAATGCTCTTGGGCCCCAGATGGCCTTGCCTAACAATTTTAGCCCTCACTGATCTAGAATTCTCCTCCATAAATACCATATATACTGTAAAGTAGCACTAATTCAGCTTAACTTCAATATTCTATGATTATTCCTGCATTAGTATTAGTGTTATCTCCCTGACTGGATTCCTAGAGAGCAAAAACTATATTTCCTACATGTTAGGTTTTTAGGAAGTAACTAGCTGACTTGATGACAAAAATTCTATGTGATGGAAGATTTCAAGTTTATTTTTATGGTGCTAACCATATTTTTATATGGCAGCACCAGGAGAGAAAAGGAACATGACCATTTGAAGAGAAATACAAGCCTACTTGCAATAATGACTAGTTGGTTTATAATTTTTACAAATTCCCCAATTCCTTCATCTCCTTGGCTTCATGAAGACACATTCTTCCCTTGTCACTGCTATATTTAACCCCATATGTGAAATTCTTTCCATTATAATCTTGTCACACAAACTTATTTTTTATTAAGGTGTTCTAGCTATTCTTTCTCTTAAAGTCTTTTTTTTCCTACTAAGAAAATACTGAAATAGAAACTAAATGAAATACTATGTACCATAGTACTTTCACTTATTTCAGTCTGTAAGCATTGCATGTATTTACTAACATACCAACAGGCTTATGTGATCTTTTAAGAGGATTTAGGACTTTTTTTTTTTTTTGGTCTTTTTAGGGCCTCACCCATGGCATATGGAGGTTCCCAAGCTAGGGGTCAGTCGAATTCTGCTGAGCCGCGATAGGAACTCTGGATTTGGGACTTTTAAATAAACATTTAATAGTTTTCCAATTAAGACACTTAAAATTGTTTTTATTTATTAGTCAATGCATGGATAATTTAACAATTCTTATTGGGTAATTGTTAAGTACCAGGTTATCTATAAGAAAGGAGTGGAGACAAAGAAGCAATTAGAGAGTATCATGTGAGCTATGTCAAGAAGGGCTAGTGCGGAGTGGGAGTAGATGGGAACCCTTAACACAGATCTGAGAGTACAGAGAGTTCTGGAAGGAAGTGACTAAACTGAAATTTTAGAAATGAGCAGGAGTGGATCAGATAAAGGTAGGAATGGAGTAAAAAAAAGTTCAGGCAAAGAATCCCAAAGAAAGAGAATGAAGATGAAAAATCAGAAGGGTCACTATGACTAGACAGGATTTAGGTGGGGGTAAGGCAGCAAGAGGTGAGACTGGAGAGTTTGGCAGGAGTTAGATCACATAGAGTCTTGAAAACAATGTTAAATACTGGCAGACTGAGTACGCAGACCAACTGCACCTGGGCTTGCATCTTTTGTGTCATTCGATGGCACCAGACAAACATTTTAAGCAATATGGCACTGGCAAAATACTCTATGTTATTGGTAAATGTACCTTTTTGAAAAGGATATCCCAAAAAATGGTTTATAAAATTAAGTTTCATTGGGAGTTCCCAACGTGGCTTAGCAGAAATGAATCTGTATTGTATCCATGAGGACACAGGTTCGATCACAGCCTTGCTCAATGGGTTAAGGATCTGGTGTTGCCCTGAGCTGTGGTGTAGGTCACAGACATGATTTAGATCTGGCATTGCTGTGACTGTGGCATAGGCCAATGGGTACAGTTCCAATTCAACCCCTAGCCTGGGAACCTCCATATGCCATGGGTGAGGCCCTAAAAAGACCAAAAAAAAAAAAAGAAGAAATTTCATTGTTAATTGACCATTGCTTATAGTTTCAGAGATAGAACAATTGATTAATAAACCAACCATCCATTTACTCAATGATATTAATAAGCATCTGCTATATTCCAGGCATTGTGTTAGATATTCTAGAGTTAAAAAATGAGAAGAATGCCATCTTTTCCTTCCAGGAAGTATTGAGGTTAGAAAAAACAAAACCATAGATTTTTTAAAATGACAACAGCAACAACCAACAACAACTCTGTTTCTGTCATTGTCTCTGTAACCCAGCCTTGGCCTCCAGAATCAAGGTCTACCACTACTTCCTGCTTCTACACAGTTTTCCATAGAGTTAAGTTCTTTAACATCCATTATTTCCTATTATTATTCTTCCGTAAAGGCTTCTTCTGCCTGAGTCATTTCCTTGTTTGGGGACCTTAACACCTTCATTTGAACTATGTAGCATTCCATTAGCTGATTCCCCTGCCTTCACTCTCTTCCTCTGTTCCATTCTCCAGTCCTACACTGTCCAAACCACATTAGTCTCTCTGAAACCATAATTTCATTCTTTCACTATGCTGCATAAACACATCCTCTGGTTTTCTTAGTTCATTAATATAGAATCCATATATTTTATATATGTTATGTATATATAAATAAAATATATTTAATATATTTATTAAATATAAATGAAATGTATATTTTAATAAATAAATTAAAACATTTAATAAATAAATAAAATATATATTATGTTTTAATCTTTTAGCCTAACATTAAGGAACATATTAGAATCTAAACTCACCTGCACCTGTAAGATCTTTTCTCTACTTTGAAGCATAACTAGGAGGAGGAAGGAGAGGACCTTCTTATCTTAAACAAATTCTCAAGACTGGCATTGTTTCAAAAGTGTATTAACATAATACGTTCACTTAAAGGTTTCTAACAACATAATGAGAGTGTTTTGGAAGCAAGATAAAAAGGAAGATTTTAATATGAAGAAAGCTGAAAGAGAGTGGCATCCTTTTAGTTGCTCATAATTTATCTAGCTTCTCACCCAGGCTTGCCTCCCCTTCAGGTTAGGTTCTAGAAACACCTACATATCAGGAAATCTCTGGTAGGGCCCAGAGAGTCTATTTGAAGTGTGCTTTGAAGACAAGTTGCCTGTTCTTAGCTCATCTCACCTGCAGACTTTAAAACACCATCCTGCTACAATTAGATCTGGTTAAAACTCTCAGCCATTGTGAAGCCTGACTGTTAAATAATCCACACCCCTCTTCAAGTGCAACTTCTAGGACAGGAGATTATGGGACGGGGAGTGGGGGCAGGGACGTTAATAAAATCTTCTATTATTGCTTAAAAATCTTGTTCTTCAACATTTGCTGAGTTTCCTGCTTCCGTGAGTAGAATAATGATTCCTCCCAATATGGCTTATCAGTCGTAATTGGATCAGAAGCACATATTCCCAGGTGCCACATTACCTCATGCGGCAGATGTTTTCAGATTTGTGGCAAGTAGTAGTATCCTGTCAGATGCTGATGAATTTTGGGTTCTGACAAAGATTTATACTCTAAATATCTTCTGAAAGAAACACATGCTTAGTAATTATGAAATATATCCAAAATATATTAGTCCTATCCTCCCTCAAATACTTCTTAATTCTTTTTCTACCAACAGAACTCTGATTTTGTCCAGATATTTGGAGGCTTTATGCTTCAGGGGAAATGAAGATTGGCTATTCTAAGACAATTGTGGTAATTCTATTCTCTTGACAGTGATTGGTTTAGACAAGGGCATGTGATGTCATTCTGACTAATAAACTATAAAGGGAAGTCTACTGGGAGAGTGAGTGGGAAAGTTTTCCTCTATTCTGAAAAAGGTACACAGAAATTAGTCGATTTTTTTCCTTGCCTATGGCTACTGGTAATGCCAGGAAACACAGTGGTATTAGAAAATCAAAGCCAATAGAATCACGGAGAAAAATAATCTGGGTATTGGGAAACTGATGAATTAACCAAGTCTGGAACTTTCCTACCTTTGGTTTACTTGTTTTGTCAATTAATAAACCCCTTATTGGAAGTAACCACTGGTATATTTGCAGTCAAAGGGGTTCTAGGAAATTATAAATGGGGGCGTGAGAATCTGAAGTCTTACGGGACTGACAAGTATCTCTTAAAAGGGCATATGAATAAAGGGCTGTGCTCATGTCATTTGGGAGAACTTCCATTCAGTTCACACTGTAATGGTTATATTACTGGACTTGGATCAGCTTTGGTATTACCACATAGTCTGTTTTCAATGGAGCATGTGCTCAAATTGTTTTTTATGTTAATGTTAATGACTTGTACTCTGTGGCAGTAAAGTGAAGTGGAAAGAACATGGGGCTGGAAGCAAGGAGACTTGGATTCTTGTCCTTATGCTGACACAAAGTCTCTGTGTGACCTTGGTCAGAAAGCAGAACACTCTGGGATGTGGTTTTCTCAACAGCTAAATCAGGAGGCTATGCCAGATTATTTCTAAGGTGGTTCTTCTGGAGTGAAAATATATCCACAATTTGCATCCAGGAGTCAGGAGAAGGCGGTACAACCTAGGGTGTTTATAACAAAGGGATGTGTTTTATTTATGTGTTTTATTTATATACTTTCTACTTTTTGGCCTCCATTATCTATCCATATTTATTGCATATTCTCCTATTAATAATCAAATAATGAGAGCTTTTTCATTAACTAAAATGGGTCACAGTGCTGTTTGCACAGAGTCTGGAAAAATCAGGCCTATTGCCCATTAGGTGAAGTGCTAGATACGGCAAATGTAAGCATGAAGGCAGGAACAATGAGAAATGCCACGATGTGGGCAGTGTATCAGCTGCTTTTGAAATTATTAGATGATGTGAAGATTTATATCATGGAACACTTATAGAATCTTGAGATAAAATGTCTACATTGAAAAATTAAAGAAAACCACGTTTATTTATTTAAGACTGAGGATTTGGAAATTTGGAGCATTACAGAAATTACTGTAGGACATCTTAAACTTTATTCGAGAACATTGTAAATCAACTATAATAGAAAAAATAAAAATCTTAAAAAATTTTTTATTCAAATCTCAGGACCTACAAAGGTAGAGGAAGGGTGAGAAAATTTCTTTATTGTTACTTTATATAATTTTCATCACTGGTTCTCACTAAAAGAGCCTCAGATAAGGTGCTAACAACAAAGCAGTCAAGGTAACTGCTTGTCATTGAACAGTAACATGAGAAGCAAGGGGCTTCGTCTCTAAAATTAGGACCCACAGTCAGCTACCTGTTGATGAGGTTAAGAAAGTCTCTTTATCCGCAGTCCATGGACAAGCCAGAATGTCCTCCCTTCTCACTCAAACTGCTCTTCTTAGGTTTATCTCTGACACAGTCTGCCTTCGTTAACAGATATTGCTGTGTTGCATTTTTAGTGCACTGCTTTGCATTATTATGACCATTGTACAATAGGTAACCTACAGAGGAACTCATAAAGCCACTTGGGATTCATAAGCTGGATAGAAAATCTTTGGGAAAAAAAAAGGCGTCAGAAGGAAGCATGGTCACCAAAGGCAAGTGTAACAAAGAAGCTTGTTATACAGAAAACTACAATCAGTACAATCGCCTCTCCATTATTAATACTCCATGAACAAAACAACCTGGTGCAGATAAATGACAAGATATTTCCAATCTCCTCTCACTTACTATATCATTAGAAGTCAGATGCCTTCTCTGCCTTGAAAAATGCATTTCCATATTAAACAAACTCTGAACAACAGAAGCCAATGAGAGAAATATTTATGTATGATTTGGTAAAAAGAAAAAAAATGTATTCACCTCAAGCTAACCACCTTGTCTCTCTAGATGAACTCATATTCAAAATTAAATCACTCATGCTTTTCCTTCCATTTGGAGGGCAACAAAGAAGCTTTTTAATTTTTAAACTGAGGCTATGACAACTGAACCAACAATAGGAACTAATAGTCTCTAAATCAGTTTAATGTCTTTAATAATAAATACAACCTATTCATAAATTCAACAGCAGGCTTGGTTTTCAGAAATGTTAACAGGCAGAAAAAAATAGGTGGTATAAAACTGAATTCTTTAGTACCTGTACAAAAGAAGGTCATACTAAGATAGCCCTGCTATTATCCTCTCTCAGGACTGCTCCACTCCTTACATTTTCTTTCCATTTATTGATACTTTCTTCATTTAGCTGTTAATTTCTTTCCTGCTACTGCAAAACAGTGAAGAAAAAATAGATGAAACTAGGCATGGTGACTGGGAGAGGGTGGGCTCAGGAGCCTCCATCTAGGCAGTTCATCCATTAAAACCTTGCATTGTTTCAACCCCTTCTTTTTTTTTACATAATCATCTTTAGTTGAACCTTCTTTGCCACACATCAAGATAATACAGCAGCTACTTTTTTGCTTTAGTGACACTCATCAAGAAACTTTTCTTCTCACTGCTATTTTTCTAGATGTTCAACGTCTTCCATGATGTGAACCCAGCCAACCTAACTACCATTTACTAACTTTCCTACCACACCCCACCGTGTGCATCCTCTGGCTTAGTCAGATATTTCTCTGGGTCTCCTGACCACTTCCTGTCATGTCTTCATTAGGCTGTTCTACTTTATTCGAATTTCCTCTCTTCCAACCTCCACTTATCCTAAGAGCAGTCAGCCTTCCAAATCCAACAAGATGTTCAGGAAGATATTAACTTGCTCAAAGTCTGTGGTAAAGCTAGGATTCAAAACCAGAGAGACAGTCTCTAGAGTCTATGCTCCTAACTGCTAAATATGTATTAAACTAAAAAGTCAAAAGGAAATGTTAGGACTTTATTCCTGTGTTAGAATTTGGAGACAAGGAAATCTGTACTTGGTATAAACTTCAGGCTTCTCAAAACGACTTTAGAAATCCTACATAAATAAGTAGAACTCAATATTAATGATATGTTTCAACACTATAAATCTATAACCATAATTACATAAATGGAGCTAACTTGAGAAAAATATTTTAAACGTGAAAAATGTTATTGATAGGATAGTAATGATTCCACTTTTAAAAAGCATATCCCAAATAGAGTTATATACTATTTTTGGAAGTGAAATAACAGAAATTCACCAGGTTTTGCTAATTTTCAAATTTCCCATCTATGACAAAATAACAATGCTAGTCACTTAAATCAGTAGAAAAGTTGTAATGGAAAAAAAAAGTGTTATCAGGGCTAGATACAAACACAATGCCTCAAATAGACAAGTCAATAATGCCTCCATGGAATAGATTTAATTGAGTAAATATTAGTGCATAGGGATAAATTTTGAATTGGTAATAATCTCTTTAAATTACTTTAAAATCATTAGATATAGGTCAATAAAGATATGGTTACTATCTAATAATATAGAGACAAAAAAAGGAAATAGAAAAAAAAAGAAACTTTTCATATATAAGGAAGCACTTAAAAACTAAAAAATAAAAACATTAAATGTCATTCCTTGTTGGTGGGCACTAGCCTCCATGTGGAATTTACATTTGATTGCTTATTTTAAGAATTTTATCTGGTAAATTCAAGATACCTGGAAAAAATCGTGTGTGGAGAAATTGAAAAATCATGTGAAATAAGATAGAAAAATTAAAATTACTTGATTTAGAGAGGCCATTTAAACAGGTGGATATTAGAGATAACCTGCAGGAATAATAAAAACTTTTCAAAATAGCTAATATTTATGAAAATCTTATGTGTCCAAGCTGTGCACTGTTTTTCTAGCTTTATAACCAGGCTTAAGTTTGGCAAAACATATTTCAATTTTACTAAAAATAAATTACACTTTAGAGTTTTCCCAAGTATATTTTTTGAAAATGTCTGAATAGATGAAATGTAATTAAATACTTGGGAATTCTTCAGCAGATAATAAGATAAAAAGCCTAGGAAAGAATGTTCTTAAAATTAAGTAAGATGTGGAGTGGTTTTTTTTGTTTGTTCGGTTGGTTGGTTTTTTTTTTTAGGGCCATACCCACAGCAAATGGAAGCTCCCAGGCTAGGGATCAAATTGGAGCTGCAGCTGCTGGCCTGTGCCACAGCCACAGCAATGCCATATCTGAGCCGGCTCTGCGACTTACACCTCAGCTCGTGGCAATGCCAGATCCTTAATCCACTGAGCGAGGCCAGAGATTGAACCTGTATCCTCATGGATACTAGTCAGATTCATTACTGCTGAGTCACACTGAGAACTCCCTGAAGTGGAGTTCTCTTGAGGTCAGCAGTTTAAGGATCTGGTGTTGTCATTGCAGCAGCTTGGCCTGGGTTTGATCCCTGGCCCAGGAATTTGCATGTGTTGCAGGTGCAGCCAAAAATTTAAGTAAGGAGTGATTTTGAATTTACAAAGGTCCATTCAGGAAAGCACACATTACTTAGTGTTAACTGGAATAACAAGTGTGTATTGTACCATTCACAAGTATTAGCTGTAATTTTCATTTTCTTGCAGATGGCACTTAGATAGATACATCATAATTTCAATTGCATTAAAGTAAATGTTTGATTTGACTTACCTGGTTTTTCATGTTTACTTGAAAGAACTTCATAATTCATTCATTTAAAATTATGTAATGAGATAATCACAGGTATTTTTCTGTTCTGTGGTCATGACTTTTTTATACTAAGTAACATTTTTGGTTTATAATAGGAAAAAAAAAAGAGTTCCTTCCATTTTTCACTTCACTCTGACAGTGATAACCTTGACTTGAATGTTTTGTCAGCAGGATCTCTTTTAATAGAAATGAACTTGGGTAATCTGCCTCAATGAAAGACTGTTCAAAAATAGGGTACTAATTATATTCCACTATATACAGCTTTTTGATTAGAATCACTGAATGCTACTTCTAAAAAATAAGTATAAGTCACTTATACTCTAAGGATAGGTTGACGTTCAAGTCAATGACTCAATGCCTGGGGCTCCACATACATAAAGTGACAAAAGATCATTAGGGTGGATGATCAAATTCCTCAAAATCAAATCTATACAGCTCAGCAGGTGAGAACACATGAAGAGAGGCCAATATATAGGTTTCTGCCCATAAGAATTGAGCCCATAGAGGAGTATTAATCTGATGTGGAGGGCCCTAGGCCTATACTGAACAAATACACCAAGAACCCCGTGCAAAGAGCTCAAACTCAGGTGCAGGTATACGATGATAATATGACCAAATTTACCCAGGATGAAAATTATTCTCTCCATAGCCACCTGAATTCAAAATTTTTAAAAGGCTATAATGAGTCATCTTTACCTCTGCATGAGACCAGAGTGCACATTAATGCAGCAGGTGAACTTACCAAGTGGTATTCAAGTGCGTAATCAGAGAGGCGGTACCTTTCTAAAAATTACTAACTCATTTTGGGAGGGTACTTCTTTTGTTTTTAATTTGGAAGCCTCTGACACAATTTTCTGTTTGGATTTAGGAGATTTGTCATAACTCTTAAAAGATATGATTCACATCATTAAACACAATTGTTTCTATCACAAAAATGATACTAAACCCCCTCAAAAATATTTTATATTTTTCTTTGAATAATTTAACACATTAGTATGGAAATACTTTTATCTTGAAGGTTTATAATTCTTTGTTAAAAATACACAATATTAATCTCTTCTAGGTAATAACAATATGTTTTATTCTTTCCAATTAAAAAAAGAAAAGAGTGTAGGTATGTAGGGGTAGGTTTTATACTGTAAGTACACTAGGTAGACTGGGAACTTTAATTTTGTATTTCAGCCACAAAAGAATGAGTCCACCCTTATTTCTTGGAGAACATTTTGAACCAACTTAGTCAAAGGGAAACTTAGAAAAGAAAATGAACTTAACATGGCCAAGAAAATGGTTTGACAATGTATAACAGATTGGTCAACCTGGTCTGAGTTCATGTACCCTGTTTTTTTTTTTTTTTTCAAATTAATGGGAACTTGAGGAGGGAGAATAGTTAGAATCCCCTTATGATAATTTATTGCGGGTAAGATGCAAAAAAAAAAATGCTAGTTAGGAAAAAGTATATCATTAGAGTGTAGAGTCAGTTTAGAATTTTTTAAAAAAATATGCCTCATGGTATTGGTATGAAAATGTGTTATGTAATAGAACATACATTAAGTAGTTATCACACCGAGTCACTGGCCATAAAATGTCCTGCCCCCTTTCTCTCCTTGGGTACCAAATGCATGACCTGTCAAAAAAATGATAATGAAAGCAGAGATTCTGATTTAAGAAAGAAAGTGAAATAGTGGACATAAACACAAATTAACTCTTAATGATAATCTAGGTGCTTTAATATCACCACAGCCAATAGGCCTGATTTCCCCAAACCCTGGCCAGAGAGCAGTGCGAATATGACAATATCATTTCCCATACAGGGATATGGATATAACAATTTTTCTGCAATAAACAAAGCATTTCCCATTGTATGAGGAAAAAGAGCAGTCATTAACGCTGGTTATTTGCTCAAGAGTCCAATTCGGCTAGATGGGTACTTTGGCATCAGACAAGCATCTTGGGAAAGGCAATCAGAAAAGACATTAATATTATTATGTCTTCTTTGGTAAATTTCCTTTCTTTGGGGAAGAGAGAGGCATGTCCAGGTATAAAGGAGGCTGTTTATAGTCAAATAAGGGTGGAATATACACAGCCAAACATCAAGCCTTCAATGGAGCCCCTTTGACTATGTCCCTGATTTGCTGCTGACGCAGGCTGGATTTTGGCCACAGTCAAGATTGATAGGTAGCAAGCGAGCGGCAGTGGCAAATCATGAACTTAAGTGGAAGGTGCTCACTGCTCAAACTAGAGCTAGGTTCTCCCAGTTTAGTTGGCATTTCAACTGAAACACTTAAAGCTAATATTCATGAAAACTGGAATTTTTAGTTTACACACACACTAATTTTTCAAGTATATGAATCAAATCCATTTCCAAAATGTAATTTTCTATTGGTGTTAATACTTCCACTGAAATGCACTAATGTGAATGCATTTGATTGTAAAGATTAAACAGAAAATCAATATTTTAAGATATTAAAACAAAAAATTACTTCTACCTCAATTATATGAACAGATGAAAAGTGTTTCAATATCAGAAAGCCCATACCCAATTATGGTCCCATCAAGGCATGCTGACAAAAAATACCACTCTGAGAGGATTGATTCCTTTTAAGGATATTTAATCCCTCTGGATTCATTTAACTGCAGAAAATCACTCTTTAAAATATGAATATATAAAATACAATAATAAATATGTGAACTATCAGCATATATTTTATTTCATGATGCTATTCCTGTAATGGGATATAGAAAGAAATCACTGATAAGTTCCTAGAGAAAAGACAAAAGAAACAAAAATGTGAAGAGTTATTTTTATTTTTATTTTCAGTGCATATATGGATACAGCTCCACAATCATTCAAGGTCAACATTTTGATGAATATAATCACTAGGAAGTGCTATAGTGGGTAATGGCAAATCATGCAGGGCTCTGGCATTGTTAAACATAGGACAGACAATAGAGAAAACTAAGATTTTTATGTTTGAGGGTATAATCATGAGATTCAGGAAATCTTATCCCCAAAATGAATATGTGATTAAAAACATCCTTTCTGAAGTATTTTATTTATTAATCACTGTTTGTGTTTCTAGCCTTAATTCAGCTAGTTCAGTAACTAAAATAATTAGGAAATAATCTTGCAAGTCCATTACAATTCAGCTTAAGAGACAAGAGAGATGAGATTCAAGAAAGTAATCTTCCATTATCCTATTATGGAGAGGATTAATAATTTCAGCTGTATAGCAAAAAGAACCCTACTTAGTATTCTGTGATAATCTATGTGGGAAAAGAATATGAAAGAGAATGGATATATGTATAGCTGAATCACTATGTTGTACAGCAGAAATTAATCAATCAACTATATTTCAATAAAACTTTTAAAAAATGAAAAAAATACTTAAAAAATTTCATGGATCTAGCAATCATTTTTTAATGATTCTAAAGCATACAGGCAAGGAAAATTAGAACAAGTTACCATTATTAAACAAAACAAAACAAACAAAACAAGACAAAACCTGGGAGTTTCCATCATGGCTCAGTGGCAACAAACCTGACTAGTACCCATGAAGATGCAGGTTTGATCCCTGGCCTCACTTAGTGGGTAAAGAATCGATCATTGCTCTAAGCTGTGGTGTAGGTCACAGAAGTGGCTCAGATCCCACATTGCTGTGGGCTGGCAGCTACAGCTCTGATTCGACCCCTAGCCTGGGAGCTTTCCTAGGCAGTATGTGTGCCCCACCCCAGCCAAAAAAAAAAAAAAGACAAAAACCCCTGTAATTAGTCCTTTACAGTATTATTTGAAGTTTTATGTTGATTTTGGAGACATAGATAGGCATTTATATAAATATTTTAGATCACTGTAGATTCTTTGATAAATGATAATTTGGTAATGAAGTTGCGCTAGACTAGAAGAGCCAAGAGAATTTCTTATCCAATGAAGGCCTCAATCATATTCATCTAATAAATACTTGGATGTATTTTTAACTTTCTGCTTCTATAGATTTCAACACGACACTATCTGAAATCCTTCAAAGATGAAAACTCTTCAGTTGCTGCTTCCTTTGTGAATCAGTACTATGCTCATCTTCAAATGAACATACACTTGAAAAAATTTTCATCTTCATTGATATAAAACTGATAAAATTTTAAGTTGTTTACAGTGTACACTGCAGTGATTTGATAAACATATACACTGTGAAAGGATTCCCCCCATCTAGTTAATAACACATCCCTCACCTCACTTATCTCTTGTCTACAGCTAGCTAGATCTATCATCTATCTCTCTAATCTATCAATCTATCTATCTATCTATCTATCTATCTATCTATCTATCTATCTATCTATCTATCTATCAATCATCTATCTTCTTTTTGGTGAGAATATTTAAGTTCTACTCTTTTAGTAAGTTTCCCTTATACAATACACTGTTATCAACTGTATTCACCATGTTTCACATTAGATGCCTAAACCTTATTCATTTTATAGATGGAAGTTTGTGCTCTTTTGCCAAATTCTTCCTATTTACCTCATCCACTAGCCCAGGCAACAACTTACTTTCCTACTCTCTATTTCTATGTTTCGCTTGTTTCACTTAGCATAATGCTATTACAAGTTGTTTATATAAAAATAGGGATAGTTTTACTTCTTTCTTTCCATTTTGGATGACTTTTCTTTATCTTGCTAATTTCTCTAGATAGTACTTAACAGTACTAGGTTGAATAAAGTGGTGAGAGTGGGCATCTTTATTCCTGACCTTAGAAGAAATCTTTCAGCTTTTCACCTTTAGGTATCATGTTAGCTGTGGGCTTGTCATATATGGCCTTTATTTTGTTTAGGTTTTTCTCTTTCTTCATGACTCAGTCTTGGTAGGTTGGATATTTACATTTGGTAGGTAGGAATTTATCCAGTTCTTCTAAGCTGTCCAATTTGTTATTGTAAAATTATTCATAGTAGTCTCTTATGAGCCTATGTATTTTGTGGGATCTGTTCTAATATGCCCTCTTTCATTTCTAATTTTACTTATTTGGAGTCCTCTCTCTTTTTTTTCTTGGTAAGTCTAGCTAGACATGTTTACAGGCTCCTTCCAGGGAGATAGTGGAATGAAGCATGCAAAAGGGAGAATACAGAGATAGTATTCTTGGCCAACAGAATTTAAAATGGGCAAAGAGGCCTCTTTCAGGAAAAGACTAGGGGATGGGCATCCATGCTGTCCTCTCCCTCTGTGTTGAGCTCTGGGGAAATAGCCATAGCAAGTCCTTGTGAGCCAATGGGATAGTCTTGCAGGCATTATGGATCCAAACCCTATTGGCTCGCTGAGGTAGATGTTTTGGGAGCCCCTCCATCAGGTGGAAGTCTTAAAAGTTGAGGTGCTACATGTGGGGTCCGAAACTTTTTGCTTTACAGGGAGAAGCTGGAAGTTGTGAGTTCTTTCCTGATTGCATATTGAGGTGCTATGGGTGAGGTTTAGGGTGAGTGTGTTTGTCTTTCCCATTTGTTTCCATGTGAGTAGTTTTCGCAATTGCCTGATGTGTAGTAGTTGCTCAGCTAGTTTCTAAATTTCCTTCAGAGGTAATTTCTCTGTAGCAGTCAGTTTGGTGTGTCTGGGGAGGAACTTCCTACGTTGCTATTGTGGATCAAAACTCAATATGCTCTTTTTTTTAGGTGACAAAGGGACCAGAGTGTCCTGAGAGTCTCTTACTTTAGGCTCTGTGGGTAGTGCTGTGAAATTCGAGAAAAAAGAGGCAGAGCCACTACCTGCAAGGTGTATATTATTTAATATACATACAGTCTAGTTATTAGAATCAATAATTAATAGCACAAATACCATATAACCTGGTTCTACATTTGGACCTCAATGCTGTGGAAAAGTCAAAAGAGAAAGAAATCAAACTAAGGGAAGCTTTGAAGATGCAATGATTAAACTGGGTTTTGGAAGAAAGACAAAATTTATCAAGACAAAGGGAAGAAGAAAAGCAATATGACATACAATAAGCTTTATTAGTGACTTGGAAAGAAATCTTTATTTTGTGTTTTTCACCATGGAGTGGACACTTTCACGGGACATTCATTACCAGGAATAGCCTCCTGAAAAAAGGAGGGTTTTATATGCGATTATGGACTAGTCATTCAAATCCCCGTGAAAGTATGTATGGTGTTCACCGCTAAATGTTTTTGGAAAGTCTCCTTCCTGAAGAGCTCTCAAATCAATAGGATGCATTTTGATTATTAGTCATTGTTTTCAGAACAACATTGTAATGGCTGCTTCCACAGTGCTTTATTTAAGCACTACTACTGATTGCCCCCATTTATGCATTAATATTTTTTTAAGTTTAAAATGTTAATTTCTTAAGTGTTGTATTTTTCCAGGTTAAATTCAAAATGCTATTGTATAAATAGGCAGCAATGGAATTATCACAAATGAGAAAGAAATTGGCTAAATATCTTTATCCTCAGTTCCACAGTGGTATACGTGTACTTAAAGCAATTTGCTCATTAAATAGAAACTATTAGAGCAGTAAAAATCCTGCCAATACTGGCAGAAAGTATCAGTTGGGAATGCAACCTTTCCTCTCAGTTTTGGCAAATGTGTCAAGCCTTTTTTTTTTTTTAATGCTAATTTTACATGTTTTAAAAGTGGTTAAGGGTATTATCTCCAGTTTATTTTGTTCCAAAACTTACTATGTCTTCTTCAGTTTTTTCATCTATAAAGTGGAGATAACAAAAGAACCAAACTTGCAAGTTTTTTTTTTTAATGGCAATTAAAGGATTTAAAATATGTATTTAGAAATATCTATAGTTTCTAGAGGAGTAAAATATGTAAGGTATTATGTATTACCAACTTGTAGCAGCCCTATATTTAATATCCCATAATCATTTGCTACTCTTTTTTTTTTTTTTTTAAGGGTCCCACTTTTGGCATATGGAAGTTGCTAGGCTAAGGGTACAATTGGAGCTGCAGCTGCCAGCCTACGCCACAGCCACAGCAACACCAGATCCGAGCTACATCTGTGACCTACACTGCACCTTATGGCAATGCTAGATCCTTAACTCATTGAGCAAGGCCAGGCATATCTAAGCTACATCCTCACAGACACCATGTTGAGTTCTTAACACACTGAGTCACAGTGGGAACTCCTGCATTTCCTACTGTTTTTTGTTGCTGCTATTAAGCCATAAATTAACAAGAAGAAACCAAAGTCCTTACCCTTGCAAAAAAAATTGGTTCTCATATATAATTATGATAATAATTCAACAAAAGAACTGATGCAGGCAAGATAAACAAATTATCCAGTCAAGAAACCAGAGTAAAATCAATTTACTGACAGAAGACTGGTGAGCACTGAAATTATTAATAATTACCTGTCATATACTTTTATGCTTTTACTAGGCTGCATCTTTTTTCTCCTATATACAAATATGTTAAAGTATTGTTTGCTGTCATCTATACATCTCATACTGAGCCAGTATCAGATTTAGGTGGTGTCTCCTATCAATTTTTCATCTGAACCTGCTGTGATCCTTTTTGTCTTCTTTCAACTAATCTGTCAGTCCAAGGTAAAGCCTTGTTCAACTTATTTAGAAATCCATTATACTACCATACATAATACATCAAGTTGAAGTAGTCTACATAATGTCTCACAAAGAGTTCTGGAGTGGATATTATGACTTGAATTTTGTTTGAACTCTGCTACTATTTATTCTTCAGATGCTAAACTAGTTATTTCTGCTGCCCTCAGATTTGGCCTTTGTATAATGATGTGATAGACTACATGATATCTGTGATCCTTTTTAGTTCTAAAACTGATTCTAAGTCTGTAGGAAAAAAAAATTCATTTGAGAATTAAATAACTGTGCCCCTTTAAATACTTACTGAAAATCAAGAAGAATAAATCTGGGAAACCATTTCCTATTAGTTAGCCAGGATAACTTGGAAATTACACACTTTCAAAATAAAACTTCCTGTGCATTTAGAAGAAATGAACCCTATCAACTGCCTAAACATGGATGTTTCATAAAATATATTAATATTAAACTCATAAAACATTGAATTAATGGATTGAAGAATCAAAAACAAAACCCACTGGTCTTCATCAGCACCATTTAAATTTTTTCCTCACTAGATTTCACTATGATTCCATGAAAATCTTTCTCTTTTCATTTTTATTTACAACATTTTCATCAGTTTCATTAGATTTGATTCAACCTGAATCATTTGTAATTTTTACTTCATTTATGATATTTCTGGATTGCTTACAGATTCTTCATGTATTTTATTCAGATTAAAATGAAAAGTACATATACAAAATGTACAGTTTGATAAAATTTATGCATACACATCCTTTTACAATAGGATACAATTCTGAAGCTGTAATCACAATCAAGATAATATATTCATCACCCCCAAAAGTTTACTTTTGTTCCTTTATAATCTGTCTCTCCAATCCAATCCACCCATCCCTCCTTCATCCAGCACGCTCCGTGCCCTCCCCACAGGAAACTACTGATCTGCCTTTAGTCATGTAGATTATCTTGCGTTTTCATGAGTTTTATATATAAATGAGATGATACAATATACACTTTTTGCTAAACTAACCTCTTTCACTCAGTATAATTTTGTCAAGATTTATGCATGTTGCATGTATTAGCAATTCATTACATTCTGTTGTATGGACATATTACAATTGGTTATACATCCACCTGTTGATGGACATCTGAGTTATTTCCAGTTTTGACTATTACAAATAAAGATGCTATGAAAATTGGGTACAATTCTTTGGATAAATATATGCTTTTGTTTTTCTTAAATATATATCTAACATTGGGATGGCTGGATCATATGGTTTTTAACTTTTTAGAAAACTGTCAAAATATTTTCTATAGCAGTCATACCATTCACATTCCTGCTGGAAGTACATGAGAGTTCCATTTAATCTATATCTTCAACTTTGTCAAAAATCAATTGTCCATATATACGTGTGTATTTATTTCCAGAATCACTACTCTGTTTCACTGATCTAGTTGTCTGCCTTTATGTCAATTACGCACTGTGGCATCATAATAAATCTTGAAAGCAGGTGATATTATTTCAACTTTGTTTTTCCTTTTCAAAGTTGTTTTAGTGATGGTGATTCTATCATCTTTGCAGTTCCATGAGTTTTATTTATTTATTTATTGTCTTTTTAGGGCCACGCATACAGCATATGGAAGTTCTCAGGCTAAGGGTTGAACTAGAGCTGTAGCAGCTTGCCTACAGCACCACCACAGCAATGTGGGATCCGAGCCACCTTTGTGATCTACACCACAGCTCACAGCAACAGCAGATCCTTAACCCACTGAGCAAGGCCAGGGATTGAATCTGTGTCTTCATGGATACTAGTCGTGGCTCCTGAGCCATGACAGGAACTCCCCATATGAGTTTTAGAATCAGCTTATAAATTCCTTTAATTAAAACCTGCTAGGATTTGGATTGGCATTAAAGTTAGTATATATATTAGTTTGGTGAGGATTGACACCTTAACAATTTGGAGTCTTCTGATTGATAAATAAGGTACAGCTCTCCATTTAGCTCTTTTTTATTTATTCATTTTTTTGCAATGTTTTGTATGTTTTTTCTTTTTTTAAATTTGATTATTTGTTGAAACACATTGCTCTGTTTCAAATATTAAATCAACTCTGAATTACTGGAATAATTTCTATTTGGTAGTAATTTCTGCTCTGAAATTTATCATTGCATTTATTCTACTTATTTTGATTTTAAAATGCATGTCTCTAGGTTTTAAATTTTTTTGGTCATGCCTGCAACATGCAGAAGTTCCCAGGCCAGAGACTGAACCTGTGCCACAGCAATGACCTGAGCTGCAGCAGTGACAATGCCAGTCTTAACCCACTGAGTCACCATGAAACTCCTCTTGTAGATTCTTAAAGTGAAATTTGGAGTGATTAATTTGAGACTTTGTTCTTTATAATATCAGCATCAAGTGCTATAAAATCCTCTCAAAATCCTGCTCTAGCAGTATCCCACAGCTTTTGATATGTTTGTATTTTCACTGCCAATCATTTCAATATACCTTATTACTTCCTTTTTTATTTCTTCTTTGATCCATGGGTTAGGGTTATTTGATTTCTGAATATCTGGCGATCAATTCTAGTTTAATTCAGGTTTAGTCAGTTAAATATTTTGTGTGATTTCAATCACTTCAAATTCATGGTGACTTTTAAAATTGTCCAGAATGTGATGTATTTTAGTTTCACATGTTCTTGAAATGAATATGTATTGTGCTGTTTTGAAGTGGAGTGTTCTATAAATGTCAATCGGGTTTAGTCAGCTGATGGTGTTTGAATCTTTTATGTCCTTGTTATGATTCTGTCTCCTGGTTCTGGTTTTATTAGCTAAAAAAGCATATTTACATTTCCAAATATAATTGTGGATTTAGAGCTATCAGATTTTGCTTCATGAATTTTGAAGCTATGTATTAGATTCATAAACATTTAGGTCTATAATATCTTTTTAACACACTGTTTTTTATTGTTAACAAACTTCATTTGTTAATATTTTTATGAAATGACCTAATATTACACTTTGCTCTGAAATCTACTTTGTCTGTTATTAATACAGCCAGCTTTCTTATGATTAGAGTTAGCATAGTCTATCATTTTCCATCTATTTACTTTCAAATATTTTTATCTTTAAAGTGTATTTCTTATAAACATAATTAGTTTGCTGTTGCTTTTTTAAAAAATCAATTTTATAACCACTGATTTTTAATCATTGTATTTAGGTCACATATTTAATGTAATTACCAATATGGTCATGTTTCAAATCTTTAATCTTGCTATTTATTTTCCATCTTCTGTTCTTCACTCCACTTTAAATTTTTTTCAACCTTCTTTTAAACTAATGAAAAATTTTCTTTTTTCCATTTTTGGCCACCCCACTGCATATGGAGTTCCCAGGCCAGGGAGAAGATCCAAGATGAAGTTGTGACCTACACCACAACTCCAGCCCAATTCTTAACCCACTGTGTGCCAGGGTAGGGATTGAGCCTGCATCCTAGGGCTGTAGAGATGCCGCCAATCCCATTGCACCACAGTGGGAACTCTTTAATGAAATATTTTTATGTTTCCATTTTATATCCTTTTTGGCTTATTCTAAACTCTGTTATGTCATTTTTGTGGATACTTATTTCACAAATAATACAAGGATCTTATTAAGACTTCTATTTCTCTTCTCTTGGCCTTTATGTTATTATTGTCACATATTGTATACATATGAATGTTGCAAATCCTACAATACATTTTTTTACTTTGTGTAGTTTCTCCTAAAAGTATTGAAGTACTAAGACAATAGTCTTCCATATTTATTTGTATAGTTACCATTACCTGGTGCTACTCATTTCAAATATGGTGAATATTTATATTCTATCTCCTGTTGTTTTCTTTTGCTTGTATATCTGAAAATTCGTTATTTTGCCTTCAATTTTGAGAAAGTTTTTACTAGTCATTAATTCTATGAGGACAGTTTTTTTTTTACTACTTTAAAGATGTTGTTCCATTGTCTTCTCACCTTATTTCTGACAATAAATTTGCTATAATCCCTAATTATGTTCCTTTTTATATAATGTGTTTTTTTTTCAATGCTTTGAAGTGAACAATTTGATTATTATATGCATTGGTATCATTTTCTTCATAATTCTTGTGTTTGGGGTACATGAGTGTCTTGGATTTGTGGACTTTTAATTTTCATCAGAGTTTTTAAAAATTTGGAAACTATTTAATTTTTTTTTCTGTTCCTCTGCAAATGCATGTATATTATACCCCTTGAAAACTGTCCCAGATTTCTTCAATGCCCTGGTCAATAGATTCTCTTTTCTGTTTGTGTGTCATTTTCCTATTGGTTCCTATTGCTATGTCTTAAAGTTCAATATGCTTTTCGCTTGCCATATATAAATTTCCACTAATCCCATTTATTTATTTTCCATCTCAGACACTGTAGTTTTCACATATAGAATCTCAACTCATGTCTCTCTTATAGTTTCTATGTATCTGCTTAAAAATTTGAACATATGGAATCCAGTCTTAAGAAATGTTTCTTAAGTTTTTCTCTGCTACTTCTAGCATCTGTGTCAGCTCTGTGTTGGTTTTGATTGCTTTTTTCCCCTGCTAATTATGGGTGTGCTATTGTGCTTCTTTGCATATCTGGTTATCTTTGATCACAATGCCAGACATTGTGAATATTGCCTTCTTAAGTGCTAGACATTTAAAAAAAAATCTTATATTCTTGAGCTTTGTTCTGGGATGCAATTAAATTACTTGGAAATAGTTTAATCCTTTTGGGTCTTGATTTTAATATTTATTAATCTGAATCAGAATAGCATGTAGTCTAGTTCTAATTATTTTCTATCATTAGACCAAATTCTTCTAAATACTTAATGCCCCATGAATTTTGAGATTTTTTTCAGTCTAGCTAGTTAAAATAGGCATTCTTTCTAAGCCTGTGTAAGTAGTGAGAAAACTTCCCTCTGCTCCTTTCAGATGATTTGTTCTCTATACTAATGTAGTTTCCTCATATACATCTGATCTGTACTCTGATATGTGCTTACCCTAAACATATCTCTGGAGTTCCTTATATGTCTATCTTCTGTCTAGAATTTCAGTCTGGGGATTCCAGAATCCTTGATAGACCTAAACTCTGATTTCCACCCATCTTATAGAGCTCACCAAATTCCCCTGGGCTCTCTTTACTTGAGGTATGGACTTGACACTCTAAGGCTGAAAAGGAGAGCTGACTTTATTTATTATTTCTATGGAATCACTGTACTTTATTGCCTAATTTTCAATGCCTTGCAAATGCTTGTGTCATACATTTGTCTAATATTTTTGGTTGTTTTATTGTTTCAGGCAGGAACATAAATTCAATCTCTGTTATTATATCTTAAATGGAAAAAAAGGCAAGTATCATTTTGAAAATAAGAAATACACAAAGGGGCATAAAATATGGTACAGGGGGAGTTCCCTTTGTGGTGCAACATAAACAAATTTGACTAGTAATCATGAGGTTGTGGGTTTGATCCCTGGCCTCATGCAGTGGGTTAAGGATCTGGCGTTGTGGTTAGCTGTGGTGTAGGTCGCAGACTCAGCTCAGATCCTGTGTTGCTGTGGCTGGGAACCTCCGTATGCTCTGGGTGCAGCCCTAAAAAGGCAGAAGAAAATATGGTACGGGAAAAGTAATGTTGAATATACTGCTTACAGTAATGTTTATAATCAGAGTACACTTTTTAGTCAAAATGCAGTCATTTCTCACTAGTTAATAGATCTTCCTGTTTTCTGAAGCTTGAAACACAGCTATTTTCAACTGCAATTCCTTTAGTTTGAAACAGAAAAAATTCAAAGAAAAGAAAATAAATTATTCTATTTGAAAAATGGGATCTGTATGTATGAACTTTAGGAAAACCCCAAATCAAATATGAGCTTAAAAGTGAACAATTGAAAGTTGAAAATTCTTATTTTTGCTTTTCATATTTCCTCATTTTATTTATCAGAAAATAAGCTTTTCCCAAAGCTTGTTCTTCTTAGGGAACTATTAAGTTAAGGCAGTTAGGTACTTTTATATTTTAACCATATACAGAACAACACTATCAGTACAATAGTAGCTGAAATACATTATACTGATATAGTCCATATATCTTAAGAAAAAGAAGGCTAACACTATTTCATCTCTTTATCATGTTAAAAAGGCAAATTAGTAAATATTAACTATAGTTAAAAAATAGGACTTCCCATTGTGGCTCAGTGGTAATGAACCCAACTAGTATCCACGAGGATGTGGGTTGAATCCCTGGCCTTGCTCAGTGGGTCGGGGATCTGACATTGCCATGAGCTGCGCTGAAGGTTGCAGACGTGCCTCAGATCCCATGTTGCTGTGGCTGTGGCACAGGCCAGCAGTTCAAATTCGAACCCTAGCCTGGGAACTTCTATATGTAGCAAGTGTGGCCCTAAAAAAAGACATCGGCAGAAATGGTACAGTATGATATCAAATTTTCATAGAAAAGAAAAAATATTCTTAAAAATATTCCCAGTATTATACAGCACTGTGTAATAACATCATAAATTTCCTTATTTTACATGAAATTATTCCTACTGATTTAATTTGAAGTTGGATAGATACTATAAGAATCATATATATGGTAAAACTCTTTGAAGTTAAAACTTTAAGCTTGTTAAGCTCAGTGAAATTCATATAAAAATTCTTCTATTTTTTTTTACTCAATGAATTTATTACATTTATATATGTACAATGATCATCACAAGCCAATTTTATAGTATTTCCATCCCACAACCCCTTCTTTCTTTTTTTTATCCTCTAGGATTTATTTCTAAAATGTTTAAATATGTTGTTTGAAGTTATTGTTGTCTTTGATTAAAGATACATGCACCCTGATGTTCTCTGCAGCACTATTTACAATAGCCAAGACATGGAAGCCATCTAAATGTCCATCAACAGAGGATTAGATAAAGAAGATGTGGTGCATATACAAATGGAATATTACATGGCCACAAAAAGGAATAAAATAATGCCATTTGCAGCAATATGGATGGACCTCAAGTTTATCATACTAAGTGAGGTAAGTCAGAGACAGACAGAGAAAGACAAATATCATGTGAGATCACTGATATGTGGTATCTAATAAAAGAAGTACAAAACAGAATTATTATTATAATTATTATTATATGTTTTTCACAAAACAGAAACAGATTTAAAGATTTCAAAACCAAGCTCATGGTTACCAAAGAGGAAACATGAAGGAAGTGATGGATAGGGAGGTGAGATTGGCATAAAAAAGTACTATATACAAAATCAACCATTAATAGGGACCTACTACATAGCTTGGGGAAATCTACTCAATATTCTGTAATTGCCTATGTGGGAAAAGAATCTGAAAAAGTATGGATGTAAATGTATATGTACAGTGATTCACTTTGCTATACACCTGAAACTAACAAAATATTGTTGTCACCTATACTCCAATAAAATTTATAAAAATAAAAAGGTAAAAACTTTCCTTGGAGAGCCACAGGCAAATCAATGTATTTAGAACACACTCTCACACCATACACAAATATAAACTCAAAATGGCTTAAAGACTTAAACTAGAGATAACTAGATGAGAACATAGGTAAAATATTCTCTGACATAAATCATACCAATGTTTTCTTTGATTAGTCCCTCAAGGCAATAGAAATAAAGCAAAAAACAAAAACAAACAAATGAGACCTAATAAAACTTATAAGATTTGCGTAGCAAAGGAAACCATAAACAAAATGAAAGGACATTCTTTGGACTGGGAGAAAATATTTGCAACTAATACAAGTGGCAAGGGCCTAACTTACAAAAATACAAACAATTCATATAACTCAATAACAAAATAAACAAACATCCCAATTGAAAAATGGCCAGAATATTTAAATAGACATTTCTCTAGAATACAGATAGCCAATAGGAACATGAAAAGATGCTTATCATAGCTAATTATTTGAGAAATGCAAATCAAAACTACAATGTGGTACCACATCATACTGCCAGAATGGTCATGATTAAAAAGTCTACAATAATAAATGCTGGAGAAAAGGGAAACTTCCGGCACTGTTGGTGGGAATGTTAATTGGTACAGCAACATTGGAAAACAATATGAAGTTTCCTCAAAAAAATAAAATAAAATTAGAGCTGCTATATGACCTAGCAATCACACTCGTGGACATGTATCCAGAAAAAACTATAATTCAAGAACATACATGCACCCTTATTTTCATAATGGCATTATTTATAATAGCCAAGACATAGAAACAGGTAAATATCCATTGAGAGATGAATGGATAAAGAAGATGTGGTGTATATGTATGTGTGTATATACGTATAATGGAATATTACTCAGCTATAAGAAAATAAAGATATACCGCACTTTGAAGCAACAGAGATGCAACTAGAGATTATCATACTAAACAAAGTGAGTGAGAAAGAGAAAGACAAACACTTTATGATATCACTTATATGTGGAATCTAAAATGTGACACAAATGAACATATTTTTTAAACAGAAACAGGCTCACAGATAGGAGAACACAAGAACACACTTGTGGTTGCCAAAAGGGAGAGAGGAGGGGGGATTGGGAGTTTGGGATTAACAGACAAAAACTATTATAGATAGGATAAGATAAACAATAAGATCTTACTGTATGGCACAGGGAACTATATTCAATATCCCATGATAAACTATAATGGAAAAGAATATGAAAAAGAAAAGATATGTATGTATAACTGAATCACTTTGCCATGCAGCATAAATTAACACAACATTGTAAATCAACCACACTTTAATAAAATTTTTAAAAAGAAGTAACGATTTTCTAATAAACTTTCAAATTTATGAAATTTTGCCTAAGCTAGTTATTAAATTCAATATCAATGCAGAATTTAAAATATCTGATGTCACAAGACACATGTTTACATTTTTATAAATTTTATAATAAACGTAGTTATTTCTTTTCTGAATAAAAACAAGGTACACGGATCTCTTTTTTTCATCTCTATCATTTGCTTTGGGAAAAATATCCTACCTTTGTATATCCTAGAGCCTCAACTGCTGAAATGAAAATGCAATTTGGATGCATCACAATGTGGAATACTAACTAGTAATTGGATTTAGACAAACAAAAACACACATGAGCATCAGAATTACACTTCACTTTTCAAATTAACTTGCTGTTTATATTAAGACAGTAAATGTTCATTTTTGCAGCAAATATTTGCGTGTTCTTTCAGGTTTTTACAGTCTACCAGGTGCTGTGTTCTGCACAGTAGCTACATCAGGGGTAAAAGATAGGAAAAGTCCCTGTACTCATGGAACTTACCCTTTATTAGAGAAGATACCCAACTAACATGATTATTCTTGTGACAACTATTCTGAAAGAAATAAAAAAGGTGATGTTACAGCAAACGATTCTGGTGGGAAGCTATTTTAGATATGGTGGTCAGAAAAGATCTTCTAGATAAAGGGTATTTAATCCATGCCTCGCAGGACTATGGAGTCAAGCATGGAACTAACCGAAGGATAAGTATTCCAGACAGATAGGAAATCAACCCCAAATTCCTAAGTCATAGAGATAGTCCAGGAAAAGAAAAATAGTTAATATTGTTGAAGCACCATAAGCTGAAAGAGGTAGGTTAATTGAGATAAAGATGAGAATGTAATCAGAGGCTCATGTGTGCCGTTTTGAAGAGTCTGGTTTTAAAAGAAGTGTCATATGTTGTAAGTAGAGAACAGCAGAAAGAAAACTCATATCCCAAGATACTTCTTCCATTTTTTTCCACCAAAAGAGTTAATACTGGAGTTCCTGTTGTGGCTCAGCAATAACAAACCTGACTAGTATCCATGAGCATGCGGGTTTGATCCCTGGCCTCACTCAGCAGGTTAAGGATCTGGCAATGCCGTAAGCTGTGGTGTAGGTTGCAGATGTGTCTCGGATCTCGCATTGCTGTGGTTGTGGTATAGGCTGGCAGCTACAGCTCTGATTCAATCCCTAGCCTGGGAACTTCCATATGCCCCAGATGAAGCCCTAAAAAGACAAAATAAATAAATAAAAGAGTTAATATCACACTTCTTATGAAAGTCAAAAATATCCATGAATGACTTCATTTTTACTTTTAAAATATTTTGTATTATGGTCCGAAAGGAAGCTCTGAATTCTAAAATACATTGAACAATGAGTTATACAAATGGAATTAAGAGAGCAATTGTTAAGATGCTGCCAACGTTCGGTAACATTATTTCAAGTCTAATCTGCCAATTGAATATTTATAGATAAGTAGACGCCTTTGGAAAGTTATTCAATTTTTTGAATGCATGATATTGTGTCTGGCTCTCTGAGGGACACTAAAATGAATATGACAGAATTTTGATCTTAGAGGAATTTAGAGTCTAATGTGAGAAGACAAGCTATGAGACTAAACATACTGATAATCATGTACCTGAAAGTCAAAAGTCAAAAGACCTTTTCTTGCTTTCTTTTTTTTTTTCCCAAGCTCTATCTCTGACATTAATTCATTACAGCATCATGATCAGGAAATGAAATTTGTCCTTAAGCTTTTCATAATAAGCTTCTTTACCAAATGTTAATGTTAAAGTAAATATAGGAAAGGAGATCTCATGATTCAGAGCTCAGTGTTTGGATTCTGGTTTCAGTTTAAGTGCTTGAGGTAGATCCTTCTCAGAATCTCAGTAGATGCTTTTCCTTTTTTTTGGGGGGGGGTTTTGTCTTTTTAGAATCACAATGCAACATGTGGAGTTTCCCAGGCTAGGAGTTGAATCAGAGCTGTAGCTATCAGCCTACACCACAACCACAGAAGTGCAGGATCTGAGCCATGTCTGCAACCTACACCACAGCTCACTGCAATGGTGAATCCTTAACCCACTGAGCAAGACCAGGGATCAAACACGCATCCTCACGGATACTAGTTGGATTCGTTAACCATTGAGCCACGACGGGAACTTCTAGATTCTTTTTCTTTGTTGCAATTATTTTCTCCTGAATAAAAATTTTCAACTACCTGAGAAAAATCTAATAGCTATGTGACATATTTTTTTACCATCCCTCCCCTCCAATGAATAGATAGAAGTAATAAAATGCATGTAATGTAATTCTTATGGTAATTCAGTCTAGAGTACTTTGGCACAGGTACTTTGGTGTAGACTGGCTTGAGATAGTTTTGCTAAGTCAAATGTGTACTAAATTTGCTGCACTAAATAAAAATTTTATGCTTCAAAAAATAGACAATTAATTAAATACTAATGTGATTTATTTATGCAACATTACACATACAGGTATGTTAGTGCACACACATACAGTTCTGTGTTCACTAATCTAGCTAGTATAACCATGCAAAGAACAGGCATTTGTTGAAAGATAAAAAGGAACTATTCTAAAATAGAAATAAATTATTGCATTTGGGGGAGAGGGATTAGACTAAATGATTTATTTTCTTTGCTAGAAATCTCATTAATGTTATAAGGTTTATAATAAATAATTTTAATACCATTTCTCAGGAAGAACATATTTGGCAACTGTTTTTATTCTGATATACTAGCTTATTTAGGATTTTTTCACATTTAAACAAAAAAAAATTACTTACCATCTATATACTGCATGTATATTCTTAGAACAAAAATGTCTATCATTACAATTCAAATTTAAGGTGGAATTTTTAAAAATTTCAAATTAGTCCCAGAATATATCTTATTGAAAGGCAAATGTTAAATGGCTGTATTTATAACAGCTCTCTATTTCTATGAATGAAAAATCTGGCAAATGGATATCACATGCATTTTTTAGGGATTGGTTCTATTACTTTTAAATTGAGACACAAAATTTAATTTAATTTAATTTGGGGGGGGGCACACCCACAGCATATGGAGGTTCTCAGGCCAGGGGTTGAATTGGAGCTGTAGCCACTGGCCTATGCTATAGCCACAGCAATGCCAGATCCATGCCACGTGTACGACCTACACCACAGCTCAGGGCAATGCCAGATCCTTAATCCACTGAGCAAGGCCAGGGATCGAACCTGCATCCTCATGGATGCTGGTCAGATTCATTTCCTCTGAGCCATGACGGGAACTCCAAGACACTAAATTTTAGGCAATAAGTTAATCAGAGTAGTTATTTTGTTGAATCACCTATTCAATAACATAAATTAGTAACATTTACAGGAAGTAGTCTCTTGCTTCTTTAAAAAAAAAAAAGAAATGTTACCCCTGATAAAAATAAGAAAAAAAAGTTCTGTACAGTTCTTACACGTATGGCCTGTATTCATGCAGAAACCTAGAAGCTAATGGTGGATTTAATGGCTCATAAATAGGTGATGAAGATTGCATGCGCACACACACACACACACACACACACACACTCTTCAGACTCTTGCTGTCTTTCCTTATAGTATTCCTCAAGCCATAATTTCTCTATTGTTTACATTAATAATAAATACACACACTACTCATTTACTTTGCAATCACATTAGTACTTCTTTCTGGCCTTAGGGAGATAAAACATTGTCTTGGCATAATATGATTATTCCTACATCATTTTCTACAATGAATGCCCTTCCCCTTCTTTCCATCTTCCACCCACTGCCTAAAACTCTACTCAAGTACTTTTTTTCTTTATAAAACCTTCTTGAACATTCTAGTAAACTCTGTTCTCTCTTTTATTCTGATGCATGGCTTGAACCTATAATACTTTGCCTTGATCTAACAGTATTGAGCACCTACTATTGGTGAACAACTAGTGCTAAAAACTAAGACAAATACAAACAGTCCTTGTACAGTTGCATAATCAATTAAATGGCATGCCACAGTGTGAAACTCAAATTCTAGTTTTACTTAATGAGCAAATTTTTACTCAGTGGCACAAAGTACCAGGCTCTGATGTATACACTGTGGATGTTTAGTGTACAGATAAATTGGCAGGTATTTTAAAATAACTTTTTGGTGTTTTCCTTCTAATTTTTAAATACCTAAATCCTACTTCTCCAAGAAGAGAGAATGAAGAATCTATGTCACATATTTCTTGGTAACCACCACTGTGCTTTGAGCTACTTTAGTCATATGGTATTGTGCCCAAAAAGTATTGTTGAATCTAACATGTTTTAGTAAAATACAGTAAGATAAATATTTCTCTCTGACTTCATATCAGTCTGATAATCAGACTAGGTATGAAAAATAAAAAAAAATTCAATTTTTATTTTTTTGTGGGTTGTACACTACAAAAAATGACCAGAAAGATTCAAGTGATAGATGATTAGTTCGTCTCAATAAGCATACTAATACCTTGTTGATAATTACTATATTTTAAGCCAGGCACTCATCCCTCATCTATAGCAGGCAACTCTGATATAGCCACTGTGAAAAATCAAGAAATTTTTATATAATGTTCCATTAGGAACAAATGAAATAATTGTGAAACATGTTTGGCTTTTAGTTTGTTCTGGTATTCAATAGAGGTCCTGTACAAAAAGATTGTTACGTGATTATTTCTCTTAGTAGGGAGAACGACATGATAATCTATCATTTAATCTAACCCCGATTACAAATATATTTTCAATTATTAGCTTAATAGAAACTTATTTAAATGAGTTAAATCTAATATACATTTTGCAGAAAGGAGAAGCAATATATCTGAGTCTTCTGTTGACTGTTCAAAATAATTAAATAGATAGTCTCCAAAAGTAAAATCTACTGGCAATTGACCAGGGCCTCTAAACACTTCCATGCAAATCAGTAAATTTCCCTAAATCACATTCTTTCTGAGACACCATAGTCTAGGTTCAGTAGGGGTTAATATATACTACAGGCAGTGCAAACAAAACAGCTATGCTTTTGCTTTAATCTTGACTCCTTTTCTGTATCTTCCTTTATGATTCTTGTAAATTTTCTATCCTTATTAATTATAAAGGCGCTTAATATCAAGGTCTTTAACATATTTCATGATGTACTTGAAAGTTTGGTTAAGTGTATTTATTGTTCATTCATTTATTCACTAAATATTTGCCAAGCCCTTAATATGTCCCAAGTATAGTGTTAGACACAAGTGAAAGAGGACTGAACACGATGGACTGAGTCTTAGCAGACATGGAACTTACATTCTAAACAAAGAGAAAGTAAACATGCAAGTTATGACAATATGATTTTAGGTAACAATCCTAGGGGAAAAGCAGGATAGTGGGTTAGTCAGTGATTGGTTGTGAGGGACTGCTTTAGCCAGTATGTTTAGGAAAGGTCTTTCTGAGGGGGTGACATTAAAATAAGAATACAAATGAATAAGAAGCTATAAAAATCGCTTAGAACTTTCACAAAAAACTAACTCAAAAGAATTATAGACCTAAACATAAAGTGAAAAACTGTAAAGCTTCTAGCATATAAACTTCTATATATAGGAGAATATCTAGGTAACCTTGGGTTTGATGATGACTTTTTTGATACAAGAGCAAAAGCACTATCCATGAGAAAAAAAAAATGATAAAGTTGGGCTCCACCGAAATGAAAAACTTCTGCCCTGTGAATGACATTTTACGAGAGTAATAAGCCAAGACTTTGAGAAAATATTAGTAAAACATATAACAGATAAAGGGCTTGTATCCAAAATTTATGAAGAATGCCAAAAACTCAAAAGAACACCAAGAACCCAATTTAAAAAATTGGCAAACATAAATAAACCCACACACTTATGGTCAATTAATCTTCAACAAAGGATTCAAGAATATACAATGGGAAAAAGACAGTCTCTTCAGCAACTTCATACCGGGAAATTTGGACAGACGTTGTAAATCAATGAAGTTAAAATATACCATCTCATTGTACACAAAAGTAAACTCAAAATTGCTTACATCATAAAACTCCCAGAAGAGATCATAGGCAAAACATTCTCTGACATAAATCATACCAATATTTTCTTAGGTCAGTCTCCTAAGGCAATAGCAATAAGAACAAAAATTAACATATGGACCTAATCAGTGGAAAGGTTCATCTGTGCTGTATATTAGATTCCAGATATAAGTGATATTACATGGTATTTGTCTTTCTCTTTCTGACTTACTTCACTTAGAATGAGAGTCTCTAGTTCCATCCATGTTGCTGCAAGTGGCATTATGTCCATGGAGAACAGACTTGTGGTTGCCAAGGGGGAGGAGGAGGGGGTAGGATGGACTGGGAATTTGGGGTTAATAGATGCAAACTATTGCCTTTGGAATGGATAAGCAATGAGATTCTTCTGTATAGCACTGGGAACTATGTCTAGTCATTTATGATGGAGCATGATAATGTGAGAAAAAAGAATGTATACATGTATGTGTAACTGGGTCACCTTGCTGTACAGCAGAAAATTGACAGAACACTGTAAACCAGCTATAATGGAAAAAATAAAAATCATTATAAATTAAAAAAAAAAACATACGGACCTAATTAAACTTATAAGCTTTTTTTTTTTTGTCTTTTTGTCTTTTTAGGACCACACCTTCAGCATGTAGAGGTTTCCAGGCTAGAGGTCTAATCAGAGCTATTTGCTGGCCTACACCACAGCCACAGCAATGTGGGATCTGAGCCGCATCTGCAACCTATATCACAGCTCACGGCAACGCCGATCCTTAACCCACTGAGCGAGGACAGGGATCGAACCCACAACCTCATGGTTTCTAATTGGATTCATTTCCACTGTGCCATGATGGGAACGCCTCAAACTTATAAGCTTCTGTACAGCAAAAGGAAACTATTAACAAAATGAGAAGACATCCTATGAACTGGGATAAAATATTTGCAAATGATGTGAATAATACGTGCTTAACTTCCTAAATATAAAAACAGCTCATACAACTCAACAACAACAACAATAACAAACACAAACAACTCAATGGAATAATGGTCAGAAGACCTAAATATACATTTCACCATAGAAGACATATAGATGGCTCATAGGCAAATGAAAAATGCTAAATATCACTAATTATTAGAGAAATTAAAATCAAAACTACAATGAGGAACCACCTCACACCAGTCAGAAAGGCCCTTATCAAAAAGTCTACAAACAAAAAAATGCTGGAGAGGATGTGGAAAAAGGGAACCCTTCTGCCCTTTTGGTGGGAATGTAAATTTCTATAGCTACTATGGAGAATGGTATAGAAATTCCTTAAAAATCTAAAAATAGAGTTACCATGTGATCCAGCAATCCCACCCTGGGCATATATCCAGATAAAACTATAATTTAAAAAGATATGCATCCTTATGTTCATAGTAGCACTATTTACAATAGCCAGATATGGAAACAACCTAGATGACCATTGGCAGATGAATGGATAAAGAAGACATGGAACATATATACAATGGTATACTATTCAGGCATTCCAAAAACAAAACAAAACAAACAGAGAAACTGAATAATTTCATTCCGAGCAACACAGATGCAACTAAAGATTATCATGCTAAATGAAGTAAGTCAGAAAGAGAAAGACAAACACCATAAGATGTCACCTATATATAGAATCTAAAATATGACACAAGTGAACTTATATACAAAACAGAAACAGATTCATGGACAAGGAGGACAGACTTATAGTTGCCAAGGTGGGGGGATGGAGTGAGAGGTTGGAGTGAGCAGATACAAGCTCTTATATGTGGAGGAGATAAACAATAACATTCTACTGTACAGCACAAAGAACTATATTTAATGTTTTATGGTAAACTATAATGGAAAAAAATGCTAAAAAAAGAGTACATATATATGTATAACTGGATCACTTTGCTATATGGCAGAAATTAACACACCATTGTAAATTAACTATACTTCAATTAAAAAATGGAAAGAAATGGAAAGATATTCCATGCTCCTGGGTTGGAAAAATTAATATTGTAAAAATGGCTATACTACCCAAAGCAATATACAAATTCAATGCAACCACTATCAAATTACCCATGACATTTTTCACAGAATTAGAACAAACAATCCAAAAATTTATATGGAACCACAAAAGACCCAGAATTGCCAAAGCAATACTGAAGAACAAAAACCAAGCAGGAGGCATCTCTCCCCTAGACTTCAGGCAATATTACAAAGCCACAGTAAACAAGACAGTACGGTACTGGTACCAAAACAGACAGACAGACCAATGGAACAGAATAAGAACCCAGAAATAAATCCAGACACCTTTGGTCAATTTATCTTTGACAAAGGAGGCAAGAATATAAAATGGGAAAAAGACAGTCTTTTTAGCAAGTATTGCTGGGAAACCTGGACAGCTGCATGCAAACCAATGAAACTAGAACACACCCTCACACCACACACAAAAATAAACTCAAAATGGCTGAAAGACTTAAATATTAGACAAGACACCATCAAACTTCTGGAAGAGAATATAGGCAAAACATCCTCTGACATCAACCTTACAAATGTTTTCTCAGGTCAGTCTCCCAAAGCAACAGAAATAAAAGCAAAAATAAACCAATGGGACCTCATCAAACTGACAAGTTTTTCACAGCAAAGGAAACCAAAAAGAAGACAAAAAGACAACTTACAGAATGGGAGAAAATAGTTTCAAATGATGCAATTGACAAGGGCCTAATCTCTAAAATATACAAACAACTTATACAGCTCAACAGAAAAAAAAGGCAACAACCCAACTGAAAGATGGGCAAAGGATCTGAATAGACATTTCTCCAAGGAAGATATACACATGGCCAACAAGCACTTAAAACAATGCTCAACATCACTGATTATTAGAGAAATGCAAATCAAAACTACCATGAGATATCACCTCACACCAGTCAGAATGGCCATCATTAATAAGTCCACAAATAACAAATGCTGGATGAGGTGTGGAGAAAAGGGAACCCTCCTGCACTGTTGGTGGGAATGTAAGTGGGTACATCCACTATGCAGAACAGTATGGAGGTACCTTAGAAAATTATACATAGAACTACCATATGACCCCGAAATCCCACTCCTGGGCATATGTCTGGATAAAACTTCCTTGAAAAAGACACATGCACATGCATGTTCATTGCAGCACTATTCACAATAGCCAAGACATGGAATCAACCCAAATATCCACTGAGAGATGATTATATCAGGAAGATGTGCTATATATACACAATGGAATACTTCTCGGTGATTAAAAAGAACAAAAGAATGCCATTTGCAGCAACATGGATGGAACTAGAGACTCTCAATCTGAGCGAAGTAGGTCAGAAAGAGAAAGACAAATACCATGTGGTATCACTTATATCTGGAGTCTAATACATGGCACAAAGAACCTTTCCACAGAAAAGAAAATCATGGACTTGAAGAATAGACTTGTGGTTGCTAAGGGGGAAGGGAGGGAGTGGGAGGGACTGGGAGCTTGGGGTAAATAGATGCAGAATTTTGCCTTCAGGATGGATTAGCAATGGGATCCTGCTGTGTAGCACTGGGAACTCTGTCTAGTCAATTATGATGGAACATCTAATGTGAGAAAAAAGAATGTATACATGTATGTGTAACTGGGTCACCATGCTGTGCAGCAGAAAAAGCATATATATATATATATATAGAAATAAAAAAAACCACCGTATGTTATCTATCTATAAATAAAATGTTTGCAAAAAAAGGTAAATGTCAGCCCAGCTCATGAGCAAACTATCAAAAGATTTTAAATTTATTGAAACCCTAAATTAATGAGATATTACCATGTGTGCATAAATAACTTAAAGAATAAAATTTGCTGATCCTTCTCTCTCTCAAAAAAAAAGGACAAAAGATCTGCCCACTCCACCAAAGAAGTTATATAGATGCCAAAGAAGTATGTAAAAAGATGATCAATGTCACGTGTCATCAGGGAGTTGCAAACTAATGCAATAATGATATACTGATACACATTCTATTAGAATGGTTAAAATGCATAACACTGACAATAGCTAATGCTGATAAGGATGTGGAACAACAGAAACTCTCATCCATTGCTGATGGGAATGTAAAATGGTATGGGCATTTGAGAAGATATTTTGGCAGTTTCTTATAAAATTAAACTTCTCTTACCAGATGATGGAACAACTGTACTCCTTGGTATTTACTAATAGAAGTTGAAAACTTATGTCTATACAAAATCCTACATGCAGATTTTTATAGTAACTTTATTCATAATTGCCAAAATAAGGAAGCAACCAAAATGTTCTTCAATAGGTAATAGCCCAGACAATGGAATGTTATTCAGAACTAAAATGAGCTATCAAGCAATGAAAATATATGGAGGAAACTTAAGTGCATATTACTAATAAAAATAAGCTAGTCTGAAAAGCCCACATACTGTTTGATTCCAACTACATGGCATTCTAGAAAAGTCAAAGCTATGGAAATAGTAAAAAGATAAGTGGTTGTCAAGGGTTTGGGAAGAGGGAAAGAAAAATAGGTAGGAATCTGTAATTTTAGAGCAATGCAATTATTCTATATGATACTGTAGCAATAGAAAACAGAAGCACAGAAGTTGAACATATGTATATAACACAAAAAGTGAATCATAATGCAAACTATGACTTAATGGTAATATACAAATATATGTTTATTAATGATGGCAAATGTATACAGCAATACAAGATATTGATACTGGGGAAAACTATAAAAGGGAATATGGAAGTATGGGGGCATAGCAGAGAGATAGCATGTTTATTCTGTATTTTCAATTTTTTTATACCTAACATGTCTAAAAATAAAGTCTATTGATTAAAATGAGAAGTCATTAGAAGACTCATGGGCAAGGGCAGGGCATCCTAGGCAAAGGATTAGCAACCATTTGGCATGTGCAAACCAGTGTGGCTGGACTGCAGAGGAGAGAGGAGTGGATGCAGATGAGGTTATGACAGAAATGTTGTCATGAAAGCTTTCAGAGGCCATGGAATTGCTTTGCAAACTTTTTAAAATTTTATTTTTTATTGAAGTATAGTTGATTTACAATGCTATATTAGTTGTGTACAGCAAGTTATTCAGGTCCTTGGTAGTTATCTATTTTACATCTAGTAGCATGTACATGAATTCCAAATTACCATTATCCTTACACCTTTTCTGGTTTGGTAACCATAGGTTTGTTTTCTATGTCTATGCATCTATTTGTTTTGTATATAGGTTCATTTATGTCATTTTGTATATAGCCTTACTTCACTTAGTATCACAATCTCTAGGTCCATCCATATTGCCACAAATGGTGTTATTTCATTCCTTTTACGGCTGAGTAATATTCCATTCTATAAATGTACTACATCTTCTTTATCTATTCCTCTGTCAGTGGACATTTAGATTGATTTTAATTCACTTAAAATGCAATAGGAAACCGTTCTGGGGTTTAATATGGGACATTTCATCTGATTTCCCCAAAATCTATTTGGCTATTAAGAGGAACATGGATTTTGGGGACATGGATGAGAGTATAGTCAGGGAGAGGTTTTAAGCAGAAAACACAATTAGGAGATGGTTTCCATAGTCTAGACAGCTATGAATATTTCTATAGTTTAAATGTTTTTCAATTCATTTAATTCTGATAGAGGCCATTTTGTGCTTAATTTTTAAGTATAGATTCAATTATGTTGATAAATTCTTCATAGACCTGATTCTATAACTATCTTAGTTATACCAAAGATATCAGTGAACTACTATGTACAAAGAGTTTGAAAGCAGAAGTCAAATACATTAAAATACAATTCTTTATAAAATGGCCAATTTTGGAAGATACAAGCACAAATACCTGTGCTATTCTTCTCTGTTTTAAATAAACACTGCTTATTTTCACATACATTTCTATTTGCATTATGAAAGTTTAACATCATCTGGAGAAATAATCCTGAGAGATTTTAGCTTAAAATTCCCAAATTAACTCTCTTTCCAGGCAGGTGCTGAGTTGTCCATGTGCTAATGTTAAGCCTGAAAGAACTTGGATTACCCTTGGTTTGTGGCTGTGCAGCTGTAATGCAATTCTGATTTTTTTCTGTACCAGCTAATGACTCAACACCTGAGACCTTAAAGTATAACAGCCAAGATTATTTTGAAATGTGATGCAAGAATAAAATAGCCACTCTGACATGATATAGTGTTAGGATTTGATTAACTTAACAAGGCTCTTTCAGGAGTTCCCATGGTGGCTTAGCAGTTAACTAACCCAACTGGTATCCATGAGGACGCTGGTTAGATCCCTGGCCTTACTCAGTGGGTTAAGGGTCTGGCGTTGCCCTGAGCTGTGGGGGAGGTTGCAAACGTGGCTCAGATCCTATGTTACTGTGGCTGTGGCTGTGGCCGGCAGCTACAGCTGCCAGTTCGACCCCTAGCCTGGGAACCTCCATATGTCGCAGGTGCAGCCCTAAAAAGACAATAACAACAACAACAACACAAAAAAATAAGGCTCTTTCAAAATTTCATTATCCTAAGAAAAAAGTTAATGACCAGTTTTATATAGCATAGAGACCACGAAAAGTTTACTTTAGTCCATGGTGGCTGTGGTATCTTGGTCACTAAAACAGAAATATCATATTATTAAGACAACAATAAAAGACAGACTACAACTTTTTTTCAAAGTACTTGAAACTTTTCAAAAAAATTAACAAGTATACATCAAGTTGAAATCAATTACATTATAATAGGTAATTTAAGAGACTTTCCAAATATGGAATTTTTTAAATATAGAGATTAATTAAAGGAATTAACCCCCTAAATTTTGTTTTACCTATCCTCATTTCTAAAATTCCTCTTTTGTTCCTGGAATATCACACTTTCTCATGTTAAGGACTGTTCATAGAAGTCTTTCTTACATAAAATATATGTGGAATAAATAAAGACATTTTAAATATAGAAAGTAGTTGGAAATAAGGAAAATTACAGATGGATAATAATGATAAATTCATTAGGTTACCTAATGAATATTAGATGTGTAATATAGTTAGATATCTCATATGTGTGTCTATAATTTGGACATTAACATATGGTGTTTAGAAAAGAGTGAAATAAAACTCTTTGAATGTTTTCCTTTATTCATGATAAAAACAAAATAACCTCCTAATTACAGAGATGCTGGTCTCATAATTCAGCATTATGTCTTGAATTAGAAGACAGTCTGAGTTACCAATATTTCTTTGGTTGATATTTGCATCAAAATTGCACAGATGCCTCTCATGAAACAAGTTATTGGGCATAACTCATATAAATAAGTTATCCAAAATATAATCTAAGTTCTTGATTGTAATCAAATTGTTAGAAAAAAGAAAAATGTTATTTCATGAACATAGAAATGAAGAATTAATTCTGTAAAATATTTGGATTATTACTTGTATTTGAATAACAAATACATAAGCACCAAATATATACAGTAAGATAATATTTCAAAAATGTTTTCTGATCTTCTCTACCTCCCCACCTCCATTTCTGATCCACTTTATAGTCGTACTTCCTTCAGGTTAAACCTTATTCTCCCATTAGTGCAGGGACTAAATAATTTTCTCTGTCCTTTAATACCTATAAACTTTCTAGAATGTAGAAATAACCCCTGGGAAGAGGACCGGGAAGATGCTGGATGACTGAAATTAACTTCCCCACCTGGTGGCAGAGGCTTATACTGGAAAGCAAGTAGATTTTAGAAAAAACTTCAAAATTGCCTTCCTCTGTCCCTGGGGTAATGGGCTAAGATTTTAGCTGCTCCTTGTATAAAAGATAATACTGCACAATAATCAGAAGAAAATCTTTATCATGCATATTATTGGTTTATTCTATTTAGTTACTAAATCAAAATAGAGTAGTTTAATTTTCTGCTGAGTAAATTCCACAAGATGGGGATGTACAAAAACCTACAGTCTTATCGAAGAACCCAAAGACAGAATTTGAGTCAAATTTATCTAATGAAATTTTGTGTATGTATGGTGTGTGTGTGTGTGTGTGTGTGTGTGTGTGTGTACTCAGACAAGAGAGAGCCAGAGAGCGGAAGACCTCATATATGTATACAAATTCCACTCAAATACTTGGCTGACTCCTAAATCAGGCAGTTAAAACAACTGAACTGAGATATGAGTTGTTGGCCACTGGGAGGGGAGAGAGATTTTGTAATTGAGTTCATCCAATAAAATGCCTTTTAAAACAAAAGCAATCAACATTCTTGAGAGGGAAAAAAAGAATTTAGAGTATCTGCAACCTAAGCAAATCTAAGATGCAAATCAAAATAACGCAACATACAAAGAAAAAGAAACAAGTGATCCAATCAAAAGAGAAAACAAACATCATTAGAACTACAATCCCTAAATGATTTGGATGTTGGAATTGGAAAAGGAGTTTAAAACAGCTATAATAATTATGCTCAAAGACATAAAGGAAAATATACTCACAAAAAATAAAAAGTTTAAATCTCAGAAGAGAAATAGAAGCCACATTGAAATTGTATCATAGAAAAACGCAATCTCTGAAATGTAAACTTCAATAATAGGATTAATAGCAGAATGGAGATGACTGAAGTAAGGAAAAATAAAGAAAGGAAGATGACATAGATAGACCAATATAAATAAGCCAGTTTGAAGAACAAAAACTAAAATGACTGAAAAAATAATAAACAGTGTCTCAGGGACCTGTGGTAAAACATTAAAAGATCCAAAATATACCAACAAATTATACAACATAGATGAAACAGGCAAATTCCCTGAAAAATAAAACATAAAAATTGACAAAAAAATGGATCATAAAATCTGACTAATATTGTTATCAAAAACATTCCCACAAGGAAAACTATAGGCATATATGGTTTTAGTAATAAATTAAAGAAGAAATAACAGGAGTTCCCGTTGTGGCTCAGTGGGTTACTAACCCAACTAGTATCCATGAGGATGCAGGTTTGATCCCTGGCCTTGTTCAGTGGGTTAAGGATACAGTGTTGCTGTGAACTGTGGTAGTGTAGGTCACAGATGCGCTTGGATCCTGTGTTGCTGTGGCTATGGCTGTGGCATAGGCCAGCAGCTACAGCTCCAGTTCAGCCCCTAGCCTGGGAACTTTCATATGCTGTAGGTGCAGTCCTAAGAAGCAAAAGCAAAACAAAAATACCAACCCTACCAACAACGCTCGTATCAAATAGAGGAAGAGATATCACTCCCCAACTAGTTCTATAAGACAAAACAACTACAATATAGAATTCACAAAACATAAAACTATAGATTAATCCCTTATATGCTTTGAATATATTGTTAAAGTTATCCTATATATAAAAATAATGATGCATTATGATCATGTTTTTTCTTGTCTTTCAAATTCAGAATTGATTTAACATTTAAATATAAGCATTATCATTCATCATATTAAGCAACAAAATAAGAAATCACATGTTCATTTCAATGAATATAGAAAAGCATTTGACAAAATTCAACACATTCATGATAAAAATTAGAGCATCTATTACAAAATAAAAACTAACATCAATTTCATAGTGAAATATTGAATAGTTTAACCTAATAGTAGGAACAAAGACATTCATATCATTTCTATCCAACATTTTACTAGACGTCTTGTCTAGTACGTAAAGTTTATTTCCAGACACCACTTTTTTTTAATATAGAAGATGCTAACAATTTTACACAAAAATCATTACAATTAAAAAGTGAAATTACTAATGTCACAGGATATAAGCTAAGTGTACAATAATTAATTGATTTTTCTATACTAGATGAAAACAGTTGGAAAGTAAAATTAAGAAAAAAACTCTATTTGTAAAACTATGAAAATATACAGTATATTTAAGAATACACTAAAAGAATAAGTATTAAACTTCTACACTGAAAACTACAAAATTGCTGACAGAAATTGAAGATCCTATAAATCATGAGATATGTTCATAGATTACAAGATAAAATATAATTAATATGTCAGTTATCTCCAAATTAATCTATAGATTCAATTAAATAACATCAGTTACCACAAATATTTTTGGTAGAAATTTACAAGATGATTCTCAATTTTATATGGAAATGTAAAGAAATTGGAATATTCAAAACAATCTTAAAAAAGAACAACTTTGGCGCACTTCTACTACCTGACTTCATGGTCACTAGTGCTAGATTAATGAACACACAGAGTAGCACTGTAATAAGAATTGACAAGTAGATCAGTGTAACAAAACAGGGAGATGAGAAATAGGCCTACAATTTTATAGATATTTCATTTTTGATAAAAGCACCAAAGAACATAAATGGGAAAGGAACGTTTCTTAACATATAGTGCTGGAATAAAATTAGACGACCAACACCAAAAAAAAAAAAAAAAAACACCTCCCAAATTTACATCATAATGAACAATTGATATGAGACAAATTCTAGATTTATACCCTATATAAAGCTTTTCAAAGAAAGCAAAGGAGAATACCTTTGTAAAAGAGGAGTAAACAGAGGTTTTCAGGACAGGTGATAGAAAGCACAAACCATAGAAGAAAGGAAATGATAATTTATACTTCATCAAGAGCAGATCTTCAGCTGATACAAATGTATTGTTTAGAAAACAAATGAGCAAACTATAAGCTGAGGGACAATGTTTCCAAACATCTATCTGGCAACGGACTGAGATCTAGAATATGTAATAGAATTCTATAGGTAAGGGATTAAAAACACAAACAATCCAATCAAAAATGGGCAAAATGTTTGAATAATTCTTCGCCAAAGAAGATATGCAAATGTCAATCAGAAAATAAAAGGATGCCCAACATCATTAAACATCAGGGGGATGCAAACTAAAACTGTCAAATGCTAATATGCATCCTCCAGGATCACTGCATTTAAAGATTCAAAACACCAAATGATGGTGAGGATACAGAGTATTACTACACTCTCATTAATGTTACTAATGAGAGTGTAGAATTATACTGTCATTATGGAAAATGTTCAGATTTTTAAAAATTTATACCAGCTCTGTAATTTAGTCATTTTAGTACTTAAGCATGAGAAATGAAAACACATCTCAAAGAGACTAGGTACAAGAATGTTCATAGCAGCTTTATTTACAATAGCTGAAAAAGCCCATGTGTACTAATAGGTAAATTGATAAATAAATGATATAGTCATATCATATATTACTATTCAAAAATAAAAAAAGAATGGACTACTGATATACACAAGAAAACAGATGATTTCTATAAGCACTATGATGAGTGAAGGAAAACTTACATGAAAGATTTCATTTATTTGCAGTTCTGCAACAGTCAAAAACTAATCTGTGGTTGAAAAATACCTGAGCAGTGGTTGATTCAGAGGGATACAGTTGAAGATTGAGTGGGAAGGGACATAAAAGAACAATTTTCAGGGACAACACTCCATATGCGATAGGGATGAGTTGCACTGCTTTATGCATATATTGGAAGCCAGCAAATAGTACACTTAAGAATTTTGCAAAATACTGAACTTTAGTTAAAAATATATATATGTGTGTGTGTGTTTACATACACACACACACACACACATTTTTTTCTTTTTCGGCCACCCACACAGCATATGGAAATTCCTGGGCCAGCGATTGAATGCAGACAGAGTTGTGATGTATGCCACAGCTGCAGCTACATGGAACCTTTAACCCACTGTATCAGGCCAGGGATCAAACCAGCACCTCCACAGAGACAAGCTGGATCATTAACCTACTGCACCACAGTGAGAACTTCATACAGCTTAATTTTAAATATATTGAAAATAAGATGCACTCATACAAGGATAGGGAGAATACATAGATGGGTATCAAATACTGTAAAACATTAATTGTGGAATGAATGCTGTGTATATATGGGTGTTCATGGTTAAAATCTTTAAGAATTTCTCACTGTGGCCGGAGTGATTGATTCCTTTGCTATTGGCAAGAGAATAAGAGTGTCTCCAAGCCACAAAATGTGTTTCCTATGGAATGAGCAAGTTATACTTCCAAAAGAAGGAAGTGAGTGTTTGGAAGAGGCGAAGATGTCAGCCACTGATCATTTTGATAGTGATTCGCTGGTGTTTTATTTCAGACTAGTAACTCTGATATAATAACATACTACATCATGTTAAAGCAATAAGGATAATAATCATTGGTAATGGGAGAATACATTGGCTTACTGTATTAAGTGCATTTTCCTTCTATTTTATAAATGCAGAAGGTTAACTGATTATTCCCCAGGCTAACAAGTGTCAAAACTTGCCCTGAACTCAGGCTTTTGACCGCAAATCCAGTGCTCTTTATACCACCATCCTACACTGCATTTTTAGAAAAAGACACCATCCTGAAAATTACAAAGAATTTAATTTTTAAATAGACCTCACCTGTAAAATCAGAAATACATTCCTTTGAGAATATTTTTATAAGCCGAACATAATAAAGTTTTACTTTCAGAATAGAAATCTTTAAAAATCATCCATGTAAAAGAAAAATGAAATCATTCAAAACACCAAATCAATTCATTTAATATTATTATTAATTGGATATAATTCCTTAGAAATTAAAGGGAAACAGTAAGTTAACTAAAGGCAATATGTTACATTATCAATGTTTTACTCCAAAAATTTTAGCAGGCAGAAATAAATATCTCTTTGGCTACTTAGACTCTACCTTTTAGCAATTGGTGCTCTCAAGTACAAAGTTTAACCTTGAACTGATCAACAGATTCAAACAGATACATTAAGATACATCTGAGGCAGTGAATCAAAACAGACAAGAACATTATAGGAGTACATTTACTGCACACAGAGAGAGCTCAAGGGATGACACTGTTTTTGAAATATACGAAAGAGGAAACCACAAAATTAAATAATGTGCATCCTTAGCCGTAACACATAAAATGAATTTGCTGATTAATAATTTAATTTTACATATGTATAGTTTTGACACAATGAAATATAACCACATAATGTTTACCAATAATGTTTACTGATAGTACTTAGTCATATTTGCTTAAGATTTATAAATTCATTTTTATAACATAGAAATAAAGGCGAAAGTTAAGGAAGAACTTAATTTCTTCTACTTTTTATTCTCCTTTGTTAATCAATATTTTTAATTTTTTTTGAAATTGACTACATATGTTTAGTTTTGCAGTGACTTTTATTTTCTCTATACATAGTAGCATTAAATTTACTCAGGGAGAGTTCCCTTGTGGTATAGCAGGTTAAGGATCTGGTGTTTGCAGTGGCTTGGGTTACTGCTATGGTGCAGGTTTGATCCCTAGCCAGGAAATTTCCACATGCTACAGGCATGGCTAAAAAACCCACACAAACCAACAAAAAGTTTTGCTAAATCCTGAGGATTGAGAAATTTGTGTGTGTGTGTGTGTGTGTGTGTGCGCGCGGGCGCGCATGTGCGTGCGTGCGTGTGCTTCTGTGTGGTGTATCGAAACATACTCAGCAAGTTCTGATTTGGGAAGTATTTTTTCATAGTATTATAATCTACACTGCAACTTATATAAATATGCATTTAACACAAAACATGCTCTAGGTGAATAAGTAAATATTTCTATTAAGATGTACTCAATTAATATGCTAAAATAATTATGATTTATGTCCACACTGGATAAAAGAAAAATTATTGTATTTTATGGTAATGATCATTTGAAGCCAAACTTTTATCTTTTTAATATGATATTAGCATATTTTTCCAACCTAAGAAACAGGGCAAATAGTCAAAATGATAAATCGAAATCTGGGAGAATCAGGTAAACTATTTAAGAAAAAACACGGCAAATTTCCTTTTTATAAAACTCTGCATATCTTTCTAGACGTAAATGTTTGGCAATTTATATATTTTTATAAAGGAGCTTTGTGTATTTATTATATTGCAGACATAAACAGCATTATTTTCTAATTTACAAAGGGTTAGTGAATTAATAGCAATAAGATAATGTCTGTTTTCCTCCTTTTACGGATATTAAAACCCTGAATTTATTCCCATGTGATTAAGATTAGGAAACTGATTAATTAGAGAATTTGTGAACTCATTCATCTATTTTCTATTCTTAGTAAATATTTAACATAAAATACATTAAAATGGAATTTGTATTTGCTTTAGTGCAAATCAAACTTGATCACTGTTAGTATTGGCCTTAGACTTATAAAATGGCATAGTTTATCTTCAGTAGTTTCAGATTCCTAGTTACCAACAATATTTCCCCTCTGAATGGTTTCTGCATTTTTCTCCAACGAAGGCACTCATTTTCTTTAACTATTTGAAATTCATTTGTCAAAACATATTCAACTCTTTTATATAAAATGATTAGGCAGCCATCAATGAGTGTGGCAGAGATAATGCTTACCAGGTATCTATGTGAGCACCTATTTCTATAGGCTTTCTGGTACTTGGTAGTGGACATGTTTGAATAATTGTTGTCAATGATAGTTATGAGTGAAAGTGATGTACGATTGCTGGTCCTAGGCACTCAAGACAGGATGTGAGTTTTCCTGACCTTGACCTCTTCTAACCTTGCAGCTGGAAGCAAATTTCAAGGTTGAGTTGCAAAATGAATGCAGATTGAATTGTTGAATTGTCGCTGGAGGAATACTACCAAAAAGAGTTACCTAATCATATCAGACTTTACGTGAGTGAAAAATAAACTTTCATTGGACTAAACCACTCACTGAAATTAGGATTTAGTTGTTATGGTAACATAGCCAGTCTTCTAACAAAGTACCTAAGGCTATTTCTCCAAAATAATATATATTTAGGAGGCTCTGAGTCAACAATATTTATGATAATTTAATCTTTTAGTCAGACACTTTAATACTACTACTACTAGGTATTACTCATATACTTCATGTATATCAGTTCAAAATTATAAAAATGTGGAATTTTCATTGTGGCTCAGGGGTAATGAATCTGACTAGCATCCATGAGGACGCAGATTTGACCCCTGGCCTCACTCAGTTGGTTAAGGATCCAGAGTTGTTGTGAGCTGTAGTGCAGGTCACAGATGCGGCTTGGATCTGGCACTGCTGTGCCAGTGGCTACAGCTCAAATTTGACCCCTAGCCTGGGAACCTGCATATGCTGTGGGTGCAGCCCTCAAAAAAAAAAATATATATACACACACACACACACACACACACATATATATATATATATATACATAAATGTTCAAGTACTTTTATCTTTATTTTTATTTTTTTGCTAAATATAATACAAATTGTTATATGATTTAACTTTCTATCTTGTTATTGTCAATGGTTTTAGACCTGAAAAACCCGATGATTTTTCATACTAATTTTTTTCAGTAATTAATTGAATTTATTGACATGATATCAATTTCTACATGCCCCATTGTTTCTGATATCCTATTCTTTCTGTAACCTTTCTTTTAGTGTATTATCTGTGGGTGGTAAACATTTATAACTTTTTCGCTGAAAGATATCTTTAATTGTACTTACTACTGAAAAAAACTGTATTTTTTATTAAAAAAATAGGTTACAGTTTTTTTCATCTTCATTTTCAAAGTAATTCTGTAGTGTCCTGGTCTTTGTTTTACAATTCATTGAGGATAATCAATCTGAATTTTCTCCCTGATAACTTCTAGGATTTTTTTCTTTTGGGGGTAGGGGAGAGCAGGGCTGCACCTTGGCACGTGGAAGTTGTTGGGCTGAGAATTAAACCTGCGCCACAGGACTGACTCAAGCAAACAGTGACAACACCAGATCATTAAGCCATGAGCCACCAGGGAACCTCTAGGATTTTTCTTTTTTTATTATTCAAATTCTTTAGTTTTATGCAGTGTGCCTAAATGTAAATTTATATTTCTTTGCCTTGGGAGGGCACTATCAATCTGTGGTCTTGTTTTTTTTTTTTTTTTTTAATTCTGGAAATTCTTACCTATCATTTCTTCAAATATTATTTCTCTACTATACAGGACTTTTTATTGCTCTTCAAAATGTTTATCTTTTGTGATTCTGTGTTTTGGGAACAATCTCCCAGATATATGCAAGGCCTGCATCATCAAGTGTTGCTCTACTGTCTCCATAAATTTGACTGTATCAGAGTCCTCCCCTGACCATCTTATCTCAACTATCACTTTCTTTCCTATCGCCTTCTTGCCTTGCTATTTTAATTCATGGTATTAATTATTTATCTTATATACTTATCTGTTCATTTATCAACTTATCCTCCTAAAATTTAAATCCCATGAGGATTTTTTGGTCTGCTTTTTCATTTTCCAATTAAGTTCTTAGAATATTGCCTGGCACATAGTAGGTACTCAATAAATATTTTCCAAGTCAATGAAATTTCTTTCAACTTCTTAGTTCTAGCAGTAATGATACATATTGTACCTCTCAATATTTTTACATCTCGATAATTTTTTGCTGTGTTCTGGATGAATTCCTCAATATCACCTTATTTTTAAAATTTTAATGACTATACATTTCATTTCTATGATTTCTTATTGATCTTTTTTAAGATCAGCTGTTTTCTTGTTTCTTATTTACATGTTTTTGCTACCTGTCTTTAATATTAATTTTTCCAAAAAGGCTAGAATTGTGGATTGTAGATTCATTTTTTCATGAGCTCGACCACTCACTCTCTTTTTCTCATCTACTTATTTTTCCCATTCTAGTTGTGCAGTTGCCTGGTCCTTTGAGCTCTCTGTTCAAAAACGAGGTCTTTAAATGTCATTTGGAATTCTTGTCCTGAGATGATACTGAGTCTTTGACAGAATCTAACTTATCTCAGTTCTGGTTTGTAAAAAGGTGTCTCTCTCCCCAGAACTGTAGTCCAGTGCTTGCTGTAAAGCTAGTTTCAGACAGTGGGCTGATAATAGTTGGAGTAGCAGTGTCTCAAACTATAAACTTTTTGGGTCATCTTGACCAAAGTGTAATAACTATATATTCTCTGTGTTTTAATGTCACACTATAATTTATCATTGTTTTTTATAGGTTTTATTCAGTCATCAAACTTTTATTAACATCTCTTACCAGGAAGATATTTGGTAAGGGTGAAGAATCCATTCATAAATATGACAGTTATATCATTCAAGAGACAATGAATGGATGAGAGAGCCACATCAACCCAATATATAAAAACATAAAATAAAAAAAAAAACGGATCTTTGAAAAGTGATTTTTTTTTCCATTATGGGATAAATCATCTAAGTCATACCTAACACATAACTCTTCTGAGATACATGATGAAATTCTTAGCAGTTTTCACTGGTTAAATGTTCAGGGAGGCCAGGATTGAAAGCAACAAAGGAGTAGCAAGCAGGCTATACACATCCAGTCTGTAGCTATTGGAATTGACATTTTCAATTATAATTTCCATATGATTCTACTCCTGTGATGATGTGCTGGGAATTGCATCTAATTCAACTAAAGACATATTCTATTTATTAAAAAGAGTCTATGAGCTAATAAGTGAGATTATTGTTACAGCATGTTTCCCTAACACAATTCAAGACACTTGGATAATATATCGGTGCCAAAAGCATTTATGTAGTCAAATGAAAAGGCGGAATTTTTTTTAAGAATAAAGAAGCAGTTTGTGGCATGAAATAAGTTTCCTTAAATCTCAAGGATACCACTGTGTGCTGCATAACAAACCACTCTAAAACATAGCAACTTAAAAATTATCCTATTAGAGTTCACATTTTCTGTGGATCTGGAATTCAGAAAGGACTTGGCGGAATGGTTTTAGCTTAGGGTCTCTCATATAGTTGCAGTCAGAGACCTGCCAAAACTGAAACAATGGGATGCTGGAGCAGCTGGGGGTGACTGGTTTTCTTTGCAGGACCTTTCTTTGTGATCTAGTTTGGGCTTCTTCAAAGCATGGTAGACAAAACAGGCAAGGGCTTATAGGATAGCTTAGTACTCCAGCTCAAGAGTTTTAGGAAAACAGCCCTGAATTACATCACCTTTTCTGACCAACACTTAGAAGTCACCCAGCGTTACTTCTGCCACTTCCGTTAATAACAAGTGAGTCTCAAACCCACTCAGATTCAAGCGGATGGATCCAGACCTCACCTTTTGAGGGGAAGTGCTGTCAAGATCAAATCACAGAAGAGCAGGTGGGATGGAAGATATTGTTGTGACTATTTAGGGAAAATGCGACCTGCCATAGCTACTAAGAACTAAGGAGCATCCTGTCCTCTTTTTTTTTTTTTTTTGTATTTTAAGGTCTGCACCCATGGCATATGGAGTTTCCCAGTCTAGGGGTCCAATCGTGAGCTGTAGCCGCCGGCCTATGCCAGAGCCACAGCAATGCATGATTCGAGCCGCGTCTGCGACCTACACCACAGCTCACAGCAATGCCAGATCCTCGACCCACTGAGCAAGGCCAGGGATAGAACCCGCAACCTCATGGTTCCTAGTCAGATTTGTTTCCGCTGCGCCACAGCAGGAACTCCATCCTGTCCTCTTAATTTATGAGTTCATAAACTATGGGGTCCAATAGTTTGGATTTGCCCAAAGCACCTCTGTTAGAGGAAGAGCTAGAAAAAACACGTATATCTCCTGACCTCCTTTTGTTTATCCTTTGTCAGCAGAATGCCTCCTTGAGGGTACTAGAAGGAAATTCAGGGCCCCAGAACACATGGTTGATGTTAATTCCTTGGGAATGACTAAGGCATACAAAGTGATTACTGAGTATGGAAAAACTAAAACACACACAATGAGGACAAATACTGGAAATCTATCTGTACATGGAATATCTTAGCAAAAGATTTCTAAACTGCAAATTCATGCATTCAATTACTTATTCATTCAAAATTTGTTTTAGGCCCTTTGAAGTGTGTTGGGGAATATTTGAATATGTATTGGTACATTAAAGAAACATTCTCTACTTGGGTCTCTAATTCAATAAAAAGTACAAATATCAAATATAATATTGACACGAATCTCTAATTTAAAGAACTGAAAGTTGTTTGCTGGAGTTAAACTGAAATATCTTTAGATTTTATCAGGAGATGGTCTAATGCTGCCTTAGGTACATACCAGAACTTGTGTTTAGTATAACCTATAAAATAAAAGGATATCCTCTTTATGTGTGGGGAATAGATTCTTTTAGAATCCAAATTTTTTTGTCTATTTTTTTTTTAGTCTTTTTAGGGCTGCACCCACAGCATATGGAGGTTCCCAGGCTAGGGGTCTAATCAGAAATACAGCTGCAGCAACATGGGATTCGAGCTATGTCTGTGACCTATACCACAGCTCACAACAACACCAGATCCTTAATCCACTGAGCAAGGCCAGGGATCAAACCTACAACCTCATGGTTCCTAGTCTGATTTGTTTCCACTGCTTCACAATGTGAACTCCCCACAATTTTTTTTTTTAATGAAAGAAAAAAAGCATCAGAGTATGGGCCAGGTTTCTCTCTAAAGCTTTCAGCCAATATATTATTATTTGATTGTATAGAGGAAATATGCTCAATAACTTCCATTTTTTAATTCTTCTTTTAAAGATCTAATTTTTCAAAATATAAAAATATATCATTAGGTTACATTAGGTCATGATAAAGGTGGTGCCCAAAGCACATTAGCTGAAGATAACTGACTTATCTTTGGGGATTAGGGGGAAGAGATGTTGGTGGAGAAATGCAAGGTAATCAGGGAATGGTAGGGTATAGGGAGGACAACTGTGCTGAAGATAGGATAGATATTTAATAAAAATTTTACAAAAATCTATATAAATCCTACATCCATGACTTCAGAATGTTGTTGTATAGTCAGAATAATATTCCTGTGCAGTAACTTGGAAATTATGAAATAGCATACACAAGAAGTTTATAGGTGGTGTGTAAAGATCACACGTAATTTATAGTTAGAAGAAAGATTCAAACAATAATAGTTCAAAGACATTGGAATACAAGACAAGCAACCAATAATGTTAAGAAACTGAAAGATATCTAGGCACAGTTTAAAGTTTGGGAAGGTAGCTGAGAAAGTTTTAGAGTTAGAAAAAAATATTTTGGGAATCCCTGTTGTGGCTCAGCAGTAACAAACCCAACCCAACCAGTATCCATGAGGATGTGGGTTTGATCCCTGTCCTTGCTCAGTGGGTTAAGGATCTGGCATTGCCATGAACTGTGGTGTAGGTCACAGACATGGCTTGGATCCTGAGTTGCTATGGCTGTGGCATAGGCTGGCAGCTTCAGTTCTGATTTGACCCCTAGCCTGGAAACTTACATATGCCACAGGCGTGGCTCTAAAAAGTAAAAAAAAAAAAAAATATACAAAAACTCATGCAACACAACAACAAAAAAATAAACAACTCAATTCAAAAATGTTAGAAGACCTAAATAGACATTTCTGCAAAGAAGACATATGGATGGCCAACAGGCATATGAAAAAAATGCTCAATATCACAAATTATTAGAGAAATGCAAATCAAAACTATAATGAAGTACCACCTCACACCAGTCAGAATGGCCATCACAACAAGACAACAAATAATAAATGCTGAAGAATGTGTAGAGAAAAAGGTACCCTCCTCCACTATTGGTGGGGATGTAAATGGGTACAACCACTATGGAAAACAGTATGGAGGTACCTTAGGAAACTAAATATAGAGCTACCATATGATCCAGCAATTCCACTGCTGGGCATATATCTAGAAAAAACTTGCATCAAAAGAGATACATGCACCCCTGTGTTCACATCAGCACTATTCACAATAGCCAAGACATGAAAACAATCTAAATGTCCATTGACAGGTGAATTGATTAAGAGGATGTGGTACATATATACAATGGGATATTACTCAGCCATAAAAAAGACAAACTAATACCATTTGCAGCAACATGGATGGAGCTAGAGACTCTCTTACTAAGTGAAGTAAACCAGAAAGAAAAAACAAATACCATATGATATCACTTATTGGTGGAATCTAAAATATGGAACAGATGAGCCTATCTAAAAATAACAAACAAAAAAACAAACAAAAAACAGAAACAGAGCATGGCCAAGAAGAGCAGACTTGGAGTTCCAGGGGTGGAGGGATGGGGAGGGAGTAGGAGGAATGGGCATTTTGGGGGTTTGGGGGATGTAAACTGTTATATCTGGAATGGATGGGCAATAGGATCCTACTGTACAGCACAGGGAAATGTGTGTGATTGGGTCACTTTGTGGTAGAACAGAACTTGATTCATCAATGTAAATCAACTATACTTTAATAATTTTAAAAAGAAAAAAATTTAAAAACTGAAAAATAAAAAGCAAAAAAAAATTGGAATAAAGAATCATTTTTTTGAAGAAGAGGTAGAGAGCATAACAACAGAAATTTCTACACGTAACTTCTTGTTTTAGAGTAGAGAGTAAAAACGAATGCTGGGGAGTTCCCGTCGTGGCGCAGTGGTTAACGAATCCGACTAGGAACCAGGAGGTTGCGGGTTCGGTCCCTGCCCTTGCTCAGTGGGTTGACGATCCGGCGTTGCCGTGAGCTGTGGTGTAGGTTGCAGACGCGGCTCGGATCCGGCGTTGCTGTGGCTCTGGCGTAGGCCGGTGGCAACACCTCTGATTCAACCCCTAGCCTGGGAACCTCCACATGCCGCGGAAGCGGCCCAGGGAAATAGCAAAAAAAGACAAAAAAAAAGAATGCTGAATATGGAAAATGCTCCATATTCATTTATAACATTGTATTAGTTGTATTAGTCAGTAGAGAAGATCACTATGATAAAAAATAGAATTTCAATGTTATAATTTATCGAAAATAAATAGTGCACTGAAAATCAAAACAAACTTTTCCAAAGAATAATGGATTTTCACGTAACTATTTTGAAAATTTTCTAAAAATTAATTTTTAATTATATTCTGAAACATTTTAGTAGTATAAGAAGTCACTTATAACAATTGTTTATTCTACCAATATTTTAACCTATGATCAATTTTTTATGATATTACATCCTTTGTTTCATATCAGAGTCTCAGGTACTATGCTTAGTTTCTTAATTTCTTTGAAAGTGTAGAGAGTGATTTAAAAATCATGTGCATAGTCATTTTAGGTCTTTATTTTCAGAATTCAGCTTATCATTAAAGAAGTCACATGCTGAGTGAGCCAAAAATTCTATTAATTAGTTACACACTAGTAAGTAAGCTTTAAATCCCAGTGCCAATTAAATCTATTTATAATTGCATTAGAAGCTGCTTAATATAGGACATGTCTCCAATTTTAATATGATTTCTGATCCATGGTGTTATATATAAAAAGGTAATTATTTTAAATATATTCAATTTAAATGTTTATTTTCAGTAAGTTTTTTTTATAATCTGAAGGCTTTTCTTTATTTCTTACACACATATAACAGATTGAGTGGGCTTGCAAGAAATCCATTAGAGTAAGAGTTTGATACAAAATGCATTTTGATTAAAATTATATTTATTAAATAATTTATAAATGGCTGCAACAATTCTAAATTTGAACTTCAGAAATGTTACTGCTGATCACATTATAATTTCATACCTTTCTGTTTGATAAGTGACTCTGGGGCAAAAGCTGACTCATACCTTAAGATGACTGAGAATATTTGAGAATTTATTTATTTATTCTTTTATTTATTTTAGGGCAAGAATTTCTTTATTCCTATTCACAGGTTGCCTAGAGATGGCCAAAAGGCTGGAACTCTGAACCAAGGTCATGAGTCTGATGAGAAAACCTACAGAGAAAGGCTTTGGGAACAGAAAGATACTGTGTTACTGATAACAATCCAAACTCTACACTGTTTGATATAAAACACAATTCAAATATATTTTTCATTCAGATTCTCAGGAAATTATTTGCCTATAAACAGTGATTGTATGTGACTGGCAAACTCTTGAAGGTAAATATGAATATTTAAGTATAAAACCTCAAACAGGAAATATGTATGTTTACTCTTTTTTTTTTCTTTTTTTTTCCTTTCCCACTGTACAGCAAGGGGATCAAGTTATCCTTACATGTATACATTACATTACATTTTTTTTCCCCACCCTTTGTTCTGTTGCAACATGAGTATCTAGACAAAGTTCTCAATGCTACTCAGCAGGATCTCCTTGTAAATCTATTCTAAGTTGTGTCTGATAACCCCAAGCTCCGGATCCCTTCTACTCCCTCCCACTCCCTCCTCCTCCCATCAGGCAGCCACAAGTCTTTTCTCCAAGTCCATGATTTTCTTTTCTGCGGAGATGTTCATTTGTGACATATAGACTAAAGCCCATTGTTTATAATACATTACAGCCTTTTACATGATTTTAAGTATAATAACTCTATCATAAAAAGGGTAATTTATTACATTTATCAATATAGGGGATTAATTATTGATTCATAATAACATAGTTAATATACAGTAGCTCCATAAAACATGAGGCCAGGTTCTGAAGATGAATTTTAGGAATTCGTACTCCAGGGAGAAAATTTTCTCCAAAAATAAACTACACTTTGAGATGATTTTGTGAATAAAAATGAGTAAACTTGTATGTTATAATCAAGTTATTTTTGTTTATACCTTGAGTTCATCTCAAGAGACCACTGAAAAAAGATGGTGAACATTTAATATCAGGATTTTCTTCCTTGATTATTGATAACACTTAGAATAATGCTCTCTCTGGTTCTATTTCTACATTTAAATTGATTAAAACTCGTTTATCACTATAAAGAGACAAATATTTCAAGACATCGAACCAGGTTTTCAGGATCGCTCCTGTCTCCTCAGTCTTTGAACACTTAGTTACCACTTCTATAAATTTGGAAGATGTCTCAGGATCTTAGAGAGGATTTCATTATACTTGCTTTTCATTACGACTCAAAACATTTATCTTTCCAATTATTGATTCCTCGGTCCCAAGCTTAAGGGAACTCAGTTTTCCTAATCAGCAAATCATTCCTGAGATAAATTTTTATTTCAACAAGATTAAATAATCTGTGTAGGTCCACATCTACCCAAATGATAATTAATAGATCACATTTAGCATGTAAATACAAGATGTCAAATGCATGCTGATAGAAGTTATCACACAAAAAAACAGATTTTTTTAATATAAGAGATTTTTGTGTTTGAATTATGGTGACTGTGAAATATAGATTTTGCATTATTTTACACAGTGGAGCCTTATTGTATTATTTATAATATTAATCAGTTCATATTTAATTTTTATTTTTGATAGCCAGTGATTAAGGAGATTCTATTATTCAAAAATATAGAAAAAATATTCATTTTCTTGATTTTTTTCTAATTTAATTTTATTTTTATTAAAGTATAGTTAATTTACACTGTTGTGTCAATTTCTGTTGTACAGCATAGTGACCCAGTCATAATTATATATACATTCTTTTTCTCATACTATCCTCCATCATGTTCTATCCCAAGATATTGGATATAGTTCCCTGTTACACATAGGACCTCATTGCTTATCCATTTTAAATGTAATAGTTTGCATCTACCAATCCCAATCTTCCCATCAATCCACTCCCTTCTCCCCAGCAAGCATAAGTCTCTTCTCAATGTCTGTGAGTCTGTTTATGTTTTGTATATAGGTTCATTTGTGCCATATTTTAGATTCCACATGTAAGTGATATATATTATTTGTCTTTCTGCTTCTGACTTACTTCATTAGTATGAGAATCTCTAGTTGTATCCATGTTGCTGCAAATGGCACTATTTTATTCTTTTTATGGCTGAGTAGTATTCCATCTCATATATTTACCGTATCTTACTCCATTCATCTGTCAATGGACATTTAGGTTGCTTCCATGTCTTGGCTATTGTGAATAGTGCTGCTATGAACATAGGTATGCATTTATCTCTTGGAATTGTAGTTTTGTGCAGATATATGGCCAGGAGTAAAACTGCTGGATCATATGGTAGTTCTTTCTGGACAAATATACAATTGATTTTTTTTCTAAACAAAATATTTTGGCAGATTCAGTAATTACAATTGAGGGTTTCCTCACTCATCAGGAATAAAGAGCTTGGCAAAGAAGCAAAATTCAAAATCATTTACTGTAAGCCTGAAGGAAAAAACAGACTAACCCGCTAGTTTCCTTTTGAATATTAGTGAATCAGAATTTGATAGGCTAATCTTAGTCTTTCTACTTTTTTAACAAGCAAAAACTGTAATGATTTATCTCTTCTTTTGCTTTTATCTTCCTTTTGTGTAAGTCCAGCCTGCGCTGAGGATCTTCTAGAGATTTGTGGGGATGATGGGGTGCATGTCCATTTCTAAGTATCCTGTCTTGTGAATGGATAAAGTTAAAAGATAAATTGCCAAGGTTAGAAGTAGAATCTATAACCTCAGAAAAAGAGGGAAGCTAACAGGTCAAAAGAGTAATTAGACCTGTGACCTTAAATTCATAAAGCCCTCATTTTCTGATAGGCTGAACAATTCAGTCCAGGAAATACAGGATCACGGCTCATATCTTTCCTAGTTTTGACTAATTTTTCTCCTCACTTCTAGGTAAGAGAAAATTAAGTTTTACCAGACAATTCATTATCTGCATCTTTCCTTAAATACTCTAGGATATGAAATTCTGGAAGTTTCAGTTAGTAATCTGTTTCAACATTATTAATGAACTCTAACATCAGATTGTTTATTTTATACAACCTACAACTCCCTTATGGCAGTTCAAGTCCATTTCCTTGTCCTATACTTAGGGAAGATGAAAGGCAGTTAGCATGCCCTGTAAAATACTTAATTCCAAAGTGATTTAACAATTCTTTCTCTTTACTTTTGGTTTTAAGTAATACTTTCAAAACCTTTTCTACATCATTTTTTAATTGATTTTATTTCTTAGAGCAGTTTAGATTTATAGAAAAATTGAGTAGAAAGTACAGAGAATTCTTACCATCAATTTATTTTTATTTAACTAAGTAGTAAAAATTCTACTCTTTTTGAAAATATCATCACTAAAGAATTTACTTTAAGTCAAACAATAAAGCCATATGTACTGATACTGTGTATTAATGTTACAAAATCATAAAAAGAATCTAGATAAAAATGGGATGGGCAACTTTGAAAAATAGTACATAACTAAGCTGTGCTAGCTGACAATATTAAGGCCTATAAAGGCACAGTTAAAGGTTAGAAGAGATCTTATGGCTTCACTAAGTTTTTAGAAAAATGTAATTATCCATCTCTATGTATAGTTGAAGGAAAATAAATTATCTATTCCTACTCTTATACATATTTCATAGAAAGAGTTGGGGCTGTAGATAAAATTTCTAATCCACTTTTGAACATTAAGACAGATATTGGAAGGGAAAGATTCCCAAATAAAAGTAGTCCATCAGGATATGTATTTTTTATGATTATGAGCTTTTTCAGCATACATTTATATTTAATTATGTATGTGCCGTGGAATGTATTCCTCTATCACATAAAGTAAACGCTTAGTAGAATTTATATAAATTCTAGGTCACTATTATACATTTTTGATGATGACTGATTTACATTATGACCTCAGATGATTTTTACCTGGCACAGTGGGCCAATTGCTAAATAGCCTCTAGAAGTCATTATCTGAGGTAGATTGCATAAGTAAATTTTATAAATCCTTAGAGAATTTGTAGAAGGAAAAAATAAAAAGGAAAACTTTATATTTCTTACTTTAAAACTTGTCTCTTGCATTTCCATTCTGAGACACCCTTCTTAAAGATTGCTTTGATGGTGGTATAGAGTAGATATGGATCTTGTACAGTTGAAACAGAAATCAGATAGTTTTCCAGATAGTCTGTATGAGAGCCAATTGTTACTATCATTATTATTTAAATCTTATTTATTTATTTATTTATTTATTGTCTTTTTGTCTTTTCGAGGGCTGCACCCAAGGCATATGGAGGTTCCCAGGCTAGGGGTCCAATCGGAGCTGTAGCTGTAGGCCTACGCCAGAGCCACAACAATGTGGGATCTGAGCCACGTCTGCAACCTGCACCATAGCTCATGGCAACGCCGATCTTTAACCCACTGAGTGAGGCCAGGGATCGAACCCACAACTCCATGGTTCCTAGTCAGATTCATTAACCACTGACCCACAATGGAAACTCCTATGGGAACCAATTATTCGTTCATTTACCAAACTTTCTTATCCACCATAAGTCAGATACTGAGAAAGCCTAGGGAAAGCCTAGGGATACAATGATGAATAGGACATAGACCTGCCCTCAAAGGGTATCCTTTCTCTTCAGGAGTGTGTCTAAAAACAAGTGAAAGAACAAAGTCAATATGACTTAACATTTTAATTATTTGGCTTTGGAATTCTTTTTCCATGGAATGAATATGAGGGAAATCAGAAACAATAATTCGGGCTTCTGAGGGCAGTTTTGTTCAAATTTAAGATCCCTGGATTGGGGTGATAAGGGAAAGCCTTTCCAACATGGCAAGATGGAAAGATGGAGAGAGCACTGAGGGATGAGAAAAGGACCCGACTGATGTATCCCAGCTTGCCCCTCAGTGATTATGTGAGGTGGGAATACACTATTTGATTTCTGCAGTTCAGTTTCCTCATCTTTAACGTTCACTCCCTGTAGGCACACAGTTCATATAGTAGTTGGATACTGGCTACTTGCACTGGGTAGTGGAGGGTGTACCTGTGGGTGGCTGTTCTTATTATTTTTTGCTTTTGCTTTCTCTCAATAAGAATTTTTATAGATTTTAAACTGTTTTAAACTGTCACAGTAAAACATAAATATTCTTGGGCTTCCCAATTTATGTAACTGATTTAAGGCATTTAGTAATAAATAAACCCACCACATTTCTAAAATAACAGATTTTTTTCTCAGAGCTTCTGAATGGGGACATGAAAACCTGAATGTCCTCTACACCATCTTCAGTGGGACAATAATACTGCTCCATCTATGTCATAGGGACTGTAGAAAAGGCAAAAAGAGCAATGAAGTAATCTCTATCAAGGTGCTCTGCTAACTGAAAAGAGCTAGATAAAGTTTGCTCTTATTATTAAAATAATCTTAATACATGTCCATTAAAATGAGTGTTTATGTGTTTGTTTTTGCAAAGTTGAAGTCCACTCTCATTGAAGAAAGGAAAAATAATAAAGAAGGAGAGGACTTTTCCAAGGTGAAAAAGTTCTGGAGAATTGCTGCACAATAATGTAGATATAGTAACACTAAGCTGTGCATTTAAAAATAGCTAAGATGGTAAATTTTATGTGTTTTATTATACATAATTAAAATAAATAAATAAAAGGAAGCTCAATGATTAACTACATCAGAGCTATGTGTCTCGTAAACTCAAAGGCCTCAAAATTAAATGTCTAAATTGAGTTTTATGGTGATCAGCCAGGTATAGCAATTGAATGCCAATTTTCAAACAACTAACATCTACTAAGAAATGTTGGCTGCAGATATATTTATTATTAGAAATAAAGATACTTACATCAGGGAAAGTGGTCATTGAAAATGTGTTTTAGGGAGTTTCCAATGGGCACAGCAGAAATGAATCTGACTAGGATCCTTGAGGAATCAGCTTCAATTCCTGGCCTGGCTCAGTGGGTTAAGGATCTGGCATTGCTGTGAGCTGTGGTGTAGGTCACAGATGTGGCTCAGATCTGGTGTTGCTGTGGTTGTGGTATAGGCCAGTGGCTACAGCTCCAATTTGACCCCTAGCCTGGGAACCTCCATATGACATGGGTGCGGCCCTAAAAAGCAAAAAAAGATTTTAATTTAAAAAAAAGAATGCGTATTAGCCTCATGAGTTAAGTTTTTGTAAGTCAAGCACATAAAGTCACAAAGTTTGTGGGAAGAGGAAACTAAATAGCACATGAAATTCTAAACTAACCACATGTTATAGTATTTAATTTAGCTTATGCTATATTCACTCAGTAGTGTCTTGTTATATCAGTCATAATGTTAATTTAATAAAATATACTTAGCATATATTGAAGTAAGTTTTCTGATTAAAATGCAATCACAATTTTGCCATTTGAACTTGGCACCATTACTGATGGAACATTTTAACACTGGTAAAACTAATTCTTTTGCCAGTGAAAAGGTAACAGTAGGACTGTTTGTAATGATATAAAATAATTTGCAAGTTGACCCTGAGCATAAAATAATTCCTGAATAAAAGACAGCTTGATTTCAAAGGATAATAAGATCAGAGGGATAAATTCCATGGAAATTGGACAGTATGAAATGAACAGTGGTGAGAGTCACAACTCAAGACAATGGACAGTTAGACCTAAAAATCTTGTTATAAAATCTATTCAGAATATAAAGTTCTAACACTGATGACTTAAATTTGAGGTAACATTAAAAAAGCTTGAAGTAGTATATTTGAAATCACTAATCTATATGCAAAGGTTGCATTTTTCGGAAGTAAAACAAATTATATGATTAACTAAATTGAATGTTAATGCAATAAGAAGTCTCCTTGATGTTAACGACAATCTAAAGGACAATAGTTTCTGCAGCAGGAGATCTTGCTCATAATTCAAATGTTTGTTTTAGAATTAGATATAAGGCTCTAATCTCTAAATCTATAGCAGCAAATTTGTAGACTTAGAAGAAAGATACTATGTGAAAATAGTAATTAAAACTACTGAAACTTTTGTTTTTTGCTTTTTAAGGCCTCATCCGCAGCACATGGAAGGTAGAAGGTCCCAGGCTAGGGGTGGAATCTGAACTGTAGCTGCTGGCCTACACCACAGCCACAGCAACACTGTATATAAGCCATGTCTGTGAGCTACATCACAGCTCATGGCCATGCCGGATCCTTGACCCACTAGTAAGGCCAGAGTTGATCACCTGCATCCTCATAGATACTAGTCAGGTTTGTTTTCCTCTGAGCCACAATGGGAACTACCTGAAACTGTAAGTTTTAATTTTCATGTACAGAAACTAAGTCCTACTAAATTTATTTTCTTCTACATGTTCTTTCACAAACATACTTTCATATTTTTACATTATACTTATTGATCCCAAATGCCTTTTTATAAGGAAAATTAGATGAAATAAAAATAAGATTACTCCCAGGAAGGGATTTATAAAATCATAGACCTGAAATTATATTATGCACAGTACTATTTAATTTAGTAAGTGACGAATGTTGAGTCAACAGAATATTGGTCCTTAAATTATTACTGCATTTTATAATGATACAAGAGATAATTACAAGTTGCAGTTTATTTTTTCCAATGTCCCAGGAGGATTATAACTATTAAAATTTGAAGCGTATTAATTATTATCATTTTAAAGTAAACCCACAGCTTTCAGAAATCTAGTAGTGCAAAAATAATTCTAGAAAAATCTCAGAAATACCATCCTATAAAAACATTCTCCATGAGAGTAGATCATTAATAATTACAAGATGTTATTTATCTTATGAATAAAATACTAACAATAATTAATGAATTTTAAAAATCTGTGGTTTTTAATGTTTGATAGCCAGCTTGTCGAACCCTATTAACTCAAAAAACTTTCCAGTTCTCTTATGAACCATATGTCAGGATTCTCTTAAGTGCATTATTTTTTTCTTTTTAAGCCTGCACCTGTGGCATATAGAAGTTCCTGGGCTAGGGGTTGAATCTGAGCTGCATTTGAGACCTACACCACAGCCATTGCAACACTGGATTCAAGCAGCATCTGCAATCTATGCAGCAGTTTGTGGCAACACTGGATCCTTAACCCACTGAGCCAGGCCAGGGATCAAACAGCATCCTCACAAAGACAAGGTCAGGTCCTTAACCAGCTGAGCCACAATAGAAACTCTAAGAAGTGCATTCTTTATCTTTAGAAGTATTTCCTCATATCAAAACAGACTATGCATCCAGAGCATAAAGTAACAATAAGGTTGCAAGTGATAAAACTAACAATATGGTTGCAAGTGATAAAACTGTTTTTCCCTTATTGCTGACCACATAAGACTCACAGCATTCTAACTCTTGATTTTTGTGAAAAAATATCTGGCTCTTAATATAAGGTTCCACCTGTCCTTTCATGATGAGGTTCAAGGATCAGAAGTACACATTATGGACGTGGAAAGAGGGGTCACTCAGAGGAGAATAAGTCCTAGGAATAAAAATGTGGGAAATTCAAGGCAGAAAATTCAAAATATGCATTGTGTTGTTTTTTTAAGGAAAATGGAATAAGGTCTTTGTCACCCTCAGCTTAGCTATAACCTTATGGTTATTTTTTATCCCATGGTCACTATCAGGGTGCAGGATATGTTCAGGGGACTCATATGAATCCAGACAATGCCTAAAGCTTTGTGACCTAAAATTCTCTATGTATGATCATCACCTTATTTGGTGAGTCATGATGATAACTTGGGCAATAAAGTCAGTGAATTAAAAAATTATCATACGGAATGATTGGCCAGTGAGGATGTGCTGTATAGCAAAGGGAACTCTACCCAATATTCTGTGATAATCTATATGGGAAAAGAATCTGAAAAATAACTGATGTGCATTTATGTACAACTAAATCACTTTGTTGTATAAAAATGATTATTATATTGAAAATCAACTATACTTCAATAATACTTTAAAAAGTATACCTCTGAAGATTATTCATATCTAGCTTCCTTTTACTAATGATTTTTTATAACCACCTACACTCAAAATAAATTTTAACAGCCTAAACTCTATCTCTCATCCTGTTTGGCACCTAGGAAATAAATGCTTTCTAGTTATAGATGTAATTGTTACTGAGCTTCAATTACAAGTATTAATTAATCTGAGTTTGCTAATAGAGCATCTGATAGGAATTATTTATACAATTATATGGCCTGGAAGATGGTTAGGATCTAGTTATCAAAGTCATAAATACATATATTACACTCCTAACCATATCCTTTTAGTAGAAGATAAGAATTTAATATATCTTTTATTCTTCAGAATAATGACTGCCATCTCACTTCACTCTATGCATTGTACTGTTATGTCCTGAAAATTAGTTCAAAATTTAAAAGCTAAAAACTAAAAATTCTAATTATACTAGTAGTTGTAGAGCATAACAATAAATTTGAATATAGATTGTACTGCTGTGGTAGCTATAATATATTAAAAAAAACAAATACAAAATTTAATTGCATTGTTGGAAATTAATGTTATTGCCATGATTAAAAGAAAACTAAATGAAACCCAGATGGTCTAAACATTGCAAGTTTTATTACTTTGAATTAGCATGAAGATGAAAGAAAAAATGAATTCTTTGCAATTATTAAAAACCTTAGTGACCGCAGCCCACTCCTCTGTCCCACTAGTGGTAAGATCTTCGATGGTATAAAAGGGAAGGTAGATACACCTTTTTCAACTCAATTAAATACATATATATTAGATTTATTCTACTTAGGGGACAGGGAAGGATTTTTTGAGCTTTAGATATTTGGTGTTATGACATCTCAATGTTCATGTATAGTCCAGTATTTGACAAAAGTAGGGTATAATATCTATCTGAGGAATATTCATTTGAGAAAAGTATAATGCAATATTTATTTTGGAAAATATTTTTAAATCAGAGAAATGTTAAGTCTGGGTTTTAATAAAAGTCAACTTATACTTTATTCCAGCTGTAGAAATTTGCTTTTGTCAAATGTTTTGTTGAACTCTTAGCTTGCTATCAATTAAAACCATCCAAATCAATACTACATAAACATTCAGGTATAGCCTTTTAAAAAATATCACAAAATCTAGGTATACATAATAACCAACCAATGTTATTTAAGTGCAAAATAAATTTGTTTCCAAATTAATAAACATATCATTATTTGAAATTATTTTTCATAAGTTCCAGGACTATGACCCAACTATTTCTACAAACTGTTTCCGGGTCATTAGCTGTATTTCTTCTAATACTTTAATGATAGCAACCAATAAAAAAATTAAACATTAAAAATTAAACTCAAAAGCTTTTGCACAACAAAGGAAACCATTAAAAAAGTGAAAAGACAACTCACAGAATGGGGGAAAATCTTTGCAAATGATGAAACCAACAAAGGCTTACTCTTTAAAATATACAAACACTTACACAACTCAACAACAAAACAAACAACCCGGAGTTCCCGTCGTGGCGCAGTGGTTAACGAATCCGACTAGGAACCATGAGGTTGTAGGTTCGGTCCCTGCCCTTGCTCAGTGGGTTAATGATCCGGCGTTGCCCTGAGCTGTGGTGTAGGTTGCAGACGCGGCTCGGATCCCGCGTTGCTGTGGCTCTGGCGTAGGCCGGTGGCTACAGCTCCAACTTGACCCCTAGCCTGGGAACCTCCATATGCCGCAGGAGCGGCCCAAGAAATAGCAAAAAAAAAAATTAAAAAAAGAAAAATGGGCAGAAGACCTAAATAAACATTTCTCCAAAGAAGACATGCACATGGTCAGCAGGCAGATGAAAAAAATGCTCAATATCACTAATTATTAGAGAAATGCAAATCAAAGTACAATGAGGTACCACCTCACATCACTCAAATGGCCATCATTAACAGGTCAACAGATAACAAATGCTGGAAAGGATGTGGAGAAAAGGGAACCTTCCTTCACAGTTGGTGGGAATATAAATCAGTACAGCCACTATAAAAAATAGTATGGAGGTTCCTCAGAAAACTAAATATACAGCTACCATAAGATGTAGCAATCCTACTCCTGGGCATATATCCAGACAAAACTTCCACTGAAAAATATACATGCACCCCTATGTTCATTGCAGCAATATTCATAATAGCCAAGACATGGAAACAACCTAAATGTCCATTGACAGATGGTTTAAGGAGATGTGGAACATATATACAATGAAATACTACTTAGCCATAAAATAGGACAAACCATTTTCAGCAACATGGATGCAACTACAGAGATTTTCATACTAAGCGAAGTAAGCCAGAAAGAGAAAGACAAATACCATATAATATCACTTATATTTGGGATCTAAAATATGGCACAAACGATCCTATCTACAAAACAGAACAGCTCATGGAAATGGTAAGCAGAGTTGTGTTTGCCAGAAATGGTAAGCAGAGTTGTGTTTGCCAGGGGGATGGAAGAGAGAAGAGGATTGATGGAGTTGTGGAATTGATAGATGCAAACTATTACATTTAGAATGGATAAGTAATGTGGTCCTATTGCACAGAATTGGGAACCATGTCCTGTCTCTTGGGTTAGAACATGGTGGAAGATAGTATGAAAAAAAAGTACATATATATAGGATTGGGTCACTTAGCTATATAGCAGAAATTGAAGGAACATTGTTAATCAACTAAACATTAATAAAAATTGAAAAAAAAGCCTCTGAATGTGCATGAGAGTTGGAGATGAGTAGAAGATATACTCTGCAGTAGTAGAATCATGACACCTGGGGACATCACTTGGAGTCTTGGCTTTTTCTACAATATATCCCTGAGATTAAATGGAGTATTATGAAGAAGTCATCTAATTCAGTGCATGAAAAAGAAGAGGAAGAGATTCTCAATAAATACCATTCCTTTTTCCTAATTCTGGTTGTGCATATTTTGCATTCAGGTTGATGCCTGTAACAGTGTGCTCTTTTGGTATGTCCCTATAACCAGGAATGATATTAGATGAATTCTGGCTAAAGACTACTCTGATTTTTTTACTCCTTTATTTTTTTTCCCAGTGTTCTTAGCTCTGACAAAGTATAAAAGGGGTGTGTGTATGAATGTCTTTACGTGTGTATGCAATAAAAAATAATTTAATACCCTACTCCTTACTCATGATCACAATGTTTTATTCAGCGAGTGTTTGCTGAACGAAAAACAGAATCAAAAATTGTGGTGAGAAGGATGGAGATGAAGAGATAATTATCTAAACAGTTTAATACTTTCATTGAAATTATCACCCATTTTTGTTCATATAATTATTATTCTCAATTTGCATATAAGAACACTGAGGCTCAGGGAACTGAAGTGAACTTCCATGATTCACACAAAGTTTAGGTATGGATCTGGATTCTGAACCCAAGTTATCCGTCTCTTTCAAAGTATCTCCCATGACCTTTATGATGTTTTCTATGGCAGTCCAACTGTACACCTTGGATAAAATAAACAACAAATCAAATACCCTGGTTTTCTTGATTTTAATTTTAATTCTTCTCCCTTTTTTAATTTATGTATTTTATATATCATCTATTTTTTATTTGTTTTTATTGAGAATTAGGGTGCACATACAGAAGACTATACAGACCAATGTTACTGAAAAGAAAGCACACATGTAACTGCCATTCATGTCAAGAAAGAAAACATTACCAGTACCCCAGCAGTGCCCTGCATTTTATCACTTCCTGTTTTCAATAATTGCTCTCCTTCTGCAGGTAAACTCTACGCTAACATTTGTGGTTATCCTTCCTCTGTCTTGCAGTGGAGTTATGTACAGTATGCATCCTTCAATAACAGACTAGTTTTGCTTGATTTTGAAATTTTTATAAAAAAAATCATAGATTCTTTTTGCTTGATTTCTTTAACTCAACATTATGTTTTGCAGTGTGCTCATTAATTTTCATGATGGCATGCCTTCCCTTTCATGGATATATTAAATTTTATTTATCCATTCTACTATTGATGTTTGGAATCTTTTCTTACTTCTCACCTTAACTAATGGTCTTAGCTTCTTATAATATCTATTCAATAAAGAAAAATGTATCATTTCAGAATTTAGTGATGTTGTTTGTATCTGAGGCGATGTTTTAAAATTACCAAAGAAGAAAAAGTAGGATAATCCTAAAAATGCCATTGAATACACATTAAATTCCATTTGTTAAAGTACACAGACACATACATATGTGTGCATATGTGTGTGTGCATATATACATATATATACATATATATAAAATATATATGACATGGCATATATAAATATATATGGCCTATGGCAGATATATGGTTCATTAGTGATATTTAAAAGAGCTATTGTTCAAATCTGATTTTAGCACTTTTATAATAGATTTAGAAAGTGGAATATAATCAGAAACACCCTTTTCTCTCAATTCAGGGGTAACTAGTGATTTAGTTAATATTGAGTGCATCCTTCTAATTATATTTCTCAATATAAAGATCTAAAATAGTCTCAAAATTCTTCCATAGTTATTAATTCCATGACTATCTGTACTTTCCATAACCACTGAAAACTCTAAATCAAATTCACCACTAATGTTGAGTTATCAAGAGAACATTTAACAAGAAAACAAATAATAAAAGTAAAACATTTCAATTTTGTCTAAAATCATGAAGTACTACATGCAATTTAGAACATACTTAAAGCAAAAAAATATATATTATGAGATATTTCTAGATAGATTCTAAATTTGAGCTTCCTTATTTCCAGAAAGAAGAATAAATAGCTTATACTATGTACTTATGTTTTCTACAACTTCTTCCTTAGCTATAACTACACAAGAAAGCATATTTAAAAATTTGCAAAACAAAAAATAACTGTTAGTGCATGTTAGTATAGTCTAACACTACTCTTTTATGATATGAAATGTTCCTTCTATTCATCCTAAATATCAGTTTAATTTTCAAAATACATAAAATATTAATGTGTAAAAATTAATTACATGCCTACTTTTATCATAAACAAACATTAAAAATATTTGCATAAAGTTATATATATAAAATGTCTATTTTTTAACAAAATAAACACAATTTTTACTCTTGTTCATTAAAAAATTAAAAAGCATGCTGAATTATTAATTTCTAATTTAGAAATCAAAATTTATAAGAACATTATAACACTGAAAAAATTAGAAATAGTTTCTGATGAAACCTAACAATATGCTTAATTTAAAGGTAATGTCTCTAGGATTGCAAAATGTGTGTGGTTTACCTTGTTAAATTTCTCTCCTCCCTGTCTCGACCTCAATATCTCCTTCTTTCCCTTTTGGGGTTCAATATTTTAGTAATACCTTCTGGTTACATGGCCCCCCAGCATAAATAATGAATTTTTAAAAATTTTAATAGACTAAATAATAATTAAATAGGACCAATAGTCCTAGTCAAATAGGAATTTCAAAATTACAAATCAAGAATAATATGACTTCTTATATTCACAGCTAATGTTCTATAATACTTGCAAATTTAAAAACATGGACATTGCTTATTTGACTATATGTTTTATAGATAGACATTATTTTATTTTAAATCATGGGTTCTTTTAGTCCATTCTGGGGTTTAGTAAATGTGATATCTAAGGCATTTCTTTAAGAAATTGTATGTCATAACACACTGTTGCTTTTAAAGCATCTGCTCGTAAAGTTAATTTTGATAACTTTAACTTTATTCTAGATTAATTTGTCTGCTTTTTCATTACAGGCTGGATAATATTTGAAATATGTTTATCAATAAGTAACATAGAATATATCAAGCCCTGACCTACTCCTGTACTCATTTCACTTGTTTCCATTGAGCATGGTTCTTGGACATGTTTGGCTATTCCATCTCTGTCCACTGCAAATGAGATGGGAAATCAAGAATTATTACAAACAACACTGAGAACTATAATTGGCTGAGGTGGGCTGGAGCCAGTCAAAGAAGGTGCTTGAACTCGGCTATGCTTCCAATGAAGTCCTCTTGTATGAGTGGAGTTTTTTAATAACTCCCTATCTCCCAATGGCATTGATACCCAAGATGATAGAGCGATGGTTTGGGTCTGCTTAACCATCTTGCTTTCAAAAATATTCTTTGCAAAACTTGACCTACAACAACTGCCAAATCTGTTATTTCTGAAATTTCTGCTCAATGCCTTCCCTTTTGACATCTCCATAACAGTGGCCTCCCTTGTGGATATCAGCTACCAAATTAGACCTGAGCTGTATTTTCCTGACTCTTTTCAGGGCTGGTCTCAAAATCTTGGTATCCTCTGGAGACTTCCTGATCTACATGTTATGCCTACTGTACCAGCATGTGCTTAGAGGTGTAATTCCCTATTGGGAGCAAGCTACCACAGTTATAAATGCTTATTATTTATGAACTACTTTTTAAACTATCTATGAAAAGGAAATATTAACACTATAAGAACTCCCAGCAGGGCAAAAGACTATATAGATTATAGATCTTTCATTATAATTCATTTTACAACATATTCAATGCTGTCAATCACTTTTGCACTATGTAAATATGTTCTAACTGCATCAAGTCATCTTTTATATATGATTCCCCCAAAATACAAAATAAGCATTGAACTATTATTTTTGTTTTTAATATTCTAAATTATGGATTTTTTTAAAACAGAATGAGTATACACTTATTTTTTATACTGAAAATATTTAAATTGTTGTATTCCAATGAAGAAACTCAGTTAAAAACTTCTGGATTTCGGAGTTCCCATCGTGGCGCAGTGGTTAATGAATCTGACTAGGAACCATGATGTTGTGGGTTTGATCCCTGGCCTTGCTCAGTGGGTTAAGGATCCAGCGTTGCCATGAGCTGTGGTGTAGGTCACAGACGTGGCTCGGATCTGGAGTTGCTGTGGCTGTGGTGTCGGCCAGTGGCTACAGCTCCAATTAGACCCCAAGCCTGGGAACATCCATATGCCACAGGAAGCAGCCCTAGAAAAGGCAAAAAGACAAAAAAAAACTTCTGGATTTCAAATGTGTCTATGGATGATGATTTTTCAGAATAATAACACTTGAAGACTTATGCACTTTTCTTTAGATAAAAATTAGCCAGAAATAAGGATTCATGCTCATGCATTCTTCAAATATCATTAGCCATTGTTACGGGTTAAGATCAAGATCTTCTTTCCTCTACTCTACTGTAAGATTCTATAATATTTCAGGAAATGGTCTTTGAATTATTTGCCACCCATCTCTCAAACTCAGGACTAGAAGTATTTTTCTCATGAGCTCACCGTGGCATCCTTTATATATTGTAGCATATTTTGTTATATAGTCACATTACCCATTTTTGCTCTGTTTCTCCCAGTAGACTCCAAGATCCTTGAGGGTAAGGACTGTGTCTTGCTTATGGGTGTATCTACCCATACCTAACACAGTTACTGACATATGATTTGGTAAAAGAATGAAAGAATGTTTCACGGCAGGAACCATGCAACTTTATTCATTCTATCAAAGAATTCCCCTCCTGTGATGTATGCGCAGTGAATATTAATGTATTGATTGTCCTCCCCTTACTTTCAACATCATGCCAAGGTCAATGTCCTGCCTAACTTGGATTTTCCTTTTCCTTTAATTTTTCTGTCCAATTAAAGTGAAAAATATGAGTTTGTTAGTGGAGACAATTGTTAGTAAAATTGAAATCAGGTCCTGGTTCTGTCATCAATTTAGCTGTGGAATTTTGAAGAGAACAACTTAATCTTGCTGAATTTTCGTCTTTTCATTTGTTAACATGGATACTAATACTTTGATTTTTTTAAATGAAGATTAAGTGGTATTATGATTGTAAGAGTGCTTGAAAAGGATGAATTGCTCTGTAGGACAGGGGTGTCCAACTTCAGTGTTCATTAGAGTCCCTTTGATGTCATTTTAAATTGCTGATGGCTGAGCCCCACTCTTAGAGTTTCTGACTCAGGAATTCTGGGGTTTGAGGTTTGTACTTCTCACGAGTTCTCAGATACTAATTATACTGTCAGTGCAAAGACTGTGCTTTGAAAACCACTGACATAGGGAACTGTTATTACATAATGGTTAAACACTTTTGTTTGCTCGTATATTCACATTATAATCCCTTAATATTCAGATATCTTAGTTATTCTTCTATCCTAAATGAATACATTCTTTTCTACATTTACACTTAGTAGTTTGAAAACTTACTTATAAAAAAGGTGGCAAAATATTTCCTACTATATATTTTAATGTATGAAAATGAAAAATTATTTGATCAGCTATAATACTATTGAAGTGAAAAAATATGAAAAAATGCTTTTGAGAAAACTTTTTCAGTGGTATGTTGACCAATTTATAATATAAATCCATGAATCATAAAATATAGTTGAAATGTGCAGAAAGTTAATATACTTGAATGACAGTTAATTCACAATTGTAGTAAGTTCTTAAGAAAAGTAGGTTTGGATCATGAATTTAAACAATTTGATACATTAATCTACTCGAACCACTCTACTAATTGGAATGCATGCTTGCAGCATACTATGTGACAGACTTGGTGAAAGATTATTTCTTTGCCAGGGCATATTCAATATTCAATTATTTTCTTGTTAATAATTTATCCTGTATAATAGAGAAAACACAGTAAATAACCATCTGTCTCCAGAAGCAGCTTTTTTATTTACAAATAGACACAGAAGCACAGAATCTCAGTAAGAGACTAGTAGAAAGAAAGGACATTCCAGGTTAACGGCCTAAATAAAGGAATTTGCCAGACTTCCATCTTAAACTAGCCTGAGTAAAATAATGACAACACAGGATTGATCTATAAGGGGGAGAAGATAGTATGGCAGGAAAATTAAATGTTTTAGGTTATGCATATACAGACAGACACACCGATGTATATAGTTAGTTTCCATAAGGAAAAAATATATATATTAATAACCCAAACTCCTAGCTACCCATTGGGAAGTTAGAATTTTCAAAATGGCTGCCCTCTGTAGCAGAAAGACGGGAACCAGCACATAGAGCTGCTACAGCAGCTACTACGGTTAACCAAGAAAAGAAGGGGAAGTTGCATCATGATACAGAGAAGGGGGAACTATGCGTAGTCAACATATTTGTTCCTGGGAGGCAGGTGAGTACACATTGCAGTCCTCACTGAGAAAGGAGTTGTAACAAGAATGACAGGAGATAAAATATATGTAGTTTGGGGGAATAATGAAATACATTATTGATACCACTGGTTTTGTTTATTGCTATCTTGTCTCAAAAAGAGTATTTTAGGGATATTTGGCAACAAATGTTGAAATAGTTCCTAATACTGACATCAGGTTATTAATTTCAACATTATTGAGGCAGCAAATTACTCAGATCATGGTTTTTTAGTCAGAATAAGTTATACCGAAAATACAGAATCTCTTCTGTAATAACAATTTGACCACAAATTAATTGGAATAATTACCATGAGGAAGACGGAATTTAACACATTTTAGACGTGAAGTTTATATGATTTTTATTACTCCATTAAAAATAAATAATGTTATATATTAAAGGCTCTTTTTGAAAAACATTTTATTGAATTTATTTACATTTTCTGTACTGCTTCTCTAAACTAGTACACTGTCATGTTTTAGAGATATCCTTAAGATTAATCAATTTGAGTTATTTTTATTCATGCTTTATTGCCAATTTAGTTACTGTCTGATATCAATAAAAGATAAGTATAAAAGCCTAAGACATAAGAACATATAAAGTAAAACTTTCAAAGATCTGATTACTGAAATGTTAAGAAACCAAGCACATTTTAAGACCCAGGAATTCAGTATCAGCCAGAAATTGCCTTTTATTTTCTCAAAGACTGAAGAGGACTTCTATCTGAATAATCCTTGAATTTCATGTTTTGTGATTTCTAATTTTTCAACATAGTGCTCAAAATATGACCTTATGAGATTCTATTAATGTGTTTACCAGGGTAAGATTTTGTGGAAGTGTGTGCAAGTGCTTTAAATACCTTTTAAGTCATTTTGCTACTCAAGCAGAGCAACAACATTTTATGGAGCAGTCAAGGGTAAAGATTGGGAATAAGGGAGTTCTTGTTGTGGCTCAGTGGGTTAAGAACCGGAGTAGTATCTATGTGGGTTTTATCCCTGGCCTGGCTCAGTGGGTTAAGGATCTGGTGTTGCCACAAGCTCTGGTGTAGGTTGCAGATTGTGGCTTGGATCCCGTGTTGCTGTGACTGTGACGTAGGCCAGAAGCTGCAACTCTGATTTGAGCCCCCCTAGCCTGGGAACTCCCATATGCTGCAGTACTGCAGAAAGAAAAGGAAAAAGAATCCAAAAAAGAATCTGATCTCAGCAGCTTGGGTTGCTGCTAAGACTGGTTCCATCCCTCGGCTGGCACAGTGGATTAAAGAATACGGAATTGTTACATCTGCTGTGTAGGTTGCAGCTATGGCTTGGATTCAGTCCTTGGCCTGGGAACTTCCATATGCCATGGGTGTGGCCATTAAAAAAAAAAAGATTAAAAAGTATTTGTAATAAGGCCTTAACCAAAGCTGCTTGTCTTAGAGACTTGACACTTGAAAAATAAATGGTGGCTATAATGATTTTGTGTTTGTGGCTAATGCCATGTATTTTGTTTGCTCTTTCATTGTGTTCTTGAAGTTCTCATCAAATGGTTAGAGCCTTTTTTCCCACTCTTTACATCTGGGCTTGGCTATGTGACTTGCTCAGCTATGGACATTATGATGTTACCAGACTTGACACAAGCAGAACCTTCAAAAAGTGCTTGTGCATTTTTTAACTTTCTTTTTGGATTTCCACCATTATCATGAGAAGATCCCTAGGCAGCTTCGTAAAGGAGGCAAGACCGCAGAGACAGAGCTGAGTGTCCCAGCTAAGACCATCCCAAGACCAGCCAACCTCTGCCAACTCACTAACAAACTGTGGACAAGAAAACAGCTGAGCTCCATTGAGACTTTTAAGAAATAATAAACACTTCATGTTTTAACCCAATACATTTGGAGTGGCTTGTTATACAGTGCACATCAAACCATTTTCAGATTTTGTTTCCAGCCCACATTTAAGTAAGGACTGATATTCCACTGCTGGCTTTCTTCTACAAATAATCAGATTCCTTCATTTAGGATGACTACTTAACTATGAAAAAATAGTATAATTTCTAGACAATCTAGGGCCATGTAAGAAATGGATGTTATCAACTTATTTGTAATTGCTTCTCAGCATCTACATAAGCATTTAGTTGGTAACAGTTTAACTTATTGGAGTGAAACAAAAATGTACCTCACATTTATCCCCACCAGTTTTTAAAAATCAGATGTTATACATAAGCATAATGAACTAATTTGTTGACCAGTTAAATAGATTGGATGCTCAACAATTACAAAGGTAGTAAAACTGCTTCTCCCATTTTTGATGTGTGAGGTCAAAAAAAGAGTGCATGAAATATTGTATCTGGTCTGTTCTAGGAGGTGAAAAGTCCTCTGTGATTGTTGTGGTTTTGCTAATATCAAAACTTTGCTATATATCTGAAGGCAATTTAATACATAAGTAGATAGTAAGTCCATATTTAATTTATTTATACCCCCACCTCTCCTGTCTTCAAAACATATCCAGGATGCAACCATTCGTGCTTAGCTACTCTGTTTCCACTCTGATCCAAGCCCCCATCACCTTCCTCCTGGGTATCACAATAGAATACTCAGCTCTCATTCTACAAATTCCAGTCTCAGGAGCAGCCAAACTGATTCTTCTAAAATGTATGACCCTCCAATCAATTCTTATACTCACAGTAGAAAAACAAATTCTGAAAACAGTCTGTGAGATCCAGCACAATTTGGTTCCATCTCTGTCACCCCACACACTCTCCCATTTTGTTCACTTCTCCTGTCGTCTATTCTAACTTAGCTCATTCTCTTCCAGCTATATTGGGCTTCCTTGCCTATCCTTGATCATTGGGGAACATGCTTCAACCTTAAGTTTGTTTTTGCTCTCCCTTCCATCCACATGGCTTAAGCGTTATCTTATTAGTGAGCCCTTCCCTGATCATTCTAGTTCAAAATTTAACAAATTCCTCCTTCTGCCAGCAATTCATACTCCTTTATCTTGCTTTTTTAACAGCGTCCATTGTCGTATGATATATTATGCATTAGACTATTTTCTTATTGTTTGACTATCTCCCTGCCTCTATTGTGACAACTGCCATTAGAATGTGAATGATACACAAGGTCGGGGTTGATTCTAGTTTGTTTCATTTCTGCATGCTTTGTGCCTGGAACACTGTCTCATCAATATTGGGTGCTTTATAAATATTTGCTAAATATATGAATGTTTAGTAATATTCATTTGTTTACCTTCAACAAATAAAATAATTAAAAACTTAAAATTTCCCAAGATTATAAAATAAACCTTAAGGCTAAAGTTGTTTGTCTTATCCAACAAAATAGCAAAATTTTGTTCTCAGGGTAATTATTTGCAAAGACTTTCCTCCAAAACCCCTTAGTTTTGCAATTCTGTACTCTAACTCAACTCTCAAGTTTTTCATATAGCATATCTATTATTTATTGGTTGGGAAATGGCAAGTCTTTTTCAGTGCATTTGTTATAAAATAAATTTGTATTTGATAAACTTTAGACATTTTAATTTTAGATGTATCAAAATTATAGTACATATATATATCAATGAAACTTCAATCATAATGATTTATCTTTATTAGATATAATTAACATGTACTAATATATATCTTTATAGGATATTCACTGATTTATTTTCATTTTTAAAAATTGAATCATTGTAAAGAATTTCAGTAATTTAGCAGATTAATTATTATGAAAGAAAAGCTGAAGTATGATTGTGGGGAGATAGATAGTTTGTTGCCAGGCCAAAGAAAGTAGCAAAGAACTCAGAAGTCTTAACTCAAAATTCCATTGTGGAGATGGTGTTTCATTGCCCCTGGGAAGAAGATCAAAATCCTGAGCATGACATTCAAGATGCTTTATGATCTGGGGTCAAAGTGACCACAGCCTCACCGACAGCTGGTCTTTGCACTTGTACTCTAAGTTCTGGACATATTGAACAGCTTGCCTTTCTGCAGAATGCTCTAAGTTTTATTGATTTGCTTTACTCATTCGGCTCCCTATGGAAAACTTTTCATCCTTTGAAACCCATTTCAAATGCCTCTTCCTTTGGGCAGCCTTACTCAGTGCCTCAGGCTGAAACATGCCCTCTTCTGATCTCTACACTTTATTAGTAAAGCACTCACTATATTACATTTTCATGCATATGTCTGTGTCATCCAAACATGGTTAACTATCTAAGGGTGGGAATCATCCCCCACTCTATATCTCCTGTATAGTCTTCAATAAACTTGGCACTTAGTAATGTCTTTATTTTTTATTATTTTTAAATTGTAATTTGAAATAGATATTTTATCATGATAGAAACACCTTATCTATAGGAAGGTTGTATAGAATGTATATAGTATCTTCTGCATGGAATATTTAAACAAGTTTTTTCTTTCTTCTTCTTTTTTTTTTTGCCTTTTAGATCTGTTTCCACTGTATATGGAAGTTCCCAGGCTACGGGCTGAACTGGAGCTACAGCTGCTGGTCTATGCCACAGCCACAGCAACATGGGATCTGAGATTCATCTGCCACCTACAACACAGCTCACAGCAACGCCAGATCCTTAACCCAATGAATGAGGCCAGGGATTGAACCCACATTCTCATGGATACTAGTCGGATTCATTGCCACTGTGCCACAATGGGAACTCCCTTAACAAGTTATTTTTAAATACCAAAATTTTTTTTACTAATTTGATATTTGCTAGTGAACAGCTACCTTTTAAATTAATCAAACTTCCAATAGTTTGCATTTTATTGTTCCCAAGGAAAAAGCTGGACCTAACTTTTGTCTTTTGTAGAAAAAAACCTCCTGTTTTATCTTCTTTATTACCTATTTGATTTTGTTTATATACTATGTATATTTAGAAATGTTTAAAAATTAATCTACTACAATAAAATACTGTAGAGTTCCTATGTGGGAAAATTGCTATTCCAGGAAAATAAATCTTGTAATAATGTAGTATTCATTATTATAATGAATACTTCAGTGAATATTTCAATTTTAGCTTTTTGCTAATGACCTGTATGCCCCAAGCCTTTCTGAAGAGCTTTCATTTTTTGAGTTAAGACTAAACATAGATTACCTCCCAGTGAGATAAATTCCCCCGACACAGGAGGAGCTGAATGAGCAAAAAATAGTTCACAACAATGGAAATCTTTTAAATGTAGATGCTTATGATTATCATGAGCTTTGGTAACATGTTTAGTGTTAAAAATAAAAGGAAAAACATGACATTATCCATCAACACTATGTGAATGCCTTTTTGTCAAGGAAATGGTTCTTAAAAAAATGACTAAAAATTGAATAATAAGATTTTGAACATTCATTTGGCCCAAATAAATGGTATTTCACTTTAGTTGTACCTTAGAAGTACCTGGGGAGTTTCCAAAAATATAATCTAAGCCCCATCTCCAAAGATTGCCATTTAATTGGTATATGGCTTGTCCAGCAGGTATTTTATAGAAGTTCCAGCTAACTCTAAGTTCAGTAGGTTAGAGAATCCCAGGGTAAATATCCCTGGGATGAATCTTTTGAAAATACATATTTTAGCTAGGTTAGTCATATGGTTTTACAAAAAACATATGTCTCTAACAATTACATTGACAATAGTAAGTATTCTATATGGTAAAAAACTATGTCATGACATTTACAACAGATAAAATAAATGTTTATTTTAATCAGAAAGCATTTATTTGCGTTCCATGTTTCATAGATGGAACAATAATTTTTCCTTTTTTAGAGAAAAATGTCAAATTACAATTTAAAAAGGGTTAACAAGAATTTGTGTGGATGGCTAAACTATTTTTGGCTCAAAATAGGTCACCTCGCTATATCATGCTCATGGGTAGCAACTGTCTTAGTTCATGCTTCTATAATATAATGTCATATACTAAGTGGCTTATAAAAAAAAAACCTGAACTTTACTTCTCACAATTCTGGAGGCTGAGAAGTCCAAGATTGATGCACTGGAAGAATCAGTGGAATGAGAAGACAAGCCACAGAATGGGAAACAATATTTGGAAAACACATATCTGATAAAGGACGGTTACTAAGAATATACAAAGAACCCTTAAAATGCAGCAATAAGAAAACAATCTGATTAAAAAAGGGTCCAAAGACTTTAAGAGATCCCTCACCAAAGAAGATATACAGATGGATAAGAAAAGATACTTCACATCATGTGTCATGAGGGAAATATGAATCGGAACAATGGGATACCACTATACAACCACTAGAATGACCAAAATCTAAAATACTGACAATACCACATGCTGGTGAGGGTGTGAAACAGTGGGAATTCTCATTCCATGCTGGTTGGGAATGCCAAATGATATAGCACTTTGGAAGATATTTTGGTGGTTTCTTACAAACTAAACCTATTCTTTTCATATGATCCAGTAATCACGCTCCTTACTATTTCCTAAAGAAAATGAAAACATATGTCTACACAAAAACTTGCATGAATATTCATAGCAGTTTTATTCATAATTGCCAAAACTTGGAAGCAACCAAGATGTCTTTCAGAAGGGGAGTGGGTTAATAAACTGTGGTATAGCCAGATTGAGTGCTAAAAAGAAGTGAGCTATCAAGCAATTAGACCTGGAAGAAACTTAAGTGCACATTACTAAGTGAAAGAAGCCAATCTAAAAGGGCAACATACTATATGATTCCAACCATAGGACATTCTGGAAAAAGCAAAACTATGGAGACAGTACCAAAGAGCATGGCTTAACCAGGTTTTTGATGGGAAGGGAGGGAAAGATGAATAAGCAGAGCAAGGAGTATTTTTTGGTCAGTGAAATAAATGCTCTGTATGTTATAACGACAGAAACATAGCATTATACATTTGTTCAAACCCATAAAGTGTACAACATTAAGAGTGAACTCTAAGGTAAACTATTGCCTTTGGGTGATAGCTGTGTGTTAACAATTATAATAAATATACCACTCTTGTGGAGCATGATGATAAAGATGGAGGCTGTGCATATGTGGGGGATGAGGATTTGAAAATTGTTGTACCTTCTTCTGAGTTTTGCTGTGAACATAAAACTGCTCTAAAAACAAACAAAAACCCCTAAAATAAGAATAATGTGCACTAATAAGCACAGAATTAAAATGCTCAAGTGGGATCGAACCTATGCCTCAACAGTGATAATGCCAGATCCTTAACCAACTGAGCCACCGGGGAACTCTATGACATATTATTTCTTACTTTCTTTAGCATTCCTCTGCTACATAAAAAGTTCATGGAGTTCCTGTTGTGGCACAGTGGAAATGAATCCCGCTAGGAGCCATGAGGTTGGAGGTTCGATCCCTGGCTTTGCTCAGTGGGTTAAGGATCTGGCATTGCTGTGAGCTGTGGTGTACGTCGCAGATGTGGCTTGGATCCTACATTGCTGTGGCTGTGGCGTAGACCAGCAGCTACAGCTCCAATTCAACCCCTAGCCTGGGAACCTCCATAAGCCACGGGTGCGGCCCTCAAAAGACAAAAGACAAAACAAAGCAAAACAAAAAGTTCAAAAGCTAGTTTTGTTTGTACATATGGTCTGCAATGTAAACATTTCATTTTATCATTTCTTTAGAGATAAGGGAGGGATCAGGAGCTAAAGAAATACATTCAAAAGGAACAAATATCTCTACTCTTTAGCAGTTTCTCTCTTCTAATAGAGTTAAAACAAAAAGATAAGCGATTACCAATTCATGACGTACAGTGAGACTTCATACTTTAATCATTGTGCTTTTAAGGTGAATATTGCCAAAGTGTTATATAGATACGACTCTGTCTTTCTTTATCTTCAGAAAAATAGGCTAAAAAATAAAATCATCAGCGAAAATGGAGACAAATGTCAAGCACGAGAATGAGAATGAAGGTATAAATCCTCACATATGAGATACTCAAGGAAGAAATGAGATAAGGTACCAAGCAAACAGTCTTCTGTAAATCTGCATTGAAAAGTAGTTTGGATCTGCCCCAAATATTTGAAATATTGTAAAAAGAAAAATAAATAAAAACTAGTTGTGGGAGTTGAAAGCTTTCTGTCAAATAAGGGGCAACATAACATAGGGCTGCATAGGCATATAAAGCTGTAGTTAAGAAAGCATTAAAGAGGAGTTCCTATCGTGGCGCAGTGGTTAACGAATCCAACTAGGAACCATGAGGTTGCGGGTTCGATCCCTGGCCTTGCTCAATGGGTTAAGGGTCTGGCGTTGCCATGAGCTGTGGTGTAGGTCTGTAGGTCGCAGCTGCAGCTCAGATCCCGAGTTGCTGTGGCTCTGGTGTAGGCCAGTGGCTACAGCTCTGATTAGACCCCTAGCCTGGGAACCTCCACATGCCACATGAGTGGTCCTAGAAAAGGCAATAAGACAAAAAAAAAAAAAGAAACGAAAAAAAAAGCATTAAAGAAAGCCAACTTGATAAATATTTCTGGTCAAAGATTCTAAAATGCAGACAGTGTTTTAGCTAAGATGCTTTTGAAAGAGTTTTTGACGCCCACATGGAGTTATCTAAAGCAAAATAAAGGAATATGTCAGTTCTTATAATCAAAACCTCAGGGGTGGGAAAGAAGTTCCAAAAATTCTGAATCATGACTATCCTAAAGGTACAGAGATGGGGTCCCTCCCTTTCAACCATATGGAAAAAGAATGTGGTATGAATACTCCCCTCAAAGATTTAAGAAGATAGGAGTTCCTGTCGTGGCGCAGTGGTTAACGAATCCGACTAGGAACCATGAGGTTGTGGGTTCGGTCCCTGCCCTTGCTCAGCCCTTGTTCAGTGGGTTAACGATCCGGCGTTGCCCTGAGCTGTGGTGTAGGTTGCAGACGCGGCTCGGATCCCGCGTTGCTGTGGCTCTGGCATAGGCCGGTGGCTGCAGCTCCAGTTAGACCCCTAGCCTGGGAACCTCCATATGCCGTGGGTGCGGCCCAAGAAATAGCAACAACAACAAAAAAAAGACAAAAAAAAAGATTAAGAAGATAAAGTGTAGCTGGAAAATAAAATATGTCCATCACATGGCATGTGATATCTATTTTTATCATGTTAATTTTATCCTGCTTTTAAGCAAAAAACTACTTTGAAGATTAACCCATTAATCCCTATGAACACTTGATGAGGGTTTATTATTTCCCTGGCACCACTCTAAGAATTAGAGGAAAAAAAACAACAGAAGCCTTTGCTTCCCTGAAGTTTGCAGTAGAGTACTGGCATATTCAACCATGGCAGATTCCATAATAGTAGCATATACAAAGTGTAACAGGACACTAAAAGCATGTTTCATTATGATTAGATGTGAATGGGAATTCTGAGTGGGCTTTTGGTGGGGGGTTGGGCTTGCAGTGACTTAATTGAAAGTTTGTATAATATCTTTCCCTGATAAGAATGTGGAGAATTTCATTTATTAAATTAACAAACTCAAGTGCAATTGAAATTAGTCAAATATTGAGAATGTCCATACCTCAAGCAGACAGTACACTTTGAAGATCATCAGTATCTGAAACTATACAAGACCAGTCAAAAGAATCGGGCAAGTTTTAGATGATTGTGCCTCTCAAGGCAAGGCTGATTTTTTGGTAAAGGTTCTAAAAAGCTTAGATAAAAGGCTATCTAGATCAAAATTAAGTCTTTCTAAAAATATGTAAATTTTCTTATTGTAAAAGATTAAGTTTAAATAGTGACTGGAAACAAAGTTTAAATTTGATATGAAATCATACTGCAGCCTTTAGATTATTCTAAATCTTGTATTCATTTAATATTAATGTTTGATGTATTGAGTATTTTCATTGAAATGTATAAAATTTCTGCATAAAATAAACTATCCAGAAATGGAGTATCAATAAAAATAAATGCAAAAGAAGGTGAACTGACCAATAGGTTTTTCTAAATTCTTTGTTTGCTTATTAAGTGCATCCTAAGGTTCATACTCTTTAAGCTTCCTTCATCAGTTAATGGCAGCTAAAGGAAGAATTGGCCTAGTATTTCAGATAGAAATAGCCATCTGTGAGCTTGCCACATAGAATAATTGATTTAAGTGAGAGTAAATTCATGTAAGCTATAGTAAATAGAGGGAAGCTAGCAAGATTTTTTTTTTCCTAAAATTCTGGAGATTTTAAAGAATAGAATTTTGTGCTGTGTAACACAACGCCATCCAGTTCTATTCTAGGCTCTCTATCCTCAATGCCTAAAATAGTAACTGGCACAGAGCAGACCTTCCATAAATTACATTATTTTTTTCTTGTCTTTTTTTTGTGATTGATATTTTGTAAGAAAGTATAAAAATAGCAAAAACTTACATAGTACTTTATGTATCCCAAGCAATTTTTCTAAGTCTTTTAAATGTAGTCTTTTGTAGATATTTTAAGTTATAGATAGTACAGAAATTTTCACATGATTAAAAAAATATATATATATATAAAAATATATATATATATATAATAAAAGCTGGAAATATCCCTATTTGACATGTTTCTGTTTTTTACTTAATAAAGTTTTTGTAAATACTACTTAATATAACTAGTAATTAAGAGTCTTAGCTTTTCCTAAGATTTTAACCAAAGATTTCAAAACTACACCAAATTGAGAATTAAAAACAACACTAATCATTATAACTTCAAATGTAAATACTGATTTATTATAGTAGACTCAACATTTTCAAATGCCAAAATCTGTGAATACCACAATTATTATCTGATTATCCTCATAAAATATAACAAATCTCAAATTTAAGTGATATCTTTGGATCCCTGATTATCTCATAAATATTAGACTGAAGTGAAATGTGGAGTTTTATTTTTTTCTGCCTTAACAATCACCATACTTTAGATAGAGTTCATTTTCTCTTTGTTTCCATACAGAAGAATTGGCTTTTCAATTCCCCAGGCCATTTTTCACAAAATAGCAATACCCTCACATACCCCAAGACTTCCAAAAATGTCTTTATTCTGGGAGCAGCTTCCCTAAGAATAGTGGCCACTGGTAAATTCCACTGGGATGGAGATGTGGAATTCTCTTAGCCCACATGTCACGTGATTCACTCATCCTTGTACACCAGCCTGTTCTAAAATCATGCCTCAACCAAGCTATGAATGATTACATGGCATGCATCTTCATGAACATTTGCAAAATAGCACGTGTTAATAAATCTGCAATATCGAGGATCTATGGTATTTCGTATAAATCAAACATTTCCGCCCAAGATGTAGTATCGTAAATCCTCTCCAGCATCAATAAATGCAAACAGTTGATGTTGTCAATAGGGCACTAAAATGGGAAGGAGGCCACTAGGAAAGTGGGGCCTATGCACATCTCCTCCCTGGAAGGAACGTCAACTCTGAACTTGGCCAAGCTGCAAGACAACAACATCCTGAAAACATGCTTATACAATGAACTCTTGGCTAGTAACTGCCATAGCAACCAATTGCATATAGTTTCAATCTGCCAGCACCAATCACGATTCCTGTGCAACAACTTAGTTAAGCTTCTTTTTCCTTTAAAACTCTTCAGCTTTCAACCCTTCTCAGAGTACCTTTGGGTTTCTGCCTGAATTTGTGTCTCCTGATTTGCAATTTAACTTCCAGTAAGTGCTTTTGTTGCCTTACAGCACTGGTCTTATTTCTTATTACACAGGTAGCTCCTGTTTCCTTTCCAGCTTCTTTTGTCAAATGAGTGTAGACTAAAATTCTGATCATCTTAGCAGGGGCAAAGTGCACGTGGGTTATAACACCACAATGGACAGACAACCAGGTTAAAGGCAGCTCAAAGGCAAAAGGAAGGTCTCTATGTCTTCAGTACTTTCCTGTTCAATTTCCCCAGATTTGCCTTGAAGCCAATGCTGGAAACAGTGCTATCTTCCCCTTCGCTTCTATTCCACGGAACAACATTTCCCAAATTGTGGCTTCAGGACTTCTTAGGGTCCCTAAGACTTTTTCGGGTATATCTTGATGTCTTTCCTTTTCCTACCAGAGATCTATGTCAGCCCTCATTTTCTTTTTATGCTTCTACCAAAACAATACATCACTACATATTGATTGAAGAAGCAGATATTAAAATATAGCTCTCTTATGCTAGACATTAAAGAGGTTTGAAAAATGTAAAGCAATGCCAATTTTCTCCTCTTTTGAGGGTTTGCTTTTGAAAATAGAGATTTTTGTAAAATATTTGTTTATGTTGGGATATAAAGCATCTGTTATAGTTATTTAAACTAACTTAATAAATATATTCTTTAAAAGTATGCATATATCTATATTTTAATTTAAAATATAGTATTAAAAGATTTAATCAAAGTAAACAAAAGATCTTTGGGATGCACAATAATTTCTAAGAGTGTAAAAGGGTTTTAAAAAGTGAGAAACTAGGGAACCACTACCCTAAAAGCAGCTTCAAAACCACTTCAGAAGTCAAAACAAAAAACTATGAATCAATTCTCAGAGAGCCCACTTATGTGAGGGCACTTTATCAGGCATGTCCAGACATTAATTTTTCTTTATTCTCATAGCTGATTTATAAAGTAGCTCTTGCCAGCCCCATTTTCAGATAAGAAAACTGAGGAATATAGTCATTAATTACTTATGAAACATAACCTTCCCCAAATATGTAGCCTCTTCTTCCACCATGTGGAAAGTATGGTTAGCCTAGGGGAGTTTATTCAAGTAAGTCTAATACAGTTCTTGTATGTATTAAGCCGTTTTAAAAGTGGTGACATAATCTTTTATAAAATGTATTTAGGTTGGAAGTGACAACTTAAATATAGCTAGACTGATAGGAATCTGACTTTTGGAACACAATGCTATTTAAAGCACTGGCATAACACATAGTCAGAGGGTCACTTATACGCTTTCAAATATGTAGAAAGCTTTCTTTATTTCACAACATCTTTTACTTTTTCCCTTTTCATTTCCCCAAGTCAATTAAAATGCAAACAGGAGGTTTGATAAGAGGCAGCAAGACAAGTGAGGCATGGGATAGCACTAAAATATGACTACATAATGCATGCAGAGTAACAGGAATAATTGGATTTTTAAAGTCTGAGCATTGCATGCTTTACCCTTTATCTCCCATTAAATCGATCAGTGCCTTGCACTTTTTATATCTAAAACGTTAACCTTTTTGAATTTTTAATAACTAAAACTTTGTAACACTCTTATTAAAATGTGAAGTTGTGTTAAACCTGCAACTTGGTTCTTATAAATCATTGTTCCTTGTCTAAAATAATGGATTTTAATATCTGATGAAGTTTGTAACTGTTAATCTATAAAATTATGATTGTAAAAATAATCTGATAATTTAACACTTAGTCACATTTTTATATACTTTGTGCCTATGCAGAGTGCCTATATAGAATTTTGTTATCCATATCTCTTTAAGGCAATAACTTCAACTAATAAAATAAGTTAAAAACTGTACTTAATGTTCTTAAGTGTTCTCAAATGTTGACTGTACTTATATGTTCAAAATATTTAGTGTTAAATATGCCTATCTCCATACTGCAATTAACATGAAGCTGTACATATCTCAACATAATAAAAGGAGTTTATGACAAACCCACAGCTAACATCACTCTCAACAGTGAAAAGATAAAAAACTTTTCTCCAAATTTAGGAACAAGACAAGAATGTCCAGTCTCATCAATTCTATTTAACAAAGTATTAGAAGTCCTAGACATAGCAATCAGATAAGAAAAAGGAATAAAAGGGATTCAAATTAAAAGAGAAAAAGTAAAATTGTCACTGTTCTCAGATGATATAGTACTTTATACAGAAAACCCTAAAGTCTCCATCTAAAAACTATTAGAACTAATAAATGAATTCAGTCAAGTTGTAGCATTAATATACAGAAACCTGTTGCTTTTTTATACTGTAATAATGAAATATTAGAAAGAGAAAGCAATGACAACAACAAAATCACATTTAAGACTGAATCAAAAAGAATAAAACATATAGGAATAAACTTAACCAAGAAGACAAAGAACTATACTCCAAAAACTATAAAACATGGATGAAGAAAATTGAAGATGATACAAAGAAACAGAATGATGGCCCATGCTCTTGGATTGGAAGAATTAATATTTTTAAAATGGCCATTCTACCCAAACAATCTACAGGTTTAATGCAATTCCTATCAAAATACCAATAACATTTTCAAAGAACTAGAGCAAATAATCCTAAAGTGTATATGGAAACACAGAAGACCAACCTTGAGAAAAAAGAACAAAGCTGGAGGAATCATTCTCCCTGACTTCAGGCTATACTACAAAACAGCAATAATCAAAACAGCATGGTACTGGCATGGAAACAGACACATAGACCAATGGAACAGATTAGAGAACCCAGAAATAAACCCATGCACCTATGGTCAATTAATCTATGACAGTAGGCAAGACTATACAATGGAGAAGATACAATGAATGGTGCTAGAAAACTGGACAGTCACATGTAAAACAAAGAGATTAGAACATTCCCTCACAACATATACAAAAATAAACTCATAATGGGTTAAGTACCTAAATGCAAGAACTGAAAACATAAAACTCCTAAAAGAGAATATAGGTGTAACACCCTGACGTTAATTGTAACAATATTTTCTTGGATCAGTCTCCTAAAGCAAACACATGATTGACTTTCATGCCAACCAATATCCATTCTTGCTTCTTTTTTTACAGATTCCTATAAATCACAATCCTGATCACCTCTCATCTATAATTTTTCCTCTGTTTGTCTTCTATTTTGTTTTGTTTATCTGCTTTCCTAACTCTTTCTATCTCCATTTAACCTAATACCTTAAACAGTTTTATCATGTCCACATCACAATCATGTATTTCAGTATTTTTGGGGTTTTTTGTATCAAGTTCAGTCACTTCTGTTGAACCTGAATATCTCCAACTTTCTCTTATTATTCTACCAATTAAATTAAAATTAAACTAATTTAGGCAGGGATTTCCAGTTTCTACTTTCAAGGCTTTACATGTATATAACTGTTTGCATCTGGAATGGCTTTTCCAAAACTTTTTCCAATTAATACTATTAGGCCTTTCCAAACTAACAAATCTTCTCAATTTTAATTGCAGAAAGGGGTCAGGTTTTCTTGGGAACTAAGTCAGGAAAAATTCTGAACAGATTAGCATCTAGACTAAGTCATAATGATAATGAGATATAAGTCAAAATAAAGGGCGAGGTCAAGACTGTTTGATAATACAGACAAATTAAGTTTATAGTTGTGGCTTATGGATAAATGGACTGTATCAGGTAGAATAGTGCCAAAACCCAGAGACCACATGGAATCAGGAGGAGGGGAGACTGTCATTGGAGCAACACGATAGTTAAAAAGGAAGCTAGTGTCTTTAATAAGAGTTCACTTTCATCCATTCTTCTTCTTCTTCTCCTTCTTTTTCTTCTTCATTTTTTTTCCCCAATAATTCTACTGCTAAGTGAAAAACAAATCTAGTAATAGTAATAGGACACTATTCAAAAGTCTAGGGAGTGTGATTGCTGGATCATATGATAGTTCTATATTTAGTTTTTACTGGAGAAAACCATAATCAGAAAGGATACAAGCACACCAGTGTTCATTGCACCATTATTTACAAACATGGAAGCAACCTAAATCTTCATCAACAGAGGACTGGATGAAGAAGATGTGGTGCATATATATTAATGTGCCATTAATCAGCTGTAAAAAAGAATGAAAAAATACCATTCGCAGCAACATGGATGGACTAGAGATCATCATACTAAGTGAAGACAGTGAAAGACAAATATATGAGATCACTAACACATGGAATCTGATTAAAAACTGATACAAAAGAACTTATTCACAAAATAGAAACATACTCAGACTCAAAGATTTCAAACCTAATCCTATGCTTACTAAAGGGGACATGTTGTGGGGGGTGGACTGGGCTTATACACACTGCTATATACAAAATTGATCAATAACAAAGACATACTACATAGCTCTAAGAAATCTATTCAATATTCTGTGATGGCCTACCTAGGAAAGGAATCTGGAAAATAATGGATATATTTGTAGGTATATATGGCTGATTCACTTTGCTGTATACCCGAAACTAACACAACATAGTAAGTCACCTATACTGCAATAAGATTTATTCTAAAAAATTTTGGGAAAAAGGAATCTCCAAAGCTGGTGAAAAGGATAGCTATAAGAGATATGTGTGACTATAAGAACCACAAGTTTCTCAAGTGCTACACAAAAGAGATGTTCTTTTATAACGAGGGGTAAACAAGGCTAAAAAGAACCAGGTGTGGGCAAGTGGGATAAAAGGGTCATATAATAGGATAGTAGGTTAGAGACTATTTTACCCTGAAGCCAGTTTAATTTTAGGAAGGTTTGCATGCTGGCTCAGGCTGAAAGTGAACCAAAGTTGAAGGGCCTGGAGGAAGGACAGAATCTCAAAGTTTGGTTTAAAAAAAAAATTGTTCTAACTAATTCATGGAGATAAGAAGTTCAACTAGTCAGTTCTTAGAAAACTGGGAACTAGAGGGTCTATGCAAATAAGGGAGGCATCTATGAGCCTTATCTAAGCCATATCGGAAGGATGCTTCCTAGAAATGAGTCTTATTTTTTTTTTTTCTGGAAAACAGAGGGTGAAGAGATTTCTTAACTTTCAAATAAAATTCAACACCGTTACCACTAACATTTATTAAGTTCCTTCCTTGGAGCAGTCATTGGGCATTGGAGATTCAGAGATAAAATTTTGTGGATGAATATTCAATCCAAGATGTCAATAACGGTGCTGTAAATGAGCAACTCGTGGCAGACTTGTACTTGTTCCCTTGAGTTTGAGGCAGACTTCTGGCAGCTGGTCTCTGGCCCTGGCTTTGACACAGTTCCCTGCCTGTTCAGACTACCTTATGTTGCAGCCTGGAAGGTTTCAGTACACTCACAGCTTATGAAGCTCTGTGAAGTCATCATCTTTGCTTGGAATGCAGGAATAAATGGCAGCTTCACAAGAACATTTGTATAAACAAAAGTGTGGAAGGTGGACAACCAGTCTGCTTTAAGATTGGATATAGTTCATGCAGTATTTGTTTACTCTCTGAAAGAAGCCAAATGAACTCAATTTTGAAAGATTGGAATTTCCTTTGCAACTCTGAAAAGATCTGCAAATCTGGGAGGGTGAGGGAAAGGTCGGGAAGGAGAAGAAGGGGCCGAGGATGAGTCCTTCCCATTGATGAAGGCAACACGCAATCACATAAAGAATTAAGTACTCAGTGGGAGACAGAAAAGGTCTTTGACGATATTGACAATAATGGTGGCCATGGTGCATCCAGAGACTTACTCTGGGAGAGGAAACTTTGTGCTGCGCTGAGTTCTACATCACCATGTTCTGGGCACAGATTTGTGGGGGCGTTTCATGGACCTTCCCACAAAATGCCTTGGGTCCTGAAATTGAATCTTCAATTAGCTATTATTTAGGGATCTTTTCCGTTTCAAGGACAGGTATCATATTAAAATTAACTAAAGAGAAAAGGAGGACTTTTTTTGTTCACCTAACCCAACGAATGAAAAAGGGAAAGGACAGAGCCAGTTGGGATGATTCTGAGAATTAAAGCTCCACCAGTTCTTACACTCTACTTGGTACTTCTGTCTATCCTTCTTTTTTTTTTTTCCAGTCTATCCTTCTGTAGCCTGACTTTCACCATGCAATGGGGATCTAATTCAATGTTTGTCCAGGCCGTGAGGCAAAACTGCAGTAAACCAGATAGAGAAATTCCCTGCCCTTGTAGAATTGCCATTTTATCAAAAGTCAGACAAGATACATGTAACAAACTATCAGGGAGTGCTAAGGGCTGTGAGCTGAAAAGGCAGGAAGAGGGCGTAGGGATTGATGGGTGGTGGGAGTGAGAGGGAGGAAGTATTTTCATAAAGCAGTTAAGGTTGCTGCCTTGGAGGTGATATTTGAGCAAAAATTTGAAAGGAATAAAGGAGAGAGTCATTTGTAGGTCTGGGAGAGGAGCAATTCTGGCAGAGGAAAGAGCAACTATGAAGGCAGGGAAAGCTTGCCATGTTCAAGAAGAAGCAGCATGACTAGACCCAAGAGATCTTGTAGGGGAAACAGTGAATGAGTTTGGGGATATAAGCAAGGGACAAACTAAACAGGGGCTTGTCAGACCACAGAAGTATGGATTTTGTCTGAAATGTCATGGGATTTCATTGGGGAATTATGAGCTGAGAATTATATAATTTTTGTTTAAAAATTTATGTGGTTCTTCGGACAATAGCTTTTAACAAGGCAAAAATGAAGAAGAACAGTTAGGTACCAAGTGGCACAGTAGCTTAAAAATAGAATGATGGCTTAGAGGTCAGAGGTAGGCAGATTTGGGGTGGACTGGGAAGGAAAAGCCAAAAGGACTTGCTGATGGATTGAACAAATATATAAAGGAAAAGATTTTACTCTGATCATGAGGGAAGCAGGAATAGTGCCATGCTTTCAACATGGAAAACTGGGATGAAGTAGGCTTACTTTATAAATTACTGGGCGCAGTCATAAAAATCATTTGTAATGATGGATTAGTAAAAGCCTGGACCATTCGTTGGCCTATTAGCAAGATAGGAGATGTTGGCTTTCCCAGCCTTGGTATTAGGCCCTGTCCATGGTCATGGAGTGGGGGTGGGGAGGATTGTTACCAAAAAGAGGGAGTGAAGAAGAGCTAGAGGGACACGACAGCTACTACCTTACAGCCTCCAGTGGTCTTTTAGAAAAGAAAGAAAACCTCAGTTTACTGGGAAATAGGCCAAAACTGGATTAGTTATCTATCATCCTTCTGATGCCTCACTCACATTATATAACTGGATTCTCATGATATCCTGAGGAGGATTATTTTCCTCCAAGCCAATAGTACCCACATGGTGGTTTGTGGACTGCTGCTGATCTGGCCACTTAATAATCCCTTCAGAACCATGTTAAAAATATCAACAACAAAACAGAAAACTAAAACACATTTTGATTCAGCAAGTCAGGGTAAATTTTTGATTAATCTTTAATGCTCCCCTGTTCATTTTAATATACGAGACCTAAGCTAATACTGATATAGGTTTATTTCTTCCTTGATGTAAATGATTTTTCCTATTAATATTGCTGAATAGTAACTGTGGGAAAATAGAATATGTATGAAGAATCAAAGTGAAATTAAAAAAAAAATTCTTGCAATATCATCGAGCTCAAGGTTATGACACAACACATTCCCTTTGTTCACCACTGAAATATTTTTATATCATCTTTCCTTTCTGCCATATATACTACATTGATATGATTTTAAATAGTCACCCAGTTTTATCAATATTATATCTGAATACATGTACACACACATAACATGTGTATATTTACAAATTCCAAATTGTAGCTCTTTTTGTTATTTTCTTATAAAGCTTTTGATATGTACTGGTTCCCACCCACCAATGAAATATCACCTTAAAATACTCAGTAGTTGTAGACAAAAGTGCTCATTTTTCTGTAGGAATGGAGAGTCATTAGTCTTTAAAAACTTTACAATTAATTGAGAATTAACTTGTTTTACACTCTACTTGGTACTTCAGTCTGTCCTATACCCTGCCTTTCAACACGCAATGGGGATTTAACTGAATTAGTTATTAGCTTTTTAATAACAAAGTTGAAGTTTTCTGTATATAAAGTGCTTATTTCTGTTCTTCTCTGTGATCTATTTTTCTATTGTATTTTTCTTTCTTATTTATTCATAGGGGGTCTTTATAGATTAAGAATATTCACAGAGTTCCTATTGTGGCTCAGTGGTACAAACCCAACTAGTTTCCATGAGGACTGAGGACATGGGTTTGATCCCTGGCCCAGCTCAGTGGGTTAAGGATCCAGCACTGCTGTGAGCTGTGGTGTAGGTCACAGATGCAGCTTGGATCTGGGTTGCCATGGCTATGGTGTAGGCCAGCAGCTGCAGCTCTGATTTGACCCCCTAGCTTGGGAACTTCCGTACACCTTAAAAAGACCAGAAAAAAAATTCACCTTTTTATATATTAAGGATTATTGCTTCTCTCTTATATAAGTATTTTTTTCTCTCAGACTAGGTTTTTTTAAATTTCATTTTTATAATATCGTTTGAAATATATTATTTTAATTGTATATAGCTATAATCTTACTTTTTTATGTTCATCCTATTTTTTATGGGTTTTTTTTTTTTTAAATAACCAACCTAAGATGAGATGAGTATTCACTTCATTTCTTTTAAATCTTGCAAGACACTATTACATTTAAGTCTTAACTCCATTTGTAATTCTTTCAGTGAATGGCAGAGGATAGGAATTCATCACTACTACCACCAAGAGCATCAGCACCATAGGGATGTAACCAAATGTTCTCATTTATTGAATAATCCTTCCTGTTTCTAATTATTTGTAATGGTTTGGAGGCATATTTTTGAGGATCATAGTATGTTAACTTCTATTCATACATATGCTTATGTAATGTTCTAATTAGATCCTAAAAAACATTATTTAGGAAATGTTAAAACTGAGATAATATCCTATGCCACCCCAAAGATATTACCAACTATTCAAAATTGTCATGAGGATCTAAAAACATAGACTTTCATGGATACTCAAAAACAGTATCTTTTTCAGAGTTCCCATGGAAACTCAGCAGAAACAAATCTGACTACTATCCATGAGGATTCAGGTTTTATCCCTGGCTTTGCTCAGTGGGTTAAGGATCCATTGTTGCCATGAGCTGTGGTGTAGGTCACAGATACAAATCAGATTTGGTGTTGCTATGGCTGTGGCGTAGGCCAGAGGCTACAGCTCTAATTTGACCCCTAGGAACTTCCATATGCCATGGGTGTGGCCCCAAAAAGACAAAAACAAACAAAAACAAACAAACAAAAAAATTAGTGTCTTTCTGATATTGACTGTAAATATGAACTTTCTTTAGTCTTCCCTGTCATCCAACCCTGTCCTGGCACTTCAGCGAATACAAATCAAATAGGTCAAGAAAATTATAGGAGGGAGTGTTTATTTCAGTGGTGATTTTGTTCACCAATCTGGTATTTGATGCAAGTATTAAATTCTCCCCCCCTTTTTTTTCATCTTTTGTCTTTTTAGGGTCACACACATGGCATATGGAGGTTCCCAGGATAGGGGTATAATCAAAGCTGTAGCTTCTGGCCTATGCCACAGCCACAGCAATACAGGATCCTAGCCACATCTGTGACCTACACCACAGTTCACTGCAATGCTGAATCCTTAACCCACCGAGTAAGGCCAGGGATCAAACCCGCATCCTCATGGATACTAGTCATGCTCGTTAGACACTGAGCCACGATGGGAACTCCTCCATTTTTCTTGATAAAGATAGAGCAAGACTGGGGTGGTCAGGAGACAAACACAGTAAGTAGATCAGCTTTAAGAACTTCCTTGGTGCTATCACCATTAAAAGAACTAAATCATGTACTTTACTGGAGTATAGCTGTACATGAATACATTATATAATATTATTGACTGTGGAAGTTTGGAAGTTAAAAACTTAATTCGGCTTAATAAAAGGTGAAGGTATAAGTTTCTGGGCAAATCCAGGACGTCACAGCTATGGGCATTAATTCTAATAACTGACCAATGTTTGGAGTTGATCATGTTGGTAACAATATCTGGAAGTAAGGGTTAGGGTCTCCTGCTATAGTGATATCACCAGGTCAGATGCAAAGAAAGACCCATTTATATGGCCCCAAATACTCTTTCATGTTATTGAAAAGAAAGTGAGAAGAGAAAACCTCCCTGTTACTTATTTCACGAATGGGTGTGCTTTTTGAACAATCTTAAATCTTACTTAAATCGTGCTTATGTAATGCATTTTATAAATTTCAAGTAAATCAGGGCCTTGTCAACTGTTATTTTACAGCTCAGGAAACAAAGGTGGTGGAGGTATGAGGCACAAGAGAAATTTTGATTTCAGATGGGTTTCTCTACAATTAGACTGGAAAATTTCTGCTGTTTGGTTTTATTCAGAGTTCCAGGTGTGTCCCCAGGATATCAGACATGAACAGGTGAAACAGCAACAACTTAAGTTATGAGTAGCTATAGAGAACTATACCCAGGTTTGGAGAGGAACTTGAGAACAGATCAATTTTGAGGCTAGACTCTAAATAGGAAAAGATTCTTTCAAGCTAATAGGATTTAAAATTTCATCTTTTTTTTTTTTTAATCTTTTTGTCTTAGGGCTGCACCTGTGGCATGTGGGGGTTCCCAGGCTAGGGGTCTAATCAGAGCTGTTGCTACCAGCCTACGCCACAGCCACAGCAATGCAGGATCCAAGCTGCATCTGTGACCTACACCTCAGCTCACAGCAACACCGGATCCCCAACCCACTGAGTGAGGCCAGGGATAGAACCTGTAACCTCATGGTTCCTAATCAGATTCGTTTCCGCTGCACCACGATGGGAACTCCACATTATAGCTTTCAGAAAAAGAAAGATCTCTGTAGGCGTTGTAGTAGTCAGAAAATAGCATAAAAGACAACAACTGGATAAGCAATGAGGCCTGCTCTATAGCATGGGGAACTGTATCCAATCTCTTGGGATACAACATGATAGAAGATAGTATGAGAAAAAGAATGTGTGCATGTGTGCGTGTGTGTGTGTGTGTGTGTGTGTGTGTGTGTGTGTGTGTGTATGACTGGGTCACTTTATTGTAGAGAAGAAATTGGCACATAATAAATCAACTATACTTAAATTTAAAAAAAAATTCCATTAAAAACACCGTGTTGCCAAAAAATAACAAAAACAGATCAATTGGGTTCAAGAAATAGAAAATATAATCTCATAACTATAAAAACAAAAATAACTAGTATTGACTTACTGAACACTTAATATGTATAATGTTACTGTCACTTATTTCTTCTTTATCAAAAACCTATGAAGAATTTATAATTATAACCCCGATTTTAAGAAAGAAAAAAACTGAGGCACAGGAAAATTAGATAGCTATTAATCCAGCTGGTAAGTGGAAGAGTGGGGACTTAGTTCAGGCATTTTGCCTCTAGAGTGAATGTTTTTAATCACTGTATTATTCTAATATAACCAATATTTTGATGGACACAGGCAAAATAAAATCTTCAATTGAAATAATTTGAAAATACTTATCATTTAGGGCTTCTACTTTGAGCATGTTTATAAAGAAAAACTAAGCATGAGAAATAAAGATCTTGAAAGAAAATAAAGCCATAACTTTGGAGCTGAGAAGAGCAACTAGGAATGTAAATTGATAGCATCAGTGGTAACAGGATAGGATTCATTTCTTAATGAGCAAAAGCAGAAACTTGGTCAGAAATCTCTGTATTTATATCTTCACTGAATACATAACCAAGTAAAGTAAAACTTGATTTTGTTGGTGGAGGAGGAATAGTACAGATGAGAAGGAAAGGGGTGGACTTACAATAAACCATTTGCTGTTTTGGTAAACTCCACATAGTACTATTTAGTCAGAAATGGTTTAAGAATAAGCATAGAAACTGTGTGTGGGCCCTACCTGATGATTAGAATCAGGATTCTAGCATGCAGTGTAGGCAGGAATAGGAAAATCATATTCTTTATGGAATTTTGATTTGAAGGTAATATTTTGCCCTGTAGGTATGTCACAAAAGACTCAAAAAGCGGAACAATTCATCTGTCTAGGCTGGCTGAAGTCCAAATGTCATAGAAGTTAATGGGAACACCTTCAAGAAAAATCATCTTTTTGTGATAAGATCCTAAAGCAATTAAGGCATTCTTATCAGCAGGCTAAGAGAGAAATACATCTCACTTTTGAAGAACAAGGGCTATAAAACAGATCTAATCCTCAAATGCCATTGGTTGAGGGCCACCCATTTGCAGTGCTTGAGTCTATGAGGTAATGACACAAGTCATTCAGGCAGAATTGAGCTCAGAATTTAGGTTTCATAGCAGCTGTAAAGGAACTACCTCTTTAAGATTCTCACATTCTATTATATTAGAATCCACTTTATAAGGTTGAAATTAAACCTTTGGCAATGGTTTCCCTGACCTTATACATTTTCTACAGTTAGGTTTTTTTTTTTTTTTTAGCTCAATTGCTCAATGTCCCCTCCAGAACTGTAACATAGATAACTCTATTTAGAATATTTTAATGTGGGGTTTGTTTTTTGTTTGTTTCATTGGTTGGTTTTTTGGTTTTTTTTTGTGTGGGGGGGATAACAAACTATCTCATGATTTTAAGTTTTATATCCTTAACTAAAGTAAAAGTGTCTTCAGGTGAGATGTGCTTCCGAAAAAATGTTTGTATTTATTCAAATTGTTGGGCAATTGATGCTTCTGGGCCAACTATATCATTTAAAGAAATATTTCTTTGAATAAAAATGTACTTAAAATATGAGATTATAAATAGAAAAATGAAAAGATAACACTATGTCTCCCAATGACTTGTGATTTTTAATGCCCATATTAATAAAAACAAGTAGGCATCCAAATGATATGTTATCAATTTAATTTTTTTAAAGAACTCCCAGACCTAAAAAATTAAACACGTCATTGAAAATAAGATTGGAATTTGTTTTTAAATTGGGCACAATCTGATTACTTTCAGCATGATAAAGCAATCGTCATCATCAATAATCTCTCACATGCAGGAACATGGAGGCTTTTTCATTTAGTTTGAATGAATCACTTTTGTTGGCCACATAAAAGAGAATAATTTTAATTGCAATAGCTGAATATCCCAACTTTGGATTTCTTCACTGACTTTACCTTGTGAGAGATTTAAAAAAATTGAAATTTATAATTTTTTTTTTTTTTTTCAGAAGAGAAGGTATCAAAAGAGAAGGTAATTCTCTTAGGTCTGCTTCTCAGGATTATATTCCTAAACAATTTAGCAGACAGCAGAAAAACAAAACAAAACCTGTGATCCTTTCTGTGGCAGTATGAACAGGAAATCAAAAATCAGCGTTTATTTCTTTCTCTTTTCTATTCAAATGTGAATACTGTTGCTTTGAACAGATTTTTGTGCCCTAGATGCCATTCTCCATCTTTTGTCCCTTAAAGACATAGATAGATTAGATAGATATTAGATGGGTAAGATTAGTTCAAAGCAAACTTCATGTTTTGAGGAAAATACAGTGTTCTTAAAGCTAGTTCAAATTTCCACTGATGCACGTGGTGTCAAGATCACTTCTGGTGGCTACTTCCTGGCTCTACAGAATCTTTAGGCTTCAGTCTTTCTCCTTCAAAATCCCTTTACCTCATCCCCGATGTGCACCATAATTAGAATTTATCCCTTCTCCATGATTTTTATGAAACATCTCTCTAAGTCCTTTTTAGTTATTATCACATTTTATATACTTAAGGTTTTTATATTCTAGATATGCAGATAAATTTAAATTAAATATTAATCATTTATGTTCTTATAAGTCTATCAGAAACTCTGCTGTGTTATTCACACATTTTCCCTTCCCATATCACTTTTCCACAGGTAATTTTGTCTTCAATTTATATGGAGACATATAACAAAGCAACTATCAAGTTAATATCTTTTGGTCCTAAGAGATTTTTTTCAGCTATACTTTTTTCCCCCTAGATGACTGCTTTTGTTGATATAAATGACTTCCCAAAAAAAACGTATGAAGGAAATATGATATTTTGACATTACAGTTCAGGCAATGGCATACTTATCAATATATTTGACCCAAAACCTTCTTGCTTGAGAATATCATATGAACTACTCTAGAATTTTGATTGGTATGGTGTCAATAAAGTATAGCTGATCAAACATGATAAAAGATAAGCCGAAGTGAATTAACTCATATATGTCCTAAGTAGCATGCTAGCTAATAGTATGGAATAAGTGCTTCTAAAGAACATTAAAACGTTGCTCTTGGAGTTCCCAACATGGCTCAGGGGAAACGAATCTGACTAGTAACCATGAGGATGTGGGTTTGATACCAGGCCTCATACAGTGGGTTGGGGATCTGGCGTTGGCATGAGCTGTGGTGTAGTTCACAGAAACAGCTCAGATCCTGTGTTGCTGTGGCTGTGGTGTAGACCAGCAGCTGAAGCTCTGATTCGACCCCTAGCCTGGGAACCTCCACATGCCATGAGTGTACCCCTAAAAAGCAAAAATAATTAAAAAAAGGAAAAAGATTGTTCTTTTCAAGAGCTTTAAACATTATTATCCTTACACTTTTACCTATTCTTTCCAATTAATTTCTTCATAAATATAAATTCTAAACCATGATATGTCCACATTGTCACATATTGTGAATTACTGGGAGTCTGAATTCAATCATATAAAAGCACCAAGAAGATGCCGATATCTCTCATACATTCAAAATCTAGAGAACTAACTAGTTGGGATAAAATATATCATAATTTTTCCCATTAGAAGTAAGGAAAAGCCTTACTCAACTTAGCATTAGATTTTCCAAGAACTAATTAAGTCTTTAGGACAGGATATGTATATTAGAATATCTCTTCATATTTTACTTATATGGTGATGTGGAGCCTCAATCTCTGAAATAACAATTTATTATACTTTATTGTGGCCTGTAGACAAATTTGGCTCCAACTTAGAAATGATATTTTCAATAATTTTGCTAATTGATCACAAAAGGGTACCAATCTGTAATCTCATGCTAGTAACCTCATTTTTATAGTAGATTTTTTTTCTAGTCTCTGCCCAAACAAATAACTAAGTTGATCCAATGGATCATCTGTTAATTGTCTGGAAGATTAAAATATCTTTATGTTACATTGTTTCAGATGATGTGTTTATGTTATAACCACCATTTAATTCAAATATTTAGACATTTATATCCTTAAATCAAAAGCTAGTGGTTACAGCGTGGTGATTGTAGTTCATAGTACTGTATCATTTATGTGATAAGTGAGTAAATTATAAAATTTCTCATCACAAGAAAATAAATTGTTACTATGTGTGGTGATGAATGTTAACTAGACTTAGTGAACATTTTGCAAAACATACAAATATCAAGTCATTTTGTTGTATACTTGGAACTATTATTGTATTACTATATCTCAATTAAAAAGAGAGCTAATGGGATAGGTTTCTGAGAAGGTGGTGGAGTAAGAAGAACCAGAAATCTGTTTCCTGGTTTTAGAACTAACTGTAAAGCTACAGTAATCAGTATAGCACTGGCATAAAGACAAACACAGAGACCAATGGGACATAATAGAAAGCCAAAAAATTAACCCTTTAATATTTGGTCAAATTATTTTTAACAAGGATGTCAAGACCATTCAATAGGGAAAGAACAGTTTTTCAACAAATCATGCTTGGGAAACTGAATATCCACATACAAAAAAATGAAGTTGGATCCTTGCTAACGCCATATACAAAAATTACCTCAAAATTGATCAAAGACCTACACATAAGAACCAAAATTGTAAAAATTTTGTGGAAAAAAAATACAGCAAATGCTTCACAATATTAGATTTGGAAGTTGTTGCAAGACATGTTTCTACAATATTTTCTTAGCCTCTTTGCTGAAAACTCCATCTTGCCCTGCTTTCCTTTACCCCATATTCTTGCTTGAAAAACAGTCACAGTGCTGGTAAATAACTTAAGCTTAAGAACAAAGACCTAAAGGCATAAGTTATTCATATGGTCAGCTGAATTAGGACATAATCCGTTGGCCTAGGCACACCAGACCTGTGCAGATTGGTATGTCCTTTGCACAGCATGATATGTCCTCTTAAGCATAAGAGAAAGAGGAACCTCATGGCCCCAAGTGATTTATGAAGGGTCATTAGCAGAATATGCATTATTAGCAAAGAGAACCAAGCTGCAAAACTAGGCACACAGGGTTGCCTCAGATAGGCATGCCATTTGTGGAAGCACAGTGATGATTCTCTAGATGCTATGCATAGCTAGCTAACGCCAAGTTTTCTCAAATGCTAGTGATTGTTAAATGCCTAAGGGTCAGAGTAAGCTTAACCATCTACCAGCTATGTGACTTTAAAAGTAATAAAAGAACTTTGGAGTTCTCGTCGTGGCGCAGAGTTTAACGAATCCGACTAGGAACCATGGGGTTTTGGGTTCGATCCCTGACCTTGCTCAGTGGGTTAAGGATCTGGCATTGCTGTGAGCTGTGGTGTAGGTTGCAGATGCGGCTCGGATCCTGCGTTGCTGTGGCTGTGGCAAAGGCTGGCGGCTACAGCTCTGATTTGACCCCTAGCCTGGGAACTTCCATATGCTGCAGAAGTGGCCCAAGAAAAACGGCAAAAAGACAAAATAAATAAAATAAAATAATAAAAGAACTTTTAAAATAATTTAGAAAAAAACTATATCCTGCACCTATAGCCCCCCCTCACTTGATGTAATCCTAAAGAGCACAATGAAAGCAGTGTGGTTTCTTGAGGTGGCGCTTTCGGTGCCTGAGACCTTGAGTCCTCCAGTTCCCACCTTAACTTAAGATAAATTTCTCTGTGTCTTGTTTTGTGTTAACTTTTTCCTTAAGTTTCACAGCACCTTTTCTTCACCCCTAACCTGCTGAACTGGTCGGCAGGCAGTAATTTCTTGTATATGACACCAAAGGCATGGGTAACAAAAGTAAAAACAGATAAATTGGGCATCATTAAATTCAAAAACTTCTATGCATCCAAGTATGCTATCAACAGAATAAAGAGGCAACATACATAAGTATAGAAAATATTTGCAAATGATATATTTGATGAATCATTAACATATGGAATATAGAGAAAACACCTAAAACTCAACAAATACAAAAATAAAACACCCTGATTCCAAAATGGCCAAAAGACTTGAATAGACATTTCTGTAATGAAGATATACGAAAGACCAATAAACCAATGAAAAGATGCTCAATCTCCTAATCAGTAGGAAAATTAAAATCAAAACCAGACTGGGATACCCATTAGAATGACTATTACGAAAAATAAAATAGCAGATGTTGGCGAGGATGTAGAAAGTTGGAACCCTCTACACTGTTAGCGGGAATGTAAAATTGAATAGCCACTGTGGAAAACAGTACAGTAGTTTTTCAAAAAATTGAAAAGATAATTACTGTATGATTTAGCCATTTTAATATATACCCCAAAGAACTGAAATTAAGATCTCTAAGAGTTTTTTGTATACTCAAGTTCATAGCAGTCTTATCCACAATAGCTAAAACGTGGAAGTAACCCACGTATCCATTGACAGGTAAACAGCATATGGTATACACATACAATGGAATAGTATTCAGACTTAAAAATGAGGAAAACCTTGACACATGCTACAGCATAAACAAATCTTAAGGCCATTATGCTAAGTGAAACAAGCCAATGACAAAAAGACAGATACTCTGTGATTCCAATTATATGAGATACCTGGAGTAGTCAAAATCATAGAGACAAAAAGGTAGAATGATGGTTTCCAGGAATATGGGGGAGGACAGAGGACTTACTGTTAATTTAGTATAGAGTTTTTGTTTTGCAAGATGAAAACAGTTCTGGAGATGGATGGTGGTGATTGTTGCATAACAGTGTGAATATACTTAGTATCACTGAAGTGCACACTTAAAAATGATTAAGATGGTAAATTTTATGTTATGCTATGTTATGTTATTATTTTACCACAATAAATATTGAAAAATACTAATGCACTGGTGGAGAAAGGGACTAGCATTTGGAGTCAAATAATATTGAAGTTGGATCCATGTTCTATATTTATTTTAGAAATCTTAGGCTTTATTCTGATTTCTCAGAAATTCTGAAAATATTTTATATTTTTATAAGATTATAATTTTTTTAATTTTATGAGATCTTTCAGAGAATTATAAATACAGAATTAACTCAATCAATTTAATTTTTGTTTCACATGATTTAAAGTAAAACAATACAAATATTTCATATTTTGAAAATGTAAGGTTTCAATGAATTAGAAATGGATTTGTACTTCTAAGAATTTTTAGTTAGCATGTTGGTCTAGATTTTCAATTATGTAGTTGGCTTATTTTCTACATTTTTCATAATTAAATATGTAAAGGTCAATTCTGCTACCAAATTAGAAATAAAGTGTAAGTCATGTATTAGATTACATATGGTTTACATATAGAATCATAGCATATGAAAACCTTGGGCCATTTTCAACTAATGGACAGGTAAAACTCCATAGCCAGCATGGTCCAAATATTATCTTTTACTGACAAAAGAATTGAGAATGAATGTGATAATACTTATTTCATGATATATATGATTGATTTAAAAATCATGGTATTCAGTATTTCTCTAAGGACGTTACCAATTAATGGGTTGAATCAAAAGATGAAAAACACATAAAAAATACAGCTGATTGTCACATAAACTGATACTGCCACACATAGCTGTTACATAACTGTCAAAAAAAAGTACTAATATATAGGAGTTCCCATCATGGCTCAGTGGTTAATGAATCCAAATAGTATCCATAAGGATGCGGGTTCGATCCCTGGCCTCACTCAGTGGGTTAAGGATCCGGTGTTGTTGTGAGCTTGCAGAGGCGGTTTGGATCCAACACTGCTGTGACTGTGGTGTAGGCTGGCAGCTACCGCCCCAATTTGACCCCTAGCCTGGGAACCTCCATATGCTGAGGTTCCTAAAAAGACAAAAAGAAAGTACTAAAATATAAATAACATAAGTGGAGCTGTAATGACATAGAAACCTAAAAAAAGTTTTGTAAACTAAGTTATATGGAGTACCTAGAGCAATTATTAACAAAGCCTATAATATTTTATTTGCAATGACAATGATATTTTTACTCTTTCAGTAAAAATGTAGGCGATTGAGAATTATTCACTATGAGGATTTTCTACTTAGTCCAATCCTACTGTAGAATGTGTCCAAAGGGATGATGTTTTATTTTAAATTGAACTTTATTGATTCAGAAATTCTATAATTTCTAAACAGAGCTAACAGCCTTTTAAAGTAATTATTAATGTCAAAATATGAATCTAACATTCAGTAAGGAATTCCCCATTTATTTTGTGTGTATAAGTTGCAAGTTCAGATCTACTCATTGATTCTTCATTCATGACTGAATAATGATTAATTTAAATATGGTTTGTCAGAGCCACAAAGTCAATTTCTGACCTACATTATTTTTATAACATTTTTTCATGTGCTCACAAATTCAGTGGAATGCTGCCAGGTTAATTGCCCCAAGTTTATCTGAGTAATGTTCCAAAACTTCATACTGACAGATGTCTGATACCTGTCTTCCCTTAACTATATATCCCAGGGCCATTTAAGCCTTTAACTATTATTAATTGTGGCTGTTAGATCTATATATTATCATATAAAGCTGGCGTCAAGTAGTTTTTCCTCAACTTACTCTTATAAGCATACACTCAAGTCATTTTTCAATCTAATACAAAGGAAGAAAATTGTAGGCTCTGTGGTTTTGATGGATTATGTTGTACGGTTTTATTTATTGCATTACACTATCCTTCAGTTCTTTCCTACATCGTTTTTAGCTTAAGCCTAAATTAGTGTTCTGATTTGATACTTAAATATTCAAGTAAGTCAAATTAAGGAATTTACCTGACTTGAATACGATGCATTTTGTTTTTATTCAATCCCTAATAATATAATAACCATGTAGATTAATTATTGTCTTTTCATCTTTCTTCTCTGAGGTTTCTCTATACACTATCTGAGCATCCTCTGTGTGTTTCTTGATTTGTAGTGTAACTTAAATTGGAATTAGGAGAATATTATGGAGCTAGGTGATATTTTATTAATCTGCCATTCTGAAATATGTAATATTTGTTTATATTTTATATTTCCCTAATAAATAGCCGCCTAGGAATAGACTCTGTGTCTACTCTCTTAGGGCAGTTTTCCTTTATATCCTACTTATTAGGAAGCTCATGTACATGGGGGAGAGAAATGGCATTAAGATGTCAAATCCTTTATGCTCAAGTCCTGATGCTAAAGGTCCTAAGATGTGAGGGTCTCTCAAGGAGATAAGAGTGGAGGAAATAAAGAAAAAGCGGAAAGGCTGCGGGGGCATGTTGGTTTCTCTTTCTCTCTCTCTCTCTCACTCTCTTTTTTTTAACAGCACCTGTGGCATATGGAAGTTGCCGGCCAGGGATCAAACCTTCACCATAGCAGAGCCACAGCAGCAACTCAAGCTGCTATAGTGACAATGCCAGATCCTTAACTCACTACACAACAAAAAAAGCCAGCTTCTCTCTCTTTTGAAAAGGTTTCTTCCCTCTAACCTATTCCTCCAAAATTACATATTCTTGTCCTTATGAAATGGGGTTAAAATTAGGAAAACAGTGAAAATCTTTCTTTCAGAGCTTAAGAATTTTATTACTATGGAACAGGGTGATTCTGGCCCCAGTAATATTCTACACTTATTTTCAAGGTTTCTTTTTTTTTGTAATATCAAAGCAGTGTGACATAGTAGAAACACCACAATGTATCCTAGACAATACTATTCTTTGTTTACTTGACTTTAAATACAATCTTAATGTTGGTGACTTCAAACTCATAATTGTGGCTTGTTTGAACCTTGCCTTCAGAATTTAGACACACGTAGCTACTTTTCTACTTGAATCTTCATGTGAAGGGTCTCTAACCTATCAACTGTAAATTTGAACTGCTGATTTCTCTCCTGAATCTTTCTTTTACATTCCCCCCATCTTCTTTACCTCAGTGATGGCAAACCATGACATTTAGTCACTGGGACAAGTCAGAAACCTAGGAGTCAAATGATTTTCCTTACCCACCCCTCCACACCCATCTGCAACCCATCACCATGTTCCGTCAGTTTTACCTCCAGGTTTATTTAAAGAAAGACTATTTACTTTTCTCCACTTCCACTGTCTCCTTTGGATTCCAATCATGCACTTGATCAGTAGCCCCAGCAGTGGTCTCCCCACTTCCACTCCTAACCTCCTCCAACACTTTTCCTGGTAGGGTGATCTTTTAACAGTGTAAATTAGATCATAACATTCTCCTTGCTTGAAATCAATCAGCCTTCATTTGAACTTGGAATAAAATCCAAGCTCTTTAATGTGGCCCCTGTCTCTATTTCTATTTCATTTCTCCACTTAACATCCATCACTGGTCACTCTGCTCCTCTTACACTTCATTCCTGATTATTCCTAAAATTTGCAGAGTATTTTCTGCCCTCAGGGCCCTCCTACAAACCAGTTGCTGTTACTTGTTTACCTGGCTAACTTTTCCTCATATTTTAGGTTTCAGTTTTTTTTTTTGCTTTTTAGGGCCACACCTGTGGCATATGGAGGTTCCCATGCTAGGGGTCGAATCTGAGCCACAGCTGCCAGCCACAGCCCCAGCCACAGCATCGCCAGATCCGAGATGCATCTACAACCTACACCGCAGCTCATGGCAACACCAGATCATTAACCCACTGAGCCACGGCAGGGATCGCACCCTTATTCTCATGGATACTATTCAAGTTCATTTCCACTGAACCTCATGGTTCCTAGTCAGATTCGTTTCTGCTGAACCACAACAGGAACTCCTAGATTTCATCTTTTTTTTTTTTCTTTTGTCCTTTTAGGGCCGCACTCACGGCATATAGAGGTTCCCAGGCCAGGGGTCTAATTGGAACTGTAGCCGCCGGCCTACACCACAGCCACGGCAATGCCAGATCCAAGCCGTGTCTGCAACCTACACCACAGCTCACAGCAACGCCAGATCCTTAACCCACTGAACAAGGCCAGGGATCGAACCCGCAACCTCATGGTTCCTAATCGGATTCATTTCCACTGCGCCACGACGAGAATTCCTAGATTTCATCTTAAATGTCACTTTTTAAGAGGCCATCCCTCTAGGAGCTGCCAGTTATTCTGTTCCATTCTGCATTCTTTTATTTCATGACAGTCACAGTTTGTGACAACATCATTATTTTTGTATTTACTTGCATTGTGTCTGGCTGCCACATTAGACTATCAACTGTAAGTTTTATGAGGGGCAGGGCATATTTGTTTCATTTACCACTGGATCCCTACTGCCTAGTACAGCAGCTACCACATGTAGTTGCTGTGTAAAAATTATGTATTGACCGAAAGATACTGTGGTCTTATATTCTAGTCCTAGTAGTAAACATGCATATTTTTCCCTTTATCAAATGGATTCCACACAGGGCATTCTGAGCGAGGAGGGGAGAAAAAAGTTTCCTTTCTTAAAAATTTAGCAAGATGATAAGCCTGCAGCTTAGGAGATCTAACATAGGCATTCCAAATAAAGATTGTGACTTTGCAAAAGTCAAAAAAAAAACATTCTTCATGTGTAAAATGAGAGTATGTACTTGACCAGCAAACCCTAGAGTACATTATAAAAATCTAAAGTGGTAACATGCAGAGATGTATCTTGCACGGCAATGTATACACAAATTTGAGTAATTATTTCTCTAGGGCTGCTAAATGTCAGTTTGAAAATGTATAGGTTTATTGTGGGTTTCCTTCTTCCGTTTTAGTTTTCTGCTTCTAGTTCACCTGTAGTTTCAGACACCCATTACCCTAAGCTTACTATAAATGGTTTGTAAATTAAGAGTATTAGAGTGAAGGAGGGGAATCTAGTAAATATTCTAGTAATCTGTGAGTTTTATTCATATGTGTATCAATGCATATACTTTGTGACGATTAGGATCCAGGTAGAGGGATCTGTATGTAGCTGATTTTGGATAGCCAAAGTATTACTTTTATCTTTAAACAAGTCTGAGGTGACCTTTCATGTATCACCATCTAGTGGTGACCAGTACAAAGAACAAAAGCCCCATGAAGGCCTGTCATCTATTTTTATCCATGGGTTATATAATAACACCCTACTTCAGACTGTGTCGGTAACCATTTGAAATATCTTGCTGTCCAAGCTATGTTTACCATTTGCTGACTCTATTTAAGCATTGCATAAAGAGTGACTCGCTTTAGAAATCTCTATAGAATGCCAGCCAATTTTGCTGATGCAATAGTACATTTGAATGGTGCATTTCTTTATTCACCTCAGTAGTGTCTGAGAACTTTATCATTTAAAATAAAAAATGTAAGACTAAATGTTCTGATTTCTTATATAGAGATGACACTCAGTGTTGAGCTTTTGTCCAGTAAAGATGATATTTGCCCTGACACAGCCATACTTTCCCACTTAGTCTATTTTTTTGTTTTCAAAGCAATCTGAGGCCATGAAATAGAGAACAATAAAATAACCTGTACTATATATTTAAAAAAGTTATCATTAATTATCTCCCTCTGGTTAGCAACCTTATATAAATATTATCACAATAATCCATAGGAAGGCATTATTACTGCACTTGCAGAGAAAGTAAAGTAGATTCAGAAAAGTTAAGTGACTACCTCAGATTACACAGCAAATAAATCATACAAATCTATTACTGAACCACTTGCCTGAAATCTTGTCAGCAATAGCCCCAAGCTCTACCAAATGAAGCAAATTAGCTCTCCCTCTCTCTTTCTCTCTCTCTCTGTCACTCTCTCTCTCTCTGTCACTCTCTCTCTCTCTCTCTCTCACACACACACACACACAATCAGAGCATACAGAGGAAAGATCTTACTTTGGATTGAACATTAATGAATTTAAATGGAACCTCTTAACATTTTAACTACACAAATATATTTGACTGGCTTAGCATCTGTAGTAGATGTTGCTGAGTCTTCAGCCAGTTCCCTTTCTCTAGCCAGTACAATATCCATCTCCCATCTCCTGGGAGCAGTGACTGCTAATTGTCCATAGGTGCAATTTTCTTTTAAAAAAATTATCTTTTGCTAGAAGCCATCTGGCCTAAAAACATTTGAGAAATTATGCCTCCCTCTCTATGCCCACATGGCCCCCTGCAGCCAACAACTGACTGATATAGGGGCACAAAGCTTGGAGCCTGTGCCTCCAGGTTAGAGGACACTACAGTGCTAAAACACTCCAGAGCTCCCTGAGGCTCAGGCTGACTTCAGAATTGAGCTGAAACCTCACCACGGCTTGGCTTCTGTCCCTTCCCCATCCTGCTTTACTCGCTCCATCCCAAGTTTCTCCAAAGGGCATACCCTTGCATTGGAATCCTTGTCTCATAGTTCAAGGTCTTTCAGAGGAATCTGATGGACAACAGAAGCGTAGTGCAGTTTCACTACTTATCTTTAAAAACGCATTACACATCAGAGCAATAGTCTTCTACAGGTACAATTTGGCAAACAGAGTGCTTTGCTTACCCATGGGTCCTTGTTAAAGAGAAGAAATATTACATGAAAAGAAACCTAAAGAAGACAAAACCATCTCAAATGGCATAAAATATTAGAACTGTCTCTTTGGAAAAGTTGAAAAAAGACATAGAGGATTGTAGAAAGCCAATAAATGCAATAAACAGAACAAACTATACTACATGACAAAAAGAGAAGAGAACAAATTTTGGTGGAATATATTACAAAAAAAAATATAGCTAAATGTAGCTAAATAAGCTGTGCAAACGACCTACTATTTTCTCCTTAATTTTTGTTCCTGGGGATGGCATAGCCGATATTTAATAGAAGAAACAAATCTCCATTTCTCCCTAAGAAATACAAAATAGAGTGCTTTACTAGATTGTAAAATTACTCAGTAGCAAATTTAACAGTATTCATTAGTCATTTTCATACAGGCATTATTTTCTTAAAGTAACAGGAAAAAAGAAATATTAAAGAAAGTAGAGCAGTGAAAGAGAAAATGACTACTTTGTTCCATATCAATCATTTATGTTCATTACCTCTGCTCTACCTCTGTTTTCTCAAAGTCAATTCCAAGGACTCATTCAGACTCCTTGAATAAGAACACACTGGGATTGAAGTTCAGGAATCTGTATACTGAGAGCATTTTAAATCCTTAGACTTATACATTGTTATATGTCAATTATATCTCAATAAAACTGGGGTGTGGGCAAAAGGCACATTAAGTAACAGTCTTCAAAATCAGTGTGGATGTACTCTTGGGAGTCACCAAGAATTTCCTATGGGCCCAGGGGCATATAGGCATATAGCTAGATGATAATTATTCCTAGAATCTGAACTTTCACATAAACACCTTCTTGAAATTGGTTCATACCATCCTGGTTCACAGCATTTTGGCTTTTCCTTTTTAACTTTCCTTTTTTCAATCTTTTTTTTTTTTTTTTTTTCCCCCTACTTTGCTAAATAGAGGAGTATTATTACTGCCCTAGGTATAACCAAATCTGTTGTTTCCAATCAAGAGACAATTAGAAAATGTACGTCTCTTAAGCTCTTAATGGAATAGTCTTACAGGGGTAGCAAAGAGAGAAGAGATAATGGAAGACTCTGTGCCTTTTTTCTTCTGCAACCAAAATCTCAGGGTGAGGTTTTGTGCTTCTTTCTTATCTATCAGTCATCATTTTATCATTTTATTTTCCTATCTAAACTTCAGAAGAGATGACCATCTTAAGACTGGATACTGGCATTTTTATTGGAATTGATAATGAAGCAAGCCTGATTTGCCTTACTGGTATAATAATAAGGACGGGTTTTCACCATTTATCATAAACTAAGAAATTTAATTGAATAATTGTAGCTGCAGCTAAAAGCTTTTGCCAAAAAATATATTTATAGCACAAATACATATACAACATGCTGGAGATAACATCCTTTGTGACTACTTAATTTTATAAAACAATTTTAGATATCAACTTTGCAGGAGAGTATTATTTTCCAAAATGTTAGGGCACACATGAGGGTAAAAAGTGATACATGCTGCTCTAAAATTTTCAAACAGTCTTTTCTAGATAAACTCCAAAGCAAATAATGCAATCATATTTCTTTTTTTCCTTTTTTTTTTTTTGCTTTTTAGGGATGCACTTGCGGCACATGGAAGTTCCCAGGCTAGGGGTCAAATCAGAGCTGTAGCTGCCGGCTTATACCACACCACAGCAACGCCAGATCAGAGCTGCATCCTTAATCCACTAAGTGAGGCCAGGGATCAAACCCACATCCTCGTGGATACTAGCCAGATTCGTTTCCGCTGTGCCACAATGGGAACTCCTCCTATTTCTCTTTAATCTTTATTATCTACCTTTAGTCTGAGAGGAGTACTGGAGAGCATCTGTATGGAGAGAGATACAAAGGAAAAACCTAGAGAAAACTTCAGTGACACTGTAGAATGAATGTTTAGGGAGTGATTGTTTTTGTTTTTGTATTTTGAAACTGTATTTATTTTTTTATTACTCAATAAATTTATTACATTTATAGTTGTACAATGATCATCACAATCCAGTTTTAGAGCATTTCCATCCTGCACCCCCATCACATCCCCCAACCCCACAACCTCTCTCCTTTGGAAACCATAAGTTTTTCAAAGTCTGTGAGTCAGTATCTGTTCTGCAAAGAAGTTCATTGTGTCCTTTTTTCAGATTCCACATGTAAGTGATAGCATTTGATGTTGGTGTTTCATTGTCTGACTGACTTCACTTAGCATGATAATTTCTAGGTCCATAGGGAGTGATTGTTATCTGACTGCATACATCTACAGGCATGAATCCAGGTAGAAAAAAAAATAATGCAAAATAGGGAAATGGAAGATAATTTCAGTTAGAATGGTCATTTTGAAGATTGTTTAACTCATTTAAAATTCTTAATCATTCTACCATTTCCAACTGGAAAATCTGAATTGGTATAAATTCTAAGAGGCATTAACTAGTTTTAAAGGGACTAGTTTCGATAATTCAAACGATAAATTATGTTAGCTCAGTTTCTGATAGAAAGAGAAGCACACACATCTACTTTAAACAGTCACACAACTTAATGTAGAGAAGTTAACTGTATGATTAAGAAGAGAAGTTACATGTAGAGAAGTTAACTGTATAATTAAGTTGATTTTTTAAAAGAACCTCTTAAAAACCTCTCTCTTCCCTGGCGTATTTTCAATCACTATGTCAAAATATCATGGAGAAAAAAAATGTAAAAAAGGTGTTTACGCAGTCAATATAGAAAATTCATATTTAGCATTTGCTGTTTTTGTGACAGTCTTCTAGGATCACATTTCACTGCATTCTTAAAAAATTCTCCAATTCAAACTTATATTTTAAAACGTGCAAAAATGCACAGGTAGAGTATAGGATTTTATCTAGATAAGAAACACTGTTTACATGACTAGCATTTAAAATGGCTATAGAAAAATTCTCATCAACATTACTTGCAGCTTGAAAGTCACAAATGTCCTAGAAGAGACAAAGATAACCTTAGCTGGCATGAAAAATAAGATAGATGCATTTTTAAATGGCTTTTGTGATTTTTTTTTTAATGTGAACTGCATGTTTTATAAAAATCCCTTTTAGTCTTCTGTTCTCAAAAGCCAGCTATCCCATTATTATTCCACATTAGTTCCATTCGCTGATTTGATGAGTAAAGGCTTGGTGGCCAGATGCAAATTCTGCTTTCTGATGTTAATCTAACAAGCAGAATAGCTGTGAGTTGATCATTCGCCACCAAAAGCTTGGAGGAGTCACAGAGAATCATTGTGAGAAGTACTACGCAAATCTCAGCAATACAAAGTAATTATATGAATTGACTTGTTAGTTCTGAAAGTGAAAATCCCTATGACTAAGAGAGAAAAAGCTATGCTTTTTGTGTAAAGATTTGAGCTCTTCCCTGGTCAAGAGATGTTGCTAAGTATCAAATACTACCCATTTTCTCTGAACTCACATCCAGACTTTCAAAACCTGCTTATAAACGAAGCACAGAGAGAGACAGACAATCCCACATTTAAAACAATGAGTGATTATCATGAAGTTAGTAAATGACTCTGATATCACGTAAGAGACAAGTTACAATGTAGCTGCCGTAGGTAAGAAGAGTGGGATTAACTGTGTTAACAGATTTTCCCATTTGAACAATGTTGACTAACAGAAGTTCAATATTCCTAAAATTAGTATTCAGGACCATAGCAGGTAAATACAAGCAGAGGAGAGATTTGGAGGTAAAGCTATCTTGCCTCTGAAGACAGAACAATTACATTTGCAAAGAGTTTGCATTTTTATGAATATGGAAATATATTCTATGTGGATTAGGTACCAAAGAATGTTTAATTTTTGAAATGTAAAGAAAAGAAAAGTCAGATATCTAGTTTAATGATCCCCTTGTAGTCTAAGACATGGTATTTCAATTGTTTTAATTCATGATTTGAAGAATCAGAGATAATTAAACCAACTGCATCAAGACTTAGTTTTCAGATGTTGCATTATGGTTGTGCCTAGACAAAGGCCAAGAACAGGGAACACACACTTTGCTACATAGTGCTTGGCACACAGTACATGCTTTATAAAAATGTATTGAATGACTGAATACACATCATCTTTGAAAGACTGTGCAGGACAAGAATAAGTCTCCCTATAGATCCTCATTATACTTTCAAATATACTTAATAGCATGTCTAACTAATGCTTTATTGGCAGTGCCTCTCAGATTTCAATTGCAGACTTTCATTCCCCAGTTTTAGTGAACTAACTTCACATGGTTGAAGTCAGAGAGTGAGCTATGTGAGAGGCAGATATTCAGGGAGAAGTAGAGACACAAAAGATGGGGGCAGAGATACTGCGCAGACATTCTGATCTGGTCAGTTTCTCATAACTAGAGCTTCTTATGGTTCTGGAAGGGGCTGCTACAATAGAGCCTCTATTTTCAGTCTTATGTCCTAAAGGTCTCTATAATCTCTTAAATTGTGAAAAATAGACTATGATAATAAACAGGAAGAGGTGGGTGGGGATGCAGAAAATAGCTCAAGGTGTGCCTTTGTATAAGAGTTTAGACATCATATTATCATTTTTCTTTTCTCTATACATTTTTTGTTCGATCTACGAGGAAAATGGGGAGGCTAAGAGATATGGAGTCATGATAGTAATCTGAAAGAAATAGATATGATTCTGTCAGGTAGATTTGTCTTAATCTGAAGTTTTTTTTCTATTATTTATTGTGTCAGACACTGTGCTTTACCTAACAGTTGACAACCCTCTCCTTCCTTGTTGCCTCCTGCTATAGATGGTGGAAGAGACTCTTTACCTGTTTCCCATATAGGTAGGGGAGGCATATCTGCCCAATGGAATGTAAACTTAAATTTCTGTTAAGTTCTGGAAAAGTCCTTGCTTTATGATAAAAGAACAAATATTTCTTGAATGAATGATGGGTGGATGGATGAGTGCTTAGGTTTCATAATCAGAGAAAATGATAAGACTGTGTTGCCAAGATTTTTTTTTTCTTAATTTGGAGTCATTTATAACACCAACGTGCCATATAAAATACTGATAACTTAAAACATGGTATCTTTCTCACCTGTAAAGCAGCTTAGTCAGGGTCAAGGAATAATTGAAAGGTATTTAAAATAAGAGAAGAGTCCTATGTATTAAAATATAAATACGCTGGAATTTTTTGTGTGTTTGTGGGGGTGTATACTGATGCATGCATATTCTTTTAAGGTTTAACTATTTTATGTCTATATAGTGTCCCATCATAGCAAGGTCCTAGGACAGTAAACTTTCAAAATCTTCCATTTGTCCCTTCTGTTGCATTTGCATAAGTTCCTGTGTTGAGCTCTTTCCATCCCCTAAGGGAGAACTCCATTTTAGCAACCCTTAGTACACCAAGTCACCTTAGTATTCATTTCCTCTATCCATCCCTTCTCTTCCAAGTGGAACACACATGATGGAATGCTATTGCAGTACGAAAAAAGGGAAACTGCGTGGTTCTTGGCCACTGTTATTCTTCCATGGAAACGTCAAGTGATATATCTGAAAGTCATTTAATTCCCTGGTCATGTAACTTTGTACTAAATCATTTCATAATCATTGCTCCACATTGGTCTCAATTCCCAGTAACTTTTTTTTTCCCTTTCTTATACACTCTTTTTTTTTTTTTTTCTTCTGCCCATGGATTCACTCTTTTGTTTGGAGAAAAGAAAAATCCCAAGTTACTGCATTCTCAAACACCTTTCTCTTACACATGGACCATAGACTTTAAACTTGAAACGTAAGATGCTTTGTTCTCTGGCTTCACCATGAACTCTGGTGGCTTCTGTGGCAACAGAGAGCTTGTTTGGGAAGAGTTCCATGGTGTAAGACAGCGGGGTGGGGTGAAGGTGGCATGAAACACTCTGATTCATATTTGACAACGCCCTTCCACAACTTACTGAATAAAGTTTTTTAAAATGATTAAACCTTTATTTTTCAGCTCATATTCATTAATTTATTAATTCAATTTTTATTTTTTGAACATTGACCAATTTATATTATGTCTGGCATAGTACTAGGTATGTCTGAATAGAGGACTGAAGAAGACAGACAAGGACTGTGCCTTTATCAAACTTACATTGTAGTTGGGGAGCGGGATTATAAATTAAACAAATAGAAAAAGGAGAAATGTAAAATTTGATATAAAGACATTCGCAGTTGTAAGGTAATTGTGCTGTGCACGTGTTGTAGGGCTGCTCTGCATATAATGAACAGTCAGGTCCTGCTGCTCTCTGATTTCCATGTAACTCCACATCTGTCAATGCAGCCCTTTGCCTCTTAACCCCAGACTACACAGGCAAATTTGGTCAGGTCTCCATTAATTTGGTCTCCTTCCACCCTGTGAGTTTTGCTTACTCTATAAAAACACAAACCTCTCCAGTTCAGGCAGAGCTTTTCCATTCATTGAAATAAAATAATATCTGTGCTCTTTTTGTATCTGCTTAGTGGTTAAGAAAAAAACCCTTCATAATATCTTTGGTTCTTCTCTCTAATACCTCACCTCTCATACCTCATCGCCATTCGGTAAACTCTTTTCTCAGAGAGGAATTAAGTTAGGGACCTGTTTTTACAGTTACACCTGTTTTTTTTTTTAATTTATTTATTTTTTATTGCTCAAATGAATTTATCACATCTGTAGTTGTATAATGATCATCACGATCCAATTTCACAGGATTTCCATCCCACAACCCAAGCATATCCCCCCACCCCCCAAACTGTCTCTTCTGGAGACCATAAGTTTTTCAATGTCTGTAAGTCAGCATCTGTTCTGCAAAGAAGTTCAGTCTGTCCTTTTTTCAGATTCCACATGTCAGTGAAAGCATTTGATATTGGTGTCTCATTGTATGGCTGCCTTCACTTAGCATGATACTTTCTAGGTCCATCCATGCTGCTAAAAATGCTGATATTTTGTTCATTTCAATGGCTGAGTAATATTCCATTGTGCATATGTACCACATCTTCTTGATCCACTCCTCTGTCAATGGACATTTAGGTTGTTTCCGTGTCTTGGCTTTTGAAAATAGTGCTGCAGTGAATATTGGAGTACGTGTGTCTTTTTGAGTCATGGTTTTCTCTGGGTAGATGCCCAGAAGTGGGATGGCTGGATCAAATGGTAGTTCTATTTTTAGTTTTCTGAGGACTCTCCATACTGTTTTCCACAGTGGTTGTACCAATTTACAATCCCACCAACAGTGTACTAGGGTTCCTTTTTCTCCACCTCCTCTCCAGCACTTATTGTTTGTAGACTTTTGGATGATGGCCATTCTGGCTGGTATAAGGTGGTACCTCAGAGTGGTTTTGATTTGCATCTCTCTAATAATGAGTGACGCTAAACATCTTTTCATGTGTTTCTCGGCCATCTGTATGTCTTCTTTGGAGAACTGTCTGTTTAGATCTTCTGCCCATTTTTGGATGGGGTTGTTTGTCTTTTTGGTATGGAGCTGCAGGATGTGTTTATAAATTTTGGAGATTAATCCCTTGTCAGTTGATTCATTTGCAAAGATTTTCTTCCACTCTGTGGGTTGTCTTTTTGTTTTGTTCAGGGTTTCCTTGGCTGTGCAGAAACTTTGAAGTTTGATGAGGTCCCATTTGTTTATTTTTGTTTTTATTGTCAATACTCTTGGATCTGAGAAAATGTTGCTGTCATTTATGTCAGAGAGTGTTTGGCCTATGTTTTCCTAGTTACATCTGTTTGTGGTAGTATTTTTGTTCTTTTTCTTATTTTGCTGCAAATTAGTATTCTTATTTCCAAATGCATATTGTATGCACTTATAACTAAGAAACATGCTTCTCCACAACAACCATAAGTTATCAGGTGCTTATTATACAGTAGGAAATGTACTCACTGATTTACATACAATTTCTCATTTTATACACAGAATAACCTTATAAGAGAGGTAGACCCCAAGCTCAGAAAGGTTATTTTTCTTAACAGTATGTACATGTGGGATTATAGTGGAATGTGCTTAGAAAGCAGTGCTGCCTCTACAGTAAGCATTTTTGAAGCATTTTTCAGCCTTTGCATAAGTCATTTTGGTATGTGTGCAATTCTACCGTAACTGTAAGTTGACTGTCCATGTTGTTTTTATTTTAAAGGTATAACTAATTATTGATGTTAATAAGCAATGTCATATAAAAGGTCCAGCTGCCATTTTTTATATCCATAGCAATATTCTAAGTGCAAAAGCAAAAACTAGTTTTTGAGAAACTTGAAACCATTATTTCTATTTTGTCATTAAATTACCTGAGTTTTACTGAAGGCTTCCTAGGGAATTAAAGTTCATTTTACAGAAGCCTATCTTCCTAGGAACTCAACAACTAAAAAGAAAATTTGAAAGCTTTAAGTTTTCAGTGATAAAAGTGATTTGTTGAATTATATGGCAATAATCACACTTATAAATCCTACTATGAGATCAGTCAGCCATGTGCTGCCCTTTAAAAGAAACCAAAACTGCTGACAGATGTCTGCTAGCTATTAGGCAATAAGATTTTTATCAAATTATGCCCTTTTGTTTTTGGCTCTGAAACTGGCTGCAAATTTACCCTTAAGAAATGTATGGGTTCAACCAATAGTTGGTCTGGTAATATACTGCAGTTCTCCCTGAGAACACTGTGGGATGAAAAAGAGATGCTTACATTTTTGTTTTCTTGTAAGGCAAAAGAAACAAGTTTAAACATGAATCTGTTATGGGTTAGTCCAGCTATCCCAATGATATCAACAGTAAACTTGTGAAGATTAGCAATTACAGAGAGACCATGTTTTGTATTTTATTTTCTCTTCTTTTTTGGCCACTCCTGCAGCATATGGAAGTTCCCAGATCAGGGATTGAGCCCAAGCTGCAGCTGCACCCTCTGCCACAGCTGTGCCAATGATAGATCCTTAACCTGCTGTTCTGGGGCAGGAATTGAACCACGGCCACCACAGAGACAGGCCGGGTGTTTAACACTCTGCATCACAGTGCGAACTCCAAGAGAAACTATATTGAGATGAGTAGTTACCAACAATAAAACCTGAAAGGGTTTCAACTAACTTTACATTTTTGTGACATCATAAATAAAACTTGGTAGCTTTTAGTATGAAATAATTATGATTAAATTATATTTAAATGGTATACCAAGAATCATACAACTTTTATCAACCAGAAAAAGAAACATAGGAAGATATTTACTACGTGTGAAAGTGAAATGGGGTGCAAAATATCAGAACAGTAAGATATTTATTTTATATGGCATGCAATTGGCAAACCAGTGCTGTCATGTCCATTCTTTGTTTCTGGTCCATGATGGGATAAGTAAAAGAAATTGAAAGTAAGCCATTAAGAATTATGCTATATTTAATTGTATAGTAAATACTGTACCTGGAACAGGAATGAATGTAGGCTGTATTGGGAGATTGTGGAAGCCTGCATGTCAAAACCCTCAAATCTTTTAAGAGATATATCTCTCATATAGCTATATTTACTGTATGACAGATACTGCATTGCTATGATCTCTTATAAAGTTCCTGATAACTTGGGCTATAAGAAATAAACAACCAATAAAACCAGCCAGGGTAATAAAATAACAATTTTAAACTCTATATTCATTTTTTTTTCAAAATTTTTGTAGAAAAGTTCAGAAATAATCTAGGCAATGAATCTTGTGTTTAGATAAAGCAGTTCCTCCTTACATGTGGTTTCAGCTGTGGTCTGAAAATATTCAATGGAAAATTCCAGAGGGAAACAATTCATAAGTTTTATATTGCATGCATTCTGAGCATGATGAAATCTCATGTGAGGGGCAGAATAATTCCTTCTTCTAGCTTGTCCCACCTACTAGTCACTTAGTAGCTGCCTTGGTTATCAACTAAAGTCTTTGTAGTATCACAGTGCTGTGTTCAAGTTGCCCTTATTTTACTTAGTAATAGCCTTATCTTGCAAGAGTAGTGATTCTGGCAATCTGGTTATGCCAAAGCATAGCCATAAAGTGCTTCCTTTAGGTGAAAAGTGAAAGTTCTTGACTTAATAAAGAAAGACAGAAAAAATCATATGCTGAAGTTGCTAAGATCTCCGGTAAGAACAATTTTTTCCATGAAATGAAAAGAAGGAAAGAGAAAGTCATGCTAATTTTGCCTGCAAAAGCTATAGCTGCAATGCATAAGTGCTTAGTTAAGATGCAAAAGGCATTAAATTTGTGCAATAAGATATTTTGAGAGCGACCACATTTACATAATTTTTATAGTATATTATTATAATTCTTCCATTTTATTAATAGTCATTGTTGCTAATCTTTTACTGTGCCTAATTTATAAATTAAACTTTATCGTAAGTATGTATATATAAGAAAAAAACAGTATATACTAGGTTTGGTACTATCTATGGTTTTAGGCATCTACTGAGAGTCTTAGAACGTAGCCTCTGAGGCTCACAGGGGCTACCATGCAATAAAGGGACATGAACCTGGTGCCTCTTAAAGAGATCAATTTCTTAAAATGGCTAAAATGCAGGACAAATATGAAAATCACAGAATCTACTAGAGCACTTGCATCAGTCTTAGTTTCAATATATCACATTAACACTTATACATCTTGTAAATCTGATCCTTACAGCTTATAGAAGAAAGAATTGCAAAAAAGTCTTATCTTTTAATCTTGGTTGTATAATGCACACACAAGTGTATCTTTTAAATAACCTACCTGTTCATTTTTCACATCTATTTTAGATTACCCTGTCTGAAAAGACATAGACCATATCTGTGAATGCACAGTGCACTACCAGAGGCATCAGTATATTTACTTTTAAAATGAGGAAGTTGATTATCTGTAGTCTCAAAAATATAAGAATGATGGCGTTTCCATTGTGGCTCAGTGGGTTAAGAACCTTACTAGTATCCATGAGGATGCAGTTTTGACCCCAGCTTTGCTCAGTGGGTTAAGGATGCAGCGTTGCTGCAAGCTGCAGCAGAAATGGGAGACATGGCTCAGATCTGACATTACTGTGGCTGCAGCTCCAATTCAACACCTAGTCCAGGAACTTTCATATGTCACAGGTCTGGCCATAAAAAGAAAAAAATTAAAAATTAAAAAAAATAAGAGTGATTAAATGAGCAAACTCCTGATAACTACAAAGTTTATTATCTAAAGTAAAATATACCTAGAATTTTCATTTTTATTTTTCCCCTTCTTTTGTCATAGGTTTTTCTCTCTCTCTCTTTTTTTTAATCTCTAGTAAAAGGTAGAAAGTTGACAAAGAGATAAACTGTTCATCTTACTCCATGATCCATCTAGTAGAAAATATGTAGAAGATTAAGGACCATGAAATTCTCAGATAAGATAGGGTTTCACATCATCCTTGAGTTCCTTGTTCTCAGTGAGTTTGTGTGTATAGGGAGCACATGTGTGTTGGTGGCGAGTGGAATTTGATAGCATGCAATTGTGATTTTAATGGGCCATCTAAAAGAGAACTTCAAGTCCCTGTGATACAAGAAGCTTTCAGCAACAACCTTGACTATGTCAGAATCCTTTCGGACATTTCCTCTTTTTTATTTTTTCATGCAAAAATTAAACCCATCTGCTTGGCTACTAAGTATCTGTCTGGACTAAAATAGGTAATTTTATATCTTATTGAAGTGACAATGGTAGAGAATTACAAGAACTTTTGTTTTATAAAATTCAAACCTAGATGTGTAAAGAAGGAAGTAAAAGTGGAAGAAGGAAAGGTGAAAAGTATGTGAAGCTAAAGACATGCTCTAGTAATTTGTATGCCCTTTATAGAGAAGGTCTATGAGCAGAGAGGTTTCATGGTTCTCCATTAGGTTTCTTTCCTATACTCATTCAGCAGTATTCGTAGCCATCAGAATCTGGAAGTGAGAAAGAGGACTGCTTATGAAACAGGAAGCTACGTTAAAAACTCCTCTGCGATCACCTTCATAGAGAAGAACACATTTTATTTTCTACCATGTCAAATCAGAGGCCTCTATTTTGTACCATTTCCTTCACCCAAAAAAGTATGACTTCCCTTCCTTCTGCTTATTATATCATGTTCAGTTGACAAGCTTCTGTCAGCTTAGTACTATGGAGAGAGATATAAGTACACAGTTTAAAATCTAAAAATCACATTTATGATTTTAGAAATTCCTTTGTTATATCTGCTCATACTTATTGTTTTCCTCCATTCCAGATGTTCTCTTTGAACCTATATTCTGAGTATTGCTAATTTAATACCTTTCCAACAATAAATATGTTTTGCTGAAATTATTTCTGTATTTAATTGTAAAATATAAACTAATGCTCAGTAAATAAAATCAGCCAGAAGTTGTCTTTCCTTTTGAATAGAAAGAATATTTGTATCTTTAATACAACTTCCATTTAAACCAATCAGGGATGACTTCAACTGAGAGAAAAGACACATTTTAAAATGAAATCCATTCAAGGCCAATATGGCCCAAGGTAGGTTTGCCTTGAGTGTAGACCAGGCAAAGGTCAAAAGCCATTTTTCACTGGCATACTCTTAGAACTTTCATATTCAGCCTGAATTATCAATTATTCCAGAAAAGTTCTTTAGGTATAAGAAAAATCTAATTTTGGAGCCACCATCAGGAGCCACACTGCAAAGACACCATTCACAATTTATACTTTATTACAGTAGTATGTGGTTGGTTAGTCCATCTCTGAGTATCCAGACATTCTTTTCCTTAGTTTTGTGATTATTCTGTAATAGTAACTATATAGGTTGGTTCCTGAATGTTACCTTGTTCCTACTGTGTTGACTTGTCATTTGGAGGGAGGATGAATGCTGACTTCTCTGAAGAAATATGTTGGTAATTAAATTGAAAGGACATTATAATCTATTTACAGCTTATTGAAACTTATCTTGGGAATACATGAAGCCTGAATGCAATTCCAGAGATTATAACAGGACTACATACTAATTCTGAGTTCTGGGTAATTTTTAGAATCGACTGTTCTTTTACATTGAAATACTGAAGCCATTACCTATCAACTCACTGCAGACCACTGTGGCATCACATGATAAAGGAATATTAGAAGAAAAAAAAATCCCACACTGCTCTAGACAAATCTCCTAAATATTATGAATATTGTATTAATGCCAGGTCTGCTTCATTCCCCCTTTGGTGTATGTCCAAAATATACAAACTTGATTAAAAACTGCTGGGAAAATTCCTAATATCCCTCTGAATTACTCTCCAACTACAGGCAATGTAGGTACTGTAGTCTTTGGTGCTTTTATAATATGGATTTTCAGATTCTGTAAAACTGATATCAGTTAGTCATGAGATATGGGGTGGAGGATGCAGAACATTAATTATCCATATAACTTTATATAAAGCTATGCTATTTATCTAGGGGGGTTGTATAAAATTGATCATCTCTTTTTAAGTAATTATTAACTGAGAGTGGTCTGGTAATATCTGAACTATTCTAACACCAGTTATATACTTTCCTGAAACAATAATAAACTGTTAAATTCTAGGCACACAAAAGCATTTTTTCTCAGTCATAATGTTCCTTGTGAGTTTACATTAAGTTGAAACTGAAATGTACCAGTTTTACATTGGCTTACTGCTGCTGATAAACTTCAGGCACAGGTACTTGTAAAAATTTTTGATAGTTATCATCCATAGGAAAGCTTCTCAGAGTCACAAATCCATCCAAGCACATTTATAATACACCTATTCTGTTGAGGGTGCCGTCTATCACATTCATTTCATTTTACTTCTTAAGTTAACCAGTGCCACCTTTGCTGCATCTATAATAAATAATCCTGTTAATAGAAGGAAAAGAGAGAAGTGAAGAGAAGACGAGAGGCCATCTTATAGAAAAAGGTGTTTTGACATCATGGAGCAATTCTTCATGGAAGAGGAATTGCTCCTTTGGGAAAAGAGGTGGCTACAAACAGATGGTCTTTACTAAGTAAAATTGACAGGTCTACAGGTAATGAGTTGCTTCCATAAAAGAGGCAGTTTATCCACTGGGGTTTCAGCACTACAGGGCCTAATTATTCCTGACATATTGCCCATTCCGTACGTTCACAATATTATGGCCAAATAGGAAAAAATAATTACACAAACTGGTAGTGTAAAACTCAAAGGAAACAATGCATGCTATAACAACATTACAAGAGAATGGGTTCTTTTTTTAATGCAAGTCCATCTGTTCCTCCTAATTTTGCAAACAGTGAAGACCAACTGCTATTGCGACTAATTTCTAGGGACTGGATGATTTTGGTTGGCAGGCTTATAATGTTTAATTTTTTTTTCATAGGACAGCATAGTAGGTCATCTTAGCCTATTAAAAAAGTTCACAAGTCAAAAGAAAACTTCATAAGCATTTTACTAGATGGCACATCTGTGTCTTTATTTATATTTTACATATAATAAAGCAGAACTTCTAGAAGAAGGACTTTCAGAGGAATAAATTTCCAGAAAATGTATCTTAGTAAAATCATCAAAATATTTATGTAAGAAAGTTTAAGTTCAGATACTAGTTAATAGATACTAGAAATACTTAATATTAAGAAACCTACCCATGTTATAACACTAATTTTGTCATATATGCACATGTGATATATCTATGAGATATTTGTAAACAACGTGTTTTCATGCACGACTCGTGAATCAGTCTTACTACTTTACAGCTTATTCAAAAGCAATATAGACTTAAAGATCACCTTGAAAACTACTTTTTGACAGAGCTCTATTCACTCAATTTTTCTTGATTTTATTTCTTGTTAGTAAGTTCTAGCTTTATGATAAAACAGACACATCCAGATGTTCCTTTAGCACAAGAGTGCTGAACCAGAGCCATGTTATTTTTTGTTCAACAACCTGTGTATTAGCATCTGTTTCCAATTGTACATATGCAGTTTTCTACATTGATTACTATCACTTTCATTATTTCACAAACCATATAATGTAGCAACCATAAGACTCTCACACTCCAACTTTGCTTCTAAAAAATATATCACGGTGTTTGCAGGAATCTAATATTTCTTGTCTAAAGAAAGATAAAGTGAACAAGAACTTTTAATTCCAAAAATATCCTAATTAGATCTAATTAGATTAGACTGAAAAAATGATTTTTTTTTTGGCCATGCCAGGGCATGTGGAAGTTCCTGAGCCAGTCATTGAACTTGTGTCACTGCAGCGACCCAAGCTGCTACATTAAAAATGTTGGATCCCTAACCCCCTGTGCCACAAGAGAACTCTGAAAACAAAGCTTTAAAAATAAGATATTTATGAATAATAAAATTAAACATGACTATTATAGAAAATTTAGAAAAAATAACCACCTATGTTTGCTCTCAGTTTCTTCTTCTCTATGTGCATATTCTAATACATATACTTAATACTAATAGTAAACATATATATATATGTGACTATATATACACACACACACACACACATATAAAATTGGGAGATATACATACATCTATATCCTGCTTTTTTCACTTAAATTTTATCTCAAACACTTCTCTATAATTAGGAAATTACTGTTAAGTCATATGAAATTTCAGCTTACAGGAAGAAGCTCAATGTTTTTATTAATTATTATTAAACCTCACTGTAATGTTAATTTAATACTAGCAGAAGTATAATAAGTAGTCAATAAACCATTATACTAATAATTTAGTCATACACTAAGTGCACCAACACAAACGGTAAAGCAAATATAAAAGCCCCCATAAGCAGCTTTTTTGGGGGGCAAAAGACCTCCTTTGGTATAATTTTTCCTCTGTCCTCAATGATCTCACTTTCTGAGGTACAGAAACTTCCATTTCTTTTCAAGGCAGGCTGAATGAGAAGCTTGGAAGTTGAAGGCTCAGTGTCTTCATGTTTTAGACTTTGCAATCATGATTATAAACTGTAAACTTAATACATGCAAATGTCTCAGTCCACAGATAGTTCTAGAATTCTTTCTGTTTAACCTCTAATCACATCTATTTCAGCACAAAATCAACCTCAGAGTTAATCCACAAACATTTATTGACAACCCACAGTAAGTCAGGCATAATAACAGAGACGTAGAATACGAGGGTGAACAAATGATTCCTTTCTCTGGGAGTTCAGTCCGCAGCAGGGGCGACCCATGAAACACCAATTAATGCTGACGCAATTTGGTGAGCAATAGAGATCTGTACAAAGTGCAGTAAGAACGCAGATGAAAAAGGAACTTATTGTGCCCAAGTGATGGGATTGAAGAGTAGAAGTGAGGGAGTGATCATAGAGAAAGGACTATTTGACTAGAATATTAAAGAATGAATAAGGGTTTTCCAGGCAGTAAAAGGGAAGATGCAAATCCACAGGGCAAAGAAGTCAAATTCCAACTAAAGAAATGGCTGGTGGAACAGTATTTCCCATCAAGGATTTAAAAGAAGGAAAACATCATGATCAGGTCTGACATTTAAAAACATTTTCAGGGAAACAGCACCTGGTGATAGTCCATATATTAAGAAAACAAAATTTAAAAAATTTCAGGGGTTTTGACCTGAGGCAAGGGTGTGAATGACACTCCTTTCTACAGGAAATAAGATACACATGCCTAACGGGACAATAGCTTCATATCCCTTGGCAAGAAAGATGATTTTAGATCTTACATAAATATAATAAGTTTGCATACTAAAAATTGCCATTGACAGGGTGTCATTCCAAACATTAACCTTAAAATTAGACTACAATTAATTTTATAGTAATTCACAAGTTTATCTAATTAGTGCTAAACCCTGGAGTTAGGGGTTATCATTAATTAAAAACAAAAAAGAGATATTCCACAAGTAGAAATCAAAACAACAAAAACCACAAAAAATTAAAAAAAACAAATAATCTATCACAAAATTTTACCCCCGAGATCTGCTCATAATGTTGAGAAAAATTATTGTAACGTCAAAGAAAAATACTTTTTTTCCTAAGTAAAGAACTCCTTTCATAAAAACATATGTATAAACACAAACACATACAATAAATTCCACTACAGCCTCATGGGAGAGCAAGTGAGTCCAGGAAGCTTTAAAAAAAATTGACTATTACTGTACTTCTGTTGTAATTTGAGACACTTGAAGAAAGATTCAGGGGAAGATTGTCTTATTGAGCTCCCAAAGGAAAAGAATATACAGCTGTGTATTCTTTGGAATCAGAGGAAAGGGAGATGGATCTCTTTGTTAGCTTACCTTTTAAAAATCCACAAAATTATAGGGTTATTTCACTTTCTTTGTGCATAGAAGGAAGAGCCATTTGCTAAAAGACACTTGTGAAAGACAACTTGGCAGACTACTTCAAAAACTACAACTAAGGGGTAGAGTGAATTGATAAGAGGAGCATATTAAAATCTGTTTGGAGGATTTTTTTTTCCCATTGTAATTTTTACAATTTTCCATGGTCTAGACTGTAATTTTCAAACCTTAGGGATAACTATTTATAGCAATTCTAATTCTAGTATTACTATTTCCTTTACAACTTCCCATCCTTCAGAATGTTTTAAAATTTATCCACTTGGATGTTGTTTATTTTGATCTATTCTACCCCACAGTTTCTTTGGTGGTTATTTGCATATACCATTAGCAAAATAAGCCTGTAATAAATTCAAGTGTCATCTGGAGCCTCAGGTTAAAAAATATATTTCTTTGTGGAATACAAAAGAATATATTTTAATATCTCCTTAGCAAAATAGACATTTATTTATAAATGGTAGCCATCTTCTTTATTACGGAATATTTCAAGGAATCACAACATATAAAATAATGACTACATCAGTGATCTTTGCTGTTTCCTCACCACTCTCAAGTCAGTTTCCATTGATTGCAACCCAAGAATCCCTGCTGTGAACATCACTGCCTCACCTGAGAGAAAATGTCCTCATTTGCCCTATTAGGGAAAAAGCAAAGTAGCTTCAGAGAGATTGACAAGTTTATCTAAGGTCATCAAGTTACAACAGAAAGGGAGAAGGATTTTGTAACCATAGATAATGGAATCCTTTATTAGACTTTGGATATTTACTTGTTGGTGATTTACCTTAGTTGCTTGATTCAGACTGTTTCTTGCCTTTGAATTTGTTCAATATAAAGTCACTGGGAATTTCTGATTTTTAAAGAGCATGTATATTGTTTGATCTGCCTATCTTCTCTTATCCTTTCTTCTGAAAGTAACTTTACGTTGTCTTGGCTTTGAGGCTGTTCCTGTTCCCCCTTGGATATAATCTCGGAGGATTGTTAATCCAGATACCCCACTCCCCACTAGCCAACAGGAGGGAATGTCATCAGTTAATCGGGTGTTCTTTCCCTCAGATTCTTTCTGAATCTTGACCTGGGCTGAAAGAGGCCATAGTCATCTCCTCTCATTGTCGGTATTCTCAGGACCATGTCCATTAATCCAATTCCTGTTATCCTTACAGCTTCTCTGATTCCAGTGTTTTCTGAGGACTGGCTGTTAAGTTATCTTTTCTTCCTTTTGAATTCTGCAAACTGCATAATGCTCTTCTCATCTGCTCCTTTTTTAGATGAATTAGCAGAATCAGCTTTTATTGACTGCAATCCAAGAACAGTAACTGATACAGGGTGGGAGATACTGTTGGTTCCCCCACCAAAGATTCAGACCCTCTACCACAGAATAGAGTTGTTGCTGGAAAATGGCTGCTATGCCAGAGAATATAGTTCTCGTTCCCCTTGTATCTCAGCAGAGCCATGAAACTACTTCTTGCACAATGAGTGAAGTGAATAATGATTGAGGGACTTTGTCCTTCATGATAGAAAATATTTCTTTTACATCTGTGCAAAAGAGATTAAGGAGCAGGCTTCCATTTCTTCCCTCCCTTCTCTTGTCTACCGCTAGCCAGGTGTTGACCTCTAATGTGAACTTTTACTTATTTTATTTTTATTTTTATTTTATTTTATTTATTTTTTTGTCTTTTTAGGGCCATACCTATGGCCTATGGAAGTTCCCAGGCTAGGGACTGAACAGGAGCTGCAGCTGCTGGCCTACACCATAGCCACAGTAATGCCAGAACTGAGCCATATCTGCGACCTACACCACAGCTCACAGCAATGCTGGATCCTTAATCCACTGAGCAAGTCCAGGGATAGAACGCATGTCCTCATGGATGCTAGTTGGGCTCATTACCACTAAGCCACAATGGGAACTCCCCAGATGTGACCTTTTATACTGTGTGGTAAAAAAGGAAGAGGCTTTGCCAGCCTGGGGCATGGCCACATGGAAAAGAGTCCTTCTCACACTGGATGGGTGTGAGTAAGAAGTCAACATTTTTAGGATAAGCTATTGATTTTTGGATTGATATTTTTCATCACCTGTCATTATACTTACTAACACCTGCAGGTAACATTAACTGAAATTTACCAATATTAATAATTTTTCACTTAAATACATCATATGTATTTATTGTTATTGAAGAATTTTGGTAAAACTTGATACACTGGTATCAGTCGCAAATCAACATCTTCAAACCCGATTCTTCAACTGGCAATTTATGGAAACACTGAGTCTATAGAGCATGACTAAAAGTCTTTTTACAACATAGTAGAGCTTATTTTTATGAACTCTTTGTTATTGGAAAAAAACAAAGTTCTCCTTTAAAAGTGAGACGAAGTTGCTGAAAAAAATATGCTCAGATTTAAACTTTAGAAGAATTTAATGAATAATTTTCTGGACTCATATGAAAAGCTCATGAAAAAGCACTGATAAAGACTAGGGTCAAAGGCCCTCAATAAATGTCTTCTCTGTAGTCATCAATTAACAAATATTTATTGAAATGCTAGTATCTGTACAGGAGATGCAAATAACTCAGAAAAGTGCAACAACAAAAAAAGCAAAATACATTTTGAAAATTAAAGAAAAGTACATGAAAAAGGAGAGCTTTAACATTCTGAGCACCCATAAACAATCTATCTCAATGTAAAGGAACCAAACATTGTTCTTTCAAGTTTTTACCATCACAATTAAGGTCTAACATAACTAAGGTGGTGGCCCCACGTAAAAGTGATCATATCTGCACACTAGAATATCTTTTACCTTATTTCATTCCCTTGAAAGTTGTATTGATTTGGAAAAATCTCATTGACTCTAGTTTCAAGGGCTAAAGAGTGACAAAATGTTGAGAAGTGCTCCTGGAGATAAAGGCAGAGTAGCAATTTCCTAACCCTACACATCTCTCAGAAAAATCCCACATCCACCCCTATTTCTCCATCTCAGTGCCATGTGGGAGGCTGCCTAGGATCTTGATGATGAGATTGGCACTGCAATTATGAAATTCTATGGATGATGGTAGTAGGAGTTTTAAATTTCTAACACCTTAAAGAAATAGAATTATATCACAAGTCCTTTCTTAGTAAACTGGCTCTTAGAGTTTGCACAGGCAGATTATCTCAAGTGCACAGGCAATAAAACCAAAGAGGGTACAGCCACCTGTCATGTAATCACATTTACTGTTACAAACCACAGGATATAATCATGAGCTTATAGCATGCCACTTCTATTTCACACATCCAGTTGACCCGAAATTCATCGATACTTGTGATATCCTGAAGCTAGGCGGTCTGAATAGCATAAATAAAAGGCTTATTTGATGATAACCTTTTTCCCTAAATCACAGGTTTTTATTACCTTCTCTGAATGAAAGTCATATTCCTTTTTATGCATCTATAACACAGGAAGGAACACAAAGGCAACAGAAACTTGCTAAGCTGCTGAACTTCAAGGATGCTTTCAGAAGGGGAAGGATATGATGACCTTCAATAAGTTTCAGTTTCTGATTATCTGTAGGAACATCCTAATCAGTAGCTGAAGCTCTTGTATTTAATCCAGACACCGTATAGAACTATAGCACTGGAGTTAAAAATACATAATGTATGTTTAATTTTAATGGCAGAAGAGCTATGGGAACTGAGATTTCTGCTAATTGAAACTCGGAAACAACAATAACATAAGGCATGTGGAATTTTCTGGCATAAAATGTGTATTATTTGCATGGCTTCATCTGAATTCTAGCAAAGTGTAACATTTTTATATCAAAGAAGGATTTTTTTTTGTTTGTTTTAGGCCCACACCCAAGGCACGTGGAAGTTCCCAGGCTAGGGGTCAAATCGGAGCTGCAGCTGCCTGCCTACGCCACAGCCACAGCAACACAGGATCCGAGCCATGTCTGTGAACTATACCACAGTGCACAGCAATGCCAGATCCTTAACCCACTGAGCGAGGCCAGGAATGAAACCCACATCCTCATGGATACTAGCCAGGTTCATTACCGCTGAGTCACAATGAGAACTCCCCAAGAAAGATATCTTTGAACTCACCCAAGAGAGACAAGTCACTGTTCACCAAAGTCCTGCTGGGTGGGCAGGCCTCCAAATATTTCATCTGTATATGTTCCATTGCATTGTTAGCAGAAATCATGCCATTTTTTTCTTCTCTTATACCCAGGATAGTTAACTTGATCATTACCAGGTGGGTTGGCTTAATAAAAGTACAGTCCAGGCTCTAACCCCTTTCAGGATATTTTCTAGGCAAATCATACCAAATTTAACTTTGCAGGTTCGGACAAAATTAGCAGGTCTGTGTAATGAGGTTCGTGATCATCTTAAAGAACTTCCTAACGTTGCATATGTGTCTTTGAGGAGAGAATATTTAATACCATACTCTCTGCTAGACAAAGGCAGTTTTTATTCAATAGCTGTCCATCTTCCTATACTCAGGGGAAAGCAGCATTTCTCTCCAAAAAATGAAGAGAATATCAATGGGGCTAATCTCTTCAAAGTGCTTAGAGCTCAAAGCAATTGCCTGCAGTTGTAAAGAGTCCCACCCTCATTATCTCAGCAAAGAAAAATAACCAAAATGCAAAATACTGCCCGGCTTTTGGGACAGAAATGCTCAAAAGAAAGTTAAAATAAACATCCACCAACTTACTTCTAAACTCGTTTTGAAACCTAATTTACTTCTTTGGAATAAAAGACTCAGATTATGAACCTGAATCTTTCCTAATACAAAATGAGGAGTTAGAGTGGCACAAAATTGAACTATATTGGTCAGCATCAAATAAATAAATTTTCATCTCAGATAGCATAGTCTAGGAAACAATAAATTTTATGATATAATCATAAATGCCTAAGGATTATGATTTATGAGTTTCATGATATAGTTAGCTCTTATTTAAGCATCCTGTTTCATGAGAATTTACTCAGTGTTCTAACCCATAAAAAGACAGGTGTTTCTAAAAAACACTAATATGAGAAATTGGAACACATCTTACAAAACTATAATTAGTTTTGAAAATGACTTAAGATGTTTAATTTTCATAGCCCAAAGTAAAATTACTCTGGTGAAGTAGTTGCATTGGGGGTAAAGAAACCAGCAGGACCCTCTGTGGCTCCTGGGCACAGAAGCCTTTCTGTGTCTCTCCTTTCTGGTCTGCAGGGAATAGGCTTCAGCCTCCAGGACTTTCCCTGAGTTCCAAAGGGCAAGTTCAAACATTTGCTAATCAGGGAAGGGAGGGGATAAAAAGACCAGGGAGGGGCAGTCAAGAAACAGCAGGGCAGCCTGGGGGCAGCATCCTGGTTCCCCCACAAGGGATACACATAACAATATCTTTGAGCTCTAATGCAGAACCTTAGCTAATGGAAGGTGTTAAGTACTTGAAGCATTCTTCATTCCAGAGAGAAGGTCACAGTGATAACCCTGAGAACCTCAAAAGCTCAATAACAGACCACCTGAGGCCAGATTAAAGGGATACTGGCTCTGCACACACCCTGATTCTTATCAGCAATCTTGCTCTGGAACCATTGCTATAAAACTTCTCACCAAAACTGGGACACACAGTTTTTGAAGGCATAAGCCCGCTGTGTCCCCCTTTGCCTGGCAAAGCTATAAAGCTTTTTCTTTTTTCCTTCACCCAAAACCATGTCTCTGAGATTCAATCTGAGGGTAGGTGCAGAGTCCAGCTTTCATTAAGAGCAGCAAAACTTTTTCAGACTGCTGTCACAGTTTTCAACTATTTTGATTTCCTACCAGTACCAACTCATTCTTTAGAAATTTGTAGCTCCTGAGAGTTCAAAGGGACTGGTGGGGTGGGGGTGTTTCCCTTTGCTCTCAAATAATTTTACCCAGCATACCTTTCCTCAGACCAACTACCACACAGGCTACACAACATAATAAATAAACAGGCAAAGTAAGCTACCACTCATTATATTAACTTGATATATGAGGAAGATTATTTATATATCTTGAGGTGTTTTATTTATTTATTTATTTTTTCTCTTTCTTGGGCCGCTCTCGCGGTATATGGAGGTTCCCAGGCTAGGGGTTGAATCAGAACTGTAGCCACCGGCCTACGCCAGAGCCACAGCAACGCTGCTGCTAGCAACGCCGGATTGTTAACCCACTGAGCAAGGGCAGGGACCGAACCCGCAACCTCATGGTTCCTAGTCGGATTCGTTAACCACTGAGCCATGACGGGAACTCCTCTTGAGGTGTTTGAAACATTGGTTTAAGAGATCTACAAGACAGGATTTTCCAAGTTGCAGCTTGAAACCAGTAAGTGGGTCATGAAAATAATGTAATGCAACATTAAAAATGATATAACACAGAAAATATCTATTTATATCTGTTTATACATATTTATATTAAATATAAATATATGATAATTATATATGTTTACGATTGTGTTTTAGGGTTACGATGTAAAATACATTTCCTGCTGTGGCTGTCTATATAATAAAGTTTTCAAGTCACTGCTTTATTTCAAATCCTTTATAATGCTTTGTTTTGTTTTGTTTTGTTTTTCTTTCCTACTCAAAGTAATGTTTCTCCAATTTTCCTTGCAAACAACTCCAGGGGTCAATACTCTGTGCCTCCTGAGTTACTATTATGTTAGAGCTTTCCCTACTGCCTAATTTCTTTACATACACACACCAAGGGGAGGCTGACACCACTGCCTAACATAAAGGAAATGATTCTTCTTTCTAGGGTCTCATTCTGAGATGTGCATATGTCCCAATTCTGGCCCAAAAGACATGAGGGAAGTCCACTTGGGGACTTGAAGAAACATTTTTCTCTTTTCAGAATGCTAGAGGAAGAGACAGTCTCATCACTTCCCCTGGATGTGTTACAGAGGGTATGATAGGTATGAGCAGAGAAGGGAGGCATGGGGGCCAGATGACAAGAAATCAGGCATACAGTGGGATCCATGGGCAGACAAAGTAAATGGGGTGATAAGTGGCTTGGAGGCAGACAAAAAAAGGTGTGAATCTCCAGCATCTGAATGTAACCTGTTACTCATTATGCCACCTTTATAATAGTATTATAATAAAATTAGCTATGCAGATAAGAAGTAACCATCATGCACTGATGCCATGACACTTCCTAAAAAAGCCAAATAAGGACAAAAATCACTCCTTCCTTTGGGAAGGTAGAACTGGGATGAAAATTAAGGAATAAGACCCCCGACACCCCACCTTCCCAGCGAATATCCCATCCATGCAGTTGAATGCCCCATATAACCAACATGCCAGAGAAAGTCAGGGCAGCTGCTCACCTCTCTTCCCTACTCTCTTTGAGAGATGTATTTCTCACTTAAATAAATCTTCACTTTTCTTTCTCAATTTCCATCTCCTTTCTGAATTCCTTCTGTGATGAGAAAAGAATCTAAACTTTGGTCCCATTGTGGCTCATTGGTAACAAACATGACTAGTATTCATGAGGATGCAGGTTTTATCCCTGGCCTCACTCAGTGGGTTAAGGATCCAACATTGCCGTGAACTGTGGTGTAGTTCACAGATGTGGCTAGGAGCCCACGTTGCTGTGGCTGTGGTGTAGGCCAGAAGCTACAGCTCCAATTCGACCCCTAGCCTGGGAAACTCCATATGCCACAGGTGCTTCCCTAAAAAGCGAACAAACAAAAAAGGAACCTAACATTCATGAACAAAGGCTGTCCTACTAGAGTATGATCTGTGGAGATGCAAGCCCCACTTGGCTGACAACACTGTGGATGACACAACAGAGAGAAAGAAAGAACATGACTCCATGAAAATATATTACATTTGCCAAATCAGTCAAATCTGAAATTGGCCCTAGCTATGGACTTTCCCTTATTTGAGATAACAAGATTCCTTATTGTCAGTTCTCGTTGGAGTTTCTCATACTTGTAGCTAGACACACCTTAATACATTAATCAATGAACATGAATAAAGAAGTTTTAGAAAAATAATATTAATTAAATGGTACTCAATTTACCTAGTAATAAAATGCATTATAAAGAAAACCAGTTAATATAGTGTAGAACTGACAAATCAGATGAAAGGAATCAATGGAGGAAAGTATATGTCTACTAACATACCCTTGTCCTAGTTAGAGTGTGTTTGTCAATACGGTTGTCAACTTATCTTTTGCGACTTGTTCTAGTGTAGATTAAATTTTACTACCTCACTTCTAAACACTGTCCAATGTTTTCATATTCAACTAATATTCAATCTCGTTACCATGGCCTACAAGACTCTTCATGGTCTAGCTCCTGCTTATCTTTCCAGTATCATCTCATGACAACCTCTGCCTTATTCATTTTGCTCTAGTTGCATGAATCTCCTCAACCTCATTCTAACTCAGAGTCTGTCTACTTGGAGTCATCTTCCTAGAATGTTCTTTCCCAAGACCTGAAGATGACTTATATTCTCACTCATGCAGGTTGCCCTTTCTCAGAGGTCTTCCCTGGAAATCTTATATGAAAATCTCAACTCTTTCACTCTATACACTTAACACAACTTTATCTTTCTTTTGCCATTTATGCTTGTCTTTGTGTGTGTGTGTGTGTGTGTGTGTGTGTGTGTGTGTGAGAGAGACAGAGAGAGAGAGCGAGAGAAAGGCAGAAAGAGAAAGACAGATACAGGCAGAGCTAGAGAGACAAAGAGTTAATTTTTTGCTTCTCCCATTAGAGTGTAAACATGAAAGGGCAGAGACAAGCCTTTCTATCAAGTTATATATGGATTATCTCATTAATACACACACACAAAACAAGTACTGTGTTTTGTTATTCTCATTTTACAGAGGAGGAAATTTAGGCATAGAAAGATTAAGAAACATTCTCAAGGTTAGAGAACTAATGAGTGGTAGAATCTGGATTCAAAACCAATCAGTCAATCATTGACACTCTGGAGGATGTTGTTCTTAATTGCTCTACTGCCTCTGTATGAAATTAAAATGAAAAAGGGCCCAATATAAAGTTTAAAATAGCTGTTTTATTAGAACACTGTAGGGCATAAGGTTGGATGTGGGAAATCATTAGGATAGAAATATAAAGTGTAAAATATTATATATGTATACATATACAGTATTTTTACTATGGTAATATATAGTAATATCACATTATACATATAATTACATATAATAATTTTACATGGAGTTTCATAAGAAATATAAAATTTTTAAACTGATTTGTATGATTTCATATGACTTATTTTTCTTTTACATATTTTTCATATTACTTTTTTGAAAATGTCAGTAATTATAATCACACAAAAAAATTAGAATAACAAAAAATACACACCTTAAAAACTAATGCTTCCTGTGGGCATATAAAAGGACTCTGAATGTTATTGTATTCTGAGAGCATAAATATAAAACCTTTTCCTTTCTACTTGAGTTTGTCTTTTTTTTTTGCCTTTTCTAGGGCTGCTCCTGCGGCATATGGAGGTTCCCAGGCTAGGGGTCCAATTGAAGCTGTAGCCGCTGGCCTCCACCAGAGCCATAGCAATGCGGGATCCAAGCTGCATCTTAACTCACTGAGCAAGGGCAGGGATCGAACCTGCAACCTCATGGTTCCTAGTCAGATTCGTTAACCACTGCACCACGATGAGAACTCCCCACTTGAGTTTGGAACCATATGAGGAGTAGACAGAAATTATAGGAATGGAGATCAAAATATCACCTATAATATGTTAAAGGTGAATTTGAAAATATGACATGAATATGCAGTATTCATCAGTGTCCTAATAGGTTCCATAATTAATTAACTCTCACCAGCCAATTATTGGCAAAGTTCCAAAAACTCTGGCTTCTGCCGTTGGAATAGTCTGCTGGCAGCAATAGATGAAAGAACCGGTGTGATGAGAGGACAGGCTTTCCCAAGGAGAAGGCCGCTGGAGAAGCTATTCAGTGGGATTTGGTCAATTCTTTCTGAGCTCTTCAGGTAAGCAAGATGCCTCTTGCACAGAGGGAGAGGGGAGGGAGATGCAGAGAGTGGAGTAGAGAGAGGGGGTAAGAATATTATAGGACTTTTTCTTCTGTGCAAAGAGAAGACTAGAGGGTCTAAGTGTTTTCCTCTCATAGTTATAAATGCTTCTCTTGGCTTCAGATAAATCATCGTTATATTCTCTTTCCCTCTTTTCTTTCTACCTCATGTTGGGAGGAGATGGGTAGGACTTAGAGTGGGATTAATTTGGCAACTACAGTAAGAAGTTAAAAAGATACCAGCACTATTTATCTGCATGTTATTTTATTTTATTTTATTTTTTGTCTTTCTGCCTTTTCTAGCACCGCACCCATGGCATATGGAGGTTCCCAGGCTAGGGGTCTAATCAGAGCTGTAGCTGCCAGCCTATGCCACAGCCACAGCAACGCCAGAACCGAGCTGCGTCTGCGACCCATACCACAGCTCACGGCAACGCCGGATCCTTAACCCACTGAGTGAGGCCAGGGATCGAAGCTGCAACCTCATGGTTCCCAGATTCGTTAACCACTGCGCCACGATGGGAACTCCTGCATGTTATTTTTTTTAATCTATTTCATGTATAGGAATGTCTTCCTCTTTTTTGATATTAAGCAATTATTACATATTTACGAAATTTAGATAGAACATAGGGAAAACACCTCATAGAGAATTCCTGCACACATTTTGGTGGCTATAATGCCAGACTCTTTATGATAATTTGTATTAGTCAGGATCTTGGCAGGGAAAAAAGAGTCTATATTTAGGGGGAAATTTTAAAGAGGCTTATTAATGAAGGGACCATTTACAGAGGGAACAAAGAGAAAAAAATTAAGAAAATAATACATAAATTAGGAGCAGTGGAAAGTTTTTATCCCTACCCTTGGCTTGAGGGGACAAAAGTAGAACTGACCTAAGTGGCACTGGGCCAAGAACTGGAGCCTTAGAAGTGTGGCTACCTAACAGGAGCTAGAGCTGTCAAGCAATGCAGCCCTCACTACAAATGCATCCAAGGTAGGAGCAGAAGGAATAAAATGTTCCAAATTCTCCTCCTATTCTTTCCTCTTCTGTTAGTGTGCCTCTCATTGGCCAATTCCAAATATAAGTCAATGGGCAAGCAGCTTCCTCAGGGAATATGAGCGGGCAAAAAAGAACACAGAATGGATAAATGGTTCTGTCCAGTGGAAAATGAGCAATATAAGATCCTTCTTTCTGTCTCTCTGTCTATCTACCTATCTGTCTATCTATCTAGGTACCCATAATGAAATTATATCTTATACATCTATTTTGTCTCTACCTTTATCTTCATTACATATTATGAAAATCTATCTTCACACTTCAGTATATACACATTTATGACATTTTAATGGTTACATGCTGTTCTACTTTATGAGATATTTGAATAAGTCATGCTTGCACATTTAACTTATTTTCAAAGTGTGTTCTGTTATTATCTTTTCATGACTGGTTTTCACAGATGCCCTTGTGAATTATTTTTGAAGATTATGTATAATTAGTATGAATAATGCTCTCTTTATCATTCAATACTTAAAAATGAGAATCTTAATAATTTCATCACATAAGAAAGCTAATTGACTCTGAATTATAAAAAATATGATTAGGTGAACACAAATTTTACCTTCATTCCTGAAAATACTAGAAGAATATTTTAATCTGATTGACTGAAATATGATGAGGATATTGAGTATTAATGTCAACACAATATTTATCATTGATTATGATCAACAGCTGTCCCAAAGTCCAAAGCTGGGTCAAGGCTTTCTTATAAGTATCAATGTTTAATTGGGACTACAACCCCAGGAGGAAAACGACACCACTAACAAAGAAAAGTTAGAGGATACTTTGGGTCTAGGCAGAATAATGGAGGCAACAAATTTAGAAATACAACCTAATCAACTCTCTTAAAAGAAAATAGATGTCAGCTATGACAACAAACAAACAATAAAAACCAGTATAAGACATTTCAAAAGAGAAGTCATTTTTGATAACAAAAAACCCACAGGACTAAGTATTAGCAATATGCTGGTGAAGTGAATGATATTAAATCAATAGGGCATTATATAGACATAGGATATTATTATCCTAGACCTCCCATGTTGAGATGAGATCTCTAGGTACTGTTTTTACTTTGCTTCATAGTTACAGAATGTATAGCAAAATACTCCAAAAATCTCACTGATATAATTTTTTTAATCTAAAATAGAAACACTTCCCTCATGTAAGCTTGTAACAGATGCAAATATTTTCAAGGAGATTCTTACAAACAAATCAAACTATTTTAATTTTAAAATATTGCAGTCAGGTTGACCATAGCAAAAGTTAAGCTCCTCTAAATGTTATCAATTTCAAAATGTCTCTGTATAAGTTTCATTTTTAATTTTTATTTATTTATTTTAATAATAATTTTAATTTTTCCATTATATATGGTTTACAGTGTTCTGTCAATTTTTTACTCTACAGCAAGACAAGTCACCATCCAACTTCTAGAAGAGAACACAGGTGAAACATTCTCTGATATCAACCTTACAAAAGTTTTCTCAGGCCAGTCTCCCAAAGCAACAGAAATAAAAGCAAAAATAAACCAATGGAACATAATCAAACTGACAAGCTTTTGCACAGCAAAGGAAATAAAAAAAAAAAAATAAAATAAAGATAGCTTACAGAATAGGAGAAAATAGTTTAAAATGATGCAACTGACAAGAACTTAATCTCTAAAATATACAAACAACTTATACAACTCAACATCAGAAAAGCCAAGAACCCAATTGAAAAATGTTTAAGTCTCCATTGTGGTAATAAGTAACAAATTATCTATTTATATAAGAGTGGAGAAGGAAATCCATGAACCATCTCCTCCTCAACAGATCATTCATCAATACTCACATACATAAATATCATGTCAACAACTTTCTTTTTTTTAGGGCTGCACCCATGGCATATGGAAGTTCCCAGGCTAAGGGTCCAATCAGAGCTATAGCTGCTGGCCATAGCCACAGCCACAGCAATAGTAGCGTGGATCTGAGCCACATCTGCGAACTACACCATAGCTCACCACAATGCCCCATCCCCAACCCACTGAATGAGGCCAGGGAGCAAACCCGTATCCTTACGTATACTAGTCGGATTTGTTTCTGCTGCACCACAGTGGGAAAGCCCATGTCAACTTCTTAAAGAAGAAGAAAGTGTTACAAAGGTAACAACAGTTTCTTGAAATTGTCCATTATAATATTAATGGCTGTGTATTAGCAGTGTCTGATGCATTTCGTTTTTTATATTTCAAATGGCGAGTCTGTGACCTAAGTCCAACTATGTCTTTAAACATCAATAAGGATAATAATCTTGCTGTGATTTAATCATCCATAATTAATAGTAAACCAATTTACTGACTGTTCTTTGACTTAATTAAATATGTTGGCTCTCTTTTAAGTATCATGTGTTATTCTCTTTTGGCAAGACTAATCTACCTATATCCCACTGAATGTGCATGCTTTTAAAAAATTAAGATAATTAATTATAATAATTCTTCTTAAGAATAAAGACCAGAGTTGGTATTACAATCTCCAGATCATCCACAATTTTGCCCTTGGATAACATTTGGATTAATTCCTAATAATTCTCTGACTTTGCATATGAAAAAATATAGTTCCATTTTAGGGACTTTGTGTTGCTGTTCCCTCCACCTAGAACACACTTCCCTCTGATAACCACTTGATTTATTCCCTCACTTCCTTCAAGTCTCTGCTCACACATATCGTTTCTTAGAGACATTATCTCTGAACATTCTCTATAAAGCAATATTCCACTTCACTATACTTTCTTTCTTTTTATGATGTTTATCATCAATTTTTAGTATTGATTATTTAGTTATTTATCATCTACCTTCCTCTGATCCTTCTCCCCTAAGTAAAATTTAAGTTCCATGAGAACATAAATTAATAAATAAATAGTTAAATATTATCTGTTTGTGTGTGTGAATTTTCACTGCTCTATCCTTAGCATCAAGAATAGGGCAACATAAATATTTCTTGAAAGAATTAAGATCATCAAGAGGACGACAAGGGTCAGAAAGTTATCAGAAAGGCACTGAGGTGGTTAATTTTATGTGTCAACGTAGCTAGGCCATGATACCCATGGTACCCTGTTTTGATCAAACAGCAGTATAAATGTTGTTATGAAGGTGTTTTGTGTGATTAATATTTAAATCAATGGACTTTGAGTAAAACAGATTATTCTCCATAATGTGGCCAGGCCTTATACAATTACTTGAAGGTCCTATGAAACATAAACTGAGGTACCTGAGAATAAAGGTATTTCACCTTTGTACTGCCTTTAAACTCAAGCTGTATGTGCATGTGCATGCACACACATTCATACATACATACTCATCCTGTTTTTCTGAGAATCCCAACACAAACATTTTTCTATGCAAGCATATTAATGTAGAAAAAAATCACTAGTATAAGTAGACCAAACTCGTTATTCTAAGGATAGGCATACTAGATTGAAGAAAGAAGAAGCAAAAGATTAAAAAATAATAATAATCCCATAAAAGGTATGAAAAGTAAAAGTAAAGTTATGGAAAGAAAGATTATCAGGAAAATGCATGACCTCAAATGAAATAGGGTACCAATTTTGCTTTGTTTTGTTTTTTCAGGGCTACACCCATGGCATATAGGGGTTCCCAGGCTAGGGGTCAAATTGAAGCTATGCCTGCTGGCCTACACCACAGCCACAGCAACACCAGATCCAAGCCACATCTGGGACCTACACCACAGCTCACGGCAACACCAGATCCTTGACCCACTGAGATAGGCCTGGGATCAAATCCGCATCCTCATGGATACTAGCCGGATTCGTTTCCACTGAGCCATGATGGGAACTCCCAGGTAACGATTTTTAGTATAAGACCAAATAGAACTTAAGGCAAAATCATCATGAAGGTGATGTTATAGGTTGATTAAACTACCAAAAAAAGAAAATTACAGGGAAATATCTTTGATGAATATACATGCAAAAATTCTCAATAAAATTTTAGCCAACAAAATCCAACAACATATAAAAAAGATCACATACCATGACCAAGTGGGATTCATCTCAAGATCACAAGGATGGTTCAACATATTCAAATCGATCAACATCATACACCACATTAACAACAACAATAAAAAAATCAAAACCACATGATCATCTTAACAAATGCAGAAAAAGCATTTGACAAAATCCAACATCTATTCATGATAAAAAACCCTTATCAAAGTGGGTATAAAGGGAATATACCTTAACATAATAAAAGCCATTTATGACAAACCCACAGCCAATATGATACTCAACAGAGAGAAGCTGAAAGCCTTCCTGCTAAAATCTGAAACAAGACAAGGATGCCCACTCTCACCACTTTTATTCAACATAGTATTGGAAGTCCTAGCCACAGCAATCAGACAAACAAAAGAAATAAAAGGTATCCAAATTAGAAGAGAAGAGGTAAAACTGTTATTCTATGCAGATGACACAGTACTATATAGAAAACCCTAAGGACTCCACACAGAAACTACTTAAACTCATCAATGAATTCAGCAAAGTAGTGGGATATCAGATTAACATTCAAAAATCAGTTGCATTTCTGTATACTAACAACGAAACATGAGAAAAGGAATATAAAAATACAATACCTTTTAAAATCACACCCCAGAAAATTAAATACCTAGGAATGAACCTGACCAAGGAGGTAGAAGACTTATATACTGAGAACTATAAAACACTAATCAAGGAAACTTAAGAGGATTCAAAGAAACAGAAAGGTATTCTATGCTCCTAGATTAGAAAAATTAATATCGTTAAAATGGCCATACTACCCAAAGTAATCTACAAATTCAATGAGATACCTATCAAATTACCCATGACATTTTTCACAGAACTAGAACAAACAACCCCAAAATTTATATGGCACCATAAAAGACCCAGAATTACCAAAGCAATCTTGAGGAACAAAAAACAAGCAGGAGGCATAACTCTCTCAGACTTCACACAACATTACAAAGCTACAGTAATCAAGACAGTGTAGTACTGGTACCAAAACACACATACAGACCAAGTGAACAGAATAGAGGATCCAGAAATAAACCCAGACACCTATGGCCAATGCATCTTCAACAAAGGAGGCAAGATCTAAAACGGGAAAAAGACAGTCCCTTTAACATGTGGTGCTGGCAAAAATGGAGAGCTGTATCTAAATCAATGAAACTAGAACACTCCCTCACACCGTGCACAAAATAAACTCAAAATGGCTTAAAGACTTAAACATAAGACAAGACACCATAAAACTCCTAGAAGAAAACATAAGCAAAACATTCTCTGACATCAACAGTACAAATATTTTCTTAGGTCAGTCTCCCAAGAAAATAGAAATAAAACCAAAAATAAGCCATTGGGACCTAATCAAATGTAAAAGCTTTTGCACAGCAAAGGAAACAAACAAAAACCTATGGAATGGGAGAAAATAATTTCAAATAGTTTCAAATGATGCAACTGACAAGGGCTTAATCTCCAAAATAGACAAACAATTCATACAACTCAACAACAACAAATAAACAATTGAAAAATGGGTCAAAGAGCCAAAGAGACATATCTCAAAGAAGATATATGGATGGCCAACAGACACAGGAAAAAATGCTCAACATCATTAATTATTAGAGAAATGCACATCAAAACTACCATGAGGTACCACCTGACACCAGTCAGAATGGCTGTCTTTACTAAGTCTACAAATTACAAAAGCTGGAAAGGGTGTGGAGAAAAGGAAACCCTCCAACATTGCTGGTGGGAATGTAAATTGGTGCAACCACTATTGAAAACAGTATGGAAGTACCTCAGAAAATTAAATATAGAACTACCATATGATCCAGCAATCCTACTTCTGGGCATATCCAGACCAAACCTCCATTGAAAAAGATACATGCACCCTTATGTTCACTGCAGCACTTTTCACAGTAGCCAAGCATGGAAACAATGTAAATGTCCAATGACAGATGAATGGAAAGACATGGTACATATTCACAACGGAATTGTACTTAGCCATAAAAAAGAACAAATAATGTCATTTTCAGCATCATAGCTGGAACCATTCTCATACTAAGTGTTGTAAGTCAGAAAGAGAAAGATAAATACCATATGATATCACTTATATCTGGGAACTAATATATGGCATAAATCAACCTATCTATCTACAGAAGAGAAACAAATTCATGGACATGGAGAACAGATTTGTGGTTGCCAAGAGGAAGGGGGAGGGAGAGGGAGGGATTGGGAGTTTGGGGTTAGTAGATGCAAACTGTTGCATTTGGAATGGATAAGCAATGTGATCCTGCTATGTAGCACAGGGAACTATATTTAATGACTTTTGATGGAACATGATAGAGGATAATGTGAAAAAAAGAATGTATATAAATATATAACAGGGTCACTTTGCTGTATAGCAGAAATTGACAAAACATTGTTAATCAAGTCCAATGAAAAATTTAAAAATGGATACAAAATCAAGTAGTTATAATGATTATAAATATATGTATCTAAAAATGTAGCTTCAAAATATACACAGCAAAACTGATAGAATTATAAGGATAAATTAATTAACAATCAGGGTTAAGGATTTTACTATATCCATTTCAGAAACTGAGAGCTCAAGCAGTAAAAATAAAATAAAGTTTATAAATGATTTGAATATGCAGTTAATAAGCTCAAACTAAATTCTATAAAAATGTTTGAATCAACAAGAGGTACACATATGCATTCTTTTTGTTTATACAAAGAACAATGACAAATTGTCTATTTTAAAAGTCACAGGAGATCAACTTTAGGCAGCCATGTTCTCTGATATAACTAACACAATTTAAGACTTAGAAAAAGGTAACTAAAAATTCTCAGGAAATAGAAGCCAAATAGATACTTATGGAAAAGAAAAGTAAAGAGAGTATATTCATATTCATATATCAAGTAATACTAGAACATCCAATAATAAGAACAGAATTGTACCAACTCAGAAAAAGACAATGTTATCAAAAAAGTAGAAAAAGAGAATTTGGAAAAGACTCTGTCTATATACCTGAGTTTGATATACTATAGCAATGGCATCACAGATCAGGAAGTTAAGGTTTAGTTGCACAATTGATGGTGTCAGGAAAACTGTCTCAATAGATGGGAAAATAACATTGGGTCTCCCAGTATAGTCATTGAATTATTGTTCCCAAGTTTGTGTTTCTTTCCTGTAACAGAGTTAAAAATTCTAGGCATTATCTGAGATATATCTTGAAATTTATGATAACAGTATATGTCCCCATCTATATGTGGCTTTAGACTTGGCTTGCAACTTGCTATGAACATGCTTTGGACAATGGGATATTAAGCAGACAATATATGTCACATCTGAAAGAAGATATAAATGTGATTGCACTGACTGTCTCTTTTGCTTCCCAGCTCTGCTTCCTATAGAAGGTTAGCATGTCCCATGAGCCCGCCCTGGGATCTAGAATGAGAAGACTCGTGGAATTCAGCTGGAGCCTAGGAAAGTGCATCAGGCCTGAGCTGATCTGAAGCTCTCTCACAAGACAACAAGAAACAAATCCTCTGATAAGTTAAGAAGACTCTGGGTTGGTTTGTTATTGCAGGTAACACTCACTGATAACAACTCCTTCTACCTTGAGCCAAAGTCTTAAAATGTAAAAGGTAACAACATAAAGCTAAAAAAGAAGATTCAGGAGAATATTTTTGTGACCTAAGAGTGGAGATATATTCTCAAGCATTGTCCTAAAAGAAAAAAAAAAAAACCTAAGATAAAAAACAAAGTAGGTTTGATTCTATGAAATTTAAAGATTTTAATTTAATAAAAGATACCATGGATGAGATCAGTAAATATTTATCTCTTTAGGCGAAATATTCACTTTAACAGTAGATTAATGCTCAGATAATTATTACAAATCTGTAAGTCCCAAGGGAAAGGAAACTCAATGGAAAAAAAAAAAAAAGAGTAAAAGCAGTTGATTTCCAGATGAGGAAGCCAAAAACTGATAAGTAGGTAAAAAACGTGCTCAGCATTACTAGTAATTAGGAAAATGCAATGTATGTAGTATCCACTAACCGACAAAATTATAAAATCAGATACAACTTGTATAAGCTTGCTCAGGCTGTCTTAACAACATATCATAGACTGGTGGCTTCAAAAGCAGAAATGTGTTTTCTCTCAGTTCTGGAAGCTGGAAGTCCCAGATCAGGGGGCCAACACGGTCAGATTCTAGTGAAGGCTCTCTTCCTGGCTTGCAGACCATGGCTTTCTTCTGTGAGCTCTCAAAGACTTTCCTTCTGTGCACACAAGCCTTTTCTTAAACTACCAATCCTAATGGATCAGAGCCCACCCTTATGAATTTATTCAAATTTAATGACTTCCTATAAGTCCTGTCTCCCAATGCAGTCACAGTAGGGGTTAGGGTTTCAACATATGGATTTTTTTGGGGGGAATACAATTCAGTCAACTGCACTACCAAGTACTGGAAATGAAGTTTCTTGAATGCCTGTAAACTAGTATAGTTATTCTGAAGAACAATGTGACAGTACTGAATGGAATACAAAATAAAATAACAAACATTTTATGGCATAGCAAGTCCTTCCCTGGGTAAATACCATAGGGAAACCCTCATAGATGCCCACTATAGAGATAGGTATAAGGATGTTTAGTGCAGCATAGCTTCAAGTAGGAGGGGCTTATAGGAAATTTAGATGCCCTACATTAGTACAATAGATAAATAAAATGTTAAAATGAATAAAAATCGAGGAGTTCCCATTGTGGCTCAATGGTTAATGAATCTGACTAGGAACCATGAGGTTGCGGGTTTGATCCCTGGCCTTGCTCAGTGGGTTAAGGATCCCATGAGGTTGCTGTGAGCTGTGGTGTAGATTGCAGATGTGGCTCAGATCCCGTGTTGCTGTGGCTCTGGTGTAGGCCAGCGGCTGCAGCTCCAATTGGACCCCTAGCCTGAGAACCTCCATATGCCACAGGTGTCGCCCTAGAAAAAGACAAAAAGACAAAAAAAAAAGAATAAAAATGGAATACTATCCCCTAGACTGAACTGATTAGACATATATTAATATGGATAAAACCTAAGAACACAGTATAGAATAAAAAGCATGAAATTGAATGAAATTTATGACAAAACATAGTTTTAAAAATCTCAGATACACACATATACAAAATACCTACAGATTCTTCAGAGACTTTTCTAATCTATGGAAACATATCAAGGATATTTAAAAGCCCCCAAGGGGAGTGGGAGGGAATGAGAATAGGGATAAAACATGTTAGGAGAAGAATAATAAAATTGATTATATATTGAGAAATATGGTTAACTCAGATAATTGTATTGGAGGAAGGGGAAGAGGAAGAGAAAGAGAAAGATGAATGAAGAGAAGGGACATAAGAGGGATGAGGAGGAGAAAGAGAAGCTGAAGCAGAAGCAGCAGAAACATCCATTGTTACAACTGATTTCTGATAAGGAGAAATGGTTCCTAGCAAAGCTTGGATGAAGTAACAAATCAAACATTATGAAAGACATAGTGAAAGATAACAAACAATCAAAAACGATTACACTGAGTCCAGGAGAATAGAAACACATAATGTTGTAGTTAATATTGCAGGATTGCCCATCTTTTTTCCCTAGCTCCATATACAGACATAGGATACTCTACAAATCACACTCTGATGGCATCTATAGCATATTACAGGTGGAACAATTTAACTTAGAGTTTTCAACACTCCCAGTTTATTACTTGCACATTCATGTCTATTGCTTCATTTTACTTGGTAAATAGACTCTTACCTGTCTCTTCATGGCTGAATCCCAGTAGTTAGAATAGTACTTGTCAGGTAATAGGCTTACACTACATATTTGTCAACTGAATTAACATAATTTCAACTCTTAGACCAAATATAACAGAGAGAATATAAAATTCTTGGCTAGAAGGTATGGCCTGAAATGCGTATATATTATTCCAAATGCATATCCATTATTCTGTTTATCATCAAACTCATTTCAAAACATTTACAGTGCTGATTTTCATAATACCAATACTGTACAATTCTTTCTTTGCAATTTTTTTTCTTTTGGTGGTATAGTGTCTAGTAGGGATGTTGCTTGAAGATGATTTAAAGTAATTTTTATTTACACTCCTCTTATATTACAAGTGAGAAAAGCCACTCTGAGATCAATAAGATTTCAGTGAATCATATTTGCATATTGTTTGAAATTTAATTTTAGATAAATACAATTTCACGTTATCATAAGTGCCAACTGTGCAGGCTCCATCTGCAAGAGTAGTGTGCTATTTGCTCTAGGTTGATGAGCACATTTGTTGAACTGCAACTTCTTTTAAAAGATTATCCTATTAAGTATCAGCTTGGCAGATTAAAGATGATAATCTACTCAATTTTATATAAACAATCTATTAAAAAGAAGGCAAATTCTTGGGCTACTTGACTTTGAGCCATGAAGTGTGTGTGAATTACAAATTTCAACTGCATTATTTTTAATTATTTTAAAACCTATGACTATTACATGATACTAGATTAAAATAATATACTATAATTACCATAACTGTGTACCCCTTAGAAAAATTTGAAAGTCTGACTATGCTTTATTTATATAAAATGCATTTTTCTTGATAAATATGTATAAAAGTATCATTAGATATATTTCATAATGATCTACTCTAACATGAACATGTAATTATTATTATATCCATAAACATACAGGCATAGCTAATTCTATGTATTGGAATATTTTATTGCTTAGATGATGTTAAGATATAGCTAGTCATGAAACTAGTTTCTCATACTTGTTATATAAATACAAATCTTTTCGAATTTCTAAAATGTGTTGACAATAACTTGGCATTAGCATATTAGTTGTTATATGCATATAACTACTATAAATGCATTTGAAAACTATTTCTTACTTGCTACTAGAAAATTAGTCTTCCTTAAATATGATGACAGTAACTTAGAATTTGTCTTTCTTTGGACATGAGATGGATTTAAATTGTGTGTATATAATCAGGCACATAACATTTGTAATAAAATTCCAATGAAATATTTTACTTACATAGGAAAACATTTCCAAACACCTATGCCTATCAATCGTATTCCTATGTAGTATCACTACATCAGAGAACTAAGCAACAATTATGTCTTGAAAATACTGCACAAAATTGAGGATTTAACAAGTGTGAATTTTTTTGTATTATCCAGGCAATTGCAATTGCAATAGCTGATTGCACTTGCACAATGCTCTAATTTTTGAGATTAATAAGTTATTTCCTGCTCTGATTAAACCAGAATGGGTCAGATTCTATCTCATAAATCCCTGAAAGAAGAATTTGAGTTATCAGTTTATTAAAATGTTGAAACTTATGCATTGTTGTTATTGTTGCTCTTGTTACCAAAACTCCTATTACTATAGAAACTGAATGTGTTACTGGGTTTGTAAGAAAAAAAAAATGTTTTGTACTGATGTGCAATACAGTTACTTAAATTTGAGGCTCAGTTTTTAAATAATCTCAATTTTTATATCAAATTTAATTCCATTTTGGATCAAGGGAAAGTGGAATGTGTTACTTAATTTGATTTTAAAGTTTTAAATAGTATAAAAGCACATTTAAGTTTTATTTTAGAATATTATTTTTATCTCAGGATACCATGTCCTAATGTACAATGGGAAAATGCAACACTCAGTTGTGTAAAACTTAGGTTGTAAACCTAATTGATGAAGTCATTTAATCCAACTCTCTTATTTTAGAGAAGATCAAGTTGAGGGCAACAGAGATTAAGTGTCCTGCTCAATTTCATGTTACAAATTATAGACAAATAACAATCTTTATTTTTAGAGCCTTGCCTTGTGCTTAACTTAACTGTCCTTTTCTGATGCAAGGGATGTGAATAATTTCTAGATGTTTCTACAAATTCAGTTGAGGCTCAGATAAGATATTTGTGAGTATTAGAGAGATGAAATCATTATTCCTAAAACTATGTAGACAATTGCAAAAGGGGAGCCTCATAGTTTGTGCAATGTTGTCATTGGATTAACTAGACACTCTTTCAAACATAGCATCTGAAAGCAATGAGATTTAGTTATATGTATAAATATTAAAAATTTGGAAAAATAATGTTCACTTATATTAAACTTTCATAATTTGTGTAATTAATAGGCATTTCAGTTCTCAGAATTTATGTCCCATTATTAGGATGATAGTAGTCTAAAACTTAAAAACTAATACGGCATCACAACCAACCAATCAGAATGGACAATAGACCAATTAGAACAGAAATGGTCATAACACTTTGTACAGCTAAAATATTATTTCTGAATTTATATACCTTTGGTCAATACACATTACTTAAAGTTCTCAGAGTGTCCTTGTTATCATTAGCGTGTTATTTCCCATACTTGCTGTCAAGTGAATAAAAATGCCTCCAAAAAAAAAGAGAAAAAAGTGTTTTTTTACAAGTAAAGTGTAAAACCAGCCCTTATGAATCTCTAAAATTTCTTCATTAAAATTTCTAAGAGTTAAAGATGAAATGAAATGTAATTCAGCCTCTCATATAATTATACAGGCATGTTTATTAATATATGTATGTAATTAAAAGCTCTCAAAACTCTTTAAAATGGGAGCAATGGGACCAAACTCATAGTTCTATGGTGATTAAAAGAAAGAGCACCTTGCCCAGTTCCTAGAAAGCAGTATACTTCATTGTAGGTATTAATCACACACTTGGGTCTCCAATGGAAATACATAATCTGATTTCCTTCAGTTCCTCTGGTTCTTTTCTCCAGTAGCAGAGAGGCCCATGTTCCACTCAAAATCAAAATGGATTTGCATACAAACATGGGATTATAAATAACTGAGCAGAGTCATCTGGTCTTCTTTGCTCTCTTAAATTTTATCCTCTCTCCCTGTGGTTCTCTTTCCTAGGAAACTGATATGGTAGAATGGGCTTGCTCTTCGGAGGAACAATTTAGCTTACCCCTGCCTTATGCCTTAGAGATAAAAGAGGTTAGCTTGTGTTGCGAAACATGTTTTTATAATATTTTCTTAGCCTCTTTGCTGAAAACTCCATCTTGTCCTTCCTTATTTGTCCCGTCTTCCTGCTTGAGAAACAGTCACGGTGATGGTAAATGACTTATGCTTAAGAACAAAGACCTAAAGGCATGGGTTATTCACGGGGTCAGCTAAATGAGGACATAATACATTGGTCTAGGTGCACCGGACCTGTGCAGATTGGCACGCCATTTGCACAAGCATGATACGTCCTCTAAAGAATAAGAGAAAGAGGAACCTCATGGCCAAGTGGTTTATGAGTGGTCGTTAACAGAATATGCACTAGGAAAGAGAACCAAGGTGCAAACCTAGGCACACAGGGTTGCCGCAAATAGGCATGCCATGCGTTTGCAGAAGCACAGTGAGGATTCTCTGAAATGCTATGCATAGATAGCTAACTCAAATGCTAATGATTCTTAAATGCCTAAAGTTTAGAGTAAAAATTTAACCATCTACCAGCTAAATGACTTTTAAAATAATAAAAAAACCCACTATATCCTGCACCTACAACAATCCCCTTTTCACTTGATGTAATCCTCAAGAGCACAATAAAAGCAGTGTGGTTTCTTGAGGCAGGGCTCTTGGTCCCTGAGATCTTGAGTCCCCTGGTTCCCACCTTTACTTAAGATAAATATCTCTGTGTCTTGTTTTATATTAACTTTCTTTCCTTAAGTTCCACAGCACCCGTTCTTCAGCCCCATCTTGCTGAGCTGGTCTCAGTAAGCTTGCCTTTTCTCCTTTCTTATTTCAATTTCTCTCTCTCTTTTTTTTTGGGGGGGGGGGCTACACCTCCCCATGGTGAGTGGAAGTTCACTGATCAGAGATCCAACCAGCATCACAACAACCCAAGTTGCTGCAATGACAACACTGGATCCTTAACCCTTTCTGCCACTTGAGAACTCCTTATTTCAATTTTTAATCAAGCCAAGACTGCAACAAATGGCAAAAAGTGCCTGCAGGCGTTCATGTATTCAACCCCAGATTACTCTGATAGGAGTTTATCTTGAGGCATGGGGTTGGAGTTCCAGCTCCATGGGGAACATGCAGGTACTTAGGGTCCCCCCTTGTACATAAGACACATAAAAAACTTGGCCAATAATACTCAGAAGATCTTCTTTTACCTTTTTTTTTTCTAGAAACAACTAATTGACAAATAGTGTTAGGATTCTGTGTCTTACTCAGCTTTGAGTGAAACATTGCCAAGTGGTTGTTGATTAGATTATGTCAATATTCATAGCAAATGAAATATTTCTCCTAATAGATGTCATATATCGATGTGAAACTGAATACTTTGATTGCAATGAAAAGTAGAATGATAAAAAGTCTAAATTCTATTCCCTGGAATTAGACTGCCAGGCTTTAAATTCTGACCCCACATTTGATCAACTAAGAGTCATTAGGATTGTTGTTGACTTCATGTCCTAGTTTTTCTGAAAAAAAAAAGGGGGGGGGACAATAGTAATAATCTCATTAAATTACCAGGAAAGAATAAACATGTTTTTACATGAGCCAACTCTGATGGTCCAAAGACATTAGAGAAGGGACTACATCCAGAGGTGTGGACTGATGTTGCCTCACTATGGAGATAATAAATAACCTTCTGAGCACTCTCCCTTGGCAATATTTTCTGTAAAGAGCCAGAGAGCAAATATTTCAGGCTTTGCAGGCCATGTAGTTTCTATTGTGAATACCCAACTTGCTGTGGTAGTGTGAAAGCAGCCTTAGATGACATGTAAAAAAATGGGTGTAGAGGTGTAACACTAAAATTATATGTAAATACAGGTCAAGCTGGCCCATGGGCAGTAATTGGCCAATCCCTGGTCTATCTCCTTTTGAATTGCAAAGTTTTACCAATCTGGTTGGTGAGAGAACAAAGTATGCCTAGGTTTCTGTGATCTCTGAGGATTTTTTCACGGCTTGTGGCTTTCCTATACTAAACCCTACTCAGCTAAAAACTGGCAAGGATCCTCTGTAAATCTCCAGAGCTCTCCTTCTGCATTGCTGTCTCCTATCCTATACTCTGCCTGCAAACTCTAGCTGTTCTGGCCTCCTTGGACAGCTGCCTCCAACTCCCCAACTCTGGGAGCCAGACAGGTTTCTCCAAGTTTTCTGTCCACCACGGAGTTGTGATCTAGGCATTTTCTCCAGAAAGTATTCTGGGCAGCCATAGAGCTCATCTTATTTACTCCTCCCTCACAGTACTACCTTCCATTGTCCAACATTCATTGCCTGAAAACCACAGATTTTATAAATTTTATTTTTTCAGTTGTACAGGGTACATTTTGTCTCTGTTATGCCATCTTGGCTGAAGTGGAAGTTGTGGTAGTTTTTAATATTTCACATATAAAGAAACTGAGGCTCAGAAATGCTCAGAAATTTCACCAAGATCATTCAGCTAGTTAGTAGTGGAGACAAAATTCAAATCCAGGGCTTCTAACATGTAGGTGAGTGCTTACTCCATTACACTACGCTGTTTCCAACAGAAAGAATTAACCACAATCTGTCTTTTAAATACAAAACAATGAACTGCAGCCTTTACTAATAGAAACTAATAAATCAAATTCAAACCAAAATTTGGAGGTTATCTCATTATTTTTTAAAAATTTTGGAGGGGTCTGGTACTTTTCATATTTTACAATGGGTCATTATTAATATTATTATTTTCTGTTTTAGCATTTCTACTGTGATTCTGCTTATGGGGAATATTTAGGATTACTTCCAAATGGTAGTAACTTTGCCCATTTTGATGATCTGATACTGATAGGCTTTCTATTGGAATGTTCCCATCTGGCTCAAACTTCAGCTCCTGCATTTTCTAGGGATGTGACTTCTTTGCAAATGTACAGGAATACCATTTTACTGGGAGTGAAAAATATTGCTGAACTACATAAACATGATGAAATGAGAGTTGGAGAAAAGTATATGTATAAATTCTCACAGTTCATTTTTATTACTTTCACTACACAATTCCATTTAAAATTTTCTGAAATAGTAATAAATTTTTGAATGATAAAACATATGGCATTTGAGTATGCCAAGTGAGAGATATTTAGATAGTGAATATTTGTAAATTTATGTAGCACTATATTACCAGGAAACTCTCTGTTTAATGAGAAAGGAACACATACCTTTATAAATATACAAGTTATAAGTATATACTAATATATGTATATATTTATAAACACAGGTAATCTGTGTTCGTTGCAGCCACTGTATTTGCAAATAAAACATTATGGAAATAATACTATGTCACATGCTACTCTTTTAAATGTGTGAGAAGCTAATTTCTTATAGCAACAGAAAAGCTAAATTCTAGATGGAGATTCATACGTTTTTAAATCTTTTGATTTTATTATGTATGCATATATGATATTATTTCCATGTTGTTAGTTTACCATTAAAGTTATTTTTAATATTGCATGAAATAAGACTGTATTAGAATTTATTCATTATGCAATATATATTAACCCTTTGAAACACATTTGAATACTAGACAATTATCCATTATTTCTATGAGGATACTTAGTTCAGAAAGATTAAGTAATTTTCTCAAAGTCTAAGAGGTGGGGAAGATCTAAGGGTCTGAATTACAGTCTACATTTTTTTTCCTACAACACTGGTTTTCAAATATTGCTATCAAAGATTCACTTTAAAAATGATATACCATGAGAAATCTCAGTTTTAAAAAAAGTTAAAGTATGATTTAATTAGTACATAATTTAGTTTTATAAATTTAAAATGAAACTATGAGGTTAATAAATAATGAAGAAAATTATTTATTATTATTACTATAGTTGATGTGCAATGTTTTGCCAAATTCTGTTGTACAAAAAGTGACCCTATATAAAAATTTGAAATCAAATGTTAGAGAACACAGTTTCAGCCCTTAATGACCTCTACTCCAATTTATTCCTATACCGTGTTGGATTTGCAGTAAAGAAATAGCTTATTTATAAAGATAAGCCATTGTATGTGGGAACAATTCTTTCTAAGCAGCATGTGTCATAATTTCAAAATGCTCTTCCGGAGTTCTATTGTGGTTCAGTGGTTAAGAACCTGACTAGCATCCATGAGGACGTGGGTTTGATCCCTGGCCTTGCTCAATGGGTTAAGGATCTGGCATTGCCATGACCTGTAGCGTAGGTCACAGACATGGCTCAGATCCTGTGTTGCTGTGGCTGTGGCTAGGCTGGCAGCTGGAGCTCCAATTTGACCCCTAGCCTGGGAACCTCCATACACTGTGGGTGTGTCCCTAAAAAGCAAAAAAAAAAAAAAAAAAAAGCTCTGAAATTAAACTGATCTAGAGACATGAATTATGATGAGAAAAATTTTGTTTATATGTTAATTATTTCAAATATCTTAAAAAACTCATATTCCTTATATTAAATTTTTCGGACAGAATACTATCAATACTTCCACATATACTATATGATATTACATGTGTATTATCAATGATTTTTCCTCAGGCCCAAGGGAATAGTTGGGACAGCAGACCAGATCCTGTCTTATACCAGTTAAGCTGAGACAAATAATGTCCTAGTGGTATAAAACTCTGCAATTTAATTTTGCCACAGAATTTTGATCTGGAAATATGATCTGACACAACTAAACTAATGTGAGCACTGATTATCAGCAGTGTCTATATACCCTTGCTCTTCTTGGATAATGATAGTATATATGCTTGTGTTAGCTTACCACTGGAAATAAATAAAAGCATATCAAATGAATGTGTATTTTGAGCTTATTAAGTTAGATTTGATTTTATTCTCATAGTTCAAATATTTTCATGATACATTTTATTCTTTTCCTTTAAATTATCTTTTCCTGAATAAATGCAGGTGAGAAGAGATCTATGTGCCCTTGTCCTTATTTCAATTTTGTTTCACTTTTTCTTTTGGCCCTGCCTGTGGCATGCAGTAGTTCCCCAAAGCCGCTGCAATGATAATGCCAGATCCTTAACCAGCTGTGCCACAAGAAAACTCCTTGTTTTGCTCTTGACTTCACTTTTCTTTACTCTCTTAAGATGAATATAATTTCTTGTATTTTACTTGTTATTCTCATCTCTCTGTTCAGACCCTCATTAGATGTTGTGTTTCCTCTCCCTAGTTCCTTCAACTTTTGATATATCCCAAACTTTTTAAATGATGAGTCACTGAAAACTTCTCAACAGAAGCACAGATTTCTCATTGTTCAATGAGAAAAATATATTAATTTCTCAATCACATAGAATTACAATTAATTATAGTATGCTCCTTGAAGAAATGGTCAAAGGAATGGGAATAGCAAGTTGAAATTATATCCCTTCAAACTGATGAAATGTTTTCATTAACAGGACCCCTGGTTTTCACTCTGGCTTTTATGTTTTTCATTGTTCCATCCTTGATTCTGACAGTTTTTTTAAAATATTAGTGTATTATCAAGTATATAGCGGTCATAGAGGTAAAAAAAATTGTTGTATCAGGGGCTTTAAGATGACATTGACTTGTATGACAGTAAGACAGGAATTGACATTTATTTAAAATAAGGATTGCCTGACAATGCATAGAAAAGAAATTTTGGGCTGGATGACAAGGACAGTAAAATGCAGTGGCAACATATTTAATAATTATTGTAGTAAAATATATATCTAGTATTAGTTGTGCAGCATTTCAAAAGACCTTTTAACTTCTGTCATTAGAAACTATAGCCAAAAGTTTTGAAATTTCAGAGTTCAAAACTGAAGAGCATGAATACCTGGATGCTACCTCAAGATAATAAAAAGGGATTTATAGATGTGAAAATGTTTATGAAAACCAAATTAAATCTCCTTTGGAATTATTATGTCAATGCATATTCTATATCTCAAAAAGTACAGTTGAAATAGAAATGGGTGTTTGCATAATAAAATAAAATTTTCATATTTGGAATATTTTATTCTCTATAGTTTTCTGTTTGAATTCTAGCAGATCATAAATATCTTAATGTCAAGAACACTACTAAAAGATTTTTAAAGAAGTCATTGTTATCAGTGTGGTTTACATACAAATCTTCAATGGGAGCACAGTTTAAAGTTTGTTAAGAAGAAAAATGTACATATTCTGAATTCCAGATATGTGATGGTAATATCATGAAACCAATTCCATGAAATGCACAATTACCTTATGACTCTAGAATTGCTCCCATAATAGTCATGTTTTCTGAACTACAGAAATAATATGGACTTTTTTAGTTTTATTTTTTTTCTTTTTACGGCCACACCCGCAGCATATGGAGGTTCACAGGCTAGGGGTCCAATCAGAGCTACAGTTAGCCTACACCACAGCCACAACAACATCAGATATGAAGTGCATCCGGGAACTACACCACAGCTCATGGCAATGCCGGATCCTTAACCACTGAGTAAGGCCAGGGATCGAACCTGTAACCTCATGTTCACAGTCGGATTTGTTTCCACTGTGCAGCAACAGGAACTCCAATATGGATAACATTATTACTTCCTTTATATATAGTTCATTTTAATTTATCTAAAATTATCTTTACACCTTGAGCTATTGCAAATAAGCATCAAAGATTTTTAAAATTCTCAAAACTTAAAGTTTAAAAAATGCATCATGATAACAGGGCTAAGTTATATTATCCAATAACAGGTATACATTATTTAGCATCATTAAAGATATAGACATAACTGTAATTTTAATCTTTTAAATGGACAAGTGGAACCATTGTGTGATTAACATAAGTGGTTACCCTACTCATCATTAGCAAGAATAAAATATTTTATCTCATTAATAATCTTTATATTACCACAGAATAATGCTACACAATAATATTACAAATATTACTAATTAAAATATTTATTGTTGGACACAGTGAGTATATATTTAAAATTAATTATAAAATATAGAGAATATGGGTTATTACTAAATAATTATAAACTAAAATAGTTCATTAAAATATTCTACTTTTATTTATTTATTTTTATTATTAAAAAAATCTTTTTTTTTTTTCGCTCTTTTTGCCTTTTCTAGGGCCACTCCTGTGGCATATGGAGGTTCCCAGGCGAGGGGTCTAATTGGAGCTGTAGCCGCAAGCCTACGCCAGAGCCACAGCAACGCCAGAGCCACAGCAACGCCAGATCCTTAGCCCCCTGAGCAAGGCCAGGGATCGAACCCGCAATCTCATGGTTCCTAGTCGGATTCATTAACCACTGAGCCACAACGGGAACTCCTCTACTTTTATTTTTGCCAAAATTTTGCTTTTTCCTACATTTAGCCATTTTGCCTTTAAAAAGCTCAATTTATTTACATTGGATGGTTATTCTAAGGGATGCAGACTCCAAATTTTGCATAACAGTACTAGATACTTGAGTAATCTAAATTAGCATACATTTATCTCCTTTACTATTTCTTCATTTACATATGTGATAAGTGTAATGCTTTCATTATATGATGTGATATGATATATAATGATAAATATAGCATAATATATTCTAGTATAATATTAAGAACAGAAATTTACATAGGAGGAAAGAAAAGAAAACTAAAGTGGAAATAGAAAATAGTTTTAGGGCAAATATTAAAGTTGTTAGTCTGGTCAAAAATGTTAAACAAAAGAGATCCTACCTGATGAGTCGAAATTCACCTCATTGCTAGGACTTGGACCTACATCGATGGACACAATTGGTAAGAGCTTCCGAAAATCCCACAGTTTTACTACTCCACAGGCGTCACAGGATGCTATCATGTAACCCTTTAAAATATTAAAAAAAGAATATATATATACATATATATATACTGCATTTATACATATATATAGTAACTCAGACAAAAAAAGAATCTGTGCTCCAATTTTATTACATCCACATGAATATACTCCTCTAAACTAAAATGTATTCATTATACCTTTGTCTTGGATATAAAAGGGAATCCTATTCTCAGTTTTGGAAGATGATTTTTCAGGAAATCATTTTTTTTTGTCTGAATATATCTGGTCATACTTTATTTTCTTTTATTTTTCTTTCCATGTAAAACATTTATTTTTTTTTATTTTTTTTTTATAACATTTTTTTCCTACTGTACAGCAAGGGGATCAAGTTATCCTTACGTTCATACATTTTTTTTCCCCCACCCTTTGTTCTGTTGCAATGTGAGTATCTAGACATAGTTCTCAATGCTACTCAGCAGGATCTCCTTGTAAATCTATTCCAAGTTGTGTCTGATCACCCCAAACTCCCGATCCCTCCCACTCTCTCCTCCTCCCATCAATAAGGCAGCCACAAGTCTATTTACCAAGTCCATGATTTTCTTAGGAAATCATTTTGATGTTTTTAATTATATGAGAAGATATAATAAATATACACAGTCATGTAATCTATATATACACATCATCACATATATATGCAATCTACATATGAAAACTGTATATGTAAAAACATTGCACTAAAAGTGCACCTCATTTTGTAAGCTTTTAGTTAGTTTCAATAATATACAACTCAGACTAAATTAAAAAGACAGGTAGGGAAACAAATGGACAGGAAAGAAGAAGTTTCATCATAGTGGGTAGAATTACTGGGGCAAGGTTAAATTGAAGGCAAGGAAGCAGTTCTTCTTGTGGTCTATTAGAAAAAACTATTATAAATATTTGGGGTATTTTTGTAACATGTACTGGGATAAGGAAGGTAGTAATTGGATAAAGGGAATGGAAAACAAAAGGAGGAGTGCGTAGATTTAAAAGCGTTATGGAAACGGCACAGATATTTTCTCAGTATAGAAGACCAGTTAGGGTGCATCAGTTTTGAGTTCAAAGTCCGTCTACAGCCTTCTTGCAGGCCTCTCAGGAGGTATCTTTGGCATCTACCTCATGTCAGAGACGGATGTGGTGATGAGTAAGAGGTACTTTTCCTATCCTCAACTCGTAACTCATTCTCATCATTTTGTCATTTAATGTCGATGTCTAAATGACAAACTGAATATGGGTGCTGACCATATCAGGTTCCTGTGTAATGTTTATGAAAAGTCATTATACTATTTCCAATTTGATATACAGTTTCCCTTTTAGATCCAGCTTAATTTTTTAAATATCTACTCAAAAATCATCCTCGCATTACTTTCTCTTAAATATTCTAAAATGTTAAAGATAACTTAATATACAATTTTCTCTTTTTGAACTAGCTCACATAACTTTTTTTTTTCTCATTTACTCTTTGATTTCTATCATAACTGTAGAAAATACGCAGATTGTACTATAGTTCAAGTGGACTTTTTATTTTTTCCCTAAACATATCAGTAACATGACAGATGCCGTTAGCTTTAAAATTCTATAACTGTTGTCACTGGTAAAGCAATACAATAACTTTTCCCAACCTAATAAGTGGGATATTTAATCTTTTTTTATGACTTAAAAAGGAGAACTTGGAATGTTTTCAAATATGTAAACATGTATTGTAAGAATTATGAGGAATCAGTGAATTTAATTTTTAAAAAAGAAGAGTTTTCAGGATTATTGGAAATATTAATGTGATAAATTATAAAGAATTCTCTCTAGATCTAAGAGCTTTCAAACGTATTTCAAAAGTGACAGAATGGAATATTTTTTCAGCTTTAAGAACAGAATAAATTTTAATCAGAATTTAATTTGGATGCACTTCTCATCAAAGGCAGGTTACAGATTTTATGTCCTTTCCTTGTTTAGATTCTATAAAACAAAGACAATCTTAAAATGTGCTTTATACCACTGAATATTAAAATTTGAGGAAATGTACTAAAAATACAAAACAGTCCATCATATTTTGAGTGAAAATTAGTATTTTAATGGCTTTAATACTTTTACATTTAATTTTTACTGCTGTCAAATAACCAATGTGTTTGATAATACAATGTGTTTGATAATATTAAAATAATAATACTCAATATTTATTAAGGGTCTTAATGACTCAAGTACTTTGCTAACTGACTTATTAATAAATAGTACACAGTATTTTAAACAACTTCGAATACCTAACATCATTTAGCCAGACTTTTTCATTGCCCAAGGACTTAAAATTCATGATAAAGTACACATTATGGTAAAACAAATATAGCAATTTATAAAGTGGTAAAACTAAGCTTGATAATTGAGAGATGCTTCGTATCTATATTTTGAGTTAGAAAGGCAAATTCAGTACTAATCATAGTGGATGGAGCATAATAGAACTAAAAAAAGAAATTGTTAAACCAATAGATGATGAATGCCTCACAGGGTTTTACCAGGAAATTTTATTTTAGTGCAAGTACTTCCATCGCAATCTTAGGGTAAATATGAATTTTAACACTAATGGTTCTGAATTAATTAGATAAAAGAAAGAGAGAAAGATGTAGAGAATTCAGAAAGCAAAACTTGGAATATCAATTTCTGTGTCACTTCTCCCTCAATCTTGGGTGAACTGGAGGGCCATCTGCCATTCTTCTTCTATAGGGCAGAAGAAGATACTAAAATATTAGTTATCTAAACCACACAGTCTGTGTTTTGAAGGATCTGAGGATAGAGGGTGTAGAAAAGGGATTCACCGACAACCTGGGGAAAAAGTAAATATTGTGGTTAGAACTTATGTAAGAAAACAAAGACTAGCTATAGTTAGGTATGCAACTAAAAAAGTAAGATTCCAAAGAAAATTTTTTTTTCCGAAGGAAATGGAATCTTGTGACAATTTTAAAGAATGCAAAAACTCAAAAGAGTTTTGGGAAACTCTCTAAAACATAATTCTGGTTATGTTATTGGCACTAGCACTAATGCTGAGAAAGGTAATAAAGATGGTTGCATAGGAGTTCCTACTGTGGCCCAGTGGAAATGAACCTGACGAGCATCCATGAGGACATGTGTTCGACCCCTGGCCTTGCTCAGTTGTTTAAAGACCCAGCGTTGCTGTGAGCTGTGGTATAGGCTGGCAGCTACAACTCCAATTTGATCCCTAGCCTGGGAACTTCCATATGCTGCAGGTGCAACCCTAAAAAGACAAAGAAAAAAAAAGATGGTTGCATAGAAAGCTCTCAAAGAAGTTCAGACTCAGACAAATGGCTGTCTTTGTGACACTGAATCCCCAGACTTAGTTTAGATCCTGCAACATGTTTGACATTTGATCTTGAATAAATCATAGGATAAATGAATATAAGGGGAAGAGAGGAATCACTGTTGGCTGTGTGTAACTTTAAAGGATTTCTTTTCCATATGTAGACATGTTAAAAGAGCTGAAGCTCAGAAAAAAAAAATTGTGTTTTGTTTTGTTTTGTGTTTTGTGATCACAGGCTCAAATAATAAAACAAATGGAATTTAGCAAAATGTACAAAGGATACAGCTGAGATGAATGTGAATAGTCACAACTCCTGACTGACCTCCTGAGCCTTCCCATCACCAAGTTAAAGAGCCTATACTGAGAAAGTCCATACAGACATGAAGTTAATAAGTTAGAGCAGAACAACTTGAAACTAAACCAGATTAATCTAGGCTGCTGTAAATATACTGGAGAAATATTTAGCAGTACTTATCAAGGATCACAAAAGTGGTCAACTTTTGAAATTTTTAAGGCAACTTCTGAAATTTTTATAAAATTTAAAAAATGATATGATCAAAAAATTAAATTAGCACTATGCATACATAAAAATGGAAGCAAGTGAAATTTGTAATAATCTAACATGGAAGAAAAAATCTTGTACTGTTGTGGACAGAGAAAACTCTCAGAGGTATCTTTTGTGCGAAGAATACCAACAGTGGCAGAAGGAAAAGCAGATAACTGCTTTGTATCTGCAGAGTTTCCAAGTATATTTATATATTATAAAACAAAGAATGAAAATGATAAAACTGGGATGCTAATGAGGTCATTTAGAATTTAAATGAATTAAAAGACTATTTTCATAAACCAATAGCATTCTTTCACATAAACATAATTTATGACTTTGTATAGTTTTCAAAAACAGATTTTTTGGGCATTGCCATAGTTTGGGGTTAAGATACTATTTTTCAGGTAGCATAAGAAATTTCATAGGGTAATAAAATATTCTATATGACATTCCTTATATCTTTATATTGTATAAGAGGAAAAAATAAAGAGAATCTTGATTTATTATAGAAAACACAGGTTCAATTTGATTGTACTTTGAACTTTCATCCTGATGAATATGCTAAATCAGCTGAAAGTAGTTTCTTGATTCAACTCACTAATGTTCTATAAATGCTACATATATGTGTACATGTGCACACATACATATGTATGACATATATATACATATGTAACATGCATGTATATATATTTATAGATATCTTTATTTTTCCCATCTTATTTTCGAAAGCCAATATACAGAACATCTAAATAAGCAAAATATTGTTATATCCAAGGCATTACTTCTGCTGCAAAGCTTCTTCAAGGCTGACTAATAGGACATATATAATGTTCTCAAAGAGTTATACAGCATAATAAAAAATTCAATGATTGATTATATATCAACTATGCACATGAGAATGATGTAAACTCGGTAAGTGTAAGTACTTTTGCTTAGCAGTGCATTCCCATGACCTTGAATAGTGCATTGTAAATGTTCAATAAATAATTGCTGTGTGAATAAATAAATACCCTAGATGAATTATTATGAAACCACAAAAGTAACAATTAAAGAAACAATGTAAGACACGGAAAAGTTTATGCTAAACCCTGGTGGTTCTGCAGATTAAAACTATGCAACACATATTTATAACAATTGAATAAGGAGATATGTTTATAAAAAGCTACCCTATATTTTTTGGAGACAGTTTTAAATTCACAGCAAAATTAAAGGGAAAGTACAATATTATCTACTTAAAACCTGTCTCTGCACACACATAACCTCCCCTATTTATAACATGCTGCACCAGAGTTGCACATGTTAATGATTGATGAGCCTACATTGACACATCATAATCACCCTAAGTCCATAACTTATATTATGATTCACTCTTGTTGCTTTTCATTGAGTTTAGACAAATATATAATGACATACATCCATCACTATGGTATCATAAAGAGTATTTTTCCTGCCCTAAATATCCTCTGTACTCATCCATTCCCCCACACCACACCCTGCCCAATCCCTGGCAATCACTCATCATTTTACTGTCTCCATAGTTTGCCTTTTCCAGAATGTCATATAGATGGAATCATACAGTACGTAGCCATTTCAGATTGGCTTCTTTCACTTCATAATATGCATTTAAGTTCCTGTCATGTCTTTTCATATCTTGATAGCTCATTTCTTTTTTTAAAAACTGAAATATAGTTGAAGCACAATATTATGTTAATTTCTGGTGAACTACAATGTGATTTTACATTTATACACATTATGAAATGATCATCATGATAAGTTGAGTAACAATCTGTCTCCATAGAAAGTATTACAATATTAACTGATCATATTACTTATGCTGTATATCACATACCTATGGCTTATTTGTTTTATAATTGGAAGTCTGTACCACTAGCTCCCTTCATCTATTTGGCCTAACCCCTACAACTCCCTTCCCTCTGCAAATTACCTATATGTTTTCTGTATCTATGAGTCTGTTTTCATTTTGCTTTGTTTGTTTTTTACATTCCACATATAAGTGAGATCATACTGTACTTATCTTTCTATGTCTGACTTATTTCACTTAGTATAATACACTCTACATCTCTCCATGCTGTTGCAAATGGCAAGACAAGATTTTTTTGTGGATGAGTAATATTCCATTGTGTGTGTGTGTGTGTGTGTGTGTTTGTTTGTGTGTGTGTGTGACATATTCCTTATCCACTGACCTCTCCATGGACACTTAGGTTGTCTCCATGCATAGCTATTGCAAATAATGGTACATGAACCTCACTGATTTTCAATGCCAGACATTCTGTGGACTCATCTTATTGGTGCAGAACCCTAGACTGAGAGCCCAGTGTTAAAGAGAGAGATCTTTGTGATTTGTCATTTGTCAGAGAGGATCTCTATGATTGTGATATTGCTCCCATTTGTGGGTTGCTAACTGGGGTATTGGGTTTTGACTATATTGTGTCTCTGCGCCTCAGACCTGTCTGATTGTGGCTTCTTCTTTTTATCTTTAGTCATTAATAATGTTTTATACTAGTCCTCTGGTCATTTTCATAGATAGATAATCTCTAGGTAGTTGTAATTTTCTGCCCATGGAGGAGGTGAGTTTGGAGTATTCCTATTCAATTACTTTGGAAGATTCATTCAGTTTTTTTTTTTTTTTAGAGCTGAATCATATTTTATTGTCTGTTTATATTACAGTTTATTTATCCATATACCTACTGAAGTATAAATTGGTTGTTTCCAAGTTTTGGCAATTATGAATAAAACAGCTATAACATTTGTGTGCAGGTTTTTGTGCTTTCATTTTTTTGGGTAAGTACCAAGGAATATGATTGCTGGATAGTGTGGTAAGATTATGTTTAGTTTTTTAAAAGCCCACCAAGAAATCTTTCAAAGCGGTCATAGCATTTGGCATTCCCACTAAGCAAAAAATGAGAGTTCCTCTTTTTCCATATCCTCACAACCATTTGGTCTGTTTGTATTTCATATTTTGGCCATTCTAATTGCTATGTGGTGTATCTCATTGTTATTTTAATTTACATTTTCTTCATTATATATGATGTGAAGCATCTTTCCATTTGCTTACTTGCCATCTGTATATTTTCTTTAGTGCGGTGTTTGTTAAGGTCTTTGATCCTTTTTTTTTTTTTAAATTGGATTTGTTTTCTTGTTGCTGAGTTTTGAGAGCTCTTATATATTTGTAACTCCTTTCTCCCAGTAAGTGGCTTTTCTTCCATTCTTTTGACACTGTTTTTTCAGAGCATGTTTTATTCTTTAATGAAATCTAGTTCATCAATTAATATTTCATGGATCATGCCTTTGGCATTGTATCAAAAAAAGGTAATGCCATACCCTAGGTCATGCCATAACCTAAGTCATGGGTTTTCTTATATGTTACCTTATAGGCATTTTACAGTTTTGTATTTAGGTCTGTGATTTATTTTGAGTTATTTATGTGAAAGGTGTGACATAATTGAGTCTTTCTATCCATAATATGGAGTATCTCTTTATTAATTTAGTTCTTCTTTTATTTAATTCATCAATATTTTATAGTTTCCCTCATATAGATCTTATATAAATATATATATGCAGACATACATATATATATACATATGAAAACTATATATATAGTTTCATTTTCAGGAGTGCTAATATAAATAGTATTATGTTTTAAAATTTAAATTCCAGGAGTTCCTGCTGTGGCACAATGGGTTAAGAATCTGCAATGGCCTCTCCTCATACTCTACTAAAAAGAAGCTTTATGTATATATTTTTTCATGATGGGTAAAGAGATCTAAAGTTAATAAAGACGGCAATAGTTGGAAATAAATTTATCTGAGTGCATTAAAATACTTTTAAATAAGTATGAGTCTCAAAGATGTTAATGAAAAACTAATACTTATTAAAGAAAAAGAAATTAAACAAACCAGTCTAAAATGACTTGTAAAAAATAAGAAAATTGAAATAGTTATCACTGAAAATAAAAGGCTCAGTAGATAGGAAATAATTCAGAATAGACAAAGTTGAAAAGAGAGTTAGTGAATTGGAAGAGTGTACTGGGATATTCAGAGAGATTGCAGTTGTAGAGATAAGAAGATGAAAGCATGCAGGCCATTAAGAGACATGTGGGAGTACAAAGCACTGTATTCCATTCTATGTCTAGTAACTATTATAAAAATAAAAGAATGCAGACAGGCAGAAGAGAATTATTTAAATGTATAAGAGCTGAAACTTACCCAAAATTGAAGAAAGATATATATTAAAAATCACAGTACACTCCAAGTATTGAGCATGATACATAAAATTAAAATGTATCTAGAAACAATGTAATGAAAGTGTGGAGGATTATGACTAAGAAAAATTATTTACAATAGAAAAATTATAGAATATTTATAAAAGAAAGACAAATTGATAACAAAACTAGATATTAGAACTAATGGACACTAACACCCACACTGTATGGGAAAATAAGAAATTCAAACTAAATTTGTTTACTTAACAAAATATGACTCTGGTATAAGTGCTTTTTTAAGATATTCAGACTATAAAAGTTCAACTCTAAGTATCTTATGGAAAGAATTATTAATAATTATATTTTATTGTAATTATTAATAGTTACATTGTCAGATGATATAAAGGTCAGCACAGATATTGAAAAATCAAGCCATTTTAACCAAAATTATTTATTTATTTATTTATTTATTTTTTTGTCTTTTTGCCATTTCTTGGGCCACTTCCGTGGCATATGGAGGTTCCCAGGCTAGGGGTCGGATCGGAGCCGTAGCCACCAGCCTATGCCAGAGCCACAGCAACGTGGGATCTGAGCCGCGTCTGCAACCTACACCACAGCTCACGGCAACACCAGATCGTTAACCCACTGAACAACTGCAGGGACCGAACCTGCAACTTCATGGTTCCTAGTCAGATTCGTTAACCACTGCGCCACGATGGGAACTCCTTAATCAAAATTAGTAAATTGTTTCATATAAAAAACAAAATTCTGAAGTTCCTGCTGTGGCACAAAGGGATTGGGGGCATCTCTGGAACTCTGGGACCAGGTTCAATCCCCAGCCTCACACAATGGGTTAAGGATCTGGTGTTGCTGCAGCTGCAGTGTAGGTTGCAACTGTTGCTCAGATCTGATCCCTGGCCTAGGAACTCCATATGCTGCAGGGCAGCCAAAAGAAAAAAAAGAAAATGCCTAAAGCAAATCCTAACGTAACTATCCTAATCCAATCAGATCTTAATCTTAGTCTCAATTGAAAAAAAAAAGGAAAAGAAAAACAAAACAGGAAATAAATTTTTCAAAATTGAAGAAAAAATAATGGAAATCACAATAAATTGTGATAGTAATAATATGACTAACTATATAAATGATTATGCATACACACAAAAACCAGCTATACTTAAAAATAAACGTAGTAGGCAACAAAAATGTTTAGGATAAAAAGAAAGAATACCATCTTCTGTAAATTACAAAGGAAACATTAAAACAAGAACAATGACAAAAATAAACTACTCAGAGTGAAAATAAATTATTTTAATTATTAAATATTAATTAACAGGAAGCTGGTTAAAGTAATATTAATATAAGAAAAGAAATTTAATTGAAGAAATCTATTACTAGAGCTCATTCAGATCAAGTAATTTTTCTAAAATTATCTAGGTAGAATGATTTTATGTGAGGATTCAAGCATAGGTCGGATTGACTTCAAGTTCTGAGATTTTTTTTATTTTTTATTTTTTTATTTTTAGTTATTTTTTAAAATAGTTATTTTCTCAATACAATTTTTTTGCTACTGTACAGAATGCACACATGGCATATGGAGGTTCCTAAGCTAGGGGTCGAATCAGACCTGTAGCTGCTGGCCTACACCATAGCCAGAGCACAGCAGTGCCAGATCTGAGCCTTGTCTGTGACCTATACCACAGTTCATGGCAATACTGGATCCTTAACCCACTGAAGGAGGCTAAGGATTGAACCCACATCCTCATGGATACTAGTCAGATTCATTTCCAGTGAGCCACAATGGGAATTCCCAAGGTCTGAGACTTTACCCAATATATATAATATGGTGTAATATATCACAAATGTTTAGTTGAATATATTCTCCCATTAGGATATATTTAAACAAGTCCATAACTTGGATCAATATTTGTCACAAACATAATTCTCACAATATTACTTATGAGATAGTAGAAATATAAGAAAAAATAATTGTTTATTAGAAAGATGGACACACAGATACACATGTATATATACATATTTTTATATAGAGATATAATAGTAACATACAATTACATAACTAAATTATTACTTTAACTATTATAGTGTCATTCCCCCCCCCTTTTTTTTTCCTGCCTTTTTAGGGCTACACCCACAGCATATGGATGTTCCCAGGCTAGGGGTCGAATTGGAGCTATATCTGCTGGCCATAGCAACGTCAGAACAAAGTCATGTCTGCAACCTACACCACAGCTCATGGCAACACTGGATCCTTAACCCACTGAGAAAGGCCAGGGATCGAACCCGCATCCTCATAGATGCTAGTCAGATTTGTTTCTGCTGAGCCATGACGGGAACTCTGATTTCCAAAGATCATTAATATAAGAGGAAACATACATATGTAGTCCAATGAAAGTAGCAGCAAACAAAATTGTTTACACTTATACATATATAAAAATGCATATGCTGAAAATAAGATTGGTGGGAACTAAATAAGACATCATTATCTTTATGTGATAGGATGATTTATTCTATTTTATCATTCCTTTTCACATTTTCAAAGTTCCTAATTCCTGGAATTAGCATCTATTAATTGTTATCATCAGACACATATTTTTGAATAAATAATTAAAATAAATCATCATACAGAAATATCTGTCACGTGATCTACTTTTCATTTTCTAAATATCTACTATGTTAAATAGGCAAGAGAGAGGGGTCATCAAGCAAATGGCAGAAACATTAAGCCCTTGAAACATCAGCTGCTTTCAATATGTGAAGGTAATGACCTGCAACTTGGTATTAGGTATAACTACAATAAAATGTTTAGGCTCATTAGAAGGAAAATTAGTATTTCAAACATTTTTAGTACTAATACATTAGTGTGTCTCTCAGGACAGGCTTGTGCAGCATTAAACATTAGCTCATTACACTATTTTCTTGGCACCTTAATGGCATGAATAAGCCAAAGAGATTATGGAATTAGAATGGAAAGAGAAGATAAACATTGGGAATGCTCAAGGAGTGTGAGGCTAAATAAGGAAAGAATATAAAGCTCTGAAATGTTGTAGATAAGATTGCTGCTGGCAATAAATACTTCTTCCCTATGCTCCCATCAATCTGTTAGGCATTAATAACTTGAATCACCAATCATGCCCTAGGAAGACAGGAGCTGGACATCTCAAACAATTGCTTAGCATCTAGACTATACAACACGGAACTACATAATCACAATCACTTGTTCGCAGTGATTTACATTTATTATCTTATTTAATCCTTCATTTCTATGGTTAAGTATACCATCAGATTATTCAGATGAGAAAACTGAAGCTTAAAATATTATACAATTTCCCCAAAGGCATTTTGTTAGCAAAATATAGATCTAGGATTCAAATCTAGCCAATATGACCCAAGTACTCAAGTTCTTAAACTCTTAACAAGGGAAAAGTTTGCACATCTTGACCTAGATGCTTTGGGAAATGGAAGCCCAAGAAGTCTCACTTCCAGCATAAAGAGCATGGTCTGTTATGGAGGTGGAACACTCTGAAAGAACTAAGAGTACTATATCAGAATAACAACAAATATGTTATTAGCAAAGAACAAATTGAGCAAGCAGGTGTTCTTTTACAAGGCAGGAGAATAAATAGAAATAGATGAAGGCAACTGATGTATACAAAGAACAAATATTTACCAAACTGTGCTATATCCCTAGTGTGGGACTAGGATCAAGAGGCACAATAGATATAAGCTCAAAAGAAGCTTAGACTTAATTGTTGGAGAGAGGAGTAATCAAGCAAGTACGGTACAGAGTTAAAGGCTAGAAGTAAGTGAAGGGCTGTTTACAGTATGGATCGACCACCCAACCCAAACCTGTGGTAATAGAGAAGGTTTCTTCTAGGAAGGCAACTCGAGGATAGATCTGTTAAGTGAATGCAGCTTTCTAGAAACAGTGACATTTTAAATACGTGAAGATTATGAAGAGATATTAGTGGAGAGAAAGTGGGAGGCCATTGCTAGTATTGAAAACAGTACAATGTCAGAGCACAAAATAGAAATTAACTTATTTCACTAGGGGGAATATGGTGAATTTATGATGAGGTTAATAATGTGTAAAAATTCTGAAGAGTTCTTGGAGCTCACACTGAGACATATGAAATTTATATATGATAAAAAAAAGTTGTTACGTGTTTTGAACACAAGTACTGGTATGTTAAAAAGAATGAAGGCTGGCAGTGTCAGTGAGTTAAGCTGGTATTAAGCACAAAATTGTATCTCTGAGACCATGAAAAACAAGTAAACATGAGTATCCTGTGGTTTTCTAGTTTGTGTCCTAAGTCTAAGCAAGAGTTTGAACCTAGGAAAATCTGACTGGACCAGGAGGAAACCTATTACTTGATTCATCAAAGAAATATTGATTGAGCCCACTAGGTATTAGGTACTGATTTAAGCGGTGATAAACAGGAATGAACAAAACAGAGTCCTGGACTTATGGAACTTGCATACTTCTGGAGCGAATCAGACAATAAATTAAATACATCAGAAAAATATGTGGCACATTAAATGTGAATAGGATCTATGGAGAAGAAAAAACTGTATGCCACAGGCACAGCCCTGCCATGGGTGCTTCTCTAAAAAGCAAAAAAAAAAAAAAAAAAACCCAAAAAACAAAACAACCAACCAAACGAACAAAAAAACCAACTATAGACAAGGAATATCTAGCAGAGAGTGTTAAAAATGTAAACAGCCTGGTCAAGAAGAGTCTCACTAGGAATGTGACCCTTGAGTTAAGGATTTGAGGGGCCAGGCTGTGCTGTAAAACTTGAGGGAGAGAGGAAACGAGAAGAGTGAGATCAAAGTACACTAGGCAGAAGAACTGAAAATAAATAGGTTAGTGTAGCTGGACTTCAATGTCCTTGATTCTTCATAAAATCAGGAGAAAAGCAAAAATAAAAACAAAACTGGGCTATGTCTTTAAATGGATTGACTAGGGCTGCATTTGGAGATCAGTTGGAGGTGATAAAAGCTGTCTTTATTTTTAACTATCCACAGAACATCTCTATTTGGATATTTTATAGATACCATAAGTCAGCATATTCAAAGCCAAGTTCACCTTTCCATCAAACTTAATCTTTGTTATACTTTTTCACTTCAGTAAAAGATTTCATACTCCATGGAATTACAAGAGCTCATTATTCTATTCTCCATCTCTCTTCTCTCCAATCCCATCTAATTGAAGATGACTTAAACCTCTCCACAAATCCCTCATTTCAGGTCCTTCTCATGTCATGCACAGACACATGTAGTGAACTCCTTGCCTTCAGCCATGTAATTTTGCAGTTCGTGTTCACAGCTGATTCTCAGCCAGGGTGATTTTGCCTCCCAGAGGACAGTTGGCAACATCTAGAGACATTTTTGATTGTCATAACTGGGACACCTACCAACTGGCACTCAGTAGAGTCCAGGGATGCTGATTAACATCTTACAGTACACAGGGTAACCCCATCCCCACCCTGGGGTTTATGATATTGCCTGGCCCCTAATATCAATAATGCCATGGTTCACAAACTAATGACAGAATAATATTTCTGAGTCCCTCCTTGACCTGCCTCCTTCCTGCCTCTCCTCTCCCACAACTTTTCCCATGTTGCTTTGCTTTCTACTCTTCAAATATACCCTTCTCTCATCTTTTTCTTTGTGCTATTACCACTGACTAGGAAGCTTATTCACTATTTTTTCTCTGGTAAATATTAAATATATTTAAAACTTAGCTCCAAGACAACTTCTAAATTATTCCAGGGGACATAAGGTATTCTTTATCTTGCTCCTGAAGAACCATGTCATAAAACTTATGCAACAAACTGTAAATTTTGTATACATACCTCTTTTTTCCTTATAGACCTATATTGCACAATACATGTGGCTGCTTGGTACTTGAGAAGTTAATTATTGCAACTGAGTAACTCATTTTAAATTACTAAATTTAATTTTTTTTAAATTGAAATTTTCTCATGTGGCTAGACACTATCATGTTGAACATTTTTAGATAATGAACAGCTCCATCATTACAGGAAGTTCAGTTAGATGATACTGCTATAAACTTTTTGTGCCCAGTTTGGGGCTTATATTAGACACTTAGTAAATATTTAAATAATTGAGTTAATAAATCATTATTTTCATAGCTGAATAGTCAAAGCAAAACTTTTCCTTAGTTATGACTTAACTCTCTCAAGATTTATACCAGATATTTCCATTGATTTTTAATTTTCCATCTTTCTATATACAATTTATTGCATTACATATATAGATAGCTATCTATCTTGTGCATAGGTTTTGATTCTTTAATTATACTCTAGTTCATCAAAGACCAGGACTAAATACTCTACTTAGTGAAATATCCCACAAAACCTAACATAATGCATTTCATTCTGCAAATGCTAAATATATTGAAATCACTGTTCTGGAATTGTGAATAGATTGGCACAACCTCCTTTCTGCCAGATATGGTGCAAAATTTGTGGATTTCTGAAGGTACAGGGGAGAAGAAGGTTTAACAAATCACTGAAAGTCTTTCTATTCTAAGGACAATTTTTGAAACTAACGTTTTATTTAAGGAGAAATGGAAATTCCTAACATAGCATATAAAATTAATGCATTTCTCCCTCTGGCAATGAGCCACTTCTGAAAGCACTAGAGATAAATTTTCAGACTCTCATGTGAGTTTATTTTCAGTGTCATTATTGGCATTATTTCAGAGACTCATGTATGAGATCTTTGTCCTGTAGGCCTTTGGTGTTTTCTTCTGATGAGGCTTGTAACACTACAGTACTCTTCCATGATATGTTTACGCAGTAGCATACCATAGTGTTGAAGTAGGGCAATAGGATTTTTGGAATATGAAGGAATAAATCAAAGAGATATGAAGTAAAAACTAAAGCTTAATACTTAATATTTGAAGAGAGAAAAATGTTAAACTATTTCAGTGTGGCATAGCAATGTATGTCACAGGAAAGATTTTAGTTTTGCTGTTGGGTTTGCTAGTAAGTTGGAGTCACAAAGGATCATTCAAATTTCAGAAGGACCAGATGTTGAAAACACATTCTTATTTTCTTTAAAAGCCTATAACTGACACATTCAAATTCAATCTTTTATCAATTTCTAAAGAAAATATTAGTGATTATCAACTCATTTCTGAAAGAGAATATAAAGGTTGTCCAGATCAATGTCTCCCACAGATTAGAAAAGTGAAGGCTTGAGAAATTAAGTGACTACTCTAAACCTTCACATTAAATTCATGGTCCAATCAGGAATATAATTAAGTCTCCTATAAACATACTGTCAATCTTTATCTAGGAGGAAGGGCTAACTATAAATTTTAAAAAGAATATCATTATCATTATAATCACATATCTTCTGATTAAATCTGTTGATAGTTAAAAGCAGATGATAAAAAAGACTTCCTTTGTCAGTTACAATGGAGTAACAGGGACCAGGTTTACTTTCCTGCATGAAACCAAAAAAATGGATATTAGAAACAAAGGTTGCAAGACATTGTACATCATGCAACAAAGGTCAATAATCACTGAGAGACAGGAAACTAATGGTGTGAGCCATAGAAGATTACTATGACATACTGCCTTGACAGTTTCTAGTCCACAGCATGGGGAGAGAGAGCCAGACAGAACATTGCTGACTCCCAAGGTTGAGGGGATGAAGCTGAGAGTTTGAGGAGACAAAGGCAGCTGAAGTTTGCAGAACAGAGTATAAGCGGAGAGAGAGTTGCACCTAGAAAACCCTGGAGATCTAGAGTAATTATCTCCAGTATTTAACTGAGTACTGATTGGCATGTGCATGTGAGGAAACTATCCAAAGGGCTGGAAAAGAACCACCTGAAATGATTAAAAATGACAGGGAAAGGCACTCGCATAAGGCTAGGAATTGTGCCTGTCCCAGCTGCCAGTCTGAAAAAATACAAGATTCAGGGGGCAGGGTGGATTAGAGCACAGTGTCTTGCTTCAGTAATGGGGAAATAATTAGCTCTAGATTGAAAACGTCTCTGGTCCAACCTACAAATCTTAAGACCTGAAAGAACCAAACAGTTTCTAAGTAATTTAACAGAACAAAGCTCAGGAATATTATAGAGTACAAAATATTCAGCACCTAACAAAATTAATGAATTTATGAAGTTCATGGTAATATTGGCCAGAGGTTTGTCAATTTTGTTTAATCCTTTCAAAAAACTGGCTCTTGGTTTTATTGATCTTTTCTAATTTTTTTTTAAATCTCTATTTCACTTATGTGGTCAGAAAAGATGTTTAAAATAATTTCTACCTTCTTAAATTTGTTAAGGCTTATTTTGTGACCAAGTATGTGGTCCATCCTAAAGAATGTTGAAAAGAAGGTATATTCTGTTTTTTATTTGGGGGAGGGGCATGTAGTACCTTGTAGATATCAATTAAATCCAACTGGTCTATTGTGTCATTTACAATCTCTGTTGCCTTATTGATTTTCTGTATGGAAGATCTGTCCATTCCTGTGAGTGTTAAAGTCTCCTAATACTATTTTAGTCCAGTCAATTACTCCCTTTATATCTTTTGGCATTTGTTTTATGTTAGGTGCTTCTTTATTGGGTGTGTATATGTTAACAAGTATAATATTCTCTTTTTGTATTGTGGTTATATAATGCCTTTCTGTGTCTTTCCTTATGGTTTTGTTTTAAAGGCTATTTTGTGTTAAATGAGTATTGCTACCCCACTTTCTTGTCATTTTCATTTGAATGAAATATCTCTTTCCGTCCCCTAATTTTCAACTTGTGTTTGTCTTTTGCTCCAAAGTGAGTCTTCTGTAGGGGGCATATTGTAGGTTCTTGTTTGTTTTTATCCAATCTGCCACTAATGTATTGATTGAAACAAATGGTCCACTGATATTTAAACTAGTTATTGATGTTTCCACTGCTATTTTAAATCTCATTTTCCAGTTGATTTTATACTTATTCTTTGTTAATTTCTTCCTTTTGTTTTTCTTTTTGTGGTTTGATGGTTTTCTTTTGCTTATACTTGAGTTCCTTTGTTTTTGATTTTTGTGACTCTATTGTATGTTTTTGATTTGTACTTATCCTGTTTCTAATGTATGTTAACCTATAACTATATCTACTGGCTGTAGAGTGATAGTCATATAAGTTTAGACACATTCTAAAAGATCTATATGTTTTACTCTCCTTCCCTATATTTTGTACTTTTTATGTCCTGTTTTACATCTTCATGTTTATCCTTTGCCTGTTAATTGTAATTATAATTGCTTTTACGAAATTTTGATTGTTTTTAAATCAATGCACTTGCTTATTTAAAGGATTTTCAACTATTTTATATATTTCCCATTCCTATTATAATTTTCCTTTTATATTCTTGCTTCCTTTCTATTTAGAGAATACCTTTCAATATTTATTTTAGGTTTAGTATTGCTATATTCTTTTAGTTTGTATGTATTTGAAAAAATATTTATCTTTCCTAAATTATAATATTGCTGGGTATAGTATCCTAGGTTGCAGGATATTAATATTTAATGCCTCTCCTTTCTGGCCTGCAAAGTTTCTGCACATAAATCAGCTGATATCCTTATGGGGGTTCCCTTGTAACTGATTCCTGTTTCTCTGTCTCCTTAAGTTTGTCATTTAAATTGTGATATGTCTTGGTGTGGGTCTGTTTGGGTTCATCATGTTTGAGACTCTCTGTGCTTCTTGTATCTGGATATCTGTGTCCTTCTTAATGTTTGGGAAGTTTTAAGCCATAATTTCTTCAAATACTGTTTTGATCCCCTTTTCTCTTCTTCTCCGGAGTCCCTATTATGCATAAATCTGCATATTTATATTGTCATATAGATCTCATATGTTGCTTTCATTTTTTATCTGCTGTTCTGATTGATTTCAATTATTCTATCTTCCAGATCACTTATTCATTCTTCTGTGTTATTTAGTCTTCTACTCCTTGCTTCTAGATTAGTTTTTATCTCAGCAATTGAGTTTTCTAATTGTGATTGGTTCCCCTTTATAGCTTCTCCTTCCTCGTTACAGTGGTCAGGATTTCCATCAATAATCCTTCTTAACTGCTTTAGCATTTTTATTATCTATCTGCTCTTTGAACTTGGGGTCTAGTAGACTGATGAGGTCTGTTTCATTATTTGTTCTTTCAGTGGATTTCTCTTGTTCTTTTAATTGAGAGTAGTGCTCTGCTTTTCTATTTTACTGAACTTCCTATGACTCTAAAAATTTAGGAGAAACAGTTACCAATGGTTTTGAAGTGGTGTTTTTATGTGGAAGTGTCCCTGTGTAGATTGTGTAAGTCCAATATTTTTGATGCAAGAACTATTTTTGGTATAGATGCCAGCCACGTATTTCCTCAGCATGGACTGGCCATTATCCCCTTGCTAGTGGTTGTGATTCATGTTGTGGTGTCCACAGCCTGCACTGGATGCTGGGTAGGACTTCCTCTTTGTTCCACGGCTGTCATAGCCCTACCAGGGACAGGGTCTGCTCCCCAGTTGCTGGAGTAGAAGCCCCAAGAGTTGGGTTAGATAAGGCTCTTTTGCCCTCATGTCCCAAAGGAAGTGAGTGCTGAAGCAAGTGAGGTCTGCATGATCACAGCAAAACTATGTGCCACCTATGCAAGCATCTGTGGTTTTTACCAGAAGCAACCCAAGGGTGTGTCTGCTTCTCCTTTACATTAATACCAAACCCATGCTAGGCTGGTGCTGGGGACCACCAGGCCCTTTGGGTTGTCTCTGTGTAGCTAGACCAAATGCTCTCCCAGGGCCTGTCTTCTGAAATTCACTTCTTAGTTACTACAAATACTAGCACCTCCACCTGGTGCATATTTCAGGCTGGGAAGTGCAGCAAGAGGGTAGTCATCAGAGCAGATCATTCTCTTTTCTATTGCTAGCAAGCCAACATGCACACACTTCTCTTGAGCAGAGTCCAGTCTCCTCCAGCTCCCCTATCTGTCCCAGTGGAACTTCCAGCAGCCAAGGGGGCTTCCCAGGGAAAGGGCATGCTTGTTTTGACTCTTCCCTTCTTCACAGTTTCCTCCCAAGGACACAAGTCTTGTCCTGATGTCTGTTTTTTTTTTTTTTTCTTCCTTCCTACCTGGTTACATGGGAATCTTTCTTACAGCTTTGCTTTATAAGAAATTTTCTGATAGTTACCAGTGGGTTTTCTGTGAGAATTGTTCCACAAGTAGATATATTTTTTACGAGTTTATTGGGGTAGGTGAGTTCCATATCCTTGTACTCTGCCAACTTGATCCTCTGAGGCTACTTCTTTTTGTTTTTCCTTTTTTTTTCTTTATTCTCTTCACAGCTGTATCTGTGGCATATGGGAGTTCCCAGGTTAGGGGTTGAATTGGAGCTGCAGAGGCTGGCTTACACCACATGCATAGCAATGCCAAATCTGAGCTGCATCTGAGGTCTATGGTGCAGGTTGAGTCAATGGCAGATCCTTAACTCACTGAGAGAGGCCAGGAATCAAACCCATATCCTCATGAATACTATGTCTGGTTCTTAACCTGCTGAACCACAGTGTGAACTCCTGAGGCTATTTCTAATTCAAACACCTAGTGAGTAGTAGCTGGGGTTTGAAACTCAACCTGATTAAATTCAAATCTATTAGATGAACAAGAAGAAAGCCAGGAATACATGCATATGTAAATCAGATGGAAGATATGTATTTAAAGCTTTTTAGTTTAATTTTGATGCACATTATTATTTGATTTTTGGCATGGTGACCTTGGAACTAGCAGAAGCTGAGGGTAAAAACATGAGATGCTGGGGGAGAGGGAAGGTGCTGTGGCTCATTAGCAAAAGTGGCCAGACAATAAAAAGCATGAATAGAGCTTAGTTTTATAATTATTCTTGTCACTTAGCCTGTTAAACTGGAAAATATAAGATTTAACTAAAGCATGCTGATAGATGTCTCACTCAATCTTTAAGCTATTATACTATGACACCTGTACATAATTAATGTGGTTACCTGAGTAACTCACACCCACACTTCATATACACAGATGCACACAGAGAGCATATATTTTCCTGAAATGATTATCACTTGAGAGATCTTTGCCTCTGCCCAGCACCTTACTTTTCTCTAAAAAACCATCTTTAAGTAAAGTGCGTATGCCATATATATTTACATTTGAATAAAGCCTGAACTAATAATCTTACTTCATGAAACAACCCAGACTAATGGGTGGTCTAATTTGAGAATTAAAGGACATTCAAATATTTTTAAAAATAAATTTGTCAACTGGTAAACTTTTACTACTCTTTAATCCATTTAATAATGCTGCTCTAACTTATCCTTTTCCCAAAATAGCACGTTTCTCTCCATCCACTTGTCTGCTTTCATTTGTTATAATGAACTGAACAAAGAAATTTATACATAATATTAAGATGATGAGATTTCTTTTTTAAGGACTGTGATAAAATTATTAGCCATTGATTAAATGTTTACCAAATAATGCTTTTTGTTAGAATAACCCAGATCCAGGTAATGAAGTGTAGTGAGGGGGAGAGAGGACATGAGCTGAAAAAGAGAAATGGATAAGAAATGATCCTAGTCTTTAATGAGCTATGGAGTCATCATGTTGAAACTAATTTGTAAACCTTCTAAATGAAATAAAATATATTGCTCTATAACATTACATTTTAGAAATATTTATTCATAGGAACAAAACAGATATAAGTGAATCTCTTGATTCAACAGACTTGAAAATAACACCATGCCTTCTTTCCCAATGACCTTCATCCCTGGGTTGGGACAATAGTCTGTTTGTTAACCTGTAACTCAGCACACTGCCACTCTGTTCTTTCCATTTGCCAAATCAAGACATAGAACATTTTGTTTGGACTTTGAAATGAACAGCATGTGATACTACTGGAGCAGTTTTTGCATTAATTTGCATAAGAAACTGGAGATCACAGGACCCCCTGAAGAGTAAAAGCTAGTAACAGTCATACTGCACTTGAAATAGTATTCCAGGGATGACAATTTTAATGATACAGACACTTAAGTTTATTAATCTGTTGTTCTTCATCAAGGCAGTATGTCAGTCCTTTTATATTCCTTGAGTAATGAAGGGGACAGAGCAGAGAATGAAAATCAGAGAAACATGAGTTTTCTGCTGCAGTGATTAGAGGTCAGAAGAGAGGTTGGAACCTGGATGCCTATATTAACAGCTGATTTAGTGCAGACTTCACAATATCCAGGCAGTATCAGTCTCTTTCCTCATTAGAATAAGATTTGATTTTTTTATTCACCTAAATCATTTCCACAAATGTTTATAGAGCACTTACTAAAAACAAGGTACAACTTCATATTGCTAGTAATTTCAAGATAATCATTTCTTAAGTGCTTAGATACGGCTTTTTAAAAAAAATAATGTATTTTTAATACTTCATGGTGAAATAAAACTAATCATCTAGCAAAGATGGTAGCAACATGTTAATTACTGTTCTTAATAACAGTCATTTTCCTCTTTATCCCCTTGTTTTTTAGTCACTGTGGAAGACGTTAAATATAGATCCTCACATATTCTGTTAAATCTGTTTTATTTATTGTAAAAGCAACCTAAGGGGTTAGTCTATTTGGCAGAATTCTCTTTTAAAGTGACCAATCATTACTGAATAATATAGTGTTCACTGAAATAACACTGATGGAATAACTTGTAATTAATTTATTTCCTCTTAATATGTACATAAGTGCAGTTGCACAAATTCAGGGTAGTATCACTATATACTTAAAAATTATAATTTATGAATAGGCGTCATCATGTTTACATTTTTAAGGTTCATGTTCATGATAATTGGCTACATTTGACTACTGCCATATTGAAGTGATTGGATAAAATATCTTCAAAACTATAATCTGATTTATAAAAATAAAGAAGAGGGTGGAACTATATATATTTAACTAAAATTCATAGCTTTTCAAAGAACTATTGTGTACTAGGCTATGCTGCTGTTTGTTCAGGATTTTTTAGAATTTTTTTTTTTTTTTTACTAGAGGAACAATCATATCCTTGAAGATATGTGATTGTATCCGTAGAATGTACATTGGGGAAGGAAAGTTACAGTCTCAAAAAGTATTGTCTATTTTTACTATTTTACATATGTAAAACAACATGAGAGGGATGAAATCCACAACTTAATGACTTGGTTTTATTTGTAATTTTGTATTTGAGTATGCAAAATACTCAATAAATAAAAGCTTAGACTGACTACAATTAATTATGACTAAAGAAAAATACATAATTTTATAATAATATTTTGACATTATTTAGAACATTTCTGCACTATGAAAACCATTTAAATAAACTTCATTGTACTGGAAGATCAGTTGCCTAAATATGCTGACCAGTGACATTTTTTATAAAAGTCATAAATATATTTTGAACAATTTTTGACAGATATATTCTCAAAACAAATATGGGAAACCTGAAAAATGTAATGATTTTAAAATAATATTTTAAGAGCAACACTATAAAATAAATGCAATCTTATCACAGCAAACATTGCACTATAGATATCCTCTATAATAGCCCTTGAGTTTGGACCTGTGTTGGGTTTCTAATATTTCATGACAATGAATGAATATTCACTGATTACTTTCTATACCAAGAATTTTGTGTTAAGGTATTATTCAGCCAAAAGAATCTATTGTACTTCTCATAGCCAGGGCATTGTTACAAATAATGTTGAAAGCCATAGATAATGCTAGGAGGTTACTCTAAAATAGCCCCAACCATTTCACATTCAACCAATAAAACAATTTAACAGTTGTTTATTAGATTCAAGATACTCCACCTGCTCAATCTAATCCTTGTCCACTGCATGCGCCCTGTTCCTCTTTAACAGCACACTTCCACTACATCAGGAACTTGACTTTTGCTGTTGCCTCTGCTTGAGTTCTCTTCCTTAAAATCACCGCATAGTTTTCTTAAATGTCATTCTCTCAGAGTCCTTCCCTAACCATTTCATTGTAAGCCCAATCTCTTACTTCATGACTCTTCTTTTACCCTAATTAATTTTGAATAAGCAACACTAATTATTCTTTTTTATTTTTAAAAACATTTTTATTAAAGTATAGTTGATTTACAGTATTCCTTCAATTTCTTCTGTACAGAAAAGTGACTCAGCCATATAATGTGTATATATATATATATATATATATATATATATATATATATTCTTTTTTTTTTCATACTATCTTCTATCATGGTCTAACCCAAGAGCCTGGACATAGTTCCCTGTGCTGTACAGTATGACCCCATATTTATTTGTTCTAAATGTAATAGTTTGCATCTGCCAAGCACAATCATCCCATCCATTCCCTTCTCTCCCTTGGCAAATACAAGTCTGCTCTCCATGTCTATGATCTGTCTCTGTATTGTAGACAGGATCATTTGTGCCATATTTTAGATTCCACAATTAGTGATAACATATGGTATTTGTCTTTCTCTTTCTGACTTACTTTACTTAGTATGAGAATCTTTAGTTTCATCCATGATGCTGCAAATGGCATTAGTTTGTCTTTTTATTGCTGAGTAGTATTCCATTGTATATATGTACCACATTTTCTTCATTCATCTGCTGATGAACATTTAGGTTGTTTCTATGTCTTGGCTATTGTGAATAGTACTGCTATGAACATACGGGTTCATGTAACTTTTTTTTTTTTTGTCTTTTTAGGGCCATAGGTGTGGCATATGGAGGTTCCCAGGCTAGGAGTCTAATTGGAGCTGTTGCTGCTGGCCTACGCCAGAACCACAGCAATGCCAGATCCGAGATGCATCTGCAACCCACACCATACCTCATGATAACACCAGATCCTTAACCCACTGAGTGTGGCCAGGGATCAAACCCAAACCGCATGGTTCCTAATAGGATTCGTTTCTCCTTCTTCACGATGGGAACTCCTTCATGTACCTTTTTGAACGAATGTTTTGTCCAGATATATGCAACTTTACCAAATTCATTCATACCAATGCTGAGCTCTAAAAGTTTTCTGGTAGTGCCTATAGGATTTTGTAGGTATAGTATCATGTCATATGCAAACAGTGATAGTTTTACTTTTTGTCCAATTTGGATTTCTTCTATTTCTTTTTCTTCTCTGATTGCCCTGGCTAGGACTTACAAAACGATGTTGAATGATAGTAGTAAAAGTGCACATCCTTGTCTTGTTCCTGATCTTAGTGGAAATGCTTTCAGTTTTTCACCATTGAGAAAGATGTTAGCTGTGGGTTTGTCATATATTTCTTTTGTTATGTTGTGGTAGAACCCCTCTATGCCCACTCTCTGGAGAGTTTTTGTTAGGAATAGGTGTTGAATTTTGTCAAAAGCTTTCATTATGACTACTGAGATGACTATATGGTTTTTATTTTTCAGTTTGTTCATGTGGTGTATCACACAGATTGATTTGTGGATACTGAAGAATCCTTACATCTTTGGGATAAACCCCACTTAATCATGGTGTATGATATTTTTAATATATATTTGGATGCAATTTGCTAATACTTCACTGAGGATTTTTGCATCTACGTTCATCAGTGATACTGGCCTGTAATTTTCTTTTTTCTCTTTTTTTCCAGTATCTTGGTCTGGTTTTGGTATTAGGGTGATGATGGCTTCATAGAAAGACCCTGGGAGTGTTTCTTCCTCTGCAATTATTTGGAAGAGTTCTAGAAGAAGAAGTGTTAATTCTTCTCTAAATGTTTGACAGAATTCACCTGTGAAGCCATCGGGTCTTGGATTTTTGTTTTCTGGAAGTTTTTAAATCACATTTTCAATTTCAGTGGTTGTGATCGGTCTATTCATATTTTCTATTTCTTCCTGGTTCAGTCTTGGTGGGTTTTACCTTTGTAAGAATTTGTCCATTTTATTGGCATACAGGTTTCCTACCCCCTCTGTCCTGGGAATGTACAAGCCCCAGCCACCCCTACAAAATCCATGAGTGGTTACCAGGTCCTACCCCTACTGTTCTGGGGGGTGCACAAATTGCAGCCACCCCTGCAGAGCCCTCAAGCAGGCAATGGGCCCTGTCCCTGATATGGTGGATCTGTGTGGAACCAGGTTATCCATAAGAAACCCACAAGCAGGAGCCAGGCCCTTCCCACACTGTTTTAGGAGTGTACAAACCACAGCCACACCTATGAAATCCATAAGTGTCCTAGGAAAGAGGAAAACCCAGCCATGCCTGTGTGGAACCCAAGTGGATGCTGGGCTCTACTCTCAGGAGAGGGCACAAACAGTGGCAGCCCCTAGAGGGCCTGAAAATGGTTGCCAGGCACTACCCCAACCACCTGGGGGTGTACAGGCTGCAGCCAAACCTGGGAGACCTATGAATACGTGCCAGGCACTGTCTCCATCATGCCACAAGTGTGCAAGGGCTGACATACTTGCACATTCTCTTTCAAGGGGGTAACAGCCAGCACATGCTGAGGAAAGAGGCATCAAGCATCCAAACTAAAAGCAACCCTTCATTTCTGGACTAGACAGAAGAGCAGAAAGACTTGAGCTCGCCTCATCTCATGAAAACCCCCAAATCACAACTAACTGCTGAAGAACTATCACAAAAAAAGACTGGAATTAACCAAAAAAATATATATTTTATATTCAAGACAAAGAAGAAATCACAGATGGTAAAAGCAGGATGGCTTTTTGTGACATACTTAAATCCTATACCTATCAGGTGGGTGACCCATAAACTGGAAAATGATTATATCACAGAGGTTCTTCCAGAAAAGTGAGAGTTCCGAGCCCCATGCCAGGTTCCGCAGCCTGAGGTTTTGGCTTTGGGAGGAGAAACCCACAGAGTTTTTGGCTTTGAAGGCCTATGAGGCTTGAGTGCAGAGTTCCATGAGATTAGGGGAAAGTGCACTGGGACCCAGCACAAAGCAGTAACCTCACAGGAACCTGGGTTAGATCAACCTGAAGGTCGTGGAAGTTCTCTTGATGAGGCCAGGGTCAACTGAGGCTTACGGGAGGTGCAAGGACACTGGTGGCAGAAGCCCCAGGGAATATTGATCAGTGTGAGCTCTACTGGAAGCCACCGTTTTGATAACAAGGCCTGGTACCAAAGGATTAATCTGAGAAGATACAACCATTGTAAATATATATGTACCCAACAAAGCAGCACTACAATATATAAGACAAACGCTAGCAACCATAAAAGGAGAAATTGACATTAACATGATAAGTGGGGAAATTTAACACCCCACTTACATCAGTGGACAGATCATCTAGACAGAAAATCAGTGAGGAAACACAGGCCTTAAATGACACATTAGACCAGATAGAGCTAATTGATATTTATAGAACATTCCATCAGAAAGCAGTAGAATACACATTTTTTTTTCTTAGGTGCACATGGACTATTCTTCAGAATTGACCACATCTTGAGCCAAAAATAAGGGTTTGGTAAGTTTAAGAAAAGTGAAATCATATCAAGAATCTTTTCCAATCAAATGCTATGAGATTAGAAATCAATTATAAGAAAATAACTAAGAAAAAAACACAAACATTGGTGGCTAAACAATATATTACTAAAAAAAATGAGGAAATAAAAAAATAGCTAGAGACAAATAACAATGAAACATTATAATCTAAAACCTAGGGAACATAGCAAAAGGAGTTCTAAGAGGAAGTTCAGAGCAATACAATATTACATCAGGGAACAAGAAAAATCTCAAATAAACAACCTAACCTTACACCTAAAGCAACTAGAGAAATAAAGAACAAATAAAACACGTTACCTGAAAGAAAGAAATCATAAAGAACAGAACAGAAATAAATGAAATAAAAACAAAGAAAACAATAGCAAAGATCAATGAAACTAAAAGCTGATAGTTTGAAAAGATAAATAAAATTGATAACCTTTAGTCAGACTTATCAAGAAAAAAAGAGAGGGCTCAAATCGAAAAAATTAGAAAGGAAAAAGAAGTTACAATGGACATCACAGAGATACAAAGTATCATAAAAGACTACTATGTGCCAATAAAATGGACAATTTAGAAGAAATGGAAAAATTCTTAGAAAAGTACAACCTTCTAAGACTATACCAGGAAGAAATAGCAAATATAAACAGACCAATCACAAGTATTGAACTGAAACAATGATCCCAATAAACAAAAGTCCAGGACCAGATGGCTTCACAGAAAATTCTATCAAACATTTAGAGAAGAGCTAACACCTATCCTTCTAAAACTATTCCAAAAAATCGCAGAGAAAGAAACACTCTTAAACTCATTCTATGATACCAAAACCAAAGATACTACAAAAGAGAAAATTATAGGCCAGTATTGATCAAGTAGGATTCATCCTAGGAATGCAAGTATTCTTCAATACCCACAAATCAATCAATGAGATACACTGCATTAACAAACGGAAGAATAAAAACCATATGGTCATATCAATAGATGCAGGGAAAAAAATCTGTTGACAAAAATCAACACCAATTTATGATAAAAACTCTGCAGAAAGTGGGCAAGGAGGGAACCTACCTCAGCATAAGAAAGGCCATATATGATAAACTCACAACTAACATCATTCTCAGTGGACAATGATGTCAATCTTAACACTTTTAATCAACATGATTTTGGAAGTCCTAGCCATGGCACTTAAAGAAAATGAAATGAAAGAAATCCAAACTGGAATATAAGAAGTAAAACTGTCACTGTTTGAAGATGACATGATACTATACATAGAAAATCCTAAAGATGCTACCAGAAAACTATTTGACCTCATCAATGAATTTGGTAAAATTGCTGGATGCAAAATTAATACATACAAGTCTCCTGCATTCCTATACACTATCAGTGAAAGATCAGAAAGAGAAATTAAGGAAACCATCCCTTTTACCATTGCATCAAAGAGACTAAAATACCTAGCAATAAATTTATCTAAGGAGGCAAACGACCTATACTCTGAAAACTATATAAGACATGATGAAAGAAGTAAAGGTGACACAAACAGATGAAAAGATCAATATTCTCAAAATGACTATGCTACCCAAGGCAATATACAGATTCATTGCAATCCCTGTCACATTACCAATGACATTCTTCACAGAACTAGAACATTTTTTTTATTTGTATGAAAATACAAAAGATCCTGCATAGCCAAATCAATCCTGAGAAATAAAAATGGAGCTGGAGGAATCAGGCTCCCTGGCTTCATATCATACTACAAAGCTACAGTCATCAAAACAGCACGGTACTGGCACAAAAGCAGAAATCCAGAAATGAACCAATGCACCTATGGTCAACCAAGCTGGGACAAAGGAATCAAGAATATACAATGGAAGAGTTTCCACTGTGGCACAATCGGTTAAGGATCCGGCATTACCACAACTGTGGTATAGGTCACAGTTAAAGCTTGCATTTGATCCCTTGCCTGTGAACTTCCATATGCTGTAGTTGCAGCCAAATAAGAATAACATACAATGTAAAAAAGATAGGCTCTTCATTAAATGATGCTGGGAAAACTGGGCAGCAATATGTAAAAGAATAAAATTAGAACACACTCTAATATTATACACAAAAATAAACTCAAAATTGATTAAAGACCTAAATGTAAAGCCAGATACTATAAACCTCTTAGAGGAAAACATAGGCAGAGCATTGCTTGATATAAATCACAGCAATATCTTTTTTGATCCACCTCCTAGAAGTGAAAATAAAAACAAAAATAAACAAATGAGACATAATTAAACCTTTTGCACAGCAAAGGAACTGTAACTGGAATGAAAAAATAACCCATGGAATGGGAAAAAGTATTTGCAAATGAAGAGACTAACAAGGCATTGATCTCCAAAATATACAAACTTCTCATGCAGTTCTCTATCAAAAAAACAAGAAGCAAACAACAAACAAATGAGTCAAAAAATCCGTAGAATTAGGGAAGTCCTGTTCTGGCCCAGTGGAAATAATTCTGACTAGTATCCATGAGGACGTGGGTTCAATCCCTGGCTTCACTCAGTGGGTTAGGGATCTGTCATTGATGTGAGCTGTAGTGTAGGTCACAGACACAGCTTGGAGCCCGTGTTGCTGTGGCTGTGGTATAGGCTGGCAGCTGTAGCTCCAATTCAACTCCTAGCCTAGGAACTTTCACATGCCACGGGTGCAGCCTTAAAAAGCAAGAAAAAAAAATCAGCATAACTAAATAGATATTTCTCCAAAAAAGATATACAGATGGCCAAAAAGCACATGAAAAGATGCTCAATATCACTAAGTATTAGAGAAATACAAATCAAAACTATAATGAGGTATCACCTCATACCAGACAGAATGGCCATCATCATGAAATAGTATACAAACAATAAATGCTGGAGTAGGGAAAGAAAAGAAAAGGGACCTCTCCTACATTGTTGGTAGGAATATAAATTGGTACAACCACTATGGAAAACAATATAGAGGTTCCTCAAAAAACTAAAAATAGAACTACCATATGATCCAGCAATCATACTCCTGGGCATATATCTAGAGAAAACCATAATTTGAAAATATACATGCACCTCAATGTCACTGTAACACCATTTACAGTTCCTACGGTATGGAGGCAACCTAAATATCCATCAACAGAGGATGGATAAAAAATACATACATACGTACGATGAAATATTAATCAGTCATATAAAAGAAAGAAATAATGCCATTTACAGCAACACAGATGGATCTAACATTATTACACTAAGTGAAGTACATCAGACAAAGACAAATATATGATATAACTTGTTGATGGAATTTAATAAAACTTATACAAATGAATTTTTATTTGCAAAACAGAAACAGACTCGCAGATTTCAAAAGCAAATTTGTGATTACCAAAGGGGAAATGGGGAGAGGAATAAATTAGGAGTTTGGGATTAACATTTACATATTACTATATGTAAAAATAGATAAATAACAAGGACCTATACTGTATAGCACAGGGAACTCTACTCATTCTGCCATAACCCATATGGGAAAAGAATCTGAAAAATAATGAATATATATATTCATTCTTTATATAGTGGTATGTATCTAAATCACTTTGATGTATACCTAAAACTAACAGAATATTGAAAAAAACTATACTCCTATAAAATAAAAAAATAAAGTGTATATATATATATATATACACATATATACACACACACACATATGCACATTATTAGTTTTATAATCTAAGAGGAAGTGTCAAGAAATGACATGATCATGTTCTAATTTTCATGAACCACCAAGAATTCTACAAACACATGAAATTCTTATCATGGCTCAGAAGTTAGCAAACCCTACTAACATCTATGAGGTTGTGGGTTCGATCCCTGGCCTTGCTCAGTGGGTTAAGGATCCAGCGTTCCCGTGATCTGTGGTATAGGTTGAAGATGTGGCTTGGATCTCGCGTTGCTGTGGCTCTGGTATAGGCCGGCAGCTACAGCTCTGACTAGAGCCCTAGCCTTGGAACCTCCATATGCCGCAGGTGCTGCCCTTAAAAAGACAAAAAGACCAAAAAAAAAAAAAAGAATACTAAAAACACATAAATAACCTCACCTCTAGAAAACTAGAAAAGTCCTCAAAGGTTACACTGCGGATAGGGTGTTATAATCTTAAGTGTATTTTTTTCTTCTTTGTCATATTCAGTGTTAAATATCTAAGAACAAAGAATAGAAATGAAGAAACTCTATCAATTTATCATATTTAAAAATATTTTTTAAATTTTGAATGTCTACTTACAAAACCTTTTTTTAAGTGTCACATTTTCTATTAAAGATTATTTTTTCTTCACAAAATGTTAGGGCAAGAAGGTTATTTCCTAAAGACTTAGCTTAAGAATATTATATAGTATGGGGTTAGTTTAAAAGACATAAAGTTAATATATAGGAGCACTGAAATAATTCAAATATTATATGAAATAAAAATGCCATGTTCCATGTCCTTTAATTTTCAATTCTGTTGTTGTTTCCAATTTCCCCAGATAGAATCTGCTGTAGTGTTTTTCAGCTCTCATCTAAAAGTTTTGACTTATGCATCATCTAGGTGCAGTAATGAATAAGAACTGACATCAAATATCAATATTATTGGCCCAGCTAAATGGTAGTTGACATCAAGTTGGATTGCTGAAGAAGTAAACAAAATTAAAATTTTTTTGGTGTGTAAGTACTGCCTGACATCATTTGTCCTTCAGAAGATCAATGGCTGCATGACCTAAACGTTGTTTGTGTTTCTTTGTATAAAATGGGCAAAGACTGATACTAAGCACTTTCTGTTTGTGATTGGATAATAGCAAACAAAATTCAGAAAATCAGAAATTGAGCTTCCTTTGCAGAAATGGAGTGAGGATCACTTTTTAGATAAGCAATTGCAGGTACTTACTTGTCCATGACTTTTAAAAAGATAATGTGAATTAATACATTTATAGCCACATACTATTAACTTAGGAAAGTGATTAACCTACTCCAGATCAAATTTAAAACTTGCAACTGCCTAATTATTAAATGGCATATTATGATATGAAATAGACAAAACACTTTCACTGGGGCTTATATCATTTTTAAAATTTTATTATTTTTATTTTTTCCATTATAGTTGGTTTACAGTGTTCTGTCAATTTTCTATTGTACAGCAAAGTGATCCAGTCATATTGTACAGCAAATAGTATACACATACACACACACACACACACACACACACACATATATAATTTTTCTCACATTATCCTCCATCATGTTCCATCTCAAGTGACTGGACATAGTTCCTTGTGGTATATAGCAGGATCTCATTGCTTATCCACTCCAAATGCAATAGTTTGCATCTGTTAACCCCAGACTCCCAGTCCATCCCACTCTCTCCCCCTCCCCCTCAGCAACCACAAGTCTGTTCTCCAAGTCCATGAGTTTCTTTTCTGCAGAAAGGTTCATTTATGCCATGTATTAGATTTCAGATATAAGTGATATGGTACTTGTCCTTCTCTTTCTGACTTACTTCACTTAGTACGAAAGCCTCTAGTTCGATCCATGTGGCTGCAAATGGCATTATTTTGTTCTTTTTTATGGCTGAGAGTATTCCGTTGTGTATATACACCACATCTTCTTAATCCATTCATCTGTGGAATGGAAATTTAGGTTGTTTCCATGTCTTGGTTATTGTGAACAGTGCTGCAATGAACATACGGGTGCATGTATCTTTTTCAATGAAAGTTGTGCTTCGTTTTATGCTCAAGAGCAGGATTGCTGGGTCATATGGTAGCTTTATATTTAGTTTTCTGAGGTAACTCCATACTGTTTTCCATAGTGGCTGTATTATATCAATTTTTTAAATAGAATTTAGCTCAGGTTTAATGTAGTTTCATAATTACTTATTTACAATAGTTTTAGAATTCTTATTTTTGTTAACATGTAAAATATATACTGCAGCTTTATGTTTAATACAGTGATATTACATTAAATAAAATTATAGGATATAAGAAAGTCATCTTATTTATTTGTGTTTGGTTGTTCTTGTGTTTTACTTCTACTTAGATGAACACAAATGGTTAGAAGGAAACATTTGTTCCACTAATAATACTAATGATAATGATATTAGGAGAGATGGGAGTAGATGAGATAGTACCAACATTTTCTATTTGCCAGGTACTATGTTAAACACATTATATGTATTACCTAATACTCACTATTCTTTTTATCCTTCATTTTTACAAAATAACTGAATGATTTCCTCAAGGTTATAAAATCTTGTGAGTGGCAAAGCCAGGATCTAAAAGGTGCTTAGAAAAAAAAATTAAAAAAAAATAAATAAAAGATGCTTAGAGACAAGTATAACTTAAACTGGGTAATTTTCCATTGCCCCAAAGTCATGGAATTCTATGTGCTATAGAAGTTTTCTAAAGAGCAACTAATCTATCATGAAAATTAAATGTTTGTCTTGCAGTTCAATATCCACAGAACTTGGAAAGCCAATAAAGTTGAAATAAATAAGATGCACTGATACGATGCTGTAATGAAACCCTCGTGATTTCATTTGTCTAAAACTCTATGTTTAATCACCACATTTTAAAAATATTTAAGTGTGGAACATAAGCTATAGTAGATGCTGGAGATATTGAGCCAAACAAGATTTAAAATGCCTTTTTTTTCTTATTCCTTTTTATTGTTTTCCAGTGTAGAGAGACTTTTTAAAGAAGTGCACGGACAAAAAGCCACAAGACAGCTGTGAATCATGACTGATCCTCCTGCTTCTGCATTGGAATTTATAGGTTGATAGTGACTAAGATGATAAGATGGGGAAAGGAACCAGTTAGGACAAAGGGAGAGAAATGGATTCATATTTAGCATATTAAAATGAGATAACTTACAGATACCTAGGCTGAGATGTAAAATAGCTAATGGGGAATCTACAGCACAGAGTGGGATTTATCTGGAAATCATCACATGCATATGAAATTAAGAGTAACAGGTTTGAGTAAGATGAGGTAAGAAGAGAAGCTGCTAGAGAACAAGATTTAAGATTGAATCCTTTTTTTTCCCTTTTCTTTTTATGGCCTCACCAGTGGCACATGGAAATTCCCCACCTAGGGGTCTAATCATATCTGCAGCTGCCAGTCTACGCCACAGTCATAGCAACACTGCATCCAAGCCTCATCTGTGACCTATGTCACAGCTTGTGGCAATACCAATCCTTAACCCACCGAACAAGGCTAGAGATTGAACCCGCATCCTTAGGGACATTATGTAGAGTTAACTTGCTGAGCCACAAGAACTACTTAAGACTTAATATTGGGCAGGCATTAGTACAGGAGGATCCAGAATAGTAGTTTAAAAAGCAGTGATCATGGAGTTTTTACTTCTCAGGATTCAAGAAGAATGTTTTGATTGATTTTAATAATGCAGAAATAGTCATTGGAAGTAACAATATGGAAATCAGAGAGTTTCAGGGGAGTTGTTGACTTGGAGTTCATATTTGAATGGTTTAGGAGAAAATGATATTTCAGACTTTCAAGCAGTGTGGTGGTATAAAATCATGCAGAAATAACACCATCACTCACAATTCAAAGAAATTACAGATAACTAATGTACACACACACACACACACACCAATTAGAACAATACATAATAAAACAAGGAAGGGAAACAAAGTTAATTTAAAGAAAAAAAAATCAACCAGTTTGTTTTTACCTTTTCTCTAGTATTTTTTTTTTTTTTGGTCATTTGTCTTTTTTTTTGTTGTTGTTGTTGTTGTTGCTATTTCTTGGGCCGCTCCTGCGGCATATGGAGGTTCCCAGGCTAGGGGTTGAATCGGAGCTGTAGCCACCGGCCTACGCCAGAGCCACAGCAACGCGGGATCCGAGCCACATCTGCAACCTACACCACAGCTCACAGCAACGCCGGATCGTTAACCCACTGAGCAAGGGCAGGGACCAAACCCGAAACCTCATGGTTCCTAGTCGGATTCGTTAACCACTGCGCCACGACGGGAACTCCCTCTCTAGTATTTTTAATCTGTTCTGGTACAGGCCAAATAATGTAGATTTGCCAGGTAAGCACTGCAGAGAAAACGAGGTCAATAAAGTCCTTTGTGTTGGAATTTCAAGAATGACAATTGAGATATCCAGGCTGGGATAAAATGATAAGTGAAGACAGAGGGGTGATAAGTTGGTGAGTAAGATTTTAGCTGATTGGAGCTCTCAGTGAAGTGCAAGCATTGTTGTACTGGCTTAAGATCTGCAAAGACAGTTATCTTCTGAGAAGCAATGCTTGGAATTGAGATTTGGGGGTGATGCATTTATAGCTAATGACAAAGTGTTCAGAGTTCAACTTCAGGAGTATGTAGCTGAAGAAAAAAATGTGTTAGAGGAAAAGTGGTCAAGGCACTTGACCTAGGTCAGATGATTGCTGAATGACCATATATGTAGGGAAGGAAGTGATCTAGGAACTCTAGTCTTCAAAGGATTAGGAAGAATGACTGGGAGGCTCTCAGTGGTGAATCACAAACATGCCTTAGGATTTCAGTGGCATTATGGCATATTTTGATTTTAAAATATCACAGTTGATCCACTTAATTCTGAAAGGCCAATCTTTCCTCAATGACTGCTGAACAAAGTTGACTTAGCCCACACTTCCTACAGCCAGTCCTTATCAGACAACCTAAATCCAGCCTCTGCTATCTATGGACAGGAAATGCAGCATAAGATACCTAGGGATAGGAAACGCAGAGTAGACCTAATCTTTTTTTCCATACTTTTACATTTTATGAGTACGTGGCTTTTTGATGTTTTCATTTTAATTCTATGGCCATTTTGACATAATGTAAGTGACTGATATATTTATTTCTGTTATTGATAGATGACTACACCGTCATGTTTCCCCTTATTACTTAGACTCTTATCTCCAAAGAGCTGTATCTGTCCCTTAATCTGATCACATCACTCCTCCTATTTCTCAGAAACCCTTCTACCTCATCCTCTAAAGATCCATATATGTGATCAACCAATTCCCCTATAATGCCACTCTCTGTTCTAAACGCTCCCTTTCCCTTCGTAGCTTAAACTGTGATCTGAATTATTACTCACAATTACTACTCTTCTTTGAGTTCTCTGATATAGGAAATTATTTCTCTTGCCTTCCATATGATTCAAGGCCAGCAGATTGGTCAGTATCTACCTTGCTACAAAGTCCTATTAAATCCCTTTCCTCTTATTTACTTAAAACTTTCAACTGCTGTAAAGATAAAACTAACAGATTTCACCTTCCTTCCCCCCTATTCACAGCAGCTACAGTTTCCATGGAATTATGTAGATGGGAAACAAGTTAGAATTTGACTTGCCTTTTACTAAGGCTATACATTACATTCTTCATTTTAAAATAAAAACAAGTATATTTTATGCAATCAGTTGTAACAAAGATATATAACTCCATATTAAAATAATCAACAAAACAACATTTAAGTTAAAAAAAAAATAGGTCAATTAAAAGAAGTGAGAATAGAATTTGAGGTAGGTCTGAAGCCTCCTATTTCATGAGCTGGTTAGGACTCTAGACCTACTAGAATTATCTTTGATGCTACAGTCCTTCAATTTTGTTCAACAACCAAAGAGTTGAGACTAAACTCCTGACTTGAATGTGTGAGATGGAGGAAAATATCCCCTGCAAGGAAAAATGTACTGGTATTCTAACAGAGTTGATTTATAATGTTCACCTAGCTTTACCAGGCATCCTGGCTGTGTGCCTCTCAGAACAGTTGGGAATGTCCAGAGAGAGATAAGGACATCCATCACACTGTACCATCATTCTGGGAGAGGGCCAATAAGCACTTCTAGAAGGCCTGATGGAATTTCCCAATCTATTCAGACAACAGGACAATTTCCTAGAAAACTGAAGTTAAGAGAGGCTTTAACAGGGAAACTGCTCATTTTCTTACTATATATTTTCAGTAGTTTAAAAAATTATTTTATTTACATTGAATTGTCTGTGTCTACTAATATTATGCCAGAAATTACTGTTAACTTTTTAAAAATTAGTTTTGTTTTACAAAATTGACTTAGTAAAAAGCTTTCATAATTCCTTAAAGGGTTTCACTAACAGACTACTTTATTTTCTTTTTCTTTTCTGCAACATATGCAACACCTGCAGCATATGGAAGTTGCAAGGGTGGATTGAAACTACAGCTGAGGCCTATACCACAGTCCCCGGAATACGAAATCTGAGCCACATCTGCAACCTATGCCGTAGCTTGCGGCAATGCCTGATCCACTGAGCAAGGCCAGGGATCAAATGCATCCTCACAGAGACAACGCTAGGTCCTTAACCCTCTGAGCCACAATGGGAACCCTCAGGTTACTTTAAAAAGAAGTTTTAAATAAATATATACTTCAGGAGTTCCCGTCCTGGCACAGTGGTTAACGAATCCGACTAGGAACCATGAGGTTGTGGGTTCGATCCCTGGCCTTGCTCAGTGGGTTAAGGATCTGGCGTTGCCCATGAGCTGTGGTGTAGGTTGCAGATGCAGCTCGGATCCCGCGTTGCTGTGGCTGTGGCATAGGCTGGTGGCTACGGCTCCAATTTATATATATATATACTTCAAATAGAAAAATCAGAGAAGACCATCAGAGCCCTAATACTATAACATAGAAATAAAATTCAACTTAACATATTTTTTCAGAACCACATATAAATGCTGTATATTTTATATTTGTTTCTGTGATTCTTGGTTGCTAGCTTGGTAGCACTGAATTTTATGTTTTTGATTTCTGCTTACAAATCTAGCATTGTTGAATTTCCCTAAAATTGTGTTTATATAAACAGTTAAATGCACTTTTAACTGACAGTAGAATTTGAATGCACATCCCTAAAGGCATCAAACAATTTGCAAAGCTAATACTAAAGAATTCAGATCTCGGCCTGATACATATGCACCATATAATTTATTATCACAACTTTGAGAGTTTGAATGTGAAATGCATCACAATGCCATGTCCTTGAGAAATCCCAAAATTGTTTTGTTCTTTCAGTTACTGCTGCCTCCCGACCTCATGACATTCCTTTGCATGTATGTGAAATATAACACTTTTCTAAACAGTTGACACAAGTGACTGAAAATTTCACTCGAGTGTCATTCATCATAACAAAGCATCATTCCCTCAATAGTTGCTAAATATTTATAGCAAAGAAGACATAAATTAATGGAAAAATTCAATGAAGCTTTGGGATATTGATATGAAACAGTGTCATAACAGTCCCTTTAGTATGAACAAAGTGTGTAAACAAAAATAGGTTAGCCACTTTGATACTGGACACCTGGACCTCATGTTCATTATCCTGCTTTTGAAAAATGCATAATTAATGTATGTGTCCCTTGATTGCTGACTGAATAAATCTAATTTGGCTATTTCCACATATGTTACTTTTACTACTTAGGATGTTAAATGGTGTGCCTTTTTCAGCTATGATATTGTTCAGCAAAATAAATGCCTGACTTACAAAATATTAGTTTACTCTATTTTAGCTACCATTTAATTTTCTTTGGGTATGTGAAGCTCTAAAACACCTAATAGATTTTTTCCTATCATGTGGGTCCATAGTGCTTAAACAGTTCTATATTCTCCTAGAAATAAAGTTTTAACTTGGTATTTAGAACTAATCCATAATATATTGGCTCAATAGAGTCAATTATATGGAAATTTTGTACTAAGACATTTATTAAAATTTAATTTTTGGGAGTTTCTGTTGTGGTACAGCAGAAATGGATCTGACTGGTATCCATGATGATGAGGGTTTGATCCCTGACCTTGCTCAGTGAGTCAAGGATCCAGCGTTGCCAAGGGCTGTGGTGTAGGTTGTAGACGTGCTCAGATCCTGCATTCCTGTGGCTGTGGTGTAGGCCAACAGCTTTAGCTCCAACTCAACCCCTAGCCTGGGAACTTCCATATGTTGCAGGCTTGGCCCTAAAAAGCAAAAAAAAAATAAAATAAAATAAAAATAAAAATAAATAATTTTAGGAAGGAGAAGGAGGGGAAGTGCTTAAAGCATCAGGAATGTGTGTGGCAGTGGGGTTGGACCCTCCTGCCTCAGTGGATTATGCCCAGGGCAGCAGCAGTGGTGGTTGGTAGGGGCGGGGAGGTAGGAAGTGACTGGGTGGTGCCAGGAGATGATGCTGTTTCCAGTTGCAACGCAGGGATCACAACAAACACAGCCTCCACAGAAGCACTATGGCATTACCTCTCTCATCAACTTAGCAGTCCCCAAGGAGACTGAATGCCTACTTACACAGAAACTAATTGAGACTTTGGGGTTTTTGAAGAGGAAGAGGAACGGCAGCACAGGATTTTAATTTTGTCAAAATTAAATAACCTGGTGAAAGAGTAGATATAAGAAATCAGTGAAAGCAAGAATCTTCCACAATCTGTAATTGAAAATGTTGGTGGAAAATTTTCACATTTGGATCTTAGAGATTAGGAATTCATACAAAAGGTGCTGATATTGATGCACTGTGTGCTGCACCAAGACATTTTTTTTTTTTTTTACTTTTTAGGGCTGCACCCATAGCATATGAGGGTTCCCAGGCTAGGGGGTCAAATGAGAGCTACAGCTGCTGGCCTAAGAGGTGTTTGTACCAGTTGTCAAACTGTGTTTTGATGGGATAGAGATTGACAGTTTGTTGCAAGATTTAGCACTGCAGACTATTCCAGAAGACTTGGACTTATGAGATGACAGTCTGCTTAAAAATTTAGATATAAGAAGATGTACAAGAAGTCTTAACAGTTGCAGGGTAACTGATGAAATTTTACCTCTAGTACCAAATATTGACAACTTCAGGTTAACCCTAACAGCTATCAAACTGTGGGCCAAACACCACAACATCTCTTTAAGATATTAGGTTTCCTCAGTGGTATTTCCTGGGCTATTCTAGTAGCAAGGAACTTTCCAGCTTTATCCAAATGCAGTAGCATCAACTCTTGTACATATATTTTTCTTGGTATTTTTCCAAATGGGAATGGCCAAATCCAATCCTTTTGAAACAGCCTGAAGAATGTAATCTTAATTTGCCTTCAGGGGACCCAAGGGTAAATAAACCCCAGGGATAGATAGGTACCATTTTATGCCTGTAACTATACCAGCATACCCACTACAGAATTCCACGTACAATGTGTCCGTTTCTACACAAATGGTCATGGTTGAGGAGTTTAAACAAGGTCTTGCTAACACAGATGGAATTTTGCTGAGTAAGCAGAGTGGTGCAAAGTTCTTGAAGCTCCAAACTTCTTTCAAAAGTACAAGAATGTATTTTAAAGCATGTAGGACATGTTGCTCTAAGTAATGGTTTAATGGTAGCATGTGACATTTCTTCTCACTAGATAATATGGTTTTGAATTTTCCTTTAAACATCTTCTATATCGGTTTTATTCCTGTCCCAAATGGCATACTGTTTTTAGCAAAACCCTTTATTATCTCTCTGTCAAGGTAAAATGTAGTCCCTACAGTTTTTTGTTGCCTGATGTCACCGAATTTCTACATTTGTAGCAGTACAAGTTCTGAAGGCTTATTAGTCATCACCAAAACCCTAAATTTATATACCTTGGCAAAGGAACGAACTGTTAAAATCTGTAGTTACTATTCACTAATAAGTAAGTTTTTTCAGCCAGTTCTGAGAACTTATTTATTATAAGATTCTCTATAACATAGACATAGCTAATAAAATGTCAATCTATGTAGGCGGAAAAAATGTTTCCAGTAGTTAAAGCACATGATTGGTCAACCATTTCCCCCTAATGTTAATAAAGTCCCTTCAAATATTTCTACAAATAATTTGCATGGAATTTTAGTAGGTGTAATTTTTTTTTTAACTAATGTTTTTAATATAATGGTTTAATACCTCAGTACAGGCTGAAAGCCTGATCGTGTTGGTTTTGATGAAAACTGTAAGTTACAATAAATCTTACTTTAAAAAATAATAATTTTAGTTGAGCCAATCATTAACATTCCAGGGCTTACAACACCAGCAAAATTTCAATTGAGGTAAATAGCATTTCTTTAGGAGAAATAATTTTTAGTGACCATTTTTCCTTTCTCTAAAAGAATAATAACCACATGATAGTTACAGAATGTTGATGATATTGTCATTTTGAAGTTAGAGGTAGGTAATCTATCTACCTACCTCTAACTTTTAGCTAGACGGATTTCTTTTTTAGCTAATTGGAAAAGAGAGAGGAATATGGATTTAAGGATTGCACTCTCCTGGGAACTTAGAGACAAATTAAAATGTTAGATATAATTAAATCATAGAGTTTGAAGGGATTTGCAAAGTCATCTATCTAGTCAAATTGCTTTCATCTAAGAAGGAATAAGCTTAAATCATCCTTCTACAATTATTATCTGGGCTCTTTTAGAGATAGCTCCAATTAGCACAGAAACTCAAAGCAGTGTTTAACAATCTTCATCACTGGTGAAATCATCCTGATATCTACAGATCGATATTTTTGCTATGTCATCAGTTTATATAAAGAAAGACATATTTGATACCTTTCCATGAGGAAATGAAAAGCTGTCAAATCAAGGTTGCTCTATTCTCACTTAAAGAAAGTACCTACTTTTTTTAACATTTTTTTTTCTTGGGTTTCCTTTCAAGTATTTTCATTATTTTTATGATTTCATATTCAACTTTACAAGTTACTTTTGCAAGTTACTTTACATTCACTTTCTTGAAGCCCTAAATAGACAAAGACCGCTTGAAAATGTGGTTAAGTGGAGTTTAGTGCAATAGATTTCCGCCTTGTTTCTACCTCTGTATAGTGTGTGTGTGTGTGTGTGTGTTTTAAACTCCTGTAATCCTACACTATCTCTATATTTATTCCATTGCTATAATTAATTCTCCAATTGGTTCTCCTCTCAGCCTGTTACCTTGCCATTTTCTTCTGGAACTTTGTTCCATGAAAATGAATTTGTCTATATGAAGTTGTAGAATAATTTATGGGGAGAACCGAACTCACCCTAGGAGTGAAGGTGGCATCGTTGACAGAATGCATGTGACCATAGAGCGACTGCTCACATTTGCCCTGAGAAGACAAAGCGGGACACAAATCAAATTCCATTCAATATGTGAAAAGAAATAATTAATCTTATTTATATTCAAGTAATGTTTAAATCCACTAATAAAATTAATACATACTCCTGATAGAAAATGCTAGCTTTGGCTGTTAGTTATTATTCAGAATCAGAGAGGGCTGTGCTGGTGAGTATGTCACTGCATTGATATCTACATTTAAATTCCAGTGTCCTCACTTTTATACCATTGGGCTGGTGGTGAGTTCTCACTAAATAACACCATTTTGCAATAAGCAAAAGCACTAAGCCAAGATGCCATGTAATGAAGCCCTTGTAGAAAGCTTTTGTTTTCAGCACATTTTCGCCTTTTTTTTTGTCTTTTTGCCTTTTTCTATAGCCGCATCCATGGCATATGGAGGTTCCCAAGCTAGGGGTCGAATCAGAGCTACAGCTGCCAGCCTACATCATAGCCACAGCAACTCGGGTTCCGAGCCGTGTCTGTGATCCACACCACAGCTCTTGGCAACGCCGGATCCTTAACCCACTGAGCAAGGCTAGGGATCGAACCCGCAACCTCATGGTTCCTAGTCGGATTCGTTAATCACTGAGCCACAACGGGAACTCCCTTTTTATTTATTTTTTTTGTCTTTTTCAGCACATTTTCACTTCTGCTGAGGGTATAGGATTCTTTTTTTGTTTTCAATCACAACATATTTTAATTCATGAATTTTCATGGTTTGGTTTCATATCATTACCAAGTAGGAAAATGTTACAAACATGGCAGGCAGTATTTTTAACACAAAATAAGCATTTGTTTTGTGAAGACTATACTTTGCATCTACCCATTCAAGTCATCTTTTCTAAACAATATCTAAAACTAAAATTAAAACTAACTATAAAATTTCCAAGCTTGAGTTTAAATAATTTTTAGAAAATTAGGCCCTTAACATTACAAAAGAAATTAAATATGGGACTTTTCATTTTGACATCAATGTTCAAAGGGCATTCATAACTATCTTAGGAAAATAACCGTACTTCTATACAAGAACCAGAGAACGTTATTATATCTGGATAATGTTGTTTGTAGATTTCTATTATGGGCTGAAATTCAGATTTCATTCAAGAGTGTATACATTTGACATATATTTGAGCAATTAATATATGTTCAGCACAATTCTAGGTGCTTAGGATGTGTCACAATAAAAAAAAAAAAAAAAGAACCTTGTCTCCATTGACCTTACATTTTAGAGGGAGAGAGAATGAATTAACATTTTTAAAAAGGTATAAAGTGTGTTAGAAGAATATTACTCAAAGAAGAAAAGTCAGGTAGGGTAAGGGGTGTCATGAGTTCTGGGATTGAGGTGTCAAGGACAAACCAAATTATCAAGTGATGGAGCTTGACCACACTCAGAAAGTAAGGTTTGAGCAAAGACTAAAGTCAATAAGAGAGTTAACCAAGCAGACATTTGGAGGGAAAGCATTCCAGGAAGAAGGAAAAGCTAGCAAATGTCTCAAGATGGGAGTCTACATGGTGTATTTCTGGAATAGCAGGGAGGCCAGTGTGGCTGGAGAGAACACAGGGGGTTTATTCAAAAGGCTTCATCTACCTTCATTCACTACTTTGTGTTTACTTAGTCCTAAACCACTTAAGTCTGGAAGAGAGATTATAGAAAAGACTACAGAATGAAATATTAACAATAAAGGTTCCTCTCACTGTTGCAGGATATTCATGGAATATTTGGAACTAAGTGGAAGGGCTTTATAACTAGACACACTTGGTACTAATGATTGCCATTGCATTCAGCACGTTAAATTTCAAATATGTATTTACAGAATTAATGCATGCTATTAATCCATTTTCATAGAATGCAAAATTTCCCCCCATGAATTAAACTTCATAAGAATATGTAAAAACACTCTGGGACTCTCTCAGGATTTCCCCACTCATGCTATTCTGGTTCAGTATACTGGTACTGTTACAACATTAAGCCTATTATGCTGAGGACTTCAAATAATTCAAATCCCCAAAGTAGAAATAAATTACTTACAAAGCCAAAAAGGCAAAGTGTAAGATGTTATGGCTAGCTCTCATGTATTATCTGAGGAGCACTTATGGTTAATTTTTTTGAGTACTACTATCATATATACTTATATAATATTATAATTGTCTAACGACTATTAATATTTTAAAACACTTAGATTAGTGAATTTGTCTTAAAATATTTTTTTGCATTAATAAATTTGGTCCTCTTCTAAATTGAGAACCTCTAAACTATTTAATTAATTGGTAAGGAAAATGGAGTTTTTTTAATTCAAATCCTGCATGCCAAGTTTTAATCCAAAGTAGAATTTCTAAGGCACTCTTGAAAAGCCCTGGAAATATGGGGTTATAATGGAAATGCTGATGGACCACATTTGTGCTGCTGTAACAAAACCTGACTTGAAGATAAATGTTTCATGAATTAAGAAAAGTTAAAAAAGCTTTTCTATCCAGCTTTGTTCCCAAGATAAAAGTGAATCTACTCCTTTTTTTTTTTTTGGCATAGGGAATATGTGGGTTACTAATATTCTAGTCTGCAAACAGCCTTAATCAAAAGCAATACCCAAACTGGGACATTAAAATTTGGAGTATCTTCTTTGATGAATTCTTGTCAGAATTGTTTTCTTTCAAGGAAGTGGAAAAAATGAAAAGGCAGAGAATCTTACAAAAAAAAAAAAAAATCACATGACCTACCATGTCATCGCTTCAGTATTTTATTCTCTCACAGAAGCCGTTGGCAATAATGGTTTCTATTACTGGCCCTGGGCATAGAAACGTCTGGACTTAATTCTTGGCTCTGCTACCTAATATCTGTGTGACCTTAAACAGATTGCTTCACTTCACTGTGTTTCAGTTGCCTCATTTAATTCTCAAAACAAATTTTTTACCTATAGGTAAATTTTCATTAGCCCTGACCTATGAGACAATACTTGACCTATAGGTCTGTTTTGAGAATTAAATGACGTAATGCGTGTGGAATGCTGGTACAGTGCTTAGCACAAAGTATGAGCTCAACACATATTACCTCTTTATACATGGAACACATGCCACTGAAACACTAGTGATGTCCAAATTAACATCTCTACCCTTAGGTATCTAAGTGACTCCTTAAAGATCCCAGTAAGGAGTCTTAGAGGCATCAGGGCTATTTTTCCTGCTTGTCTCTCAGATTCATTCCCCACCTGGTGCTGCCCTGCTCTGTGCCCTCATCTCTACTAACCACATCACTCTGTGGGCTCTCAGATCTGTGCTCTGGTTAGAGTCAGCCAAAGGAAAGCATCAGCAGGAAAGGGAAAAAGCAGAATGATACAGAAGATGGGATAAATGACCACTTCAGCTTCCTTTATGTTCATCTGTGATTTTCCTAGTGGCTCTGTCTACCTAATTCCACCACTTGAGTTGCAAGTCCTCTCCAATGGCTACAGCTCACACTGTTGCACTAATGCTCTCCTTTTCTGGTCCCTTCAGACCTAGGCGTACTAATAGCTTCCTGTGGTTCCTAGCCTTTGTGTGATGTGTTTTGTCCCTTCACCTTGTTCATATTTCTGGAAGCATCGAAATTGATTATACTCCATGTATCATCTGTTTCCTGCTGGTGACCTGTCTTATACAGTACATTAGAGATAATATACAAAAGCAAGACTTTTTGATTTACTATTTCCCAAATGCTTACCTTGACCCCTGCCAAATCTTCCTCTTTATTTATTTTATTTATTTATTTATTTATTTTTTTGTCTTTTTGCTATTTCTAGGGCCACTCCTGTGTGGCATATGGAGGTTCCCAGGCTAGGGGTCCAATTGGAGCTGTAGCCGCCGGCCTACGCCAGAGCCACAGCAACGCGGGATCCCAGCCACGTCTGCAACCTACACCACAGCTCACGGCAACGCCGGATCCTTAACCCACTGAGCAAAGGCAGGGACCGAACCCACAACCTCATGGTTCCCAGTCGGGTTCGTTAACCACTGCGCCACGACGGGAACTCCCAAATCTTCCTCTTTAAGTAAGGGGCATCTCCAACTGCTCAGACAAAAATACCTAGGCAACCAAATACCTGAGACTTAGAATACCTCTTCTTTTTTCCCTACCTCCACCCCACCTCTCATCCAATATAACAGTGCTTTGCTCGACATACAGCCCTACTCAGCCCACTTCTTGTCCTTTTCCACCATCATCACTCCGGTGCAGGACGTCATCACATGGAGCATGAGGCCATCGGGAGTGTCCTTATTCATCTCTTTGCTCCTACCTTCACCCTACTCCTCATCTGCTTCTCTCTCAGCTATTGGAGCAATCAGTAAAACCTGAGTCCTGTCCACAGCACCCCCTGCACTTAGCCACCCTATCAGCCCTGCCAGAACCTCAGATCACAGTACAGAGGCACTGTCTCCTCAAAACATTATCCCTGGGTGTATTTCTAGAAAATAATTGCTTACAGTAAAACACTTTTAAGTTTTTAAGAAAAAATTCTCTAAATAAAACTTGAAGTTAAAGAGGATTGTACTGTGCAATTGTGTCCTTTGAATAAGTACTATTAAAGAAGAGAAAGCAAACCTGTTCAAGGGTGAGCAGAACTAAAGTTGATATCAGCTTGAGAAAAGTCTTCTACTCACTACCATTGAGATGTAGTTTATTTCTATTATAGCTATTATCTTTTATCAAGTTTAAAAATTAATGCAAAAGATTTTTTTCTTTTTATAGCTGCACTTGTGACATATGGAAGTTCCTTGGCCAGGGGCTGAGTCAGAGCTTCAGCTGGGGACTATGCCACAGCCATGGCAACATTGGATCTGAGACACATATGGAGGCTATGCTGAAGCTTGTGGCAATGCTGGATCCTTAACCCACTGAGTGAGGCCAAAGATTGAACCTGCACCCCCACAGAGACAACATAAACTCCTTAACCCAATGAGCCACAGCAGGAACTCCCAGAAATTTTTATGAAGACCATTTTTTAATTAAACTGGGTTAAATATTTAATATAATGTTTCAGATAAGTGATATTTTCTGCAAATCTTTTAAAAAATAACTGTGAAATCAAAGCATTTTAATTTTATAGGTTTACAAATTGTTAAAAATATACTCTAGCATTATTACTGAAATAATCCCACTGGCATATAAATTGGAAAAAGAATTATCATTAACAAGCTTCTTGGTTTTTGTTATTCCATATAAATAACTAACCATGTCTGTGAAAGATTGATTGCAGCTTTTAAAATGTTTGCTGAATGCATGTGTAATTAAGATGAGTTAAATACGCAAATCAAGCCTAATTAGCTTCATTTATTAATGTTAGTATGCCTTGCCACTACAAAATTTGTGCTGTGAATTTTTTTTTTTTTGCACATAGTATTTTTGATACTTTGTTCTAGATGAAATGCTGAAGAAATAAGGCTTTTTTATTTATTTATTTATTTTCCACAAGGAGAAAAAGCATTCACACAGGGTTCTAGGGGCCATTTAGAAGGGAGGGTTTAAAAAAAAATAATAATCCCAGTAGCATGAAAACTAAATTGTTATTACATATATTTCCAACTGCCTTCCTTTGACAGTATTGAATTAACTCCAGTTCATCAAAGTAGCAAACCTCTGGGAATCTCTTTTGACAAAATCGAGACTTTAGTCATAATACATCCAGCATGGTGATTGGGTAGAACACAGAGACTGGGTGAGAAGGCTGTAGCAAGTGGACCAAAGTGGTCTGTAGAAGTACCTCTTCCCTGACGAAAGATCTAAATTCTCCCGCATTAACAAAACAAACCTCTCCATGCAAAACCATCAGCCTCATGTAACTCATGTGGAAAACCTTCAGTCAGGCTTTTATAAAAATCATGGTTATTGGAAATAATGCAAAGCATGTATAGTATAAGACAAAAGGAAACACACCCATGCAAGTTCAGAATGAATCTCATTGGTTCCTGACGAGCAAATGAGGAAAAATCACATCGAAGGGTAAACAGATTTTAAATTTCCACACTTCTCTTTGTGCTAATTCTTCCCATCATTGCAGTCTGCAATTCCAGTTTCCAAAATTTAAAATACTGTTTTACATTATTGTTGCCTTTATTGTCTAAGGTTTTTTTTACTTTTATTTTCAGTGAAAAATTTTCTAAATCTTTACTAAAGATCTAACAATCTTCATTCTTAGTAAATATTTACTTACTAAATAAATATTTACTATTTTATTTTATTTTTAGTTATTTTTCAGTAAAGCTTTTCTTCCAGTGAAAAGGAAAAGTCCTTTGTTCAAGGTTTCTGATTTTTTTTTTTTTTTTTTTTGGTTTTTAGGGCTACACTGCTGCATATGGAACTTCCCAGAATACGGGGTCATTTCAGAGCTGTAGTTGCCAGCCTACAATGAGGGATCCCGAGCCATGTCTGCAGTATACACCACAGCTCATGGCAACTCAGCGAGGCCAGAGATTGAACCCGTGTCCTCATGGATACTAGTTGGGTTTGTTTCTGGTGTGCTACAAGGGGAAATCTGATTTTTTTTTTTTTTTCCTAATTGTGATTATAAAAACCACATAACATGAGATATACTTTAGAAAATCAAGATGGAGTCAGGAGTTGGCAACCATGCCATTTATTCCAAAAGAAATTTTTTTTTTGTCTTTTTGTCCCCCCTTTTTTTTTAGGGCTGCACCCATGGCATATGGAGGTTCCCAGGCTAGGGGTTTAATCGGAGCTGTAGCCACCAGCCTACACCAGAGCCACAGCAACGCAGGATCTGAGCCGCGGCTGCAACCTACACCACAGCTCACCACAACGCCGGATGCTTAACCCACTGAGCAAGGCCACGGATTGAATCCGCAACCTCATGGTTCCTAGTTGGATTCGTTTCTGCTGTGCCACAACGGGAACTCCCAAAAGAAAATTTAAGAGGAAAAATGTTATAAGAATAAATTTGCTAACCAGGGAGCTGAAAATGCTAAAAGAAAACCCCAAAGTACACTAGAAGTAGTAACTATAGAAAGTCACTATAGGAGTTCCCATTGCGGCGCAGTGGTTGCCGTGGGAGCAGCACTAGAAAAGGTAAAAAGACAAAAAAAAAGATTAAAAAAAAAAAAGAAAGTCACTATAATTCCTAGGGCTGAGAGACTGAAGTGAAGAGGTTTGATATATTAAATCTTAAAAATGTAGAAGAAGGGCTTAAACTCAGATCTCTGACACAGGGCCTGCTTAGCTGAGGTTGGTGGCTCTGAAGAGAAGGCAATGAGGCTGTTTCTGTGAATTTGGGAAAAACTGAAAACTGAATTCAGCTGCTGCCATAGGCAGGCCCTGTGGCTGCTGGGATGAAGACACAAGTCACAAGAAGCCACAGAGAATATACAGGAAGGACCAAGTTCACACCTCCTCCTCTAGCCTGGAAGTCTGTCTTGACTCCTCTTATAGGCAGAGCTTTGCATAGAGGCAGCTGGCAAACAAATGCATTATGTGGGGTCTCCAACCCAGTACTGAAGAGTGAGTTTAGAAGGGTGGGTTTGGAACTCACAGGCAATAAGTTAATAATTGGCAAAAATATTAAATGTGAATAGGCTAATTACCAAAACTTAACTGTTATTTCCAATGGCCAAGATAGCCAAAAAAGGTAAATGATGAAAATGTTTGTATATGGTCTTGAATATTTCTTGAGAATTAAATTCTAAGAATAGAGATACTACATTATAAATTAGTGCATAAATTAATATAATGCAAAAATTCCCTGCTGTTTAATAATAAGTTTATCTGAAGACCAGTTTTCTTCTACTCTGTCCCAAATAGATATTATCATTTTAATTTATTTATATTTTTGGCTGCACCCATGGCAGTTCCTAGGCCAGGGATTAAACCCTTGACCTGAGCCACAGCAGTGACAACGCTGGATCCTTAACCCATTGAGCCACAGGGAACACTTTTCTTTCTTTTTTTTTTTTTTGCTGCACCCATGGCACGTGGAAGTTCCCCTGGCCGGCATGTCACAGCAAGGACCCCAGCCACTACAGTGATAACATTGGATCCTTAACCTGCTGCACCACAACAGAAATCCTCATTTTTATATTATGTTGTTATAGCAGCCAGATTTTATTTGCTTTTAAATTCTCACATTATCAATTAAATACTCAAAGTTTAAAACATTCAAACAGTACTTTAAAAATCTTGTAAGCATTTAAGATCTTGCTTATAATACCGAAGAATGATTACAATAATGAAAACCAGCAGGCCTGCCCAGGCCTCAACAATTTCACTCTCTAGAGAAAACCAAATAGAAACTGTTTTAGGTTTTTTTGTTTTTTTACATAATCTTAGTATTCGCTTTCATATATCGAAATGAAAGTCTAAACTGCTATTAGCTGATGCATACTTATTAGATACTATCTTCTGATTTCCTATTTATTATGAATAATCATGAAACTGTCTTAAAATAGCATTCTATTTCCCTTCATTTCACATTCCTAATACAACATTTATTGTTAAATCAATACTCTGTATTTACATTATTAGGGTGATGTTCATAAAGTTCACTACTGAGTCAAGCAATGTATCGAAATTAGGTTTATTTTCTTATAGCTGACTCATTTTTAACTGGCCATATTTTATTTGTACCTATTGCTAATGTTTCTTATTATTCTCTGAGAAACTCACTGTTCAATTTTCCACATATTATGAGAGATTTCTTGATCACTCTGGCAAGTTACTGGGACAGGCATAGGGGACACGGGGTTGGCCCTGACAGACATAACCTCTGTTTCTCTCCACCATAAGGGTATTTACAGGGGAAGTATTTGAGAAGGCAAGAATGGAAGGGATATAGGGCATATTAATATATTTTCTATTAATAATTATTGTTATTCTCTAATGTGCTCAATTGTGACATTTTCTATAGTGCTGGATTTCAGTTTGCAAATATTTTATTATTTTTTACATCTGTATTCTCAAGTAAAATTGATCTGCTGTTTTCATTTCATTTTCATACTCAATATCATTGTTATGCCAATTGTCATGCCAATGATAAGGGTATTTTTCTATTTTTTTCATGTCCTAGAATAGTTTGTCCATCATTTGCATTATCTGTTCCTTGAAGGGTAAGAGGACTCATTGGTAAAACCATCTGGTCCCAGCACCTGCTTTAGAGGTTAGATCCTTTCAGCTATTTCCATTTCTTCTCAGGGTGTGATCCTATTCAGGTCATCTGCTTCTTTTGATTTTTATTTGTTTCAATTTTGTTAATTTATAATTGTCTAGAACATTTATCCTTTCAACAAATATTTAAGGGAATGCCATTCTGCTAAATACGGCTATATTTTCTAAGCTTACATTACCAATTTTACCTCCATTTGAAATATTTTTTGTGAAATATTTTGTGTATTAAAATATTATAGGAGTTCCCGTTGTGGCGCAGTGGTTAACGAATCCGACTAGGAACCATGAGGTTGCGGGTTCGGTCCCTGCTCTCGCTCAGTGGCATTGCCGTGAGCTGTGGTGTAGGTTGCAGACGTGGCTCGGATCATGCGTTGCTGTGGCTCTGGTGTAGGCTGGTGGCTACAGCTCCGATTAGACCCCTAGCCTAGGAATCTCCATATGCCGCGGGAACGGCCCAAGAAATAGCAAACACACACACACACACAAAAAAAAATCACATATTTTACAATTCTAGTCCTTATACATTGGTATTTTCCTTCTTTCAATTCAAGTTTATGTAGATAATATGTGTGTATTTTCCATCATCTCTAGTATGTACACAACTGGTAATAATCTTGCATACATAAAAGATAATTTCCTGTGTTATAAAACTGCTGATCACATTTTTCCCTTCAAATCTGTCCTTGTTATACTTTGGACTTCCATGTTTCATGGGCGAATTGTTTGTTCTTTAGTACAGCTAATAAATTTTTACTCCTGTGGACTTGTAGATTTTCCTTTATTCTTTCAATTAAAGTGGTCTTCTTGAATGTATCTACTATCGAGAATGAACTTAGTGCTGTGCATGCTGGGGATGGGGTGCTCAGATCTATGGAAAAGAACCGGGTGTGGTGTTTCATCTGAAGAACTCCTTCAAACTATGCATACAGATGTACAAGTAAGGCAGGTCATAAGTTTGGTTATCTGTGTTCTGACAGTTTCTTCTGAAATGCCACTTATCTATGTGTGACCCTCTGTTATCGGACCTCTATAACTGTCATCTTCTATGTTATTTTTCCAACTCCTTTATTCTTTTGCATACTATGTATGCTTCCATTCTCTGCCACCACTCCCTGCAAAAAGGTGTTCAAAGTTGTCTTCCACATACTGAGTTACTTTTCTGTGGTATCACTTCTGGTATTATAGTTAATTTCTTATAGACATATATATATGTATGTATATGTGTATATACACATTTTTAAGGTAATAGACATTTATTTTTCACTTTAAAAAAGTCAAGAAATAGTCCAAAACTGGAATGGTGATCTATGGTAGGGGGGACCCAGGTGTCTTTCTTATTTTCTATTTCGAAGCTCACCTCATTGTTCAAAATGGCTGCTGAAATTCCAACCATTAAGTCTATATTTCACTTTGGTGATTCTGTTCTCAAAAAGGCTCTCCCTTCACAGTTGTAAGATAGCTGCAATATCCTCAGGCCTTATCTTCCCTAAGCTTTAATACAGTGGGAAAGAGCAAGAGCCTCTTTTTTTTTTTTTTTTTTCAGTTGTACAACAATCATCACTACCAAATTTTATAGCATTTCCTTCCCAAACCCTCAGCACAACCCCCAATCCCCCAACATGTCTCATTTGGAAAACACAAGTTTTTCAAAGTCTGTGAGTCAGTATCTGTTCTGCAAAGAAGTTCATTCTGTCCTTTTTTTCAGATTCCACATGTAAGTGATAGCATTTGATGTCGGTGTCTGACTGACTTCACTTAGCATGATACTTTCTAGGTCCATCCATGTTGCTGCAAATGCCGTTATTTCTTTCAATGGCTGAATAATATTCCACTGTGTATATGTACCACATCTTCTTTATCCACTCCTCTACTGATAGACTTTTAGGTTGCTTCCATGTCTTGGCTATTGAAAATAGTGCTTCAATGATCATTGGAGTACATGTGTCTTTGCAAGTCATGGTTTTCTCTGGATAGATGCCCAGGAGTGGGATTGCTGGATCAAATGGTAAGTCTATTTTTAGTTTTCTGAGGAATCTCCATACTGTTTTCTACAGTGGCTGCACCAATTTACATTCCCACCAATAGTGTAATAGGGTTCCCTTTTCTCCACACCCTCTCCAGCATTTATTGTTTGTAGACTTTTTGATGATGGTCATTCTGGCCGATGTAAGGTAGTCCCTCATAGTGGTTTTGATTGCATTTCTCTAATAATGAGTGATGTTGAACATCTTTTCATGTGTCTTTTGGCCATCCATTTGTCTTCTTTAGAGAATTGTCTGTTTAGATCTTCTGCCCACTTTTTAATAGGGTTGTTTGTTTTTTTTGGTATTGAACTGAAGAAGGTGTTTATAAATTTTGGAGATTACTCCCTCGTCAGTTGCTTCATTTGAAAATATTTTTTCCCATTCTGTAGGTTGTCTTTTCATTTTGTTTAGGGTTTCCTCTGCTGTGCAGGAATTTTAAGTTTAATTATGTCCCATTTGTTTATTTTTTTGTTGTTGTCATTACTCTAGGAGGTGGATCTGAGAAGATGTTGCTGTGGTTTATGTCAGAGAGTGGCTTATGTTTTCCTCTAAGAGTTTTATAGTATCTGGTCTTCTATTTAGGTCTTTAATCCATTTTGAGTTTATTTTTGTGTATGGTGTTAGGAAGTGTTCTAATTTCATTCTTTTACATGTGGCTGTCTAGTTTTCCCAGCACCATTTATTGAAGGGGCTGTCTTTTCTCCATTGTATATTCTTGCCTCATTTGTCTTAAATTAATTGACTGTAGATGTGCGGGTTTAATTCTGGGCTTTCTATCCTGTTCCATTGATCTATATGTCTGTCTTTGTGCCAGTACCACATGGTTTTGATGACTGTTGCTCTGTAGTATAGTCTGAGGTCAGGGAGCCTGATTCCTCCAGCTCCATTTTTCTTTCTTAGGATGGCTTTGGCTATTCTGGGTCTTTTGTGCTTCCACACAAACTTTCAAATATTTTCTTCTAGTTCTGTGAAAAATGTCTTTGGTAATTTGATAGGGATTGCACTGAATCTGTAGATTGCCTTGGGTAGTATGATCATTTTGATAATAATGACTCTTCCAATCCAAGAGCATGGTATGTCTTTCCATCTGTTTGTGTCATCTTTGATTTCTTTCATCACCGTCTTACAGTTTTCAGAGTATAGGTCTTTTATCTCTTTAGGTAGGTTTATTCCTAAGTATTTAATTCTTTCTGATGTGATGGTAAATGGGATTGTTTCCCTAATTTCTCTTTCTGATCTCCTGTTCTTAGTTTATAGAAATGCAGTTGATTTCTGTGTATTAATTTTGCCTTTTTTTTTGTATTTTTAGGGCTGCACTCATGGCATATGGAGGTTCTCAGGCCAGGGCTCTACTTGGAGCTGTAGCCACCAGCCTACACCACAGCCACAGCAACACCAGATCTGAGCTTCCATCTGCAACCTACACCGCAGCTCATAGCAATGCCAGATCCCCAACCCACCAAGCAAGGCCAGGGATTAAACCTGCAACCATGGTTCCTAGTTCTGTGGTGCCATGATGGGAACTCCAGTGTGTATTAATTTTGTATCCTGCGACTTTGCCAAATTAATTGATGAGCTACCAGTTTTCTGGTAGCATCATTAGGATTTTCTAGGTATAGTATCATGTCATATGCAAATAATGATAATTTTACTTCTTCCTTTCATTTCTTTTTCTTCTTTGATTGCTGTGGCTAGAACTTTCAAAACTCTGTTGAATAGCAGTGGCAAGAGTGGACATCCTGTCTTGTTCCTGATCTCAGTGGGAATTCTTTCAGCTTTTCACCATTGAGAATGTTAGCTGTGGGTTTGTCATATATGACCTTTATTATGTTGAGGTAGTTTCCCGCTATGCCCACTTTCTGAAGGGTTTTTATCAGAACTGAGTGTTGGATTTTATCAAAGACTTTTTCTGCATCTATTGAGAAGATCATATGGTTTTTATTCTTCTTTTTTTTGTTTTTTTTTTTGTGGTGTATCACACTGATTGATTTGAAGATATTGAAGAATCCTTGCATCCCTGTGACAAATCCCACTTGGTCATGATGTACAATCCTTTTAATGTATTGTTGGAATTGGTTTACTAGTATTTTGTTGAGGATTTTTGCATCTATGTTCATCAGTGAAATTGGCCTGTAATTTTCTTTTTTTGTGGTATCTTTGGTTTTGGTATCAGGGTGATGGTGGCTTAATAGAATGAGTTTAGGAGTGTTCCTTGATCTGCAATTTTTTGGAATAGTTTCAGAAGGATAGGTGTTAGCTCTTCTCTAAATGTTTGATAGAATTCTCCTGTGAAACCACTTGGTCCTGGACTTTTGTTTGTGGGAAGTTTTTCAAGCACAGTTTCAATTTCAGTTCTTGTGATGGGTCCATTCATCTTTTCTATTTCATCTTGGTTTAGTCTTAGAAGATTGTACTTTTCTAAGAATTTGTCCATTTCTTCTAGGTTCTCCATTTTATTCATGTATAGTTGCATATAGTAGTCTCTTATGATCCTTTGTATTTCTGTGATGTCTGTTGTTACTTCTCCTTTTTCATTTCTAATTTTATTGATTTGAGTCCTCTCTCTTTTTTTCTTGATATGTCTGGCTAAGGGTTTATCAATTTTGTTGATCTTTTCAAAGAAACAGCCTTTCATTTCACTGATCTTTTCTATGGTTGTCTTCATTTCTATTTCACTGATTTCTGCTCTGAGCTTTATGATTTCTTTCCTTCTACCAACTTTAAGTTCTGTCTGTTCTTCTCTCTCTAGCTGCTTTAAATGTAAAGTTAGCTTGCTTATTTGAGCTTTTTCTTGTTTCCTGAGGTAGGCTTGTATTGCTATAAACTTTCCTCTTAGAACGGCTTTTGCTGTATCCCATAGGTTTTGGAGTGTCTTATCTTTATTGTCATTTGCTTCTAGGTAAGATGTGAAAGATAATATAAAGGGCACATTTACAAGATTTAACAAATGATTAGAATAATTGGGAAATCAAAGAGGTAGAATGGAATCAAAGATGACTATTTTCCCCTCTGTGTGGTTACTAGGACAGAATCACCCTAAAAACAAATACGATCACAAGTTCGGAAGACCAACATTTGGAGACCTTCACAAGAACCCTTCAGACTCATTCCCCTTTATCCTTTTTAAAAGTTCTTTAATCAAACTAAATTTTGCGTTGCTTTATTGCATCACTGATCTTATAAATGCTGCCTCAGTAACCTCCTGAAAGTGTCTTCTCTATTTTTTAAATGCCCAATTCTTATTAAACAATCAACTGAAATACCCATCTTGTGCGAAGCCTTTTTTTTCACACAACATGAAACACTCCTTACTCTGTGTTCTGATGGCCTTTTAGTTGTACCTTTAGAACAACAATTATCACACCCTTTGTTTACTAGTTGGTCTGCTTCTCCAGTGTAGTATAAGACCACTAAAAAGAGATATTGTTTTATTCACCTTTGGAAACCTAGGACATAAATGCACTCCTTGGCAAGCAGAAGGTACACATGAATGTGGAAAAAGTACAAATTAGTGTATGAAATGACAATGACACTTTGAGCCTAAATCATTGGGAAATAAAGTTGTCATTTTCTGGACATAGGGAAGAAAGAGTAAGCTGAGAAATTGGGATAAAGACCTCTATTGAGTTTTGGCCTAAGTGAATAATTGTGAATATGAATATAAAGTAGGGGGAGTGACAACAATTTTATATCCTCCCCCATTATCAGGAGCTGAAGCCTAGGATATGGATGAACTGGTTGGGGAAAAGGAAAGAGAGGAAAGACACAATGTGAGAACTGAAGAAAAAGCTGTTGATGTTTATGATTTTACTGATGAATTATAAATGAGAAAGTTCCATTGATTTAAGGGGAGTTTTAAAATGCTGTGAGGTATGAGAAAGAAAAAAGTGAAGTCAGCAAATATGGGTGATTCTTTCAAGAATTATATTCCAAAGAGAGAAAAGCAAAAAGTAATTACAAGGATTAATAGGATTGAGGATTTTGTTTTCAGTTTATGCCCTCCTTTGTTCTGTCCATGTTGGCAGGTGGAGAGAAATTATTTTGCAGAAAGGGAGAAGTTAAACATGCCAATGATTGGGAGAGCTTTAGGAATGAAATACCAGAGAGGGAAGAAACTGAGAATGTGGTGAAGGATTACCAAGGGAAAAAGAGTGGTTAATCCTGAGAGAGAAAGTACAAAGGAAGAGAAGATAGATGGAGATCAATTTTAAAGTGAAGATGAGAAAAATGAAGAGAGTAAATGTATGGCCCCTCAAAACTGCAGGAGCTGAGTTATTCACTGAAAATTTAGGAGGGGGTAGATTTAGTATTAGAGCTTTAGTAGAATAGGGAAGGTAGGATTAGCTATGGAAAAGGAACTAAACAGTACGTACATACAAGGGATAATAACAAAATGATGCAAAAATTAGTGTCAAATTTTGTTTAGAAGTAAAGAATGGCAGTGGATGCAATAAATATAACTTTATACTTTTCTGTAATAATGAGCAGCAACAGGAGTGGTCGGGGAACAGAAATCCTATTTTATTGTTCCCAATTCAGATACTCAAAAAAGATAAAGAGAATGAAGGGAGGTTAATTAGTTGAGTCTCTTGATAGATAAAGATAATAACACAAGATCTGCACTCTTCTAGCTGAAATAAGGAACACAGATTGTAGAACATTACCTAAGTATTCCCTCCACTGAATTGAATTTATCCACATAGTTACAGGTGTAGCTGAGAAAACTGACCTTAAAACTTGGTAGAGAGGAAACAACTATGCATCTGAAACAACCGCATATCCTCAACTCAATAGAGGCATAAAGAGATGGAGCTATGCAGGCACAGGTTCTTCCATCATGCTTATCCAACATATTTTTCTTTGGGAGTGTCCCTATAAGTATTCTGGAGAAGAGGCCTCAAGTAATCTTCTAAGACTTTCCACCTAGGAAGTGCAAGTTCCTTCCCCTCTGTGGAAAAGTGAGGAATGTAGAAAAAGAATTCCCTCCTATTACATGGTGTCATTATTGAAATTACCGACTGCATTTCTGGCTGTGTAAATAAAGTCATCAGGTAGGATGAATTGGAAAAAGTCAAGGAGTAACATAGGGTCATAATAAGAATTTAGAGCTTATTTACTGGAAGTGGAAAAGGTGAGAAAAAGTTTGCAATGAGTTCAACGCCAGAGTTTGAGTCTATGCTGGTAAAGGGTAGAGTTATTTCAACTTATGATGAGATGTAAGGCATGTCTGAGTAATGGGTAGGGGAAAGGGAATAGCAATGCTTAGAACTGGAACCAAGCAACCATGAGGCTAGAAAGGGAGGGAGGTCTTTACCACAGATGTTGAAACTACTGAAGCAGTAGTTATCAACAGTGGATGAAGAGTTGAGTTGCCTGGGAAGTGATTTTAAAGAGTTATATTGCTTGGGCCCTCTTCAATTAAATCGGAATCTCCAAGCTGTGGGAGAATCAGTTTTCTAAAACTTCTCATGTGGTTCTAATGTACAGCCAGAATTGAGAATCACTATGTCAGGCGATGATGAACAAGGTGAAACAGGTATTAAAGACAGTGATGAATGTGGAATGGTGTCCTGAAGACCAAAGACAGATAGGAACAAGGAAGAAAAAAGGCCAAAAGTAGATAGCAAAAGTAGGGGAGATTACTGACTGGAAGCAGTGGAACAACAGTCTGAAAATGGTAGTAGAACTAAAGTAGCAGGGATCTATCAGGGCCCCAAAGTCAGGGAACTTGGAGAAGGAAAAAAAATAGTAGTCAAGAAGGGTGTAAAAGATCTTATCCGGAGTTAATAGATGCAAACTATTGCTTTTGGAATGGATAAGTGATGAAATCCTGTTGTATAGCACTGAGAACTAGATCTAGTCACTTATGATGGAGGATTATGGAGGATAATGTGAAAAAAAGAATGTACATATGTATGTATGTGTGACTGGGTCACTTTGCTGTACAGTAGAAAATTGACAGAACACTGTAAACCAGATATAGTGGAAAAAATAAAAATCACTTAAAAAAAGAAGGATGTAAAGGATCTTATGTCTTCAGGATACAGATACATTTAATTTAGTGAAAGGAGACTGAGAAAAAAAGAAGTTTATTTACATAAAAACAAGGTTGAGTGGACCTCCTAGGTGAGGAGGTTGTTAAATTACTCTAGGTGGACTCAGATAAAGACAGGGAAAATATGGAAAATCCAAATGGCAAGAGCCAGAAATGAAGGGCAAGTGGAAAGTTTTAACAGATCCAGCTGCAGGGCATTGCAGGGTTATCAAAGCCAAGAGCAAGGGGCAGGAAGAGCCAAGAGGAAAGCTAAGGATCAGAGCCAGAAATAAATAATTGAGCCAGGATATTGAAGGTAAAGGTGGAGCACAATAAAGCCAGCAATAGAACTTGAGAAACCTGATGTGGAGTCAGAGGGAAATGGTCAGAAGAGCCTTTCCATAGTGGGGGAGCTTTCTTGAGTTGTAGTGAGAGAGATGGTCCCATTTGTCCCACCCTCTTCTTCCCTTCTTTCTTTAATGCCTCCATCCTAAGGGTAAGAAAATAAAATGAGTGGGGAAAAATACACTAAAAATGTTGAACTTTGAAGCAAATTTGAGAGGTAAGCTGAAAATCTTGTAGGAACTAGGGCAAGAAGTGTATTAGTTTCCTAGGGCTTCCATAACAAAGGACCACCAGCTGGGTGGCTTAGAGCAACAGAATTTTGTTCTATCATAGTTCTGGAGGCTGGAAGTGTGGGATCCAGGTGTCCAGCTGGCCTTCTGAGGGCTCTGAGGAAGAATCTGTTCTATGCTTCTCTCTTAACTTGTGGAAGGACTGGCATTCTCCATGTTCCTTGGCTTGCAGATGCAGCACTTCAATCTCTGCCACATTTTCACAGGGCATTTTTCCCATCTCTGTCTTCTCCTCCTTTTACAAGAATACCAGTCATATTGAATTAGGGTCCACTCTATTCCAGTATGATCTCATCTTAATCAGTACATCTGCAAAGACTCTAAGGATAACCCAGTACCTTTCACAAGTACTGGGGGTTAGGGCTTGAATATATTCTTTTTGAGGGACACATTTCAACCAAAACAGGGTATATTGTTAGGTAAAATTCAGTTAATGAAAGAATTTAAGACACTATACAGCTTGGAGCTTTGGTGCAATCCTACATCTGGATGGATCCTACTTCTGAAGATGCCTCAGCTGAATCATGGTTTTCAGTGAAGGAACAAAGAAAGAAGAAAGTTGGTCATCCTAAATTTTACATATATATACTCATATATATCCACACATAATTTAATTTTTACGTACATAAATATATGTTCCCATTTATTTTGTATTACTTTATAGCCTTGAATTTGAAAGCATCTAAAGGAAAATTTCCCTACAGTAGTTATCAAAATGTGGTCCCCAGACCAGGTGTAGAAACATCACCTGGGAGCTTATTTGAAATGATTCCAGAGCCACTGAATCAGAATGCTGGGATGTGCTTAGTCATTTTATTTTTCAAGACTTCTTGGTGAGTCTGGTTTTAGAACCAGATCATTCTGCTTAGAGAATTTTGCCTATAATTAGTAAAAGCAGCTGTTAGATGGAGTTGTGTTTGCTCTGGCTGTGGTACTTTGGCCTGAAGAGCTTGTATCCAGAAGAGTTTGTTTAATAAATGAGATCACTATAACCACTCTCACCTTGAGTTATTCATAGAAATTTAAAATCTTTCATGTGGTCAGCATTTTTTTAAAGATCTTTTTAGTTCTTTAGAACTTATCTGAGAAAATTCTGGGACTAGGATCTCTTACTGTAATCTGTTGGTGGTTTAAATGCTTCAGGTCTTCAGATGATTCTGCTGCCTATAAAACCCTGGCCTCACTTTTGTTTAGCATATGTCAGGTGCCTTATATGTGTCATATATTAAGTGACGTATTTGATTATTTACAAAAATCTTACTGTGAATATTATCACCCTTTTAAGAATAAAAAATAGATACCAAGAGGTTAAGTAACTTGTATATATATAATATACAATATATATGTGTGTGTATATATATATACACACACATGTATATACTCTCACTTTCTCTCTCTCTATATATATATACACACACACACACAGCAAGGGGTGACAAAAATAGATTTCAAATCCAATTTGACTGGCTGCAAAGCCCATATTCCTGCTACTACACTACTTTGCTTCAATTTAGAGACCTAAATAGCTTATTAAATTAACCGGAATGAGTTTGCTTTTCTAAACTCTCTTTACTCATTTAAAATAAAATAAAAGACCTGGGCCTAGGGTTGGGACTGAAGGAAATCAGTCTCCTTTCTGATGTCCAGCTCCTAGATTCTTCTGAATCTGAAATCTGATATGATTTACATGAGACCCTACATTATCTTTCCACTGTCAATGGAAAAATTGGCTGTTTTTCCATTTTGTTTTAAGCACTGGCATTTCAACTAGTGATTGCTTGATTCAGGATATTGCTTGAATGTTATTAGGAATTTAAACAAAATGATTAAGTGTGTCAATGCCTTCCCTGGAATTCTAACTTCCTAGCTTGGTTCATTTAAGAATTGCTATGAGTCAGAGAGAGGATTAAGATGGTGGAATAGAAGGACTGGAGCTCAACTTCTCTCCTAAAAACAACAAAATTCACAACTAAAAGCTGAGCAATCTCCACCCAAATGGACTGGAAACCTTAAAAAAGATACCCTACTCCAGAAGAAAAAGAGGAGGCCACATCAAGAGGTAGGAGAGGCGATTTCACGATAAACAACCCCATACCTCCTGGGTGGGAAGCTCCACAGACTCGAAACTAACTGGTTCACAGAGACTCACCTACAGGAGTGAAAGTTCTGAGCCCCACATCAAACCCTCACATGCGGGGATCTGGCACTGGGAGAAAGAGCCCCTGGAGCATCTGGCATTGAAGGCCAGTGGGGCTCATGCTCAGGAGCTCCATGGGACTGGGGGAAACAGAGACCCCATTCTTAAAAGGCGCACACAGACTTTCACATGCACTGAGTCCCAGGGCAAAGCAAAGGCTCCATAGGAATCTGGGTCAAACCTGACTGCAGTTCTTGGAGGACATCCTGGGAAAACAGGGGTGAATGTGGCTTGTTGTGAGGGAAGGACAATGAAGGCAAAGCTCTCGGGAATATTCAGCAGCTGCCTGTCTCTGGAGGTGGCCATTTTGGGAAAATATGGCCCCACCCATTAGTCAGTGCTGAGAGGCACCAGGGCAAACAACAATCCAGGTGCGATCATAGCCCCACCCCTCAGTAAACAGGCTACCTAAAGACCCCTCAGGCACAGCAGCTGCCTCTAATCCCATCCAGAGACTAAGCCCCACCCACCAGAGGGAGTAGAATCAACTCCACCTACCAGTGGGCAGGCATCAGTCCCTCCCATCAGGAAGCCTACAGCAAGCCCCCATACTGACTTCAGCCACGAGGGGGGCAGACACCAGAAGTAAGAGATGCTACAACCCTATTATCTGTAAGAAGGTCACAACACCACAAACCTGTAAAAATGAAAAGACAGAACTATAACTCAGATGAAGGAGAAAGGAAAAACCCCAGAAAATCAGCTAAGCAATGAGGAGATTCACAGCCTCCAGGAAAAAGACTTCAGATTGTTGATGCTGAAGATGATGCAAGACATTGGAAATAAACTGGAGGCAAAGATGGATAACTTACAGGAAACACTGAGCAAAGAGACACAAGATATAAAACTTAAACAAGAAGAGATGCAAAATACAATCACTGAAATAAAAAATTCACTAGAAGCAGCTAACAGCAGAATACAGGAGGCAGAAGAATGAATAAGCAAGGTGGAGGACAGATTAGTGAAAATTACAGATGCAGAACAGAAAAGAGAAAAAAGATTGAAAACAAATGAAGAGAGTCTCAGAGAACTCTGGGACAACGTTAAACACACCAACATCCGTATTATAAGGGTGGCAGAGGAGAAGAAAAAGAGAAGGGGACAGAAAAACTATTCCAAGAGATAATAGCTGAAAACTTCCCTAACATGGGGAAGGAATCACTCACTAAAATCCAGGAAGCACAACGAGTACCATATAAAATAAACCCAAGGAGGAACAACCCAAGACACATATTAATCAAACTAACCAAAATTAAAGACAAAGAGAAAATCTTGAAAGCAGCTAGGGAAAAGAAACAAATAACATACAAGGGAGCCCCAATAAGGTTATCGGCAAATTTTTCAGCAGAAACTCTGCAGGCCAGAAGGGAGTGGCATGATATACTTAACGTGATGAAAGGAAAAAACCTCCAACCAAGGTTACTTTACCCAGCAAGGCTCTCATTCAGATTTGAAGGAGAAAGCAAAACCTTCACAGATAAGCAAAAGTTGAGAGAATTCAGCAACCCTAAACCACCCTTACGACAAATACTAAAGGAACTTCTCTAGGCAGGAAAGAAAAGATCAGCAACAGGAAACAAAAATTCCACGAATGACAAGGCTCACCAGTAAAGGTATATATGCAGTAAAGATACAAAATCATCCACGCACAATTATACCACCAAAATCAGAAATCATGAGAAGAGGTGCGTACAAATGCAGGACACTGGAGATGAACTTGCAATTAAGAGAACAACAACTTTAAACAATCTCATATACATATAGACTCATATCAAAACTTCAGAATGACTGCAAACCAAAAATCTACAATTGATACACAAACAAGGAATCTCTGGAGAAGAAATATATCTCATAGAAAATAAGTGCATAATCCACCATAAAGGGAGTCATTTGACATCATTCTTGGAATGCTGAAGTCTTCTCAGAACTGATTCTGATTTCCTCTCCATCAAAGAATTTGTGATAATTATAATTAAATAATGCAACTGTACAACTAAAAAAAAAAAAAAAAGAATTGCTATGAGTAAGGGGATATTAAAACTGTAGTAAAAATTGACATTTTAAACATCATGAATTCAGAACATAATAAGTTATTCAGACAAAGTGATTTCCCTACCAGATTGTGAAATGGTTATCGCCAAGGGCAGTGATTTGGTTAGTATTTGCAGCCCTTCTACAGTGCCCTGCATATTGTCCATACAGTTTCAATGCATTCAAGGGAAAGGAAGAAAGCTAAATAGTAGTGCCTTCTGATGGTGAGGTGGGGTGTGAAGGAAAGTTAGACAGTGATTTTTTTTTCCCTCAGTGATTGGAAGATCTATTTTTTAACTGTTTTCATCTTTATCTATATTGTTTTCCATCTTGCTGTGGCTAGATTTACATTGGCTACGCTTCAGTGTGTCCCAGGTTTATAAGAAGTTTTGAAAGGGCAGAGATTCGAGATGCCCTGAAAAATCTAAACACCAATCTCACATGTTACACAAAGACTGACTGTCAAGCCCTAAACTGTCTTCTCTCTGGTTACTGCTGCCTTCCTCTGTGGTTGTGCCAGTACCTTTTCTACTTTACTTTAGTGAACTGAACTGAATCAGTGGTTGTATGGTTCCTGGAAATCCAAAAGATTTGTCTTGAAAGGAAATAGTTTTGATAAGAGAATATAATTATATATCAAAGTTATTCTGTGTACATTAAAAGTACATTGAAAGGAACTGCATTCTTAAATTTTATAAATATTCTAATTTTATGTTCATATGTGTAATATACATATAAAAATATATGCATAACATGTCACTACCTCAAACTACAAAAATTATTATTTATAGAAGATTCCTCAAAAAAATTATTTTCTCACAGAACTACACCATATTTATTTATTTATTTTGTCTTTTTACCTTTTCTAGAGCCGCTTCCCGTAGCATATGGAGGCTCCTAGGCTATGGGTCTAATCGGAGCTGTGATTAGAAGATCTATTTTTTAATTGTTTTCATCTTTATCTATGTTGTTGCAAACACAGCAACAAGGGATCTGAGCCATGTCTGCAACCTACACTACAGCTCATGGCAATGCTGGATCTTTAACCCACTGAGCAATGCCAGGGATCAAACCCACAACCTAATGGTTCCTAGTCAGATTCATTAACCACTGAGCCACAATGGGAAATCCATATATTTATTATACTTCATTTGATCAGATCCATTCAACTGATCAAAGAGACAAACACATAAAGAGGAGGCACTTGGAATTATCGGAGGCACAGGGAAGAAGTCATAACTAACAGAAATATTTTTGATGGTGAAACTTTTCATTTTTGTCAGATACCTGTCAGGGTGTCTGATCTTATGGCACTGATTCTTTCTCCTTAGGAAAATAGGCTTTCCATGTTCTCTGAGCCATAGAATCACCCGGATGGGTCTCTAGCAGACACGTAGGAAGTACTTTGCCTTCCTTCCCTGTGAACATCAAGTCAGAGTACGTACCAGAGGCCATCTAAACAATAAGCATCTCCTAGTCTGAGGTCCCTAGAAAAGGGATCCCGAAGCAAGGATTTTGTGTTAACACTCTACTTGGGAGATGCAAACCCAGGGAAGCTAAGATGAGAGATAGGGCAGGGACAGATGGAAAATGGGGCAACACCACATTGTCTCCTATAAAAAAGAGTGGCAGTTTGCTCAGCAGTTGTACCCCTGGGCAAACAGGATTTCTGAGGACAAGATGCAGGAAATGCATGAATAATTCATGGGAAGAAGCAAGGACTGAGATTCAGTAAAAGTTTGCTTCTTGGAAATCAAAGTCCCTTATACTTCTGCAATGTACAGGCTAGGTACTTCAGCAGCCTCACAGTATACCTAGTTCCACACTCTCTGCTACGGTGTTTCCTTTAAGTCTGAAAGTGGTCAGTGGAGTCAGAATTCTTGGCATTTGCCCAGTCAGCCTGCCTGGCTGGACAGCCAAGGGGAGGGGAGAGCTCAGTGCTCCCAGGACAAGTGACTGGATGGCTCTGACACTGTAGTGCTGGGGCAGTCAGTGAAAATGCACAGTATTTATACCTGAAACAACACCCATTTCCAAAACTCAAAGTAAGGACATAAATCCTACTTTCATGTTGAGTTGGCTTCTTGGATGGATGACGCATAAAACCCAGAATCTGTGGTGTAAACTCTTTTTGGCGTGTGTTCAGAGGCATGAATAAGGCCTGTGTATAAAAGAAGAAGGAAGCCATGCAGGTAGAAACAGAGGCAAGAGTGAAAGAGCAGATTCCCAGGATCCCTGTTAGCTTTGTATTCCTGGTTCTATATCCTTACAAGGTATAGTGATATTCTTGCCCTTAGGCACCCAGAGATTTTTGTGATCTGTTATTTTTTTTAAACAATGTTTCTGACTTGCTCAATTTTGTTTCTGTGTATTTGTATGTGGAGTCAAATGGTAAGGATGGTATTTCCATACCATCAGGCTATAAGACACAAAGCAAGTATCTTCTTGGCCTCCTTTAAATATTCTAGGTTCTCTTCCCTTATACTACACCTTCCCTCTAGGGCTGTTGGTTCACACCCACAGCTTCCTTTGCCAAAACCTATGGTGACTCTGTTACTTACATTTCCAGCTTCAAATCTCTCTAAATCCAAGTTGGCTATCAGTCATGGTACAGCTGGATGGTCCCCTTACACTGACTGTATCCCAAAGTGAATTCATTTTCTTCAACACAAACCTCTAACTCATGATCTGACCTCTGCTTACTTACTGATGTGGCCACACTGAAAGCAAACTATGAACTTATATGCCATCTTGGTTAAATTCCCACAATCATAGTCCAAGAATCTTATAAAAGAAGAAGAGGCTAAGTAATTTGCTAATGCAACTTAGAAACAACAGACTTAGTATTGGGGCATTTACTTGCCAGAATCTGAAGCCTGTGATCTCTTTGTTATAGTTTATGCTCTTCCTCCAAACATACACAGACACAAACAGACGGACAGACAGACAGATAGACACACACACACAGGAACAGAACTAAAAAGGATTAAAGTTCATTGAGATATCTTAATTTTCACTTTAGGCTAATTTTTAAATTTAATTTAACTCTCAGCTATGTCCTTATTTTAACTTACAGCTAATTCTCATTTATCACTATGTTGCTGGTCTTTTTGGATGAATATTGGTGCAAAATATCCAATCCCCAGATAGCTTTTTTCTGTCATTCAATATATTGTAGATGTAACTCTTCAAGATCAGGTATGTGTCTAATTTTAATATTGGGCAAAACAAACTCTAATCAAGAAGATTAATATGCCTTAAAAAATCATGCATTCTAAATTTAAATAGAAATGAAAATGATTCTTAGTTTATCCACACCACTATTTTCTATTAATTTAAGATTGAATATATGTGTTTTTGGGTGACTCTGTATGTAAATATATACTCTACTATATAAAATACATATTTAAATATATAAAAAATATATAAATACATTCAAATATAGACATATACTTATTTTAATGTTCTGGATTCCATATAAGGGAATGTGACTGAAATTTTCTTTTACTAATCAGTTGTAATCAAGACAGGAATCTTAAGAAAATTAACAATTACTTTTGAAAAGTCTAAACTCAAGCACAGTTCTTGAAATTACAATCTGTTCTTTCTTACTGCAGACATCAGAACGCATTTTTCCTTAAGCACAATACATAAAGACATAAAGGGCTATGATGATGTATACTGAGATAAAAATAAATCAGTTTCACTTATCATCATGTTTGTATTTCCTTGTCTTGGACTTAATGAGAAGGGCTGCATTTGAATTTCACTTCTGTCTTAAAAGATGCATGTTTTATTTTTCCCCAGAGGGTGTGCATTTTCTCTTTGCATATTTCTATTTTATTTTGTAAGAAAACATTTTTATTGAAGTATATAACATGCATACAAAGAAGAGCTGAAATCATGTATTTGAAGGATTTATGCCAAGTGAAAATACCTAGATGAACTTATAGGTCATTACTAGAATCCAGAAACCTGACTCGTTCCCCTCATAATCACTACCTCTTCTCAATGTAACCTACATAAAGTTATTTTTTTTTTGGCTACACTAGTGGAAGGTGGAAGTTCCCAGGCCAGGGATCAAACTTGTACCACAGCAGCAACCTGAGCCACAATAGTGACAATGCGAGATCCTTAATCCACTGAGCCATAAGGGAATTCCAATGAAAGCATTATTTTGATTTTTATCAATACAGATTCATTTTTTTCTCATTTTGAATTTTATATAAATGAAATTACCTATTATGTACTCTTATATTTAACTTTATGTTTATAAGGTTCATAAATGTTGTGTGTAGCAGTATTTTTTTTCATTGTTTTATGGTATCCCAATGCATGAAGCTACTTTTTTTTTTTTTTTGTCTTTTTGCCATTTCTTTGGGCCGCTTCTGCGGCATATGGAGGTTCCCAGGGTAGGGGTCTAATCGGAGCTGTAGCCACCAGCCTACGCCAGAGCCACAGCAACGCAGGATCCGAGCCGCGTCTGCAATCTACACCACAGCTCACGGCAATGCCGGATCGTTAACCCACTGAGCAAGAGCAGAGATAGAACCTGCAATCTCATGGTTCCTGGTCCGATTCGTTAATCACTGCACCACGACAGGAACTCCATGAAGCTACTCTTTTATTGACTGATTCTATTGTTGTGGGACATTTGATGGTTATTCTAGGTAATAGCTATTACAAATAATGCTATTATGAATCTTTTCCCACTCATTCTATATCCTTGCCAACAGTTAGAACTTCCCTTTTTTTTTTTTCCTTTCAAGCATTGTAGTCGTTATACAGTGGTATCTCATTGTGTTTTTAATTCACATTTCCTGATGACTAATGATGTTAAATACCTTTTCATATATTTATCACTTGGAATATTTTCTTTTGTAAATATCTTGTTCAATTCTTACCGATTTCTTAAAATAGAAGTTTTCTTCCTTTTTATGATTTAAATAGGAATATTTTTCTGTCTCAGGGTTATTTTTTTTTCCCACTCTAGTTGTCTTTTCTTCATAATGGTAGTTCCAATGAACAGAATTCTTTATTTTCATAATATCCAGTTTATCAATCTTTTCTGTTAGTAGCAATATGTTTTATGGCTTGTTTAATAAATTCTCACTTACCTAAAGGTCAAAGATGATTAAAATTCCTTTTCTATTATCTTTTAGAAAATTTTTTGGCTAACATATCATTTTAGGTATAATTTTTACTTAGAATTAATTGCTATGCATTGTTTAAGTTCTGGGTAATAATTTATCATTTATCATTTTTCATATAGATATAAAATTGGTCTTGCACCATCATTTAAAACATCCTTTTTTAATTGCATTTTGGTGTCATTTTTTCCTCTATTGTGATACAACTGATAAACAAAAATTGTACATATTTAAGGTGTACAATGTTATTTGATATACATATACAAAATGATTATCACACTTAAGTTAATTATAATTAGCACATCTACCACATTAGCACGGCTACCTTTTTTTGGTAATAATAGGTAAGATAGATAAGATCTACTTTCTTAACAAATTTCAAATAAACAGTATGATATTACTAAACTATTGTCATCATGCTCGTATGTTAGCTCTCTAGAACATATACATCACATAACTAAAAATTTGCACCCTGTGACCCTTTAAATTTCCATTTGAATTTTAGAATGTTTGTTTTTCCATAAAGAAAACTGATGGGACTTTTAAAATTGCTATTGTGTTGAATTTATAAATATTTGGAAGAGCTGACGTCTTTATGATATATAGAGTTCTTCCAATGCTTGGACATGGCATATTCCTACATATATTTAAGTCTTCTAAAATTTCTCTCCCAGTTCCCACTGTGGCGCAGTGAGTTAAGAATCTGACTATAGTGGTGTGGGTCACTGTGGAAGTGCAGATTTGATGCCTAGCCTGGTGCAGTGCGTTAAAGGATCTGGTGTTGCCTCAGTTGCAATGTGGTTGCAGCTGCTCTCTGATTCGATCTCTGTCCCATAAACATCTATATGCTGTGGGTGTAGCCATAAAAAAAAAAAAAGTCTCTCAATAATGTTTGGTAGGACTTCCATATATTTCTTAAATCAGTTTCTAGGTATTTTTTTTTAATGATGCTTAAGTGATACCTTACATTAAATTTAATTTTCTAATAGTTTGTCACAAGCAGGAGTTCCTGTCGTGACTCAGTGGTTAATGAATATGACTAGGAACCATGAGGTTGTGGGTTCGATCCCTGGCCTTGCTCAGTGGGTTAAGGATCCAGCGTTGCCGTGAGCTGTGGTGTAGGTTGCAGATGCGGCTTGGATCCCGCGTTGCTGTGGCTCTGGTGTAGGCCAGAGGCTGTAGCTCCGATTAGACCCCTAGCCTGGAAACCCCCATATACTGCAGGAGCAGCCCTAGAAATGGCAAAAAGACACACAAAAAGTTTGTTGCAAGCATATAGTACTAGTGTTTATTTTTGTATATTGACCTTACGTTCAGAAACTTTTCTGAAAAGGATAAAGGGCCAAAGTTATCATTATTATTTTTAACTTTGTGATAAAAAGAACTAAATATGCTTGTGTGTGTTAAATTCACTCATGTTTATTAGTTGTATTATATAACTATATTAGAAATGCAAATATTACAAACCATAAAACCATAGCAGTGACACTGTCTAATCTTTAACAACTAGGCCACCGGGGAACTCCCAAGTTAGTTTACAACCAAAAATTGTCTAAGCATTTTCACTCCTCTCTTATTGTTGAAAAGCATTATGTTTGATTTTTTAAAAAATTAACCCCAGACTTAATTTAATTAATACACATTTTCCTCTACTTCTTCAGAGAATGAGGATTTTTATGACATCATCTTGGGTTCCATTTTTAAATATCTTAAACATCTACCTTCAAATATCTTCATTTGGTAACCTAATTTCTATCAAACATCTAAATTTTTATCTTCAATTACCTATTTTATTAAATTTATGGCAATTTTATTTAATAGCAGAGTTCATGGAATAATTTGCCCAGTCCAATATCTCCCTTTACTTAAATGGTATGTGACTGAAGGAAAAAATCCTGACTAATACTTTGAGGCAGATTTGTAGGCAAGGGTAGTGGGATTATTGTGGTTGCAGGTGTGGTGTGATGTGATGTGTTTAACAAGAACATATCTCCAAGCAGTTTTCTGTAATAGAATTTGAGATTTTGAGACAATGGAACACTATTTTAGGCATTAGAAAGACAGACCAGAAAGAGCAACAACTTTACTCATGTTATTCATCAGATATTTATATTTTATTTTTGTATTTGATTAAAATATTTGCTCTTCTTTAATTTGTTATAATTTATCTCTAAATCAGAGTATTTTAAGGGACATTTACTTCTCTCATATAAAAGGTGCAAAACTGGAGCTCCCACTGTGGCTCAGTGGGGTAAGACCATGTCTATGAGGATGTGGGTTCTCTCCCTGTCTTCACTTAGTGGGTTAAAGATCTGGTGTTGCCGGAAGCTGTGGTGTGGGTTGCAGATGTGGCTTGGACCTGGTGCTGCTGTGGTTGTGGGGTAGGCCTGCAACTGCAGCTCTGATTAAACCCCTAGCTTGGAAACTTCCATATGCCATAGGTGCAGCTTTAAAAATAAATAAATAAATGAATAAAAACAAAAATAAAAGGTGCAAAATTGGTGCTTACCGTCCTATGGATTTGCGAAAACTAGAAAACTGGAAATGTTAAGGGTCATGTATTTGTTTTTAGAAAAGTATAGCAAGGATTAAAAAGTAGCTTCTTGTATATACTGCTTTTCTAAAACCTCAGAGTCAAGAAGCTGTTTCTAAAAAAAAAAAAAAAAGTTTGCACACATTTAGGATGAATTAAATTTCCAACCGAAGGAAAAAAAAAAATCTCATTAACTTTTAAAATTTAACTCAAAATATTTTAATGTTAGTTATAATTTAAGTCCATGAGGTAAATTTCTAGCTAAATAACAGTGTTTTTGCTTTAAAATATGGAAGAAATAAAATTATCTGATGGACAAAGGCACTAATTGGGTTCTTCATCCTAGATCCTGACCGCAATGACCAAAAGGCATGCATATAAAAAATGGGAGCTGAAAATGAGGGAAAGCTACCATTCACGTACAAATAAAAATCTTCTGGCATTTTAGCTATCTACTGCCACAACTGAAAGAAAAAAATAAGAACTGACTAACAGTTGCATTTCCTGTGTAATTAGTGCAATAAACATGGAGACATTCACCAACAACTCCCAACTTCCTGTTGGAATTAACATTGGATCATTATAAAAAAATCAATAACTTAGCTATGTAAATGGCTTTCCTCTGGTTATTTTCATCCTATTTCCTTTATCCCCTGCCTGCTGGATCATCATCTCAAATTTGTTCTCCATAAGCCTTATATGATTTATTATATTATTTTATTTTCTATAGCTTTTAATCCTATACCTGGGACAAGTCTGGGTGTCTGAAGGCTTTTGGTCTAATATGGCTACACTACTGTAGAGGTGGTAGAAATTTAAACGTCATTTATCTACAGCCCTGTCTTTGCTTTCAGGGTCTAGCCATTCAAATTAGAGGATTTTATTAGACATCTACATGTATATTTACTTTATTCCTGTGATATCCCACTGTTCTCTTGAGACACAAATCTGTGGGACTGTTATGAAATTCTTTCATTTGTTACCACACACAGCAGAAATTATTCAATACTGTCTACTGTGTGGATATAATCCTTTCTTAGTTTCCAGTACTGGGGCAAGCTTTTAATTTTTTTCTATCCTTACTCTTTTGATTATTTCTGTAGTTTCTGGGTAGGGCAGATGAAGGGGAGGCATTAAATGTCTTAGCTGACTCAGCCATATTCTTAGCACTTTTTCTGCTGTATTTTTCAATTCCTTTTATAAATTAAGAAGGAAAAAATCTTCTAAAACCCTGGACAATGGCAGATCAAAAAGAAAATCATAGAATATTCTCAGTTATATTATATATAGGAAGAAATCTAAAGAATATTAGTAATGTGTTAATATAATAAAACTATAACCAAGTAGGATTTATTCTAGAAAAGTAATATGGTTAAATGTTAGAAACCCTTTTAATGTGTTACTATTACTGTCATATCAAAAGAGAGAAGCTATATTATCAGCTCAATTTATGCTAAAAAGACAGTTGAGGAAACTGAATACTTATTATCTAATAAATTGTATTGTTTCTGAGAATAGTAGAAAATTCCCTCATTTACCGTAAAAATTAATAAATGACTGAAACAGACTAAGGAGACTGGCGACAGACCCACATAGTGCATTTAGTTACTTACTGAGTTATAAATAAGCTCTTTTGAAGCAGCAGAGAAAAAAATCTCACTTGATAAATGGTCTTTGGACAATTGGTTAAGTATTTCGAAAATAATAAATAAAGATCTACCTCACAAGATATACCGAATGAATTACATTTGTTGTAAAAAACTTAGCAGAATTATAAGAAATATGTAAGTAAAGTTTTATCTGATATCAGAGTAGGAATAGGTCTTTTAAACCTGAAGCTATGGAAGAAAACAGTAAGGAAATTTTTAATATATTTGATCATGCAGAAAAATAAACACAAATATGCATTAAGAATATAGAAATGAAATGGCAAATGATATGCTGGAAAATGTTTGCAGCAAGGAAATCGTCTCAATATAGGAAGAATTCTTTCAAATCAATCAGAATAAAAATCTACAAAGAAAAATATACAAAGGACACAAAAGCAATTAAAAAGGAAAACAAACAAAATTGCCAAAACGTATAGGAAAAGAACTTAACTGCATTCACAATCTGTTGTTATTAAGCAATGGTACCAATCCAGTTTATTAAACAGAGATTGCCAGTGGGAACAGCCTGGTGTTGCTCTGGTTAGTATAAAGGATCTAGATTATCCTGGGCATTTGCCTGCCATTTGCCTGGTGTTGAACATTGGCGAGGACCTACTACATCCCAAGAATTTTAATAAAAGCTGCGATTTCTTACAAAGCCCAAAGTCATCAATATTTATGAGTGGAGGCGGAAGTCTGTAAAAAGTTTAGGGCTTTAAAAGAAGACAGAGAAGACATTCCTGAACAAACAAGAGTCCATTTATCATGCCCCTCTTATAGTGCTTCCTCTGCTATTGGTCCTTAGTCATATGTTATTAGGTCAGCTCTGGGGGAGGATGAATGGATGGAATTGGAAGGGGACTGGTAAATTTTTGCTTAATGCAGCTCTGAGTAAACCACACTTCTGACTCATCCTAGGCCAGGGTTTTGACTGCTTATAGTTTACAGAGCTGTCACATAGCCAATAAAATATCCTGAAATGTCAACGTACCAAACCTGTGATTCCTTGCTTAGTCACAGCTATGGGAGAAGAGGGGGCATAGAAGCAAGGCCAGAGATATCTTTGGTTGACATCTCAGGACTAGAAAGTAGTCATCTAACTTTAAGGGATACTATGGGATACTCATAATACAGATTGCCAATAATAAAATGGTATGCCAAGGCAACACTGCAACCCTTTCAATGCTCTTAAAAATAAACAGCTAAATAACATAACAGGTATCAGAAAGATTCGAATCATGCTGAAGCATTATCAAAGTATATACAAAATGATGCAAAATGATCCTCAAGGATTTCAAACTTTATCTTATGTAGGAAACAACCACATCACACAGAAAGTTTATGGAGAGTAACAGTGTATGTAGCATCAAGGGGAAAACTGCATGGAATATAATATAATCATGTGGAATATATAAAAGAAGCACATACTACTTGCATATTTAGAAACACAGGCTTTATAATTTCTCTTCTCCTAAATGGCACATTTTTAGAGCATATATAGTATGACTAATTTCTGAGGTCATTTTGACCTTTACTTCCTAGTGCATAAAGTATTATTCTTCTGTAAAGAAGTTCATAGTTTAATGAATAAGGTGTCAGGGAATAAAAAAATGAGACTAAGCAAGAATACCCTGGTTCTTGGGCTCTCTGTTATAAATAATGCTCTCATTAAAATTCTGCCTCGGAAGAAAGGCAAGTCCATTAGTCTGGGAGCTAATTTTTACTGGCTCCTTAGATGTATGCATATTAAAAATTCAGCTTTTGTAATTGCCAGTCATCAACCACCTAGTCAATGCTGTTCTTGGAGTTTTTAATTATTTACTTCATTTGCATAGACACTCCAATTTATGATCAACCATTTAGTTATCAAGGGACAGTTTAGTAATTTTTCTTTTACATTTTTATTTATCCCTTTTGTATTCCTAGGAAAAGCTCTGAGTCAGATCTTGTACCACGGTGGGTCTTATTAGGAAATAAAAACCATGGCCACCTCTATGAGTACTATGTGGAAACCATGGTTAGTGACAGAACTTGGGCAAAGTAGGGTTTTATTAGAACAAATACAGACTCTATGTCCAGTTAAAATATGCTCTTTCAGAGTTCAGTATAATGATTTGTGTGAAAATATCTAATAGCACAGTGCACACCAACAGTGCTTATTTTCTGTAATTTCCTCTTGGGAGTGGATCTTTTCAGGAAAATAAAAACAAAAAAAGCATACTGAGCAAGTAAAATACAGTCCCATGTGTGCTATTTGTCATGCCAATATTTTCATCTTCTCTTGTTAGGAATATGTGGCATTGTTTTCATTTTTAATAATGTGATTGAAATACTACAGAAATTAAGTGACAGACTTTAAAGTCATAAAAGCCAGTGATTGCTGTGGGAATAAGTTGTGCTTCATCCTTGTACCACAGTATATTTTCTGTTATACTGTATGGCTTCTACAGACTGGGTGTTCTCTCATAACTTTCCAATTAAAAAAAAAATGAGTTAAGCTCTAATAGAATTCTATTTTTAAAAGTACACATTATTTTTATAGTTTTGCATCCTCTTCTGCAAGTAAATACTTTCTAATCACTGAAGAATGTTTCAGACTATCTCTTTGTCCCACTTATAGCTAATGTGAGTGTTAAATTTGGTGGTAACGATGTGAGGGAATGAGGAAGAAAGTAAAGGCCCCAGCAAAAGAAAAACAAGGATATTTATTAAGAACACTTAATAGAATAAAAGTTATTTCAATAAAGTCTGGACAGGGTCCTTCTTGAAGAGACTTTGATATATTCAAATCCAGAGAGACATTTTATTTATTTATTTTTTATTTATATGTTATAGCCACACCCATGGCATATGGGAGTTCCTGGACTAGGGATTGAATCCGAGCTGCAGATAGGACCATGCTGCAGCTGCAGCAATTCCAGATAGTCTAACCCACTGCACCAGGCCAGAGATTAAACCTGCACCTCTGCAGTGATGCGAACTCCTGCAGTTGGATTCTTAACCCACTGCACCATGGCGGGAACTCCGTCACGTACATTTTAATCGATATGATATGCTATTCATGACCAGCATTGTCATAACTTCAGTTTTTTTTTTCAGCAAGAAATATACATACATACCTATGTGCATAAAACTCCTTTTTCTTATCTTTGCCTAAGATTTGAGTGCATTTTTTAATTTCCTCAACAGTAGTACCTCACCTGAACTTGCTTAATTTAGGGAATTAACACCTTCCGTTTTTTATGGGGGCAGATGTCAAAGACATTCTGGCTGTATACATTTAGTAGAGCTGCTTTTTCCTCCAAACCTAACCAAATTTGCCTAATAACACTTGATGTTCACAATAATATCCACTATTAAAACTTAAATTTCCATTGTGTGCCACTTGATGTTTGAAGCAATATATGTATTTTCTAAAAGAGTAGAATATTGAAAAGACTTAATTTCCCCCCTAAGAAACAACTCAATTATTGAACATAACCATTATTTTGTCTATCATCTGTGTTCTGCTACCAGCTCTGGCAGCAATAAAAGTGATTGATTTGTCATCACTGGTCTTATCGCTCTCCCTCCCTCTGCACTATCTGGAGGCTCTCTTCACATCAAATGCTTAAAAGTTAATGTGAATGGAGCCAAACAGCACCACCTGGAAAGTGGGGAATTGATTACCAAGTCTTCCTGTGCTGGAAAACTTCTGTGGTATTGTGTGCAAAGCTCCTGGTGTGCAATCTGCTGAAAACCCCTGGGGAGCATGGTGGGTGAAGGACAACAATGTAACAAAGGATGGCAGTTCTAGAAATTACAAAACCACTCTTCCCATTACAAGCAAACTTAGGACCTGAAAATATTTTTTTCCTTGAAAACTTGAAATCAAAGAATAATTTTGATTTATTTTCCTTTCTGCTTTTCTAGCTCTCATTTCCAATAAGACATCCATCTAAATTCACCCAGTTATCAATATAAGTTATTTATCATGTTCCATTTCTATAATACAGAGATTATATTTTCTCCCCTGTGCCATCCTTATTCCATTTATTTTAAAAATAGTTTATCGCAATGTTTTAAAGTTTTTGATATTTCAGTAAACAACATATACCTATTTTATTGGATTTTTTTCTATAAATATTATTATGTACTAGGCACTTGAAGGAGAAAAACTTAACCCATTGTACTTATCCACAGAATTCAAGCCCAATAAGGAAATACAAGGTGACAACTATAATAAAGATGAGACATGGATATGCAGTTAACAGAGGTATGAAAAAAAGTTTTATGGAAGTACTTAATTATGAGTTGAGAGTGAAATGGTTAAGACTAAGAAAAGCATTATGAGAGAGAAGGATTTTTTTCTGAGCCTTGATTCTTGAGGAGGATTTTGAAGACAAAGGAAAGACCACAACATTGTAGAAATAAGATTTAGTATGAGATAGTGCCTGGCCATTTGGGGAAGTCAAAAGTTGCTCTTTGTGATTGTAATTCAGATGTATGGGAAGGTGAGCCAAGAAAGGTGGTTGGGACAAGATTCTGGAATTCTTTAATTTCATGTGGAAGTTTTAGACTTTATTTGGTAGGTTATATAGAATTAACAAGATTAATAGATCCATGTTCTTGGAAAATAAATCTGGTGACCGCTGGAAGGAAGGATACATTAAGTGGACTTCTAACACAAGGAGAATATTTTGAAGGTGATTTCATCAGTTCTAGCAAAAGATGATGGTCTGAACTGGCTAAATGGTAGAAAGTATGAGAATGGGGTAAACTTGAAAACCATTTTATACAGAGAATACAGCATGACATGCTATTTTGAAAGCGGTGGACAAGGTTTAGAGAAAGGAGTGGGTCAAAGAGAAAGTAGAGCAATTACCAGTTTGCTTGACTAGGTCCAAGTGACATTTCAAAGGCTAAGACAGTCTCCTGTTTTAATGGAGAAGAATTAACAGTTCATTATATCTTGACTTCAGAGATTGTCTCACATTTGAACTGGCCCTCAAATATTTCAAAAGGCATAAAATTATCCGAGAAAATTATTATTTTCTATCAGTTATACAAACTTTGATCTCCTGTTTTTTTGTTTTGTATTGTTTTTTTCTTTAACCAATAGAGCTGTATTATTATCTTCTTTAGGTATTCAAAAATATATCCCTGTCCAGTGACACCTCAGATAGACATAGCATGGAATATCCTGACACTTTCCAGCTTTCTCTTTATCATATGTTCCGACCTGATTCTAATCAAATAATTTCAATTTTCTTTATTCCACTTTAAAATTGTAATGTTCTCCATACCACTTGCTTCTGCTCTTTTCTCTTTGTGAGTTTTTTGTCTTCCTGTAAATATGTAGATTGTTATAATAGACAGACATTTCCCCATTTTATTAATTCAAAACTACTTATTGTGTGCCTACTCTGTTCCAGGTTTTGTAAGTGTTATGACATAATATTACACAAATAAGTTTCATATAACTGACTTAAAAAGATACTCATTTTTAAAAATAATTGAAAGTCATTGGTGCCACTATGGTAAATATAGCATTGGTACAGTACTTAAGAACATGGTTTTGGGATGAAACCAAATGTGATATTTAAGTGCTGATTCTAATCTCACCAGCTGAGTAGACATGGGAAAGTTAACTCTTTAAATCTCAATTTTCTCATCTGTAAAAATAGGAATAATATTGGTACCACTAATTTACAGGTTTACTATAAGAATCACCAGGGATAAAATATTTATAGCTCGTAGTGTAGTGACACTTCTAGGTACTACTAGGATCCTATTAAATTTTCCTTTGTCGAAAAAAATGAATTAAAAATGTGCACTTTCTAAAGTAATAAAATAAAATCTGCATTAAATAATCCCTCTTTTCTTTGGGGTATATTTTCTTTTTAATTCAAGCCATAGTTATTACTTGTATAGAACACAAATCAGCTGTATTACTGCACAGAGTATTTAAACATCTTCAGTGAATTTACAAAATCCTGTTTAATAGCAGTTACAGGCTAGAAAATTGCCATGGGGCCCATTACAACTAATTTAAATCACTATATCAAATGGACAGCTGAAATCTGTTCATTTGTTTATATTTGATTTCTGTAATTCAGTAGGTAGGTCAATTTACAATTTAATCCAAAGACTGAGCTGAGGGACAATTAATCAAATAACTTCCAGGAATTAAAATTATGAAATCCAGATGGCCATATGTATAAAATCAAAAAGATGGCATGATAATACATGTATAATGAAGAGGTCTCAGAACATTTCTGGAGAAATACCTATAGCGTTATTCATTGGTGAGTCAGAAATGGATTTTTACATCCTAAATGAGTTAATTTTCAGAGCAATACAATAAAAACTCACAGTATTCTGTAGTTATTACCAGTCTTCAAATTTATACTGTTATATGACATGCTATCTTAACAGCTACACTTATATCTATAGATGAATATTTTAAAACAATAAAAGAGATGTTTATACAGTTCTTCAACATTTTTCCTTTACCAAAATATCATGAATATTTTTCAATGTCAATACCCGCAACTCTAGATTGTTAAATAATTGCATAGTAATATACTGCATTCATTTTTTAAAATTTATTCAACAACTACTTACTGAGAAACTAATACATGTTGTTCATAGATGATCATCTAGTGATATTATACACTTCCCATATACTTTAAAAAGTTTATAGAAGTATACTTGCATTTCTCTCATTTTCCCCTTTCTGCTATAGCTGTAATGCATTTAGCTTTCATTATTACCATAAATGTCACAATATACTGTCACTGTTTTTGTTTAAACAATTAGCATTTAAAGATTTTTAATAAAACATTTATTTACCATATAGTTATCATTTCCAATGCTCTTTATTTCCTTGTATAGAAACATATTTCTATTGGTATTGTTTTCATTCTGACTGAAGGACTTTTTGTTAACATTTTTTAATAAGTGAAAGTTTCTGATGACAAATTTTCTCAGTTTTTGTACATCTGAAAGTGACTTTATTTTTGAAAGATATTTTCTCTGGGTATGGATTTTGGCATTGACAGTGTTTCTGCTTCAGTATTTTAAGATATTGCACCATTGTTTTCTTACATAGTTTTTGACAAGAAATATGCTATAATCCTTATTTTTATTCCTCTGGGTATAGGATGTCTTCTTTTCTTTCCTGGCAGCTTTTAATATTTTGTCTTTATAAATGTTTTTGAGCAACCTGACTATAATATACCAGTTGTAAATTTTTGTTTGTTCATCTCTTAAGATTGGAAATTATTAAGCTATTTTTGTTCCTGTGTGTTTATAGTTTTTTGGTAATCTGGAAATTTTTTCTTCAAGTATTTTTTCCATTCTCCCTCCCACTTCAAGGACTCCAGTTACACCTATCATAAGCTACTTGAAGATGTCCCAAAGATCACTGGTACTCTTTTCAAAATTTTTACAATTATTTCTTTCCCCATAATTTGTGTGGTCCTTATTTCTATGTCTTCAAATTCAATAATCTTTCCTTCTACAGCATCTAATCTGCCATTAATCTCATTTAGTGTACCCTTCTTTTCAGGCATTGTAATTTTCATCTGTAGACATTTTATTTGGGTCTTTTTTTTTTCTTTGCTCTTTAGGGCCATACCTATAGCACATGGATTCTCCCAGGCTAGGGGTCCAGTCAGAGCTACAGCTGCCAGCCTATGCCATAGCCATAGGAACATGCCACATCTGCAACCACAGCTCATGGCAATTCTGGATCCCTTAACTCACTGAGCGAGGCCAGGGACTGAACCCACATCCCCATGAACAATAGTCAGATTCTCAATCCACTGAGCTGCAATGGAAAGTCCTGGGTGTTTTTTTTTTTTTTTAATATTCTACATTTCTGCATATATTTTTGAGTATATGGAATACAGTTATAAATGTTTTAATTATATCAAATGTTTTTATGATCTAATTCTAACATCTGTGCCAATTCTGGATTGACTTCAGTTGATTGGTTGTACTTCCAATTAGGAGTAGTGTTTTCCTGCTTCTTTGAATGCCTGGTAATGTTTGATTGATGTCTGATAAATGTTTGATAAAAAATATTCAGAACTTTGTTGAATGCTGGATTTTTTTTCTTATTCCCATTAATAATCTTGTGTTCATTTTTTTCTGGGATGCAGTGAAGTTACTAGTAATTAGCTTCATTCTTTGGGGGCTTGCTTTGTTAGATGGGACCAGAACAATGCTCAATCTAGGGCTTCTTATTTCTCAGTACTGAGGGAATCTTGAGTATTGTAAAATACTGTGGTGGATTTTTATGTGTCAGCTTGGCCAGATCATAGCATCTAAGTTTTAGTCTAACATTAGTCTAAATCTTTCTGCATAGGTATTTTTGCATGCAATTAACATTTACATTAGTATATTGATTAAAAAATATTACCTGTATTATTTGGGTGGGCCTGAAGAGAAGAAGACAGAAATTCCAGAGAAAGAGGGAATTCTGCTTCCAGACTACCCTTGGACTTGTGTTCCAACATCAACTTTTCTCTGGTCTCCAGCCTGCCACCTCCTCTGAAGATTCTGCACTTGGTAATTCCTCTTTCTATATATTGCCAGCCCCCACAATCACAAGAGCTTAGACTCCTCTCTTTCTTTCTCTCAAACTCTCTCTCTCCATGAACAAGCACTCTCACACACAAACCACATACCTGCACCCATACGGACACACACACGTACATGTCTTCTATTTGTTCTGTTTCTCTGGAGAACTCTAATACACTGAGTAAATACCAGGACTTTCCTGAGTACTCAACCTAATTTCCCATGAGTCATGAGATTTTTCAACCTGTCTGAATGGAATAGGCACAGTTCTCATGTCATATGAGCTTTAGATACTGTTTTCTCTAACCATTTTATGGTTTCTTGCCAGACTCAGTTATTTTCCTCAGTCATGTGTTGATCAGTATTCTGCTAAATGCTCAAGGGGATCCCTTTAAAGGTCCCCAAAGTTTTTTTTTTGTCTTTTTGCCATTTCTTGGGCTGCTCTCTCGCAGCATATGGAGGTTCCCAGGCTAGGGGTCGAATCGGAGCTGTAGCCATTGGCCTACGCCAGAGCCACAGCAACACGGGATCCGAGCCGCGTCTGCAACCTACACCACAGCTCACGGCAACGCTGGATCGTTAACCCACTGAGCAAGGGCAGGGATCGAACCCGCAACCTCATGGTTCCTAGTCGGATTCGTTAACCACTGCGCCACGACGGGAACTCCCCAAAGTTCTTTATGAAGCACTTATCTCTCCACTACTCTGTCCTGAAACTCCAGCCGTCTTGGTTTCCCTGGACGTTCAACTTCTTCTCAAGTCAGGGAGTCTGTCATGTGCTATTGCTAGACAACTCTCAAGGAAGTAAGCTAAGGCACATTTCCTGGAGCTGCCATCATTTGCTTCCCATCATTCATGTGTCACAGTTCCTCAGTTCCTGATATCCTTTGTCTTGAAAATTATTGTTTCTGTCATGTATACTTTCACCTATATTAAATTTTAATTGTCAGAGTTTACAATATATTTTATTTTTGGAAAGAATTTTCTGACCCTTCTCATATGTAATATAGAATATACTAGAGATTCATTTTGTATTATATCTTTCTAAATCTTTGCCTTATCTATGCCCTTATGGAGCAGAAAACTAAAGGATTTCCATTAGAATTTTGAATAGCTGTTCTGATTTCATAGAGATTTTTGAGGATCTGACCTCTTTACAATGTTAGTATTCCATATGAATGGAAAAAGAAAAGTTTTCCATTTATACAAGTCTTTTCTGTTCCCCCCCCAAAAATGTTATAGTTTTATTATTGTAAGTATTACACATTGCCTACTGATTGCATTCTAGTAGTTTTATGGTATTGTTGTTATTTTAAGTGGTCCCTTTTTCTTTTTTAAAAATGATTTTTATTTTTTTCCATTATAGCTGCTTTACAGTCTTCTGTCGATTTTCTAGAGTATGGCAAAGAGACCCAGTCACACATACATATATACATTCTTCTCATATTATCCTCCATCATGCTCCATCATAAGTAACTAGATTTTCTTTTGTCATTTTTGTTTTTGTGTTTCCTGTTTGATTTTGGGGAAATTAGTTAATCATCATCTTATGGAATTCTCTTGCTATTTTCAAAAATCATTTGTTTATTCTCTTGGTTTTTGAGGTATACAATCATATTTTCCATAAATAATAATAGTTTTACCTTTTTCTTTTCAAAATATTGAACATGAGTCCCCACCATGGCACAGAGGGTTAAGGATCTGACCTTGTTTCTCTGATGACATGGGTTTGATCCCCAGCTGGCACAGTGGACTAAAGATCTGGCATTACTCCAGTTGTGGTGTAGGTTACAGCTGCAGCTTGGATTTGATCCCTGGCCTGAGAACTTCCAAATGGCAGTGCGGCAGAAAAAGAAAAAAAAAAACCAGAACATGAACTTGAGCTCTCATTCTTGAACCCTTATTTCTTCCCTCTGGAGTAGTTGAGAATCTAGGCTATACAAATGGTAGGTCCTGGGAGATGCATCTAATATTCTAAAAATGAAGTGGGGAAAAAAAAAAAAAAACTCCTTAAGGAAAATCATTTAAAAGAAGCCTACAAATTCCTTCGATGAGAGGATACACTGGCTTTATGTGTGTTCTTTTAAATGTCTGCCTTATCCGAGTCACTCTCTTTGACTTGGAGGAGGTGTGTATTAGTAGACTACATAGCCCCAAATTCCTGCAACTGACAGAGAGATTTTACTTATATTCAGATAAAAGAAGGACTAGGGGAAGCTGTACTTCATTGCCTTAAGAAAGAACAACCCAGTTGACAGGTAATGCAACCTCAATCCAAGAGCAAAAATGATCATACCTTCCATTTTTTTTTTTCACCACTTCCCACTCAAATTTTGCCATAGCTCAAATCCCATAATACTCCTATATGTATAAAGGCCATCGATAAATACAATAAAAAGCAGGCAAAAAAAAAACACTTAAAAGATATTAGCAACCAGAGAAATGGTGATTGAGCCCCAATTCCATAAGTGATATTTCTAATAAAATAAAACTAATAAATGAGCCCAAAGAAAACATTAACATAGAATAAAAGAGGAGTATCAAAGGGATAGAGTTAGAAATTATTCCACACCTAAATCCTGATCCATATCTTATAAAATATAACAGAAGAACTGAGAAGGTAAAAGCCCAGATACAGCTCAAAATTATATTTGCTTAAGTGGAAGAAATAACTCAGTACAGAGAGAAGAAAAACAAGAATGTGAGGATCATGACAGGAGGATAAAAGAATTGGAGACAGAAGTTCCCACTGCGGTGCAGCAGAAAAGAATCCAACTAGGAACCATGAAGTTGCGCGTTCGATCCCTGGCCTCACTCAGTGGGTTAAGGATCCAGCATTGCCGTGAGCTGTGGTGTAGATTGCAGATGTGGCTTGGATCCTGCATTGCTGTGACTGTAGCTGTGGCTGGCAGCTGTAGCTCTGATTCGACCCCTAGCCTGGGAATGTCCATATGCCACGAGGCCCTAAAAAGCAAAAAAAAAAAAAAAAAAAAAAAAGAATTGGAGACAGATCCTAGAAATATAACATACCAACAGTAAGCATCTCAGAGAGGGAAAAAGGTAACAAATAGAGATGAAAGAATAAACAAATAATATACTACCCCCCAACAATATGTTAAAGTCAATTTAACTGTATTTGGAGATAGGGTCTTTAATGAGGTAGTTAAAGGTAAATGAAGTCATGAGGGCAAGGATGTATGTCTTTTTAAGAAGAGGAAGAGACTCCAGGAATGTGTGTGCACAAAGAAAAGTCAGTGAGAAGGCCAACATCTACAAGTCAGGATGAAAGGTCTCACCAGAAGCTAACCTTGCTAGAAACTTGATCTTGGACTTTCCAGCCTCCAGAACTGTAAGAAAATACACTTCTATTGTTTTAAAATAAATGAGAGACTAATTCCTAAACTAAAACACAAATTTAATCCTTCAAATCAAGGGATACATCTAAAGAAAGCTTTTTTTGGGTGACATATCAAAGATAAAATACACATGAAGAACATTGTATTTTAAAAAGTATGAAAATTATATTGACATATACAATTTACATATGCTACTAAAGAAAAGAAGATGGGAAAACAACACATAGAGATTATTGAGAGGAAAGGATTACAAGGCTCACATCCTATAACCAGCTGAGAATCCATTAATCTCTCAGTACCACTGCAGCAGTTTCCTGGGGTTTGCTTGATTTGGGTTATCCACTTCATAGTACCTAACCATGTTTAGGTTTCAGAAGTTCATAGAAATCTCTCATCTGTTATGTCCCCACCTACTCTTCTCAATATCTTCATGAGTATGTTCATGTGTTTGTTTATTTTCTTCCTTTACTTTTGTGTATTTAGAGGCAGAAGAGAGATAAATGCTTGCACTTTTGTGTGTGCATGGGTGTGTATGTACTATACCTTGCACACAATAGTCAAGATATTTTGGTTAACTGAATATGCATAAAGAGTATGACTATTTCTATTCTGTATATCAAGGGAGGTGTTAAGAGTCAAAGCTTCCTGTCTTTACTTGCCATTCTGTACCTCATTTAATAGATAGAAATTACTAGACATAAGAATAGTAATTATCTCAACACCACCAGGAATCATATCATTGAACTGATTATTTTAAATTACTGTTGACAGAATCTATTCCAACTAAATAAAACAATAGTGTTTCACTTCGTATTGAATTTTTATAATGTATTTATTTTTCTCTATTAATATATCTTTCATAAATGATTGTGTAATTGCTTTTCTATAATTTCTAATTCATAAGTTTTTAGAATTTTATATAGGATAAACTAAGAAATGTGCTCCAAAATAAGGATGTATGATTAGAAGGCATTTATTAAGTTGCTTTGTTTGTAAGCCAAGATTTTTTAAAAAAACAAAAGCAATATCTTTCTTTTGCTGGCAACTGCAATTGGCACTCAGCCACCCATATCCTAATTTTGTAATTTTTATGCCTCTGTGCTAGGCAGATGTTTATCTAAATCATTTAAATCTCTCTCTCCTACATTTTAGACACATTTAGTATTAAGAGATGCTCCCTGTGTAACAGCATAGATTAAAAGTTAATTAAGAAGAAGTTAAAGAAGGAGAAAAGTAATTACTTTTTCCATAGGCATTTGTTTCATTTTTGGCAGGTTAAAATTGAGGGAGCCTTGAAAATCAAAATTTTAAAAAATATCATTATTGTTTGCTTCTTTATATACCAAGAAGTACCAAGTTAATTGAGAAAAGTAATCCATTTAGTAATGCAGGACGGGCTAATGGATAAAGTAACCTTGCTCATTCTGTAGAATTATTTTATAGAATTCATATTTTTAAAGTTCTATATGCAAACTAGCCATCGAAAATGGAAACCACCAACACATAATTAGAAATTCTCATAGGATTTCAAACATAGTAGAGTTTACGAAAAGAAATTTGAATTGCTTTTTCCCAGGTACTTCTAAAATACGTAAACTCTCTTTGAAAAATAAATGTAATGAAGTGATTTTACATATCTAATTTTATGCTATTGTGATTTAATGGGGAAAAATCTTATTAAACAGCTGTAGAATTTGTTTCCTGTATATGCTCTGTCACTGTCCTGCTGTGAATATCTCTTTAACCTTTATAAATCCCTAGAGGCATTTCATACAGTGGTATTGTTGGGGCAAAGGAATTAGTGTACACATATTATGGATCTCAGAAAATCTCTAGATTAGGAAAATTATGTTCATCCTTCCCCAATAGAACACTGCTAATTGCCATATATTTATATTAAATTCTTCATGATAACAAAAACCATAATTAGAAATGCAAGATCACTGCCATGAAAAACCATTTTAATTACCTTAAATTTGCAATAACAACAAAAAAATCTCTTTGGACCAAAATTGTACACATAGCCGTATGAGCAGAGGAACACAAATGCATCTTGATTTAGAGACATGGATTCTCTGTGAAGAGTCCAAGGTTACTGTCGATCAAAGTGGGTCATGTTCAGCAAAAAGTTACAAAAACAGTAAACTAGACAGTTTCTTTCCCATGGGCTTAATTAATAGTTAATTAATTATAAGGTCCATTAGACCTCAGAAAGATATCAGGCTCTGCAAGGGAAATATGCTATTCTCATATTTTCTCTTTAATGCTTTTCAGTGCTCTATAAAACACCTGAAAAACTTCTGATAGGAACAATTATATAAACAAATCCTTGAAGTAAGTATTCTGTATGGATTTTCCAATTATTTGTTTGTATTTAGCAATAAAGAGATAAAGGGTTTTAGGAGGAAAAGAGGAGAAAAAGGTATTTCATTGTTTCATTATCAACCTTTGAGTCCCACTTAGCACTTTCAAACAAAACTAAAACGTTCAACTCTCTCGCTAACAATGTGTATTAATGCAACCCAAAGTTTGAAAAGGAAAGATGTGTGGAATGATGGAAAGTACATAATCTTTGGCATCAACAGACTGAGATTCTCAGCTTGCCATTTCCTGTTGTATGAGTCTGGTCAATTTACTTCTCTAGACTTCCATTTCATCACTTGTACTTTTGTGATCATTATATGGGCAAACCTGAGTCACCCTGGACCTGAACCCTTGATAATCCATATGTAATACTGCAGTCAGTATTGGGGTCTCTAGCTGGTGCTTCAAGTCAGATTTCTAGGAATGAACTATCTGGAAGTGAACTAGCTATATTTTCAGAAACAAGATTTCTCTTTTGCTTTGTACGTCTCTACCAAGCTCTAGGTTAAACTAAGGGAAAGTTAATAACAGTGTGACTACACAGAGGTCACAGGAGTTCTAGAGGGTTCACTTCTGCTGTAAAGGATCTGACATGCAGTAAGTACTAAACACACAGTCATACCTGTTTTTCATCTACAGTACATCTTTGCTTTCAAGCAGCATTAATCAAAGACAATTTTTGGTCAATTTGTAAGTATAACTAAAGAATATCTACTTTTCATTTTCCTTTGTTATGGTCTAATTAAGAAATTTTTTTATGAATTACACATTTCTCCTGATATAAATTAAAGGTAAATTTCATATCAGCTCAATTGGAACAAAATTTGAATTTCTGGTTCAAATGTAATAGCTGTCTTCCTTCTTTTATGTAGTATCTCCAACCGTGCTTGAATTGTATTTCTCTTGAGTTTTTCTCTTCTAGATAAAATAATCTGATTTTTCTTTAACTTTTCTTCAAGAGTTTTGGGTTTCATTTCTTAAATCTTTTTTTTTTTTTTAAACCTTGGAACACTTGAGTTGTGGTTTCAAACAAGAAGACATGCAGTTCCACTCAATGTTGAATGCAAGAGAAAATCTTGTCATTCTCACAGAAGAGACTTTCAGTTTTTGCCTATGTTTGTCTTTCTGCAACATACCTCAACCACATTGCTAAGGTATAAAAGAAATTTATAGAAAATTAGCTAAGTTATAAGATTTCTTTCTTTATTCCTTTTTAAGTTCATCTTGTATGTAAGATTTTTGTTTGTTTTTTTAAATCAAGTTTTCTTATAAGGAGAAGATGAAGGGGAACTGCAAGTTAGCCTTGCATGGAAGTTGGACATTAGCATACACAGGTAAAGCCAAAGTACAATTAAAATTGGCAGGAAGAATTTTTTTTTAGTTGACTATTTAAAAAAGCACATTTTCTGCACTAAATTCATACTCTTGTTATTATAATGTGTGATGCAAAATGGAAAAATGTCTCCAAGACTAAGTCTGGAAGAAATGGATGAGACCTTGACTCCAGTTCATTTGTGAGCAGCACTGCAGTCAGCATTGGGGTCTGTGGCTGATGCAGGCAAGTCAGAGTTTACCAGATAGAAAGTGTCTGGAAATGCATTAGTTGTGCCCCAGGGGCAAATTATCTCCTTCCCATTCTTATTATCTGCCACATTGAGTTAAACCAGAAAAAAATCAAAAGCAATATTATGATAAAGGTTATAAAACTTCTAGAGTCCACTTCTGCTTTCAAGAAGGTCACCTGATGACTGATTACTGGTCACCAAGCTCCTTGTCCAATCTAGCACATTTGGACCAGTTAATTTAATTTACTTTATCAAGCACTTATGAAGGACTCTAGGAGGTATTAGGTGAAAAATGATGCTAAGATCTATATTTTAAGAAGCTTTTAAAATTGACTTCCCTTCTCTACTCCATGTAAAAATAGTCTTACTGATAAAGATCATTTTATAATACTTTTAAAAAGAATATCATTGTTTTAATTGACATGAATAGAGCTTATTTAGTCTATTCATGAGTTTGAGAAAAAATGCAAGCATGTTCCATTCAGTATCAATTTGTCATATTACAAATCATATAGGAAAACTGGAAATCCATTTTTCATTAAATAAACAGGAATATGTTAAAAGTAAATCTGCCTCTTGGCATGCTTAAATTATCAAGTATATCTAATTACATAGGATAAAAACTTTAGATAGGAAGCTGCTTGGATCCTAACAACAGATTACCAAGAATAGTGATGATAACGCACATTGCCTCCCCCAGAGATGTCATCTGTCAGACTCTGGAAGGCAGATCTCCCATGGGCATGTCAGTATTCCTGCTGACCCTATTAAATTGCATCCATCTAAACGTCCACATTGTGGGCCATCTACTCCTCAGGTGCAAGCAAAGTTCCATCTGGAGATTTGACACTATCCTAACTACAATTGGAAAAGGCCTAATTAGAACACTATCGTAGATATAGTATATCATTTAAAAAAGCAAAATGAAAGTTTGCACCCACAAGGGAAGAGAAAATACAAACTTTGAAGTGAATGAGATGGGGAAGAAAATAGTAAATAATAGTAATAATAAAAGCCAAATGAGCTTGATACAGCTTTACTTTCTAAAAGCTGTTAGTACTCTCTGAAGTTGGCCGTTTCATCCCTCACAGAATGTGCTTCTGCAATTCTTTCTTATATGGAACATTTGGAAAAGCTTTCCTTGGCAATTGTTTTTTTGTTTTTTGTTTTTTTTTTGGCATCCCTTTTTCTACCCTTAGGTTGATAAACATCTTTTCTTTTTCAGATATTATTTCTTCGCTATAAAATATTTTCAGAGAGAAAAAAATACACCATGAGCTGAGTAAGAGACTGGCATGCAAAACACTAGCATTAGCAAAACGTGCTGCACGTCGTCCTTGAAAGGGTAACTCCTTGGTGTAGGTCACAGGAGAGGAAATACTAAAGTGCAGAGATATTCTTAGAGCTACATTAAAACAACAAAACATTGTGCCATCAATATTAAAGGGTGAGACACTGGTGCGATTGTATGTTTCAAGAAAGCACAGTCATAATTATTCCTCAGGGAAGCAAGCAATCCCAATATTCTGGCATGGTTCATTCTTCTGCATTCTGAGTACTTAACAATGATGTTTTAGAGTAAAAACGAGTAATAGTGTTCTGCTCGTGACTGTCACAGTTTAGCTCATACCCTATAATCTCTATGCAGGTGAGCTTTTTTTTTTTTTTTTTTCTGCTTCCCAAAGCCCATATGATTTTAGTGGGGGAAAGAAGTTAGTTAGTTAGTTAATTTATTTATTCATTTATTTTTGCTTTTTACAGTCACACCCATGGCATATGGAGGTTCCCAGGCTAGGGGTCAAATCGGAGGTGCAGCTGCCAGCCTACACTACAATATAGCAATGTGGGATCCAAGCCGAAACTGAGACCTACACCACAGTTCATGGCAATGCTGGATCCTTAACCCACTGAGCAAGTCCAGGGATCGAACCTGCATCCTCATGGGTACTAATCAGGTTTGTTACTGCTGAGCCAAGACAGGACTTCCCAGAAAGAATTTAATTTAATAATTTGGGAAAATAAAGGGTCTGGTGATAGAAAGATGGAGAAAGAGGTAGGAAGAAGGGAGGAAAGATGTTTAGCAGTGCAGACTATGAAACTTCAAGTGAGTATTAAGAGCTAATGGTGCCTCTAGTCATTTATGATGGAGCATGACAATGGGAGAAAAAGGAATGTATATATGTATATGTGACTGGGTCACCTTGTTGTACAGTAGAAAATTGACAGAACACGGTAAACCAGCTATAATGGAAAAAATCATTAAAAAAAAGTTAATGGTGCTTTGTACCATTTTCAGGAAATAACTTCAACATCAATTGCTTTATTTTCTGTCAAAAAGTTTGTTTCCTTACACATTTATTCTGAATATGAGACAGGATTAATATTAACCAATTTATTCTTTAAATGTTTATATGAGTTTTTTTTTAATTACTATTAAACAAAGCTAGATATTCAGAATGACAGAAATAACCAATACAAAACCATATTCTCTTTGTGATTTAAAATTTGTTCATTCATGGACACATGTATTTATTTGAAATATTTATTAGATTCCTATTTGAAGTTGTGGTGAGTATAGGGCCAAGTACATCCTCTGTAGGGCCATTCCACATGTCATTTTCTCTATACTTACAAAGGCCTTCCTAGCTTTCTTTTCCTAGTTAACACCTGCCGATCCTTTAGATCGCAGCACTAAAATCACTTCCTCAGGGAAGTCTGACCATGAGACATTTCATTGTCATAGTCACCCACAGAGCTGCAAATTCTTCTTCATACAACACTGTAAGCTCCATAAAGGCAGGAAATGTGTCTGTTTCTGCTCACATCTGTATCTTTACAGATGGGCACTCAACTTCAAGTAGGAACCTAATGCATATTTTCAAATAAATACGTGTGTCCATGAATTAATGCATTTAAAATGACGAAAAGAATATGGTTCTGGGTTGGTTATTTCTGTCATAGGGAAAATCTTTTGGATTGGAAGAACGAGATCAAGGAGGAGGAGGATGATAGGAGGTTGGGAAGCTCGACAAAAGACAGATATTTTAGATTGTGGTTTTTTTCCTAAGAACGCTGAAAAGGCATTTATTGTTCTCAAACTGGAGAGCAGTGGAATTGGAAGGAAATAAGAACACACAAAATAAGGAGTTCCCACTATGGCACAATGGGATTGGCAGTGTCTCTGGAGCCCTGGGATGCAGGTTCGATCCCCAGCTTGGCACAGTGGGCTAGGGATCTGGTGTTGCTGCAGCGGCAGCATAGATCACAACTCCAGTTCAGAACTGATTCCTAGCCTGGGAATTCCATAAGCCATGGGGCAGGAGGGGAGCAAAAAATAAAAAAATAATAAATAATAAATTAAAAAAAGAGAAAGAGACTAATATAAGAACACACAAAATAGACTACACTTTGGAAAATCACTATGGCTCCAATATAAAGAAAATATAGGTATCAAGTAGATTATATATGGCTAGATTAGTTAAAACATTATTACAGAAATAACTAATGAGCTGGAGCCACCCTTTGGAACTCAGGAGGAGACATCCCTGCTTTCAGGGTCATTCTTTCCTTTTCTTGGAGGATAACATATGTTCACAGTCAGATAGGGCTACTGTCCTATCCTGTAGCATCTCAGAAGTTCAAGGGCCTTTCTTCATTTTGTCCCACCTCTGTCCCCTTTGGCCTAAGCTGGCAGTGTTTCTTCTGGTATAAATCCATCTCTATTCCTGGATTCTATTGAGATGGCTGATTATATCCATAAGTGACACCTGTAATCTCCTAATGGGGTTATCAACCAGCCACACCCTTGGTGTTCTCTCTAGAACACACTGTCTTTCTTTCTTTTATTTTTCAAAAATGTCTAGGCTGAAATTTCCAAATCTTCAAGTTCTGTTTTCTTTTTACTTTACAAATCCTTCTTCAATCCGTCTCTTCTCTCACATTTATTATAAGCAACAAGGAGAAATGAAGCTGTACACTTAAGACTTTGCTTAGAAATCTCCTCAGCTAAGTATCCAAGTTTGTCACTTACTACTGTGAAATAAATATCATAATGTATGGCCAATCAAGGAAAATTTAAACATAAAAATTCTTCTCTGTTCTTTGGCCTCCTCTTTCCCCACACTGTGCATTGTGTATTGCATAATGCATTGACCAAATCTCCCCCAACAGCAGGAATATCTGCTCAACCATAAAAAGCAGCATTGTCATAGCACCAACAATACAGCTCCCCCCAAAATAACATTTCTTCTTGATCTTATATGGAGTCACATGATCTACCATGATGACCCTTAGATCTGGATCATGTGAACTGTCAATAATATAGCATTTGATGTACAGCCCTCTGTCTCAAAAACTTACATAACTGTGCCTTGATTTCTAAAGAATGGAACAATTCTCAGAACTTTCCGAGATGCTCCTCCCAGGTTATAATCCTCAGATTTGGCTTGAATAAAGTCTTTCCATTTCTTTCTTAGATTGACTGGTTAATTTTTCATAGAAACTACTTTCCACAAAACACTAGAAAACAATTCAGGCAAGTTCTTTGCTACTTTATAACAAAGACTGCCTTTCCTCTGGTTTCCAAAAACATGCCTCTTATTTTTACCTGAGGCCTCATCACAAGCACATTTAACATCCATATTTCTACCAACGATCTCTCCAAAGCAATCTGTTTTTTTCTAACATTCACCTCAAAATTCTCCAGTCTTCACCTTTACTCTGTTCCAAAGCCACTTTCACCTTTTTAGGTATTTGTTAGGGGAGGCAACCCCCTTCAAAATCTATTTGCTAGCAATACGTTTGCTAGGGCTGCCATAACAAAATACCACAGATTGGGTGATTTAAACAACTGGTGTCTTTCTCACAGTTCTGAAGGTTGGAAGTTTAAGATCAAGGTACTGTCAGGATTGGTCTCTTTTGTGCTTTCTGTCCTTGGCCTGCAGAGGGCTACCTTCTCACTATGTCCTCAGATGGTCTTTCCTCTGTGGGTACACATCCCTGGATCCCTTTGCCCAAATTTCCTCTTCTTAGAAGGACACTAGTTATACCAGATCAGGCATACTCTAAGACCTTATAAGGTCTTCACTAGCCATAATTACCTCTTTTTTAATTTTTTAATTTATTTTTTACTATTTTTAAAATTTTATTGAAGAATAGTTGATTTACCATGTTGTGATAATTTCTGCTGTACAGCAAAGTTATTTGGTTATACCTCTTTAAAGGCCCTATTTCCATACACAGTCACATTCTGAGGAACTAGGGGTTAGAACTTCACCATATGAATTAAATGGGGCACAATTCAGCTCATAACAGTCCCCTTCCTATGCTTCTGCTTAATTTCAGTTCCTCACTAATACACTCACCTGTCAGGCTGGTGCCCTGATCATCTCACTTGGACCAAGTTATACCTTTTATCCCATGGATGAACCCTAACTTTGGTATCCTTCTATCAATTGCTGTTAGGTTTTATATTCAGATATCTAGTACACAGATCTATAATTCTGATTTGTTATGATGAAAAGAAGGCAAATTGTGTTTATTATGAAAATAAATAAAGGAAAACCTCATTTAAAATTAGTTCAGGAGCCCTGAAAGGAGAGCTCTCACATACCACATTTGGTACCACTCATTGCAGCCCGCATAACCAGTGGGAAGAAAGGAGACAAGAATTATTTTATAAAGTTCTATTTGTACAGAATTCTTTGTACAAATTATATTGATCTTGACTTCTTATCTACGATGATAAGAATGTTACTTTTCTTCTAGAACAAGGGAGCATATTTTTCACATGAGAATTTCATCTCCTGAATTTAAGAAAAGAAAAATCCTCCCTGTTCGAGCAACGGTTCACTAACCATCGCTTGTAGCCAATAAAAAAACTGCCAGAGCTTTGAACTCTTGTTCTTCTCCAATGAACTTTGATTCAAAATAATTCCCCCCATTTCTCCTAAAATCTGACCTTTCTTTTGTCTCTGCAGATTTGCCTATGATTCACCGTAACTTGCTTGTTCCAAACTACAATTTTCTGCTCTTCCTGAATAAATCAATTTTGCTGGTTAAAAAAACTGGCTATTTTATTTTTGAGATTGGTATTACATTTATACGTATGTTTGTTAATATTATAATAAATATATATATATATATAACATATACACATGTAAGTAAAATGTGTGTACATTATTATAGAGTATGTATACCATTTTCTAATTTTCTACAGAACTTAGTAAGAGTCCAAGTTCTGTTCAGATTTCATGGATAATATCGATCACTTTAAGGACTATGAGTTATATCAAATGCTTGGACAAGAATGTGATGAATTACTGTGTGCTACCCAAGTTCCTCAGACCATACTACTTAGATATTGGTGCTGACACAGAAAGGACAAAGACCATGGGCTTCTCAAAGTGTACTCAGAGAATCATTTTAATCAGAACAACATGGAATACTTATTTTAATACACATTCCTGAGATTTTCAAGATAAACTTATTATATTTTGAGCCAAATCCAGGACTCTGCATTTAAACACAACCTCATAAGACCAAACTTAAGCACAATGAAACTAAAGAACAAAGACTAGAATTTTCTCCATCTCTTGGTATTGGTGTTTGAGATTGTCATCTTGTCTCTAGGGAAGACAGAAGACAATCCTTTTTTATTTCAGTTCTCTCCTCCTCCCACATCTGGAGCTCACTGCTGGTTGTTTCTAACAGGCTCTTTAGTAGGGCTATGTCAGTTATTTAAGCCACATAAAGGCTCTTATCGAAAGGAACAAAATACTATAATTATTGGTCAAGTTTTGATAAAATGGAATGTGAAAAATAAGAATTACTTTCACTCTGCTGATGCCCTTCTAAAATAAATTCTATCTAAAATATAGTTGATTCTCCAACTTCATGCAGTCAGAAATGCAGGTTAAAATTTTGGACTCCTCCAAAACTTAGCTACCAGTAGTCTGTAGACCAGAAATCTTACTGATAACACAAACAGTTGATTAATGTATATGTTGTATGTTATGTGTATATCTACATATATTTGAAGCATTTGTGACAGATCTTTTTCTTAATTTTTTTTGATATTTTAGGCTATATGGTTCATTTGCAAGTTTCTTCAGATTGTCACAAATCATCAAAATTTTTCCTAATGTATTTATTGAAAAAAATTCATGCATAAATGGACCTGTGCAGTTTAAACTCATGTTGTTCAAGGGCCAACTGTATACACAAATAAAATCTAACTTCTATATATTCTTAATTCCATCCACTCTGTTTTTTAATACAGAACATATTTATTTTGTATATTTTTAAATGATGATTTTATAAATTATTTAACAAGATATGATTTAAAAAAGATTCTTTTTTTTCTTTTGCCTTGTAACTTGAGGTATGTTACAGAACTTCTCTTCAAAAATTAGTTTCATGTTTTCCTCCTGGGATTCTGACCCTCAAGAGTCCCCAGGGCTCCCTCCAAATCCCTTGCAGCAAACTCACAAAGGCTGTGAGGCACCTGTGGGTTGCCAGCTACCTGTTATAAAGCCCATGGAACACATAATAGCAAAATGTGGTTTTGAGACACCTTAGAAAAAAAATACTCTGTGAATAGAAAATATTCATTTATAAGCATATGTTTTAAAGTTCACAATTTACATCAACATAAACTTCCATCACTAACTAGGGGACAGAATATATCTACAATGAAATATATACAACTAGGATAATTAATTTATTATTCACATATATGAAATAAATATGCATATATATAATTTTTTCCAGGGTAGCATTGTCATTTCTGATACAAAACTCAAAAGATTACTGCAAATCAGATAGCATAAGAGGAGTTTTTAAAAAGCATCTTTAACTCATAGTCTGGGTAAGGAGATGAGGTTATTATAAAATCCAGATCCAAAGAGCCAAATATTGAAAGAAAAGGTGAGACGTCTCTGCTAAGATGATCAAGATGAAGACTACTTTAAGCATGGCACACCCCCATTTAATTTCTTAATTAGTGCCTTTCTAGTCAACCGAGGCAAGATTTCTTAGACTGCTATGAGAATGTTTTCATTTTAGAAAATGTCTAAGCTACCGAATTCTGCTTAGGTTTCACCAGTGGGAAATAATGGATAGGAGTTGTTTCTTTCTTTCTTGAAAGTCATTTAACAAGTTGAAAAGGGGTGTGATTGTGACCTCAGAAAGCCTTAGTGAGCAATGCTGTATACTGGGATAAACTACTACTTGGTAGCAGAGAGAAAAACCAAAGTCAGTGATCTATGAACTGAAATGACTGAGATGGTGTTTACAGTGTTTCTCAAAAGTTATTTTATTACTAGAGAATTATAGAGTATTCAGAGCAATTTCTAGGGGTTTTATTAGTACTTTATAAATTAAAAGTTATGCATATGTAAGGACCATTACTATTATTATTTTCTCATTATTTCATTTTTGTGATAGAAAACATTAGGAAAATATTGACATGAAACAGAAGAGACAGAGAAGACAAGACAAGATCCTGGGGGAATAATTCAACACAACGTCTGCTCAGAAAACAGGACAATAATAGATCATAAAACATATTCTACATGGAATTAGGCTGTAAAATGCAGAGAAGGATAGTAGAAATTTGTGTTCAGATAAGCAGTACATAAATCTAGAACTTTGATTGACTGTAATGAGAATAAGGGGACCTGTGTGTGTGTTTGTGTGTGTGTTTGTGTGTGTGCATAATATTTAGTATTATATATGTGTAGCCTACCTTTTTATATCACATATTATATATGTGTACATATTACATATTATATTTTATATACACATATTATATATGTGTAGCCTAACTTTCAAAAGGACTTAAAAAAATCTCAATTCTTTCTCTGATACCATGGATAACATCAATTACCTAAGAAACGGGACCACTGCCTTATTCCTTCAGATGAATAAATCGTCAGGCATAAAATCTGCTATTTATGTGAACATAGACCACTGCTACAACCTGTTAAATGAATGGTTTTAATGTCATGGTCTAAATGACCAGATTTTCCTTCAACTTCCATTATATATATTTTTTCTTCTAACTATCCATTGAATACCTAATATTTTAGAAAAAAAATAGAAAAATGCAAAAAAAAAAAGAAAAGAAAAGAAAAGAAATTCACATCAATTTGCTAGAAGGAAGGAATTAAAACAGCTGGTCCAAAACCCACTAACTCTTAGTCTGTTTGGGACATTTTAATCAAATACCACAGACTGGGCAGCTTATAAGCAACACCAATTTCTCTCACAGTTCTGGGACTAGAATCTAAGATTATGGTGCCCTGATGGCTGCATGAGGGACCTCTTCTGACTTGTGAGCTTCTTGTATCCTCATAAGCTGGAAGGGGCTAGAAAAATCTATAGGATCTCTTTAATTTTTTTTAAGTTTTATTGATGTATAGTTAATTTACAAGGCTGTGATAATTTCTGCTGTACAACAAAGGGACCCAGTCATACATATATACATATTCATTCTCTCTCAGATTCTTTTCCCACATAGATTATCACAGAATACTGGGTAGCGTTCTCTGTGCTCCACAGCAGGTCCCCATCAACCAATCGTTCCATATACCTGTGTGCATATTCCAGGATCTCTTTTAGAAGAGCAATAATCCCATTCATTAAGGCTCCACTCTTGTGACCAATTCAGCTCTCAAGGGTCCTAGTTCATAATACCAACACTTTGTGGGGGTAGGATTTTAACGTAAGAATTTTGAGGGGACACATTCAGACCATAAGTACTCCCCTGAGGGAGTGAGTGCCCCTAAAGAAAGGCATATTGGAAGGTGATTTAGTCTCATCTTCTGTTAACTGGACATTTGGGTTTATAAACTTTTAATATTTTCTATGAAAAAGAGAATTATCCCTAAAATATACTTCACAGGATGCTCTAGCTAAAGTGAACTATAGAACCCAGGATCCCTGAATCTCAGCTCCCTTGAAATTATGTGGTCAGCTATACAAGTGCTGGAACTATTAAATGGAGTTATTTTCTACTTTAGATATTCCCATTTCCCGAGGCGATCTCAAGATCCTCATATAGAAACCTCATTTATACTTCTTGGCCAGAATTAGGTATCTAATGTATAAAAACAGGATATTGGGAGCCACCTTTGTTGTACCAGACCTTCTATTTCAAGCTGTTTTGACATTACTTAGCAGAGCTTCCTTCTGGGTAAAATCTCTAATTCCTGTAAGTCTGATTAGAAAAAACATTCTTTCATGTTAGTTCATTACCCTGAAGAGATTTTTCTGTTCACAAGTTTAGATGTTAAGATTTTTTTTTCACTCACTGTATTAACAGAGTAAAAATAGGCTACATTTCAACATAACTTCTTTCTGAAAAGGTGGATATTGAAGGTCCCTTTTACTACTCAGCCTTTTGATGAACTTGGGTAGATAAAGTTGGAGGAGAAACTTTGGAGAGTTGCGTTGCTCGTCAGTCTAGAAAGAGAGGATTTGGGATATTGCAACAAAAATCAAAAAGCACAGAAATAAGGGAAAGAGACTAAAAAAAGTGCTGTATTCCTCTATCTGCCAAAATCTTAACAAAGCCTACTAAATCTCAGGAAATTATTAGACTATGTGTATTTCTTACAGGAACTCATCCAAGGGATAATATCCTTTACTAGGGTGAGATGGAAAACAACAACAACAACAACAACAACAAAAAAACAGGGAAATCATGCTTGGACACAGAAAAGAATATTAAGATAAAAAATACATAAATTAGAGAGAAGGGATTTTTTACTTTTTCATATAATAAAACTATATATTTGAGGCAAGTTTAATTATAGCTCCATGATTTGGAGGACTTTCAGTTGATAGGTTTTGATACACTTATGTAAGTTTGGGTATATTATTTGAAAAAATGGGATTAAATAACATCTCATAATTTAGCCTACTTTTTTCATCTAAAAATATTTCATAAAAGACCTCCTATGTGAGAAAATTCTGAAAAAGTGCAGGTTAGAACAATGATTGTAGAGAAGATAATAGCATAGAGGATATAAGGGGTCAGTCCTTAAGAAGAAAATCAAATGTAGAAAGAAGTGCCATTTGGATACTGTGGGTAGAAGGGAAAAAGAAGCCAGAGGGAGGAGTTTAAAATGCATCAAGGTAAAAAGAAATAAAGCACAACTGAAGGACAAATAACTCATCCCCTCACAGCATTCCTCACCAGCGCCCCCCCAAAGAAGAATCCATGCAATAAAATAAACTATGTTTTCTCACAGATAACAGAGAACTGTTTTAAAGCAGGAACCTCAAAACCTACTGTAAATTATCAGTCCAGGCAAACAAAAATGTAGAAGTATAAAAGCCTTCATTTATTAAAAGTTACTATAAAATTAAGTTAGAAAAGAAATATACCAACAACTCGGTTGATAACCCCCCTTCTACAACCCACCAAAATCAGTAGCAAAGAAAAAGAAAACTGTAATACAACACTCCAAGCAAAATTAACTATTTTCTAACAAGCATTCTGAGATATGTAGAAAATAAACAAAAATTTGAACCAGAAATTCAAAAACTAGGAGAAAAATAACTAAAAAAAAGTTTTAAAGACATTAAAAATTAAATTTTAAGGTACACAAGGAAGAATGGATTCAATTAAAAACATATTTACTTTCATTAAAAATAATAGGAAAACGATAAAGTGAAAAATGAGAAAGAAACAAAAAGTGTCAGAAACAAAATGGTTAAAATGGAAACTAGGCAACAAATACAAATTAGAGTTTTTAAAGATGATAATTAAAACAATGGGAAAGAGCTATTTTTTTAAAGGGGAGGTGATCCAAGATAACCTTTCAGAAATAAAAGAAGTCCTGAATCTGTATACTAAAAGGCCTCATTCAATAACAGAAAAAAATAATCAGTAATAATCAATTCAAGTGATATAACATCACAAAAATGACCCATTTTACAAAAAAGAACATTGTATAGATTCTAGCCAATGAATTGATAGATAGATAAATTACATGAGGCACAAGGATAAGGTAATTAGTTGTCATAGACTTCTAAAAACTACCTACAAAAAATGTAGAGTGAAATAGCACTTTAATGTAATTCAAGGAACGAAATACGAACTGAGTATTTTAGAGTTATCTTAAGTTGTTTTTCAAAGATCAATGCTATTGTAAAACAGTTTTACGTGTTCACAGAATTCAACCAAGTAACGAATTGGGAAACTACAGTAATAGAAATTACAGTAATTACAGTAATAGAATTTTCAATATCTAAGTTGTAGATTTAAAACTAAAGCAAAGATTAGTTTAAAAATTTAATGATATGAGCTACATAGTGTGTTGTATGTTCTGGAAAAACACATGTAATTAAATTAAAAATGTGAGAAGGGAGAGGAAAGTGGGAAGTTTGTTGTGCAGGCAATAGGTTGAAAATAAAGGTATGTCATTCAAAACTGCAAATAACATAATAAGATGTTAAAAAGGATAGGAAAAATAAGGACATTAAAAAAGAAATAAATCAAGTTTCTTAAACCCCCAAATAATTTCTTAAAAAAGAGCCAAAAAAACATTTAATATACAAATGAAATACAGCAATTATAATATACATAGTGATAATTACACTAAAAAATATGATAGACCTAAATAGATATTTCTCCAAAGAAAATACAGGACAGGGAGTTCCCGTCGTGGCGCAGTGGTTAACGAATCCGACTAGGAACCATGAGGTTGCGGGTTCGGTCCCTGCCCTTGCTCAGTGGGTTAACGATCCGGCGTTGCCGTGAGCTGTGGTGTAGGTTGCAGACGCGGCTCGGATCCCGCGTTGCTGTGGCTCTGGCGTAGGCCGGTGGCTACAGCTCCGATTCAACCCCTAGCCTGGGAACCTCCATATGCCGCGGGAGCGGCCCAAGAAATAGCAACAACAACAACAACAAAAAAGACAAAAAAAAAAAGAAAATACAGGACAGGCCAAAGTACATGAAAAGAGACTCAACATCATTAGTCATCAGGAAAATACAAATCAAAACCACAATGATATTCTACCTCATGCCTGTTAGAATGGCCATCATCAAAAAGACAAGAGATAACAAATGCTGGTGTGGATTTGAAGAAAAGGAAAGCTTTGTGCACTGTTGAGGGAACTGCAAATTGGTGCAGCCATGAGGGAAACAGTACGGATGGTCCTCAAAAGTAGGACTACCATATGATCCAGCCATTCCATTTCGGGGCCTAAACCTGAAAGTATCAAAAACACTCACTAGAAAAGATAAATATTGCCCCCGTGTTCAGAGCAGCATTATGTACAATAGCCAAGACATGGAAATAACCTAAGTCCATGAATGGATGAATGGATAAAGAAGTTGTGGTATATACACCAGGGAATATTATTCAGCCATTAAAAACAAGAAAATCCTACCATTTGTGACCATGTGGGTGAATCTTGAAGGCGTTATGCTAAACCGAATGCCAGACAAGGAAAGACAAATACTGTATGATCCTACTTATGAGTCTAAAAATTTTTAAGGAAATTAATAAAAAATAAAATATCATAGAAAAAGAGATTGGGGTTGTGGTTACCAGTGGGAAAGGGTCAGGGGAGAGGAAATTGGAGGAAAGTGGTTAAAAGGTGCAAACTTCTAAAATCAACAAGTACTAGAAATATAATGTACAACATGATGACTAGAATAGCTAACACTGTTGTATGATATATAAGAAAGTAGTTAATGTAAATGCCAGGAGTTCTTATCACAAGAAAAAAAAGATTTTTCTTTTTTTTCTTTTCTTTGTTCTTTTCTTTTTATTTCATCTATATGAAAATGTAGATATTAGCTGCACCAACTCTGGTAATCACTTCACAATACATATAGACCAAACCATCACGATGTACACATCAAACTTATTCAGTGATGTACATAAATTATTTCCCATTAAAAATGAAAATGAATTTTTAAAAAAATGACAGAGTTGTAATCAAATATTTCACATTTGTTAATTAATGTAAATGAGTGGATAACTCATCTATTAAAAGGAAATTATTTTAGGAAGTTCCCATTGTGGTGCAGCAGAAATGAATCTGAATAATATCAATGAGGATGCAAGTTTGATCCCTGGCCTCGCTCAGTGGGTTGGGGAATCTAGCATTGCTGTGAGTTGTGGTATAGTTTGCAGATGCAGCTTGGATCCCAAGTTATTGTGGCTGTGGTGCAGGCCAGCAATTGTAGCTCTGATTCAGACCCTCTGATTCAGATAAAAATCATTATATAAGATAAAAAAATTAAAAAGCTAAATAAATAAATAAATGGAAATTATTTTAAATTTGGCTGACAAAAAAAAAAAAACCAAATATATTTAGGACATACATTTAAATGATTCAGAAAGGATAAATACAAAGAGATGGTCAAAGGCATACCGGGCTTCTGGAAACAATAATAAAGCAAAGGCAACACTGATATCAAAAAAATAAATAAATAAACTTCAAATTAAGATGCAATAGATGTGGCAAAAATATTGTTTTAAATGCTAAAAACCCAAATTCTCAATAAAGATATTACAACTGTGAATATCCTTGTACCAAAATAACACCGGAAGCACTTCTGTAAGCAAAAAATATGAGATGCAAAGAGACATAGAAACATTTTAACCATGGGACACGTTAATACATCAGAATTAGTATAAGATAATTCAAGTGGACAAAGTACAGGATAAAGTCCTATAAAATCTGATCAGTGAGGTAGATACTATGTATGTACAAAAATTTAAGTTCTGATAGTAATGAGTATATCATCTCGAGCATTCAAGAGACAATCATAAACCTTTATCGCATGTCACAAAATATTTCATAATATTAAATACAATAACATTTCATAATTATAAATACTAATGGCATAAAAAACTAGAAATTATGAAAAATGAAAAAGATTATAAGGCCATTTTAACTGGACATAACAAAAACATTAAATAATCTTGAGTAAATTTTAAAATACAAAACAAAAAGAATTATTACAAATAATAAAAATGAGAACATATATATATGCATGTATGTGTGATTACATATACATATATTTCAGAATCATTGCTGTGGTTGTGGCGTAGGTCGGCAGCTACAGCTCTGATTTTGACCCCTAGCCTGGGAACTTCCATATGCTGCATGTGTGGCCCTCAAAAACAAAAACAAAAACAAAATCTATGGGACATAAAACAGTGATGAAAGGAAATTGTATAGCCTTAAATATTCATCAACCAAAATGTTGGACTATTCAGGCTAAAACAAAAAAAAACTCTAAACAAATACTGAATGCTAATTAAGAGGCCTCCTTTCTTAGTGACCTGGGTTAGTAATACTGAAACTACTTTCTGTACATTATAAGATGAACCATATAAGTAAATATATTGTAGATAATGGGAGCTAAATTTGTCACTGGCAGAGAGGAGACATTTAAATATGGAGAAAGGAAAACAGAATGAATTCTGTTATTGCATTGAAATTAGAGATAACAGTGTGAATCCATAAATTTTAATACAGCCAGTTAGCTGTATAGATAGATACAGGTGTGTGTATGTGTGAGTGTGTGTGTGTTTGTGTATGTTCATCTTTAGATCTATTTATAGTTCTATTTACTTAGAAGGACTAGAAGCCATGACTTCCCTGTAGTGATGAGAACACGTAAAATCTATGTCTTGATCTCTAAGAATATTCTTCACTAAAAAGAACCTGGGCTTCTAGGAGAAATGGCTCCTAGATACCAGTATTAGGGCAGGAAAAGTACAAGATGAGCCTGAAACATCTTGGGCTAAAGGTGAGGGAAACTCTCACAGTGCTGTGGAGATGTGTCAAGACCACACTGGCCATCTTGAAGGAACTTTCACCAACCAAGAACAGAAAAATTTGAGTATTAGAGTAGTAACACAAAGGGTACAAACTGATGAATAGATGGGAATACATTAATTTACTTTGATACAAATTAAAAATGAGGGAGATAGGAAATCTTTTGCTTTCAGTAGAAAATCAATTCAGGAATAAAGAAGAAATGATGGAATTAGAAAATCACCATTGACAAGCATGGTGATAATAACAGATAAAAGAATGATCAATGACTGCTGAAATGAGTAGGTGAAATTTTGAGGAGACGCAGAAGATCCACATCATCTCAAAAACAATAAGATATTTATTAATTACAAAGGGAAATATTAGCTCTACAGTGCAAAGACTTAGCAGAGTCTACCATAACCTAGTGATCAAAATTAACATCATTAGTAATAAGATAGATCAACATATGTCTCCTGATACAATGCCCTGAATCACTTCTGGGGTATTTTATTAAAGTTTCATAAGATGAATCTTGACAAGAGGAAATACCAGATAAACACAAATTGAGGGATAGTCTATAAATAATTGGCCTGTATTCTTCCAAATGTTGTATTCTTCCAAAATGACGACATTATTGAAACACGAAGACATACTGAGAAACTGCTCTAGATTAAAAGGAACTAAAGAGACAACTGATTGCAACACATGATTGTGCATTTTCTTTTGTTTATAAAGACATTATTGGGACAGTTTGAACAAGATTACATAACTGTATCAATACAAATTTATTGATTTATGTAAGTTTCCTGTAGATATTTTAGAGCTTGTTTTTAGATGTTAAATGATGAACTATTTTGGGGTAAAGGGATGTCATGCCTACAATTTACTTTCAAACACTTTGGAAAAATGTATATGCATGTGTATGTTCAGAAAGAGAGAAAAGGATGAAGCGAATAGAGTAACATTGTAACACTTTGGGAATCTGGGTGAAGTATAAACAGTTGGCCATACCTGTGGATTCCACATCTACAGATAAAACCAACTGCACATTAAAAAGTATTTAGAAAAAAATAATTACAAAAAGTTCCATAAAGAAAAACTTGACTTTGCCACAAACTGGCAATGTTATTAGATATTGTAAGTACTCTAGAGATGTTTTTCAGGATACAGGAGTATGTACATAGCCTCTCTCTCTACGTACACACACACACACACATACACATGTATAAAATAGCATTCTAGATAAGGGATTTGAGCATCTGAGGACTTTGGTATCCCAGGGTGTGGGAGGTCCTGAAGTCAATCTCCCCTGGATGATTATATTGTATTATTCTTTTCAGTAAGCTATACCTACATTTAAATGAACGAATGCATGCATGCATGCATAATGAATAAATAAATTAACAAAACCTTTTCCTATCACCTTTCATTGCCTCCACTGCCACCATCTTATTTCAAACCCTTCAGCATCTTCTGGCTGGATTGTTGTCTCTCTTCACCCTTTAGGATATTCTCAACAGGATAGCCTGAGTAATTCTTTAAAAATATGACTCAGATCACACCATTCCTTCGCATCAAACTCTATAAAGGACACAGTGCCCTTTTCACACTGTACTGAAATAACTTGTTTACACATCATTTTCAACCACTAAACAGTAAGTTCCTCAGGGAAAGAGCTGCATTTTATTTATGCCTGCCTCATTTCCTTTGCCCACACCTTCACACCCACCAGAGTACTGAAACTGTAAATGTTTATTTTGTGAAATTAATCTATTTAGCACCAATCTTGGGGAAAACACATGATCATGCACTTGCTGCAATTTTCACCTATTTTACAAGTTCATAAGTTGTTACATAATATTACTTTAGTTAGGTCCCTGCTGCTTTGATAAAAAACATTTCACTATTTCTATAATTGCAGGAAAATGATACAAAGCCTCTAACTTTAGAATTCCTCTTTGTGTCTTTCTCTGCTGCCTGATTTACTTGAAACATTTCATGGCTTAGTGATGTTCTCTCTGTTAACTGTTTCTCAGATCTCTGACAAGTAGCGTTTTTCTGGTGCTTCATGGAACAGAAACAAAGACGTCCTACCCCATGAGTATTTCTATTCCTAAGGCTTAGACTATGCCAGAAGAAGTAAAGAAAAGGATCACTGAATATTTTGCTCATCTCTAGTCATTATATCTCAACTTTCTCAAACCAGAAGCCCTTGCTGTATCTCCAAAATACATTAATATCAAAAGCTAGTAAGGAGTTAGGTATTTCACTCTTGTTTTTCTAAATTCTTCATTTTTCTTGAAAATATCAGGATTTGCTCTTTACCAAGGGCTTACAAGATGTGATTTCCCCAGAATTCAGTCAAACTGTGAATCCAGTTGTGCCTTCCAGATGACTGTGGCACTTTAAATTCTCTGTAGCTTTACTCTAGATGGTGGACACACAGTCCTCTGGCAAAGTCTCCCTTTTTTTCTCTAATCTGGCCCAGGCTCCAAGCAGCTGTATCCTTGCTTCTCTGTTACTGATAAAAGTGATCATTATATCTCCTTAGTATGCCCATAAATTTTCAGCTTCCTGTTATTCATTGTGCATTTCAAGGCTGTATTCACTTGTAGCTATTGACAAAAATGATTAATTATAGAAGTAGCACCATATTCAGCACTTGTAAAACATATTTTAACACTAACTACATTTGGTAGGTGAACATACAGAGCTTACTAGCTCTTTAAGATCCTTTGTTTCTGTCATGCTGGATGAAATGACACTCCGGAGGGCAAATGAGAGTCAAATAAGGCAAAAGGGCCACTACTCACCTTTACCTGATTCCTGTGATATGTGCCTGGGTCTTTTGCTTTGCCAGCAAGACATGAGAAAATTGATTCAAGGGTCTCCATCTGGCTTGATATGAGGCCCCCTAAACACACACTGAGACAAACACTTTGGAGATCATTTATTTGGGAGGTGAACCCAGAAAGCACATGGCAGAAGTGGGGATAAATGAAAGAAGGAAGAGAGAAAGCCAATAAAGGCTGTATTATTGGTGTACTCTGAGCAGCTAGGACTAGGGTTCCCTGACCTATGAGGAACCACATAAAGCAAGCTTCACAATGGTCCCACTGTGGAGGAGGAGCAGGGATTCTGAGATATTTATCCACTTACTTCATCTGTCCCTGGGGGACACTAACTTCCTCACACTTGAATCTAGTAAGCTGAACATCTAAGAAGAGCCCTCAGGGAAGGAACCTTAGGAAGATGCAGCTGTGAGGCCTGGAGGTGGGAAGTTGGTAATGGCCTGGGACCTGCCCAGCTCGGCTACAGGTGAATGTGAGGCAAGGTGTCAAGAGCATTGACTATAGTCTCCTAGCTTATTTTATTTTATTTTATTTTATTTTATTTTATTTTATTTTATTTTATTTTATTTTATTTTATTTTATTTTATTTATTTTGCTTTTTACCCAGGCTAGGGGTCCAATCAGAGCTACACCACAACCACAGCAACGCAGGATCTGAGCCACCTCTGCGACCTACACCACAGCTCATGGCAATGCTGGATCCTTAACTCAATGAACAAGGCCAGGGATCAAACCAGCATCGTCATGGATGCTAGTCAGGTTCATTAACCACTGAGTCATGAGGGGAACTCCCCTCCTAACTTTATTTTAGAGGCTGACTCAATGTAATGCATCACATCTGAACACAGAGCAGTTTGTGAACAATTGTAAAATCAAATTCACTTGAAAGATATATGTCATTGATAGAAATCTTTGCACTTTTAATATTGATTTCAGATGAATCTCAAATTCATAACTATGGCACTAAAAAAACTGGACCTTCTTCATATAATCCATATAAAAGAAAACACAAATTGTCAATGGATATTTGCAAGAAGTATATGCCAAAATAAATTAAAATTTTATTTGTATGTTAAAATCACATGTTTCCTTTTATTTTCCCTTTCTGAGTGACTGAGTAATCTGTTTCCTCTTTGAAGGTTGGGGTAGTAGTATAGTTGGAGCAACTCCATAATAGTTAACTAAGAAACAATTATGAACTTTACTATCAAGGGAATTACAATAAATTCCAGGGAGCACTAATATCCCAAGACAAAGGGAGAAAAGATAACTGAAGCTTAACCAGAACATTCAATTAGTTTGAATTTAAAACAAAGAAATCAGTTAACCAAATTATTTTTAAAAAATTACCCAAAATTCTATTTAAAATGATTTAAACATAAACTACAACTTACATAGAAATTAATGTCAACGGTAGTCTTCATATAAAACATATGCCTAATGAATATATATATATATATATAACATTTTAAGTCTTAAGATAATTTCAACCTATCTAATTGTCAATCAAACTGACAAGAGTGTAGAAAAGTAGGCACACTCATGGATTTCTGGAGGGAATACTTAAGTAGATTGCATAGATCCTTTGTCAATATGATTTAAAGTCTTTTTTACAATGCGGATTATACCACCTATAAATTTATCTCAATAAAAGGAGTTGACCAGTGTGAAAAAGGCAACTGCAAGGATGTTTTCTGCAGTCCTATTTAGAGTATCAAATACTTAAGAAATAATCCAAATGTCCATTACTAAGATCATCTAAGCAAATAGTGATGCATTTATATAATAAATTATAATGTATATCACAATGCTACCATAATTAATATAGGAATTTTAATATAAACAATATAGAATATAAAATATAAAAGATTATAATATAGAAATATTATTAGTAGTAATCTTTTAGCATATTCTTTTTAGTATTTTTTGAGGAGTCAACTTTTTTCCAGGTTGAACAGTATTTTACATGAGTGATAAAGAAAATGTGATTAAAAAGCAAAATCTAATTGAACAATAACATAACTCTTTGAAGATGACGAAACTTTAACCAAATATGCAAAGTCCTTTTAGGTAGAGACTGATTTAGGAATCAGCAATAACAGACTAAGGGGGACAGGCTGAAAGGAATAAAGAATGTAGATGATTCCTTTAAGAAAAGTCAAGCAGTCTTTCCTTTGAAATTAAGAGTTTATGTTGTATACTACGTAGTTAAGGTCTGTTTCATGGCCCTATATTCTGTTTCATCCATCAATTTATTAATCTTTCTTCAGTTCAATAATCTTTTATTTTATAGTAACAGTATAGTTTAATATCTAGTAAGCTAGACTTCCTTAACTTTTTTTCACTTTTGTTAACTGTTCTTCCAGATAAACATGTTAAAATCAACTTGTCAGTTTCTAAAAAACACTCAAAGCAAAAAAAAAAAAAATCAGGGTCTTCCTTGAAACTTCATTAAACCTATATATTACTTTATAAAGAAGTTAAGGACTTGGATGTCTTTATATGTATGTCAATATTTATTTACATATCTCATTATTATAAACATTTATTTTACATATTATACAAATTTTTATTTACATATTTTTTGTTAATGTTGATAATTTGCACTTTAACTTTTGTCAGTATAGAGGAAAACTACTTAATTTTTTTCATCTAATTTACTACCCTTATGATGTTTTAATTCTAAAATTCTGAGTTGGTACTTCTTTAGGTTTTCTAAATAAACTATTAAAAATAATATTTTCTTATCTCTATTGTAAAAAAATTAATAAACAGAATCTTAATTAAATAGAATCAGGAGAACAAAACAAGGAGATCTTACTCGCTGCAAAGATAGAAAAGCCCATCAGGAAGAAGATTCCTTTTCTTTCCTGGCGAAAACTTCACCAATGAAAAGCTATGGATGTTTTTCTCTATTATAGCTCTCTCACCTTCATTTTCCCCTCTATAAAAGGATTTTCCTTCTCTTGATGTGCAGAAACTTGCACATGGTTTGCCATGGATGCAGGTCCTGAATTGCAATTCTCTGCTAAATCCATCTTTGCTGGAGAAATACCTTGCAGTCCATTTGTTTTAAGTTAGCATTTTAAGTGTCCATATGGAGACACAGAAGACCTCCAGTGTCTCCAGAGCTGGTGAGCAAACAGGTGCAGTTCCCTGTTGCAGGTGCAATTGAATGCTTTGTTGCTCACTCTCTTTCTTGCTGAATCTGGAGTTTGAGGATACATCTTTCTCTTGTATCTAAACTTTCACCCCCTTTACATTTGAAGCTCACCAGGCTTTATTTGGGATATATTTTAAGGTTTTATCCTTTCTGCTTAAGGCCTTTGTTTGCCAGTACTTGTTTGACATTTTGGCCTGATTTTGAGATCAAACTCTTCAAATGAAACTAAGAAGCTTTTGGTCCATTCTTTTGGGAAACAGGAGTTATTTCACTAAAATTATGCCAATTTTCAGCCATTGGTCCATTCCTTTGGAATAGAAGCTGTTCTTAAAAAACTGGCTGAGAAGTCTCAGCCTGGCTCCTCCAGGACCAAGCCGTTTCCTTAGAACTGGCTGATATTAGATCTGCAGGCTGTTTGAGTTGCAAGCTGTTTCATTTAATTTTTTTTTTGTCTTTTTAGGGCTGCACCTGTGGTATATGGAGGTTCCCAAGCCAGGGGTCTAATCAGATCTGTTCCTGCCAGCCTGCACCAGAGCCACAGCAGAGCCAGATCCAAGCCGCATCTGTGACCTACACCACAGCTCATGGGAACACTGATCCTTAACCCACGGGGTGAGGCCAGTGGAACCCACAACCTCATGGTTCCTAGTCGGATTCACTTCCACTGTGCCACAAGAGGAACCCCCAGCAAGCTGTTTTAAACTGAGCTGTTTGAGTGGCACACTGTTTAAGCTTTTTAAAAATTGGTCTTATATGCTAAAGAAAAACCTCTAAGAAATGGGATCCCAATTATCTAAATATGTCAAAGGCAGCATTCCTACAAGGGTCTCCAGATGATTTCATGTTTAAAAACTGCAGTTCTTCCTCATGCACATTTCTAAATTAAATGGGCCACTATGACCAAAGGCAATTTAGAATATTAGTACCCATTTGGGGGAACTTTCAAAATCCCCAAACTTAATTTTCTTTTTTCTCTTTTTATTTTTTAGGGCTACACCCATGGCATATGGAGGTTCCCAAGCTAGGGGTCTACACCACAGCCATAGCAACAAGGGATCTGAGCTGCATTTGCAACCTACCCCACAGTTCATAGCAATGCTGGATCGACTGAGCAAGGCCAGGGATCGAACCCATATCCTTATGGACACTAGCTGGATTCGTTTCTGCTGTGCCACAATGGGAACTCCCCTAATCTTAATTTTCTAAGGACTGTATTAGACTATTCTACCTCAAAAATTTCCAGAACTGAATGGCATGCCTATTTCAATTGATATTTTGAGCCTTCCAAACATTAAGAACCTAAAATTGCTTCTTGGCAAAATAACATTTGAAGATTAACTGAGGCAAACAAAGGATTAAAGAATTAGAAAACAGCTCCTGAAGCCTGAGTATCTCCTACCTTGATTTTTCGTCTCTGGCTACACCTTTGGCACCAACTTGTCATTCTTCCTCAGCTCCTTGTGGTCAGGCTCCACTTCTGGCACCAGCTCTCTTCCTTCCACATTGCATCCGCCTCCTCTGTACCCTTAGTTCACTCACATGAATTCTCTTGTCAAACTTCAACTTTACTGAAGTATAGTTGACTTAACAATATTGTATTAGATTTAGGTGTACAGCAAAGTGAATCAGTCATGCACATGGCTAAATCTTTAATTTCTTATACTTCCTGGACTAAAGCTGAAGTGTAAGGCATAGTCAAAGATTTCCCCAAACAATCAAAAGTCATTTCACAAATTTTCTGAGGAATTTAATACAGTCATTCAAACTTATGAACATGGCTCCTCTGATTTATATCATCTAGTTCATATGCTTGTTGATGAAAGCCTGGCCCAGCATTGGATGAAAACTGCTAATTGGGAAAATCCTGAAAGTATCCAGAGTTACAGCTGAGTAACTGACTTATGCAGTACATTCTTCAGTATTCCAGCTGATGAAGTTAGCCAATGCCTTTTTGCTTGCACTTAGGAAGAAAAATAGTTCCTGTGGACAGTTATACCTCAAGATTATACTGAGAGACCTTCTTATCTCTTGCAAATACTGAGGGCTAATCTGGATGATATAAAGTTCCCTAGAGGTTCTGCTTGTTGTAATATAAGTCAGTGATTTACTTCTTTGCTCTCCTTCTCAAGCCTCCTCACTGAAGACAGATTCACTTAATAAAGATTTTAGCCTTAAAGGGACTAAAGTCATCAAAGAAAAATTGCAATTTGCCAAACACAGGTCTGATATTTAGGACATTTCATGTCAGAACAAGGGCTATACCTAGATCCAGAAGATTTCCTTAAATCCAAAGTTTCCCAAAATCCCAAATTAAGTGCCACCTGTGAGGTTTCCTTGGGCTAGTTGGTTATCACTGAAAATTGGATTTCAAATTTTTCTCTTATGGCCACATCTCTGTATGTTTTATTCAACAACAACAACTCTGACCTAATTGTATGGGAAGAAAGACACAGCACAGCTTTTAAGGGCTTAAAGCAAAGTTTGATGAACTCATCTGCCTTTGGCCTCCCAATGATCAGACTCTTTTTTTTTTTTTTTCATTTTTGTATATGAAAGGGAAGGGAATATCCTTGGGTTACTCACCCCAAAATACCATTGACCCATAACATATTACAGACCAGCAGCTGGACCTTGTGTCACAGGGACATCCCCCCCTTGTCTTAGAATCATTACAACCATTGCCCCCTTGGTTAAGGCCAACCAGAAAATTATTGTGGGGTCCACTTTAACCATTTTTGTACCTCATCCAGTAGAATCCCTCCTGATTTCTCATTACACGCAACATTTCTCAGTCAGCTGCATCACTTTTATGAAGTCGATTTGTTACCTGCTTCTTATGTAACATTTTTATGTTGTAATAACTTAATCCTGCTATTCTTCTCCCCTTTATCACCAATGAAGTCCCTTACAATTGCTTAATACAAATACATGACCTGACTCCTCATGGTGAGCTGCAGAAAATCCTTTGGGTATTGCTGATTTCTCATGGTTCATTGATAGCTTTTATTTAACAGAAGACAAAGGCAAATATTATCTGGGTATGTGATTACAACTCCTCCTGATGTTGTTGAAGCAGCACTTTTCACCTATGGCTACTTCATTCCAACAGGTTGAATTATATGCTTTTACATAAGCATATACTATAGCCAATGGAAAACTGCCAATATTTGTACTGATAGTAGTAGATATGCTTTCAGAGTAGCTTGATTTTTTAATGCTGTGGAAGCAAGGTATAAGTAAGTTACAGCAGGAATAAAATTTAAAAAAATGGGTCCTATGTTCAGGAATTAGAGGATATAATAACTTTACCTGCCACTTTACCTGGGCATGCTTTTTTTTTTTTTTTTTTTTTTGTCACACCTATAGCATATGGAAGTTCCCAGGCCAGGAATCAAACCTGCATCACAGCAGTGACAACACTAACATGCTGTACCACAAGGGAACTCCACGCTTCTGGGGCATCCTAACTTTTACTCTTTGGAAGCTAAGAGAAATTATCTTGCTGACATTTTAGCAAGGAGTGCTGCACTAAAGGGACCAATAGCAGCCAAACTTATGTCATTATTCAAATGGATATTTCACCAAATGATAACTTAAAAACTGGCTAGAGAAGCCCAACAACTGTCTTAAGAAAAAGAAAAAAAAAAGATAGGAAATTCAGCAATTATTAGTTTGTTAAAAAGAGAAAGCTCTGGTTTGGACCAAGTAAAAACCCATACATACTAGAGACTCTAAAATTCCCAGTCCTTCACCACTGTACATGCATTATATGATTGCTCTATGGACAAAATGATATTCATAAATAAATACTGGTGGGGAAACATTAACAAGGCCACATAAAGGATCTATCTCACTTGTTCCAGTTGTCCAAAACACAACCCAGGAAAGCCTGCGTATACTTCCCCAGACATTTTAACTGTTTAATGACCAGTAGAGATCTGGCAAAGAGGTTTCCCAAAACTTTCTCTGTCCCTGGACATAAATATGTTTTAGTAACTGTCCGTATGTTTCACACTGGACTTAAACCTTGTTTTTGAAGACAGGCTACTGCTTCTTTTTGTAGATGAAATCATTTTGGGAAAAAAAAAAGCATCCATACCTGGGGAACTTTTCTTAAACTTCATATTGATTGAGGAACCCATTTTACTGATCAGGAACTTCAACAAATCTGCACTGTTTGGCCAGTTTACACCACTTTCACCGTGCTTACCACCCTCAATTGTCTGGTTCAGGCAAATGAACTAAAGGCATTATAAAGATTCAATTGGCAAAACTTGTAGAGGACTCCCCAGATACTCTGGCCAAAAGCATTGCTATTTATCCTTCTAAATCTTAGATCCGCCCCTTCTGGAACTCATAAACTCTCACTCTTGAGATAGTCACAGGGTACACAATGCACTTGGATTCTGCCTCTCTTGTCTCACAACCAATAAAAAGAAGAGTTTCTCCAATATTACAAAGGCCAAACTGCTTCTATTAACAACAACAAAAAAACAAAAACAAACAGTCTCTACTAGAGCAATCTCTTCACAGTACACTCTCAAGAGATGAAGACAGTAAGAATTATACCTTGAAACCAAGTGCTTTAATATATTGGAAAAGATATCTCCAGAAAAACTCTCTTCAACTTCACTGGAAATGTTCCTATATGATCCTATTAACCAACCTTTATGCCACCAAACCGTAAGGAGCAGACTTTTGGATTCAGTTGACATACCTAAGGAAATCACTGAACACTGACTGTACCTGCACATCGTTTGGTTATCTGAAAGTAAAGATTTACTGGAGTTAAAGCAGATATCTGCTGAGACAGTTTTCCCAAGACGTCTGTACCAGGCTTGTTGGAATCCTGATGTCAAACAAACAATGATGACATAATGCTGCAGATGATTTCCAGTGTCTATAACTTTGGTACCTACCCATCCTTTGTTACTCAAAAGTGACAAATGTGACATAAACAGACTTCCAGTCTGTATACTTTCTTTTTTTTTTATTTTTTGCTTTTTAGCACAGCACCTGTAGCATATGGAAATTCCAAAGCTGAGGTTGAATTGGAGCTATAGCTGTGGGCCTACACCACAGCCACAGCAATTTCGGATCTGAGGCACATCTGTGACCTACACTACAGTTCATATCAACTCAGGATCCTTAACCCACTGAGCAAAGACAGGAATCAAACCCACATCTTCATGGGTACTAGCTGGGTTCATTAGCACTGAGCCATGATGGGAACTTGAGAAATATCTTTTTGGATCCAAGTCCTAGAGTAATGGAAATAAAAACAAAAATAAACAAATGGAACCTAATTAAACTTAAGACTTTTGCACAGCAAATTAAATAAATAAATAAATAAATAAAACAACCTGAAAAGACCACCCACAAAATGGGAGAAAATCTTTGCAAAAAAATGATGGACAAGGGATTAATCTTGAAAATATACAAACATCTTACATAGCTCTATATCAAAACAAATAACAACCCAATCAAAAAATGGGAACAAGATCTAAATAGACATTTCTCAAAAGCCAGACAGACGGATGGCCACTTGGCATGTGAAAAGATACTGAACATCACTAATAATTAGAGAAATACAAATAAAAACTACCATGAAGTATCAATTCATGCCAGGCAGAATGGCCATCATCAAAACGGCTACAGACAATAAATACTGGAGATGGTGTGGAGAAAATGGAATCCTTCTATGCTGTTTGTAGTAATGTAAATTGGTGCAGCCACTATGGAAAACATTATGGAGATTCCTTAACAACCTATATACAGAACTAACATGTAATCCAGGAATCCCACACTTGGGGATCTACCCAGAAAAAATTCTAACTCCAAAAGATACCCACACTCCAATGTTCTATGCAGTGCTATTTACAATAGCCAAGACATAGAAGCAACCTAAATGTCCACCAATAGAGGAACAGATAAAGAAGATGTGGTATATAATTACAATGGAATATCATTCAGTCTTAAAAAAACATAAAGACTGAAATAATGCCATGTGAAACAATGAGGATATACCTAGAAATTGTGAAGTAAGTCAGACAGAGAAAGACAAACATATGAGTTCACTGATATGTGGAAGTCAATAAGGAATGATGCAGAGTAACTTATTCTAGGAGGGGGATCAAATAAGATGTTTCTGTGATTTATGTTGAAGAGTGTTCTGCCTATATTTTCAGAGTTTTATAGTATCTGACCTTATTTTAATCTTTGTGAATTTATTTTCGTGTATGGTATTAGAGAGTATTCTAATTTCACTCTTTTACATGTAGCTTTCCAGTTTTCCTAGCACCAGTTATTGGAGAGACTGTCTTTCCTCCATTGTGTCTTGCTTCCACTGTATGTTCTTGCCTCCTTTGTCATAAATTTGTTGCTTGGGTTTATTTCTGGGCTTCCTATCCTGTTCCAATGATCTATATTTCTGTTTTTCTGCCAGTACCATATTTTTTTATAACCGTAGCTTTGTAGTATTGTCTGAAGTCAGGGAGCCTGATTCCTTCATTTCTGTTTTTCTTTTTTAATATTGACAATTCTGGGTCTTTTGCATTTCCATACAAATTTTAAAATATTCTGTTCTAGTTCTGTGAAGAATGCCCTTGGTAATTTTATATGGATTGCATTGAATCTGTAGATTGCCTTGGGTACTATAGTCATTTTGACAATATTGACTGTTCCAATCCAAGAGCATGGTATTTCTTTCCATCTGTTTGTCATCTTTGATTTATTTCATCAGTGTCTTATAGTTTTCAGAGTACAGGTCTTTTTTCTCTTTTAGTAGGTTTATTTCTAGGTATTTTATTGTTTTTGATGGGATGGTAAATGGGACAGTTTCTCTGATTTATCTTTCTGAACTTCCATTGTTAGTATATAGAAATACAATTGATTTCTGTGTATTAGTTCCCTCTATGCCCACTCTCTGGAGAGTTTTTTTTGTTTTGTTTTATTTTGTTTTAATCAGAAATGGGAGTTGAATTTCATCAAAAGCTTTTTCTGAATCTATTGGGATGATCATATGGTTTTTATTTTTCAGTTGTTTGATCCACCTCCTAAAATAATGATGATAAAAAAAAAACCAATGGGACCTAATTAAACTCAAAAGCTCTTGCACAGCAAAGGAAACCATTAAAAAACTGAAAAGACAACCCACAGAATGAGAGAAAATCTTTGCAAATAACGCAACAGACAAGGGCCTAATATCCAAAATATACAAAAAATTCATACAACTCAATAACAACAACAACAACAAAACAACCTAATTGAAAAATGGGAAGAAAACATAAATAGACATTTCTCCAAAGAAGACATACAGATGGCTAGTAGACACATGAAAAAATGCTCAAAATCACTTATTATTAGAGAGATGTGAATCAAGACAACAGTGAGGTACCACCTCACACTGGTCAGAACAGCCATCATCAACAAGTCAACAAATAACAGATGCCAGAGAAGGTGTGGAGAAAAGGGTAACCTCCCTCACTATTGGTGGGAATGTAAATTGGCATAACCACTATGGAAAACAGTATTGAGGTACCTCTAAAAATTGCATATAAAACTACCATATGATCCAGCAATCCCATTCGTGTGCATATGTATGGACAAAAATTCATTCAAAAAAATTCATGCACCCCCTATGTTCATCACAGTGCTAGTCACAATAGCCAAGACACGGAAACAATCTAAATGTCCATCGACAGGTGAATGAATTAAGAAGAAGTGATATATATATACAATGGAATACTACTCAGCCATAAAAAGACAAACTAATGCCATTTTCAGCAACATGGATGGAACTAGAGATTTCATACCAAGTGAAGTAAGTCAGAAAGAAAATGACAAATACCATATGATATCACTTATTTATGCCAATGAAAATATGGCAGAGATGATCTATCTATAAAACAGAAACAGATCACACCCAAGGAGAGCAGACTTGAGGTTTTCTGGGGGGGAGAGAGTGGAGAGGGATGGGGAGTTTGGTTTTTTGGGATGTGATGGGCAATGGGACCCTACTGTATAGCACAGGGAACAGCAAAAATTGAAGAAACATGGTAAATCAACTCTACTTCAATTAAAAAAAAAAAGAAGAATTATGCAGAGGAGCGTATTTACAACACAGAAACAGACTCAAAGATTTTGAAATCAAACTTAATGGATACCAAAGAGTAAATGCTGGGGGGAGGGATAAAATGGGAGGTTAGGATTGACACATTACTTTATAGGGAATGGATGAGTAGTAAGGACCTACAGTATAGAAATATAATTTATACTTTGTAGTGACCTGTATGGGAAAAGAATCTGAAAAGGAAGATGTTCCAATAAAATTAAAATTTAAATAAAGACTATGACTTCTTCTAAGTGTGTTTTGATCGTTGCTTATAAATTTGATCATTATTACATATAAATAATTTTTTATTGTTACATAAACAATTTTTTACTCAGAATCATGAGTAGTTTAGGATGAAAATACATGCATATGTATATGTAAATATTAATGACCTTTCTTCGGTTTGTAGGTCTTTATAAACACCATGGTTCATGGGTTCCCTTTTATTGTTGATTATTGGTGCTTTCTTTTTGCATTCACTCAGTATTTACTAGACCCTCTTTAATAATTTTGTACTATTTGGGTTTTGAACCTAAACAACAGAAATTTATTTTGCTAACTATCTCCCCCCCCAAAATAGAGAAAAACTTTATAAGGTTTGGGATACAAACCTAAGATGAAAACGAAACTAGTAATAATAAACTTGTTGAATACCTGATAAAAGGCTGGTCAGGACACTGTTATTGGTAAATGTGGACTCTCAACAATACTGCAACTATAATCTCTACCTGATCTTTTGTTTTTTCATTATGCCCTCCAAATTCAAAGTTCTGTGTCGGCATATCCATACGCCAAAATCTTAGAAACCATAAAATAAACAAAAACAAACACAGAAAACCCCAGACTTCCTTAGCCCAGCCTCCTATCACGTTTCATGCATTATGAATTTCTTCCCAAAAGAAAATATTTCTTAGATGGTGGGTAGTCAAATAAATAAGTGGCCATTTCATATTTTATTGATCATAATTTAATTTTGTTGTTTGGCTACATTTGAGACTTTTTGCCTTTGAATATAGAACACATAACTTCCACAAACTGATGTGCTGAATTTACTTCAGTTTACTAAGGATCCAGATAATCTGCATATGTGATGAATAAAAGGGTGGGTGGTCTTTATTTTCAGCATCTTTTATTGAATGACAGGCTTGAGTATAATTAACTGGAAAAAATGATTATATGGAACATTCACGATTATTCATTAGAAATGTACTTTAATTAATTGTTAATAATTTTATGGTGCTGTAGATCTACATAGCAAGAGGTGTAGTTTTACTTTATACTGATCACAACCACAGTAGGATGCCAGAAACACTTGCCAAAAATGCTGCATTTAATTTCTAGTTTCATCAATGGTACCTAAAATTATAATTAACATGTTGTGCTACAATGAATTCAAAGTTAAGATGATCTTGAAGTACAGCCAAGCCATCACTACTGAAGCCTTAATGGGTTGAATGTTAAAAGAATAAATACCAAGTGACAAGATTATTTCTAAGTAATTTCTACATGTCGAACTAAAATTAGGGGACTATGGGCAAGACAGATGAAGAAAGCACTATATGGATATTGAAATTACAAATTGATGCAATGAATTACAGTCACTGAGTTCCTGAAAGTGACCGCAACAGACAAAACACCAAGTAAAACAATCTGCAATAGAATTGCTCAATTTCATTAAGCATCATTTAACCCATCAAGCAAAGAGATGAGAGTACTTGCAAATCATGAGAGTACTTGCTACTAGCTACCAATATAGGAAAAAATACCTTTGTTTTTTATTTCCAAATACATCACACCAGTGTTAACACTGTGTCTTAATTATTATTTCTATTTTAAAAACAGAATGCTGAACTGTATAGGTCTTAAACATCATGCCTTAAAACAGACAAGAAAGTGACAGAATCTGGATTCAAAGACCATTCTGCCTGATTTCAAAGTTTCTATTTTCTCTACATTAAACTTAGAGCTGAAAGGTCTGGAGAAAATGCACAGGGATTTCCTTTGGTCAAACACATTCTATGACCCTAAAAAATAAATATAAAAATACAACCTACAGAATGGGATAAAATAGTTACAAATGAACTAAGACACAAAAACTTAATCTCCAGAATATACAAACAACTCATACAACTTAACAACAACAACAAAAAAACAACCCAATCAAAAAATGGGCAGAAGACCTAAATATATATTTCTCCAATGAAGACAAATGGATGGCCAGTAGGCACTTGAAAAATGGTAAAAATCACTATTTAGTAGAGAAATGCAAATCAAAACTACAGTGGGGTACCACCTCACACCAGTCAGAATGTTCATCATTGATAAGTCTACAAATATTCAGTGCTAGAGAGGATGTGGAGGAGAGGGAACCTTCCTACACTGTGATGGGATTGTACATTGGTACAACCACTATAGAAAAGAGTATGGAGGTTCCTCAGAAAAATCAGTATAGAACTACCATGTGATCCAGCAATCCCACTCATGGGCATATATCTGGATAAAACTGCAGTTCAAAAAGATGGATACATGCACCTGTATGTCCATAGCAGCACTATTCGCAATAGTCAGGACATGGAAGCAACCTAAATGTCCATTGACAGATGAATGGAATAAAAAGATATGGAATATATATGCAATGGAATACTATTCAGCCATAAAAAAGTGAAATAATACCATTTGCAGCAATATGAATGCAACTAGAGATGGCCATACTAAGTGAAGTAAGTCAGAAAGAGAAAGACTAATACCATATGACATCACTAATACGTGAAAACTAAAATATGGCACAAACGAATCTATCTCCAAAACAGAAAGAAACTCAAAGACATGGAGAATAGAATGTGGAGAGAGAGGGAGTGGGATGGACGAGGAGTTTGGGGTTAGCAGATGCAAGCTATTAGATTTAGAATGGAGAAGCAATGAGGTCCTACTATATAGCGCAGGGAGCTATAACCAGTCTCTTGAGATAGACTATGATGGAAGATAATATAAGAAATAGAATGCACATGTATATATGACTGGGTCACTCTGCTACACAGAAATTGCAACAGCACTGTAAATCAACTATACTTTATAAAAATGCATAATTATTTAAAAAACAAATTCTGTGATTGTTACCCTCAATATTCTTACATGATATTCTATATCTTACTCTATTTGAATAGGTCCAATAATTTATTTTTGCCAAGAGACCACACCTAGGTTCTCTCAAACCTAAAAATGTGATATCCATGCCTCTCCTTTGGTTTTAATTCCCACTAATCAGCTATCCAAATAATTTCACTGGCAATCTGAATGAACGTAAGAAAGAGTTGTTTACATAATTAAAACAGGGAATGGAAAACAACTCTGTTAAACTGAGAATGTATTAGATTATTCTTATAAGAATATTAAACTAAATAATTATGTTTTACATTAATATTTACTCTAAGAATATATATTATGATAAAGAGTACAAGGTCATGAAAATGAGTTAGATTTTCACTTTATATGGAACAGCATCAAACTCAGTATCACAGACACATGCTTATAAATTCCTTTCAATGATTAAGATTTATGCAATATTGTGTAAAAATACAGATAGCACATAGTGGTGAAGGAATGTGGACTTCATTTCCAAAAGGAAGAGGGCTGCAATCTCAAGACTATCACTTAACAGTGGTAGACCTTTGAAAAAATTATTTAACATCTCTAATCTTCAGCTTTTTAGCTATGATATGGTGTAATATTCTTTAAATTGCAATATTGTCTGTGGTGATTAAATATAACAATGTATCTAAATGTCTGACAAAATAAATACTAGCTATTTCATTACAGCTATTATTAAATAACCTAAGAGGAACTGAACTGTTATATCTATGGAACCAAAATTTCATAATTTCCTAGATGATTATTTCTCTCCTAGTAATATAAATACTTTCAAATTGATATAAATAACCCATTTCAGCTATGAAATAAAAATTGGGCAAGCATATGGAAAAAAATGTTTTTGAAATGATTTAGCCCATTTCTAGCTCATGTCATATTTACTCAATGGATGAGTTGTTAATATCTGATATTTTTCTTTTGGATTGTTCCCTCTAATCCTGGAATTCAACCCAACTCATACAATTCAATATAAAAGACAATGCAAAGTAGTGTCTTAACTATGACAAGAGCAAAGTACAGTCTTGTCAAGAATATTCAAGTTCTCCTAAACAATTGGTAGGAATTTTACCTATTATTATACCCTCATACACAACTTTATGTCTTTATTGGATTCAACTTAAATTAAATGCATGAAGTATGAATTATTTCTAACTCTTACAGAATCAAAATAATCTCATAAAACTAATCTATCCATATGTTTCAGTTAGAAATGCACAGTGATTATCAATCATTGTTTCCATTATTGAAATATGACTTTTTTCAAAGCCTGACCACCAGATATAAAAATGTAGTCTTCCCACTACTGGCCCTTGTCATGCTACTTTTCACTACAAAGGTTAAGAGAAAAAGAATGATAGCATCTGTGTTATGTATGCAAAGATAATATATGATGTATATGAGATATAAAAAGAAATGAAGCATTTAATGAAGTAAAGAATCTTTTGAAACCTTATGACTTATTCAACTGATTTACACTATTATTTTCTTTTTTTTAAATACTTACATTTATACAAATAGTTCATACAACTCAATAACCAGAAAATGAACAACTCAATCAAAAAATGGGCAGAAGACCTAAGCAGACATTTCTCCAAAGAAGATATATAGATGGCCAGTTGTCACATGAAATGATGTTCAATATTGCTAGTTATTAGAGAAATGCAAATAAAAACTACAATGAGGTACCACCTAGTACTGGTCAGAATGGATGTCATTAAAATGTCTACAAATAACAAATGCTGGAGGGCATGTAGAGAGAATGGAACCCTCCCACACTGTTGATGGGAATTAAATTGGTGCAGCTATTATGGAAAACAGTATTAAAGTTTCTCAAAAAACTAAAAATAGAGTTGCCATATGATCCAACAATCAAATTCTTGGACATATACAAAAGGAAAACTATAATTTAGAAAGATAAACACACCCCGATGTTCACAGCAGCACTATTCACAATAGCTAAGACACAGACACAACCTAAGTGCTGTTGAGAGATGAACGGATAAAGAAGATAGGGTACACATATATAATGGAATATTATTCAGCCATAACAAAGAAGGAAATAATGCCATTTGCTGCAACAAGGATGGATGTAGAGATTGTTATACTAAGTGAAGTAAGCTAGATAAAGGCAAATATCATATAATATCACTTATATGTGGAATATAAAATATGACACAAACAAAAGCATCTACAAAACAAATAGATTCATGTATGTAGAAAACAGACGTAGTTGCTAGGAGTGTTTGGAGGGGGAGAGGGATAGATTGTGAATTTGGGATTACAGATGGAAATTATTAAACATAGAATAGATAAATGACAAGGTCCTACTGTACAGCACAGGGGACTATATTCAATACCTTGTGATAAACCATAATGGAAAAGAATACGAAAAAGAATGTATATATATATGTGTATATATATATACACACACACACATATGTGTGTGTATGTATATGCTACATAATATAAATTAATACAATATTATAAACCAATTAGACTTCAATAAAATAACTGGATTTTTCATATAAGATGTTTTTCTACATAAAAAGCAAGGCATCTAATTTTTGGTCTCCCCCCTCCCTTCTTCCCTCTCTCCTCTCCCTTTTCTTCCTTCCTTCAACATCTGCTGAGCATCCATTATGTCAAAAATTATAAAAGTAGAGAAGAAACCTCAGAGTTTCATGATATTAAAACATGAGTATGCAAACAACTATATGATATGACAACTTCTATAAGTATTTCGATAAGTAAATGTAAAATATATTAAGTTCTTATATGTATCAATTTTCTAAGTACTTCATATGACTAATCATTTAATCCCCACTGTATCTTAAGCAATAGGGTCTACCATTATCTACATTTTACAAGAGAAGAAACTGAGGTACACTGGTTTTAGATAATTACGGCCAGGGCCACACTGCTAATAAACAGCAGAATATGGGAATGAATCCAGGCAGAATAGCTAGGTTCCATTATTGTGCTGTACTGTCTAACATACATACAACATAATATAGGATTTAAGACAAGGGCTCCATAGAAACACAATTCAATACATTTATTTTTCAAACACATCTGCTTATTCCACATTACCAAAGTCATTAGTTTTTAGACAAAGAGTGAGCAAATTGGTAAGGTTTGTATTTGGTGGAAAATATATCTTATTTGTCAAGTTCAACATTTTAAGAACTTAATTTTAAAAAAAAGGCAAAATTCTATTTGGTATAAAATTTTCTAAGTTGCCCCTTAGGACACCCAGTCCAGAGGGGTAAACATGGAGAACTTTTTAGGGAAGAGTAAGTAAGTCTTTAAGAATAGCAGTAAACTCTCCATTTGAAGAGGGGAAGAGGTATGTTAGAAAAAAACAGCAAAGGGAAAGCCTTTTCAAAAGGAAGATCATTGCATATATTGGCTAATTTCATGTGGTTAGGATATACTGCGTTTAATAACAGGTGGTAGCTGACATTTATTTAGTGAGTGAGCAGTAAGCTTTGCATAGAATTTATGTAATATATGTTCAGGTCTTTGAATTGAGGTCTGCAAAGTAAGGTCCATCATGATCTATAGAAAACAATGCAGTGAAGCTTTCTTCATGTCCTGCAATGTATTATTGCAGTTTGGAGCCCTCTGGGCATCTTTACGTTGGTTAATTTTATTCAAGTGAGTCCTTTGATAACTAGAATCATAATCTTTTATATTAAACAAGAGAGTGAACAAGAAAATTTCATACCTCCTCAGAATTTCACAGTTATATTTTAGCAAAGCACTTATTTTAAAGTTGACCTTAAAGATGAGTTACATGCTTTTTTCCTTCAAATACATGTATTTCTAATTTGTTGACCTTTTATGTGATGACAAGCACTTGTCAACCATGTACTTTAAAGCAGATAATTTTGAAAATGATAATAAAGTTAATCATACCATCAAAGTAAAAGTGATAGTTTAACAGTGAACAAAAAGGAATCATTTTCAAAAGAAACTTGCTTTATGGAGCATTTGATAACAATTGTTTGGAAGTGTTTCACCTGCCAGATCTACATAAGGGCAATCACTGTTCAAAGCAGTTCAGTCAAACTCCTTTAAAGATGCAGGAATAGAATTTTCCTTTTTATTTTAAAATATTTGAAAACTTCTAGTTAGTTTATGAGACCAAATGATAAATCAAAGGAAAAGAGAAATGGCTAGCAAAATTTTAACAAAAATGCCTTTGCATAGTTAGATGGATTTTAAAATCCAGTATCTGAATTGGCAGCTACACTACAGAGCATGATGGACATTTTTCTTTAGAGTTTTGTGTCTTTGTGGGGAGTCATTTGCAGCTCTGACAGTTGCTAGATTCCAGCATAGATCCAACTTGTGAATTGCTGAATTACAATGTTAAACCAATATTTTGGAAAATATTTCTCATTTTGCTTGCTGTAATGCCATTTTTAACACGAAAATTAGCAGATGTAAAATAACAATATAGAATTAAGGTTGGAGAGCCAGCCAGATTCCTGACTCTTCCACTGACCAGTTGGTGAAAATCTATAGTTATCCTGGTTACTTTTTTCAACATCTCATAATATTTAACTACAAAAATAAATTAATTTTTAACTTCTTTGGCACAAAAAGCCAAAGCTAGTGTTATAATGTTATAGTCAGTATATAGGAATTACTGCGTTATTTTAAAACAATTTATCTTCATATCTATTCCCTAGTAGACTATGCGTTCGTTGAGGGCAAGGACTCTGTCACCATCAACAATCTAGAACCCCGGATGATGCTGCCTGGCACAAAGACCTTCAATAAATATTACCAAGCCAAATGTGGCTGAGGAATAAAACTTAGAGAAGGTACAACCTGCCTTTGTTTCCACATTTTTGCTTCTGAATAATGTTAGGCTTCTCTGAGAGTTCACCAGATGCCATCTGAAGAAACCAGGAAGCCAGGATGCAGGTTGAAATGTGAAGGATCCACACAGGACCCAAGAGTAACTTTTTCGGTGAGTTCCTAGTTTTTTTCACTTCATAGGAACTCATAGTGATCAATTCCTGAATCTTTCCGCTACAGCTAAGTTGGAACAACGTAGTACGCTGGACAAAAGCCTTCGGTTAGTCTAGGGATGGTGGCATGGCCACCAAAGGCAGTCTGGGGCATGACATCTGTGTGTCTGAATCATCACAAGAGATGAAATGTCAGCAACTCTGATTTTTGCCAGCCCAGCTCTGAACAACTCACAGATGTATTACTCATTCTATGTCTTACTGTACAGTGAACACATTTTTTTTCAAAAAAGATTCTAAAGTCTTATTATTTTATTGGACTTGTGAATAACTAATAATCTTATTGCATTTATTTTAAATGGGCTTTTACATCACTGATATATATTTGAATTTTTCATGTCACTTTTTTGAGGATAAGTTTTCATTAAATGTGCTATATTATACATCTTTTTCTGGTAATATTACAATCTTTTCCAATTTTAATAAAATAATTTTACTGTTTCATAACTTTGGGGAAAAATACTCTGCATGAGTTAGTCCTGTAAAACAGAGCAATTGCATGAGTTTTCAAACTGCAAGTTATTTAATAGCCTTTGTTCGGTAATTACAAAGATTTATATCCTTCTGCTGTCTCCCACAAAATTCAGAGCTGACCTGTCCAGTTAACATAGAGGTTGACTTAGAGGTTCCCATATTCATTATCTTTGACAATAAACTGTTAGATTAGGTTAATGATTTAAAACTAGTATATGTTTGGGAAAGGGAGAAAGAGGTTTAAAACTAATGTATAGGAATATAATATAGGAATCTACTGGTCTTTTTTTTTCATTAAAAATATTTTTGAAGTCTCAATACTAAATGGTCGCATTGAGGTGACAAAATGTTCTGCTTTTGCTTTACTAAGAAGAGAAGGAAACCATTCATCTCATTTCAGGTTCAGATTTTCAGTATAACCTGATAGTCTATAATTTATCACAGAATTAACATAATATAAAAGCTATAAAGAATGCTAGAATATTACACAGTTGATGTAATACATCTAATAATATCACCCCTCCCAGTATGTTGTTCCGGTTTTTTTTCTATTGCATGGAAAAATCTGTAGTTATCCTGATTATTTTTTTCAATGTCTCATAATATTTAACTACAAAATAAATTTAACTCCTTCATAAATCATTGTGTTATGAAAAGCTAACAATTCCATATTATATAAACAACATAACATGTACCCTTTTAAAGCCATGTATAAAATGTACATTTTTAAAAAATGACTATTTCATGAGTTTTTTTTGAAAAATTATTTTAAATAAATGAGGTAAATAAATCTGAAACAAACTCATCAGAACTGCCTAATGCGATTTATTTTTTTAAAACATTTTTGTTTATTTATTTATTTATTTAATTTTTTTTTTAGGGCTGCTCCCATGGAGGGTCCCATGGCTAGGGGTCAAATTGGAGCTGTACCTGCTGGCCTACATCACAGCCACAGCAACGGAGGATCCAAGCTGTATCTTTGACCTACACCACAGATCATGGCAGCACCAGATCCTCAACCCACTGAGTGAGGCCAGGGATCAAACCTACATCCTCATGGATGCTAGTCAGATTCATTTCCGCAGAACCATGGCGGGAACTCCCAGAACTGCCTAATGCAATTTAAATGAAATGATTCTGTTTGAGTCACTGTCATATGTTATTTGTAGACTTTTATAACAATATTCAGTTAACAACCTGCATTGACTATAAACCTAAATTAAGTAGATCTTCCTTTGTTTTTACAGGTCAATTCTATTTTATATGGACGCCAATTTAAATATATTTTTTTACCATCTGGTTTGAAAATATTTTCAGAAAATAGATTAACTAAGTGAAATTTATTTCTAATCATTGATGCATTTACCATTATTTATGAGCAACACTTTATAGCCAAGTATTTTAGACTCCTTTCTCTAATATTAATGAATATAAAGCTAGCATGCCTTGCATAGTAACAACAAAATTACAATATTAATAATATAAATTTTAATTTGTCATTAAAACAATTTTTATAATATATAATAATATTGATTAAAGAAATGCAACCTTTCTTTGAACATACATTCAATTTAAATGCTATTCTACTATATGCCAAAGCCCTGTGGCTGTGCTGAATCACCCTCTTCCTGCTCTTAGAGATATCATAGGAAATGAGATCAGTATACAAAAAGTTCTGAACAATAGTTAGGAAGGTCGTCACCAATAAACAACTCTATACATTTAAGGCAGATATGTAAGAGACAACTTCTCTTAATAAGAGGAGTTTTACTTCCAAGCATTAGTGTTCCAGTTTTTCCACAGGAGATAAAATGAATAAGAGAAATGCTTTTTGAGAACACTCATTTATAGCACTCAGAGTGAAAAAAAAGCCGAAATCAAAAGAAAATGAGCATAAAATTCAGGTCACTGCTAAATTAATATTTTCTCTGTGTGTTTTCCTTTACCAATTGCTTTTTACACACACTTCACATCTAAGTATGTAGGCTAAAGGCATTGAAAATCTTGCTTATCTGTTGATGCTCCATTAGCAGGAGTGAACTCTGTTGTAACAGGGTCTACGCTATTTTAAAGCAAGGAAGAGAGCATGGGACTTTTTTACCAAAAAAAAAATCATTCTGATTTTATTCTAAATTCATGTCTGATACACTTTTCCCACAATGCCTCTTGACTGCTGTTTCCTCGGAAATCTAAATGTCTGCAGCATGTAAAGTAGTATCTAAGGCATTTGCCCTCTACCGTTAGCTTTTTCCTATAACATGTGAACCCAGAGACTCCTTGTTCTCTATTTATCCTAAATCAATTTGCCTCATATGACTACATAGGGCCTCCCATACTGAACTCCTTGTTCATACCATCCACATGTTCATCATCATATTCCTTTATTGATGTTGATCTTATGCTGTATATAGGAAGGTAAATGTGAAACACTACAAGTTGCAGGTCTTTACTGACCCATGAACCAGAAATTACATAATTTTTTTTTCTTTTTAGTATAGTCTTCTGGAGTCCTAATTTCCTTCATTACCCTCATCAAATGTCATGAAGAACATAAATGGAGTTATTCACACCTTAGCATTCCTCAGATTACCAAAGTCTGTGCTCACTTAATGTTTTCTCTTTCCTGAATCTTCAATTCCTTCGTCTCTCTTACCCTAAGCAAGAAAAATGTTGTCTTCTATCACAGCAAGGGAGGATCCTCAATTTGATCCTAAAGGAAGAGCCATTTATTGTCTTCATCTCCATAATTAAACTCTTTGAAAATGTAATTCCCACATTTCACCTCCATTTCTTCACATCTAATTCACTTTTGAAACCAGAGTAATCCAGTGTTATCTAGTTTTAACACTGAAAATTCCACAACCCAGGACAACTCCTAGTCCTGGATAAGCTGGGCCAGTTGGTCACCTTAAACCCCCTTTCCTTCCATAGTATCCATCTCCAATCACTCTTCAGATTTTGAGAGATAAACATATCTTGAACTTTTCATTTTCATTTTCATAAATAATTTCCTAGTTCAGATTCTCATCTGCTCACAGCCTGCTGTACTAGCCTCCTCAATGAAACGCCACTCCCTTACTCTACTAAAGTAATCTTTCTAAAAGGAAAACCTGATTATGTTACCCTGTTTGCTTAACATGGTTTAATAGATTCTCTCGGAAACACTATAAAACTCGATTAACTACTTCATGTTCTTGTTTTTGTCTATCTGTATACCCTTGCTTATCTTTTCTTCCTTCTTCCTTAAGCTTTATTCAGACATATTACTACTTAAGTACTGCTCTTTCCTGGAAGCCGTCTTCTTGAGATTACCTGATATAGCCTACTTACCCTCCAAATCTCAGCCCAAGTACAGCCAGCCTCCTCTTGGAAGCCGTCCACACTCTTCTAGGCAGATGAGGGTCCTCCTCCTTGCTCTTCCCCTGTATCTTGTGTCTTCTTCCATTTTAACACATATCTCATTGCATTAAAATAATCTCTTTTTCTCCTTCCTTTCCAAATTACAAGGTCCTTAAGCAAAGATTGTGTGTTTCCCTGTCATATTTATTGTATCAGTCAAGTTTCTATCTCAGTAAATAATTGTTGCATTAATGTCTAATGAAGTAGTTACATTATTTTATAGTTATATATTTAGGAGGCAGAGTAGATAAAAGCACATAGACAAGATGATCTTGTAAATAGGAACTTACTAACCATTCTTTTACCCTACATGCCCCTGTACAATTTTAAGTTGTACCTGGTACCTGGAAAATGACTAAGAGTGACTAGACTTATCAAATCCGGAAAAAGTATTGCTTTGCTTACCGTTCTTGCATCCCATACAGACAGGGACTTATCTGCAGAAGCTGTGAGAAGTGTGTTGGAAAAAGGAAAAAACTCGATGCTGTTCACAGAATCTGTGTGTCCATACAAAGTGCATCTGCATCTTTCACTGTATAGAGAAAAATGAAGAGGTAGAATTTTAGGCATTAGCACCTCAATGTTCCTTATGCTGTCTACACAAAGCTAATAAAGATAATATGATTAACTGGGGCATAGAGTAGTTTTATAAATGGCAAAAATGTACAAGAACAGTATTTTAAGAGGAAAATTCTACAACCACCTTATATTCTAAGCATTTTATAGAATTTGTAGCATAAAATTGACTAAGTTTAAATTACTTTCAATGCATAGTCACTTGGTAATGTCATCTTTATGCAATCTCATTTATTCCTTATTATGAAATAATTACTTAAAAATTGTCCCCATCTAATAAACAAATATGATTAGAAAAGAAAACATTTCACTAATGTGTTCAGACCAGATAAACTTTTTTTCTTCTTTTTTTGGCCATGCCCACAGCATGCAGAAGTTCCTGGTCCAGGGATCCAACCCATGCCACAGCTCTAACGAGTCACAGCACTGACAATGCAGGATCCTTAACCCACTGAGCCACAACGGAACTTTAAGACCAGATAAATTTTTTAAAGTTGTTTTGGTTCCTCTTTTTTTCCCCTCCCTCAGCTTTGGTTGTATATTAGAATCACCTGAGATATTTTTAGCATACTCTGCTGCAAGCCCCAGATATTCTATTTTACTCACTCTGAGATGGAGCCTGATCAGCAGTGTGAAATAACATCCCCTCTGGTGGTTATAATTTGCCTTCAGGGATAAGAATCTAAACCAGTGGTTTGCAAGTGTTTTACCCAGATCAGCAGTATCAGCATCGCTTGAGAACATGTCAGAATGCAAATCAGGCCTCATCCTAAACCCATTGAATCAGAAACTCCAGGGCTGGGACCCAACAATCTGTGTTTTATAAATTCTCCAGGTGATTCTGATACCCATGGAAGTCTAAGAACTACTGATCTAAATGACAAAAAATAACTGAGGAGGAAAGAAAACTGCTCATGTGCCTTTTGCCATTTTATGAAAGGGTTATTTCTTAAAGTGATATATACATAGAACAGTATCACTTCTCATTTGTAATGTTTCATCATCTTTTAATTAATTTTATTTATAAACATACTTTAAAAACAGAGAAAGAGAAGAGCAGGATAACTAATAATGCTGAGAACAGAGAAGTTAATATAAGCACATTTCTAATATGATAACCAGTTAGTTATATACTGATCAACTGAATATTCTCTATCTTGAGGCATGACATATGTGACAGTACAGTAGAATGAGAAAAAAGTGTGCAGTGGGACCTGGGAGACTGGGCTCCAGTTCTGACTTTGACAAGAACTAGCAGGGTTACCACAGAGAAGTAAATGATCTCAGTGGCCTGTTTCCTTCTCATGAGAATGAGATTACTTAATTTGATGCACTGAACTAGAGAAATATAGCTCTAACACAGATTTTTGACCAAGGTTGTAAATGTACAAGGGAAGAAAAGAAATCAAATTGAGCATATCATCCAAGAACTGTTTGGAGCAAAGTTTGTTCCACCTTACTAAAATTCTGGCATTTTTGAGAAGTCAAAAGATATTAAGATTTATGTGTATATGGATGTATATGTAAGTTACTCAGTAGCAATACCCTTGATTGAAACATTTCATATCAAAGTGAAGTACTCTAGCAGCTAATATCAGGAACAAGGAAATGAAAGCAATAAATAAATTAATTATGAACACTTTGTATCAGTTTCTTTATCTTAATATTTCTGAGAGCGGCTGATAACATTTTGATAGTAAAGTTGATTAAATGTCAATATATACCAGGGGTCAACAAATCATGGCCCAGGGGCCAGCTGCTTAGTTTTGCAAAGAATGATTTATTGGAACACATCGATTTGTTTACACATGCTTATTGCTGCTTTCCCATGACAACAGCAGAGGTACATAGTTATAAGGGACCATATGGTTCACAAGCCTAAAATATTTAATACCTAACCCTTCTAAAATATATTTGGATATGTCTAAGCATGCTTGGAATTTATTTATAACATTTTTTGAGGTCATAAAACTTACAGGATAAATTATTTTCTTTGATTTTCAAAGAATTACTGTTTGATGTAGAAAATTTACCTGCCTAACTTTGTGCGTGATTTGCTTTTTATGCCCATAGCCCTAATAGTTCTTTTACGAAGGCTGGAGTTCAGAAATTTCAGCATGGCCTGACTTCAGAGCAACTTTCATATTAGGTTTCTGTTATTCTAGTGCAGGTTCTTCCACTGTATCTTTATGTTTTTCTCTTCCATTTATCCCACTTTTTAAATTTATTTTTTTTTTAGAAATGCCAGCTATATTTTTATCTCATTGTCCTCTACATTTAATATTTTCTCTAAAATCCTTGTATCCTTATATATACTATTTCTTTTTCATACCTGCTCTTTATAATTCTCAATTGTGTTTATTTGTATGTGTGTGTTAAGAGGGATCAATCAAGACAAATACTGTAATATGTTACTTATATGCAGAATCTAAAAAATACCACAAAACTAGTGAATATGAAAAAAAAGAAACATACTCAGAGATATGGAGAACAAGTGAGGGCTTACCAATGGAGGAAGGAGCAATAGAGGGCCAGAGGAGTGGATGGTACAAAGAGTTGGGTATAAGGCAGACTACAAGGATGTATTGTACAACATGAGGAACGGAGCCAATATTTACAATAACTGTAAATGGACTGTAACCTTTGAAAGTATATACACATTTTTTTTTTCAGGGCTGCACCTGTGGCATATGGAAGTTCCTAGCCTAGGGGTGGAATCTGAGCTGCAGCTGCCAGCTTACACCATAACCACAGCAGCATGGGATCTGAGCCGCATCTGCAACCTACATCACAGCTTGTGGCAACACCAGACCCTTAACCCCTGAGCCAGGCCAGGGATGTAACCTGTATCCTGATGGATTCTAGTTGGGTTCACAACACACTGAGCCACAAATGGAACTCCCTAAACATTTTTAAACATCAAAAAAAAAAAGTTTTCTATTTCATTTTTTCGTGATAGTTTTTAGTCTGCTTTTCTTTTTTGTTTTTATAATGATTTTTATTTTTTCCATTATAGATGGTTTACAGTGTTCTGTCAATTTTCTACTGAACAGCAAAGTGACCCAGTTACACATGCATGTATACGTTCTTTTTTTCTCACATTATCATGCTCCTTCATAAGTGACTAGATGTAGTTCCCCATGCTATACAGCAGGATCTCATTGCTTATCCATTCCAAAGGCAATAGTTTGCCTCTATTAAACCCAAATTCCCAATCCATCCCACACCCCCCCCCAGCAACCACAAATCTGTTCTTCATGTCATGATTTTCTTTTCTGTGGAAAGGTTCATTTGTACCATATATTAGATTCCAGATATAAATGATATCATGTGGTATTTGTCTTTCTCTTTCTGACTTACTTCACTTAATGTAAGAGTCTCTAGTTCCATCCATGTTGCTGTATGAAGGTACCTTAGAAAATTATACATAGAACTACCATACGACCCAGAAATGCCACTCTTGGACATATATCCAGACAAAACTTTCCTTGAAAAAGACACATGTACCCGCATGTTCATTGCAGCACAATTCATAATAGCTAAGACATGGAAACAACCTAAATGTCCATTGACAGATGATTGGAATAAGAAGATTGGTATGTATACACAATGGGATACTACTCAGTCTGCTTTTCATCTGCATCTATGGTCTTATAAAATTACAATAAAATGCTTTAGCTCTTTTGATGTCTTATTTTATTATATGAAATCAACTTGAAATATAGCATTTCTGTAATTACTCTGAAAATACAGAGAACTTTTTGTCTGAATTTTGGGTAACTTAGGCAATTCCTTATGTGTGTATGTTCTTCAGTGCAATTTGGTTTATATTCATTTATTCTTTATTTTTTTGCAATTTATCATCAGTTCTGAGTTGACTGCTTTTTATTATGACTTACTTATCTTTGGGACAGCTACTTGCTAAAGATTAATGGCAGAAGGAGAAGACTGGACTCAGGTTAACTGTAATTTTTAATCAGATTTTGTAGTCTTTCAAAAAGACTTCTCGCTGTGTTACTGGCTTGATCCCTGAAGTTCATCTTTCCACCATTTTTATATTTTGAAATATATATGTAGCTTGTTGCAAAACCCTTCAAGTTCCAGGCTCTATATTAACTCCAAAGGTGCCTGCCTCACTTACCACCCTCAACCTGCCTCATCTCTGGCAGTCACCGTTATCTCCTTTATCTAACAACAAAAATGTCTTCTTGGGATTTGTGCAACAATGATAAAGTAACCAGTACTGTACTTCTGCCTCCACAATAAATAACTATAAAATGACACAAATTATATGAGGCAATTATTTTCTGGCATTGAACTAAACTCAGTACAGGATGGGAATCCTTGAGCAAAGAAAAAAAATTGAGGCACTCCATGACCTCCATGACTTTCTGCATGGACGTATTTCCCAGCTATCAAATATAGTAGTAGAACCCCACTAGATTTGAAGCCAAGGGGAGCCAAGGGGAGACTAGAATAGACTGCTATTTTGCTTGGAATTTGTAGTGAAGGGCACTTGAGAAATGGGAGTTGCATGGGAAATGGCAGCAGTTTGTGTGGGGATATGCTATGAATTATTGGCCAAGATCTAGATGGCATTTGTATATAGAGTAGATTCCACAAAACCTAGCAGTGATTTCCTGCTGTGTGGTTGAGTGCTGTACAATGACAACAGGGACTAGGTATTATTGGAAGACATTGGATGTTAATCCCAACCAGAATAGAGGGAATTCACTGGGCACCTCAGACTTTCAGTTGGAACTGCAGAAAAGACCACACCATAGAAGTATAAGAGTCAGGTTCATAAATTAAGTTCAAAAACAAAAGTAGACTTGTCTTGACAAAGAATACAACTAAGCCTGAAAGGGCAAAAATGATCTGCCTAAAATTATACTGTTTGCTAGAACACTACTCATTACCTTTTACGGAAGGAACACTTAACATAGACTACCTATAATGTGCTATTCACAACACCCAGCATATAATTCAAAAAATTCACTACATATGTGAAGAGGTAGAAAATGTAACACACAATCAAGATAAAAGCTCAGCAGTAGAAATAGACTCTAAGACAACCAAACGTCAGTAGTCAGAGACAAAGACTTCAACTATATATAAGCATATTTAAGGATTTAAAGACAGTTATAATAAGTGTACAAAGAGAGAATCTCAGAAGATAAATGGAAGCAATAGAAAGAAGAATTGATAAGTAAAATACGTGAAATAAAGTTTATTCCATGAGCAAAACAGCAGGTTGAATTGGGGGTGGCTGAGTAATATCAATAGAACTTATCAACTTGTAAGAACGGAGAAAAATATTGAAAAACCATAGATAAAGCTTTAGTTAACAGTGGGGATAATCACATGGTCTAATACCAACATAATGGGGTTTCAGGGTGTCGGTGGTATAGAGAAGAAAAAGGGTTAGAACATTTTTGAAGGATTAATGGCTAAAATGTTCCACAATTTAATAGAAGTATCAATGTACAAACCCAAGAAGCTCAGGAAAATCCAAGCATAATGAGTAACAGACAGAACATACCAAAGCGTATAACAGTAAAACTGCTTAAGAAAAAATATAAAACAAAAATCTGAAAGTTACTATTGATGAAAGAAACAACATGTAGGAAACAATGACAACTGATTTCTCAACAGAAACAAAAGAGCAGGATTCTAAGGGCTGAAAATTCAATAATCAGTTACAAACACCTTCAAAAATAAAAATGAAATATTTTAGATAAATGAAACCTGAGAAAGTTCAACAACACCAGCAGATCTTTCCTATGAGAAATTCTGAAGGGCAAGTATGCAGACTAAATGGAAATGACACCAGATGGAAACATCCGTATGCAGAAAAGAATGTCAATTGAAATGATAAATATGAGAGCTTAAATAAAACACTTTTTTCCAATTTTTAAAAGATAACTGACTAAAGATACCGTCACTGTACTGGGCAGTGTTTTAAGTATGTAGAAGTAAAATACAAGATAGCAAAATAAGGGTGGGGTAAACACAGAATTACATTGTTTAAGGTCCTTACATATTAGATAAAGTGGTACCATATTAACTCAGTATATTGTGATTAAAAATAAATGATTGATTGTTGCAAAAATATACTTTAATCTCAAGGATGCTGAAATAAAGAATTCAGAAAGATATGTTTGTGTATTACATAATTAAATTCATATGAAGTTCAAGAACATAAAATCTAGTTATAGAAACCAGGCAGTTCTCCTATGGGGAGTGGACTTTCATTAGATGAACAGGGAAATTTTCTGTAGTCATAAAAATAGGCTATATCTTCACTAGTTTTAAGGGTATATACATTTCTCAAAACTCATCTAATCGAAAACTTAATAACTGCTCATTTGACTGTATGTATGTATTACCTTGACTAAGTAATTAAAAATAAATAATCGCTTGAACACTTTTCCTTCTGGTTTCACTCTCCTGATATGTGGAGCACAGTAAATACTTAACATACATTTCTGTGAATAACTGAATATTTACAGTGACCCTATTCTCTTATCATGTTTGTCTCCCATACACGCAATGTGTCAAGCACATGCATTTTCATAGATGCACTAAGAGTATTTCATATTTGGAATAGCTGTACCATTAGTATATACATCTCTGCTTTCTAAATGTATGCATTACATAGACGGGGAAGTCTTTTATGTTTAATTAAAAAGGGAATAAAAATGAATGGAAATATAAAGAAGTAGACAAAACTCCATAAAAATTTAACGGAAAAACATGAGCAAAAAATAAAGCAATACAGATAATGCCAACAAAAGATGTGCTGTGAACAGTATCAGCAAAATATGACAGAACAATTAATATTTCTAATCTCCTATGAGCTATTATTGAAATACAGTTCCACCTCTGACAAAATTAAGCATTGCTATTTTTAAGCAGTTAATTAGTGGTAAATTTTTAAAAGGCTGTGCTTATTAACTAGAATAAACCTGAATAGAATTTTTATTATTTTTTGAACTGAAGCACTTCAACTTATAAATAATTATGCTCTTATCTTAATTTTATTTTTATGTAACAAAATTTACCAAAAACTAAAAAAAAAAAATCTATCTGCAAAATTTGGTAGTATTTTTAAGGCAAATGCAACAGTATTATAAGTGATTATATCTGTTTCATCATAATGAACATCTAATAAATATGCATAGATAGAACATGTATAATCTAGTAATATATGTCCTTAAAAATTATACACAGTTCTGGAAAACATGGGGGCACATTCACAATTGATATCCAGGTTTTGCTGTCATTAAAACTCAATTCAGTTATTTGGGAGTATATTCATTTATGGTGATGGGATAGAGGGAGCAATTCCTCAATGATATATTTTAGCCTACGTAGTTTCCCAAATGAAAAGAAAAAGCTGGGTCTTCACATAGCTCAAAGGAAGAAAGAACTGCAAAAGCGGGAAAAAATCTGCTCACAAGTCACTGGTTTAAGGTGTGGGGCAGTCCACGCAGACAGGCTGCAAGAGCAGGCTTGTGAGAGATTAATTAGCTGACAGAGAAGGAAGTCCCATTCAGAATTCTTTGCAAGGTGAAAATGGACTAAAGTGGTGGAGCATGACAGCACCGCAATGGATGGAGATGATTTGTACATTTCCATCAAAAACATAAACACTGAAGCCTGATGCAATTTTCTCTCTGTTGCTGTCTGCTGTTTCCTATCATCTTTGTAGGGAGAAGTTAGTTCACAAGAAAAACGCTCTTTATTAATTTACCTCCTGCTTTTACTTTATTGCCCCTTGTTTATTTTATTCTCTCTCCTTGCCCCCTTGATTTAATTTAGTATTATGGTAAATGAATGGTGGATATTTCTCTGAACTTTCAACTTGCTAAAAAAAAACCAAACAGTTATTGATTCTTTTTGAGCAGGTGCATTTTTATTTAAAATGTCTTTCCCAGTGGTAACTTGTAAGAAGACATAGTTTTAAAGCATTGTTTTCCTTTGGAGTGTTTTTATTTTTTTGTTTTTTGTTTTTTTGCTTCTTAGGGCCACATCTCCAGCAAATGGTGGTTTCTAGGCTAAGAGTTGAATCTGAGCTACAGCTGCTGGCTTATGCCGCAGACACAGCAACGTGGGATGCAAGCTGTGTCTGCAACTTACATCACAGCTCAGGGCAATGCCAAATCCTTAACCCACTGAGCAAGGCCAGGGATAAAACCAGAGTCCTCATGGATACTAGTCGGGTTCATTACTGCTGAGCCACAATAGGAACTCCTGGATAGTACGTTTTAACACTTGTTAATAGTGGACATGAAATTTTACCTTTGAAATGTCAAGCTTGTATGAACTTTCAGATCAACACAACGTGGTTAGTGGAATTATGGAACATGTATAAAAGGCAGCAGAAATATATATTTAAGTGAGTATGAAGAAAGATAGTAAAAAAAAAAAACCTATCTTTGTTTTGAAAAAAAATTAGAATTCATTATCTTATTAACCCTTAGTAAGACTTGGGTTTTAAATAATATTTGTACAACTGTGCCAACGAACAATGATAACATTTATCATGGGGTCTATCTAAAATAAAAATTCCTTTTGAAATATCTAAATCTAATAAGCCAACATGAATATAAGTGAAATCTATTTAAATTCTCATGCGACAATTCATAACATCCAAGTTCAGTGAGGGATTTCTTCCATCCCCTGGCTTATTTTAAAAGTTTATACATAAGCTATTTTAAAAAACCCAACCAAATTTGTATCTCAGTAAGGCACAATCCTCAAGTGACATCCAGATTTTGACTTAAAAAGTTATGAGCATTTTAATTAATGTTGTTTCATATTTCCACAAATAATGTAAAATCCTTTATTGAACAATAATGCCCTTGTGACCATGAAATTCAATTAAGCATTTAATGGCGTGAGTGGTATTTAAATAAAATCTACCAGGGAGTCTACCACAAACCTTATCTTAAAGTTCACTATAACCTATGATGAAAGAATAATCTATTATATGGTCATAGTGTCTCACCCAGCTATGGATCATCAACAGGCCACAGCCTCTAGACAAGAAAAGTTGTTGGACAAAACCCTCGACAACAAATGCACAGAGAATTACCCAAAAGGTAAAAACAAAAACAAAAACAAAAATCTCCATTCCATGTATGTAAAGGGCAGATTCTTGACAACCTCAAATACCTGGCATGCCTCCGGTATTTGGGGAATAAAAGTAAAAGGTGAATTTAAAAAATAACCATAACAGTGCTGAGGACTCATCCCGAGTAACCCTCCAGTCCTCACTCAGACTTGTTAAATAGTCAAGTGGATTGTTTTTGTAAAGAGTATGAGGGCAGGGAGAGGATTAGGAGGCTAGAGCAGTACACACCGGTAACAGTGAGAAATAAGCAGATGGTTGGCAGTAAATGGCAGTAAACTGGACAATAAAAAAAATTAGAAAGAACAAATACTGAAATGAAACCTGGGGCAAATAAAGAAGGATGAAAGCAAGTCATTTTTTATATTTCAACAGTTCCTACACTAACTCTGTAGTTGAAGTTGTCATCTGTTGAGCACATACCGATCTAAGTAATTTGCACACTTTAGCACAGAGTATAGTTGGTACTTATTATTCAAAGATTGTGTATTTGTGAATCACCTGCTAACTAGCATGTTTTTATAACCCCAGCGCAATGCTTTAGTGTGCATTCACACATGTGGAAATACAGAGTGGCAAAAAAAATCGAGTCAGATTACATGCACCATTCAAATTGAGGTCCAGCTCAGCCATGCTCTGCCTTCCTGTTTCAGCTCAGCTCTCATCCCTTAAACAGTGTCCTCTTCCAAATCTACTTAGTGCCACATTTTTCTTTTTCTTTCTTTTTTTTGCAATTTTTTGATTGTTGTGGTAATTTTGGTGATTTTGCTGTTTAAAGTGGTCCTTGAATGCAGTGATCCCGAATGCAAGAAGACTGTGATAAGACTTATGGAGAAAATAGTATGTTAAATGAGCTTGGCTCATGCGTGAACTACAGTGCTGTGACCTCGAGTTCGATATTAATAAATTCACAATATATATTAAATAAAGTATCTTTGAACAGAAACACCTGCAAAACAAAGTTATATATTGATCAACGGACAAATCAGCTTGAAGGAAACTACCCCCAAATTTCTCCTCAGAGCAACGACTCTGTATTCACTAACGCACTTTTTGTGTGACTTATAGAACATAGCTGCCTCATATGACAAGAACCAACTACACTTATAATTTACCCAGTTTACAGTTAAGGGAACCAAAGTATACAGAATCTAGTGATTTTCTCCGTATCACACAGGCAGTTAGTGGTGGAAGCAGGATTTTTTCCCAAACAGCTGGCTTAAGACTATGTACTTTTAAAAGACTATGAGCTTTTAACAACTGTCTATACTACTTTCTTACTGCACAGTATAATATAATGTCAATTTAGGGCTTTGGGTCATCAGCTATGGGTGAAATCATGTTCTGTAGGCAGAAAAATGTAACATACGTCCCATAGAGATTTTAAGAAATAAGTCACTATTTGAAACATTCATTATCTAGAAAATTAATTTATGTTAACATATCTTCTACAGTGCCAGATAAATTAACGTTTATGGATTAGAAACATTTTCAGATTTAGATAAAATCAGTGCTATCTGATCTGATATAGTGGTACATTGCTGCTGACATGTACTGGTTCACAAGACAATGCTATGTGTCTTTTCCTAATTCTAACCTCAGTGACTTCACCTGGGCAAATCGAAATTTGTCACAGTGGGAATATTTACACCCTGGAAATTAGCAAATGCTATTCATAAGGGCTTTATTTATCTGGGAGTAGTTTATAAGTGCACTACTGCCTAATACTAATATCCTCAGTTTAGCCAGAATTTATTTACCTTTCAAATTTGTATCAATTACTTAAATATTTCTTTAAAAATCGGCTTTATTATCTGATTTTATTATTGACTTGAATTTCCTTTGCATCCCTTGTTTTAGGTATTTTGCTTTGCTTTATCTTCATTTTTTAATCCAGCACATTTAATACTGTGACTCATAGAATAAGAATGAACACGAGAATGAAAAAATGCCTCAATTCTGAGGAATGCAAGAGTAAACAATGTCTTAGTAATACTCAAACTCTTCCTTTTCTTTCATAATATGGGTTTGTTACCTGCCATCCGTAACTTCTGGGTAATTTAGTACCTACTACACTGTCTAAAATGATTACAAAGGACAGAAAGAACTAGAAGAGAAATGTCATATTATATGGTCCAGGCATCTGAAAGTTAACAGACTAAACACGGTCATTTATGCTTTAGAACCTGGTCTTGTGATGCAGAACCATGAAAACTAATCCTTCGTATGCCTAAGCCTCAGACCTGAGTAAGAAAGAGTAAAACTCATTTGCTTCAACTCTGTCATGTTGCTTCTTTATGTTCCACAGTTAAATCAGTTTTTAAAAGTACTTTAGCTTCTAAAAATTCTAATTAAAACTATCAAATATTTTATATACAATAAAGTTGTTGTGGGTTGTTTTGAAGCACATTTTTTTTCTTAACAACAGAGCTGTAAAGAAAAAAAGGATGTAAATTAGCTTTAAAGATGACCATGATCAACTTCACCATCACTAGATGTAACAATATTTAAACCCAAAAGCCATTTCCAAAATAATCTATTTAAACATCTCTATCCACATATTTAAATATAACATCACAATTAGCCACACTGATACATTTGAATCTTAACCTCTTTTCCTTCCCATGTCAACCCCGAAAGGTATTTTTGAAACCAGCTATCAAAAATGGGAAAAGGTAATGACAAAAGGCAAGCTCTCTAGCCACAGAAGTATGGTTATAGGAACGGGGATCCCAGCACGTAGAGCAGAAAGGAGAGAAAGCAGGGCTGGAATGAAGGGCAACAATCCTTGGAATAGCCAAGATTGTTTGAGAGATGAGTTTCTTTCTTTCTTTCTTTCTTTCTTTTTTTTTTGCGGGGGGACGTACCCATGGCAAATGTAAGTTCCCAGACTGGGGTCGAATTGGAGCTGCAGCTGCCATCCTACACCACAGCCACAGCAATATGGGATCCAATTGCATCTGCAGCCTACACCACAGCTCATGACAATGCCGGATCCTTAACCCACTGAAGGAAGCCAGGGATGGAATACATATCTTCATGGATACTAGTTGGGTTAGTTACCACTGAGCAATGATGGGAACTCCTGATAAAAGAGTTTCAATCCAGCAATTTCCTCATACTCAGAACTTTCCTTCCAAACTCAGTGTCTTTTGATCACAAAAGGATACAAAGCTGAATCCGTCACATAATCCTGCTTATTCTCTTCACAGCATCAATCACTAGGTGATATTAACTTGCTTACTTATGTCATTGTACCCTCCCCAAACCATTAGCTCTGCCTAAAGTTGTACACTCCATGAGGACTCCGGCCTTATCTCCCATGTTCTGTGAATGAACATTAGTATGTGGTGGGTCCAGAGGAGTTATTCAGTAATAATTTATTAATGAAATTGAAAAATCTTCATTGTCTGTGAAGGGACATAATTACTTCCCAGTACTTAACCGTCAATTCAATATCCTTCTCTTTGGAATTTATCTTCAAATATTGAATATATTGTTTAAAAATAAACTTACTGACCTTTATGTTGATTTCAGTCCCATAAAAGGAAAGGATTATATAATCAACACAAATGATCCAAGAGTTAAATCCCCTTGAAGGAGCTTTAGAAGCTGCCAATATTTTAGTTTTGATTTTCTCATCGAAAAGTAGAATTTAGTTAGCTCAAACTTGTGCTCTTAATTCACTAGCTTACTCTTAGGAATGAAAGCTTCTAAAAAGCATGAGGTCGAAAAATCCTGTGTTGCTATCTTTGATGGTATCAATCTGAGGGTCCCATGTTTCCACTGTGTTACTTTAAAACATCGGTAAAAATAAGCATTTTAAATGTTTGAATTAGAATAGAACCATTGGAAAAAAAATGTGAGAAAATATTTTAAGTTTATCAGGGAAACCTCAGTTGTGCCATGTACGTTATTCATGGCAGAAAGAGAGGGATGTTAAGAAGAGTGAAATCAGTCTTTTCTTGTCCTCGGGGGTCTCCGCGGTCTCTGAAACTGGATGTGCTTTCCCTGGCACCCTAATCCTTCCTTGAGGTTTCCCTGGACTCCTCTTCTATGAAAACATACCTAAAAGTAATCTACACTGAGCACCAAATTACATAGTTTTTTTTTTTCTTCTTCTTGTTTCTAACATACATTTATAGTTAGTGACTTTTCTATTCAGTAAGTCTTGGGTCAGGCTTTGGTGAGCAACTAGCTAATTTAATAAATTAATCTGTGTTAATGAAATGAGAAGTATGCATGAGAAGGCTTTCTTTCTTTTTTTTATTTTATTACATTTAATTGTCTTTTTATTGTTTTTTTTCTTTTTTTATTTCCCCAATACATTATTTTTTTTTCTATTATACAGCAGGGTTACCCAGTTACACATACACGCATACATTCTTTTTTCTCACATTATCATCCTCCATCATAAATGACTAGACATAGTTCCCAGTGCCACACAGCAGGATCTTATTGCTAATCCATTCCAAAAGCAACAGTCTGCATCTATTAACCCCATGCTCCAATCCATCCCACACCCTACCCCTGCCCTTGGGCAACCACAAGTCTATTCTCCAAGTCCATGATTTTCTTTTCTGTGGAAAGGTTCATTTGTGCCGTATATTAGATTCCACACATAAGTGATACTATATGGCATTTGTCTTTCTCTTTCTGACTTACTTCACTCAGTATGAAAGTCTCTAGTTCCATCCATGTTGCTGCAAATGGCATTATCTTATTCTTTTTTACAGCTGAGTAATATTCCATCGTGTATATAGGCTTCCTTTAAATTAGATCCTCCCTCCCATTTCTTTTGGGACCATACCACTGAAGTATTTTTAATAGTTACCTTCTAAATATCACAGTAAATTCTATATAAAAACTATAATAAAATACTTTCCTTATTCTTCTTACAAAAGAAGTAATTCTAATCATAGGAATTTTAGTCCCATATAAGAAAAGAAACAAATAAGAATACAAGCTGTGGGGTGGGAGGGTGGAAATAAATATTCAGGGTGATACAGGACCTTGTAATAACCTTTAAATTGTATGATTAAGTCAATTATTTATGTTTGTCTCTGTTCTTGATTATGGAAATAATTTTGCTTTATTGATATCTTTAACCAAGGTATATCTATTTATTCCCTTTATATTGTTAAGTGTAATATGGGGAGCAAAATTTAAAATAGAGGGCACTTTAGACAGCCATGAATGTTTAAGAAAATCAGTCAGATCTGTCTCAGATTCAGTAAACAGAGATACTTTAACAGTAATAATAGTAATTATTTTCTACTTCTGCCTTAATCTTCCACGCAACTCGAAAATTACTTTCTCTCTCTCTTAAATATCTGACTCTATAATAGATGGATTATAAGAAACATGACTTCTATAAGGACTTCTTTTTTACTTTAATGAACTAATTAATGAAACTTTAATCATCTTGTTGATCAGGAAGAATTAAATACCATACAAAATGATTTGACGTAGTGAATTTTAAAGAATATTTAAAGAATATGTTTTCTTACCTCAATTTCACTTATTCAGTGGTCTCTATCTTTCACATTGAAGCTGAAGTTCTCTTTTTTCTTGATTGTTCATTTACTAGTCCATTAAAATATGTCCTCATCTTTATTAAAATGAATTATATACTAGGGCTCACTGCATTTTACTGCCACCATGATGGCTACTCATACCTCTTCCTCATAAAATCACACAAACACTGAAATAATAAATGTTTTTAACGAAAACTACCATCTGTAAAAATACATTAAACTGAATTTGAGAAAAGGCACACATTTTTGCTTTTTAGGACTGCACCTGCAGCATATGGAAGTTCCCAGGCTAGGGGCTGAATTGGAGCTACAGCTGCCAGTTTACGCCACAGCCACAGCCACATGCTTTTCTTTAACATCATATTGCATTAACTTTTCTTAACTTCCTTCTGCTGTTTTTCCAACACAAATTGATTTTTTAGGATCTGAATATATACAGTTGGAAAAGTAATGCAGGATCCTACAAATTATTATAATGATAATCATAACAATAATCATAGTGTGATAGAATGTGGCCAACCTGAAGACAAGGATAATAAACCAAATGCCATCTGAAACCCCAACTACAATGTGTTTTTGATATTTCATATGTGATGTGTTCAAAGCAGGGGAAGAACTTCGTAGTGAGGACCCACACACCAATACAATTAAGTGGCCAGCTTAAGCTATTAAAACGTCATTTTGTTTCATGAGGTTATAAATATGTCCTATCATGTCTTTATGTTTTATGGCCTCTATATTACCTCTTGGTCAATTCATATATGACATATCCAATTGCTCATGTCAAGAATTTAACAACATTTCAATAAAAAAGCACATACTATTTTCTTTCACTATATCTTATTTTTGGATTCAGTATTTTTCTTAAATAAAACCTGGATTTTATATAAGGAAATATTGTTTTCTCTACTAAGCATTTCTTTCTTAAAAATTGATATAGATACTTACAGAATCAGTATTTCTTTCACTTAATGTTGGATTTCCCCTGCTTCTTTGGACCGGATTGGAACTGGCCTCAATAGGAGTCCAATTTCCAGAAGAGAATTTGATATTGAATACTGCATATGGTTGTAAGGCAGTGTCATTAAAATTATGCTTTGAGGTGTTTAGTTTTAAATATATATTTTCTTCAGAACAATCATAATAAGCAAATTATTTACATTTATACAAATATAGCAGTCCTGTTAAAATGACATTATGTATTCCACAGAATCATATAATAGCTTCTGCACTGTGTGATTGGTCCATTAATTTTGATGCTTTTTGAGTGTAAGAGTGGGTCTAAAAAGACTTTCTTACAAATTTAAAAATTAAATAAATGTGTCTTCTATATAATTTTGTCCTTTGGGTGTTAGCAGCAGCTGTTACCTGCAGAGTGTCATTCTCTGTAAACTCTCTTAGTTTCATGCTGAATGGACTCTTCTGTTTAAATGAGGCAGTGAAGCAGCTCAAACTCTGCTTGCTTCAAGCAAACATGATCTTTGTGTGTTTGCGCCTGTCACTTCTTAGCTCATTATGTTGCTGTTAGTTTTGCTTGAAGTATTTTGCTCATCCTTTGGGTCTGGCCACCCCCCTTCAGATAGCACATAATTGTTTTCTCATTCCAAGTGCCATCTATTTTCATTACATGACTGGTTAGCATGGCTGAAAGTTGATAAGGATGACTTATATGTCTACTAGACATCTGTATTGTAAGGCCCAATTTTATATGACTTTGTTTTATCATTTTTATATAGCATTATTTATACACAATAGAAATATCAATGGATGGATAAAATGTGTCAATTATTCCCAAGAAATCTCAATTTCAGACTTATATAATTAACACTTCTTTATTCAGTCAAATGACTTATTATGCAATTTTTGGCCCCCACTAGTTGGCAATAGTCTGCTTAATTACATCATATAGTCATTCTTAATTCTATGAAATCTATTGGTCCCTTTGAAAAACAAATATATTTAACACTCCATCTACTATATCGAAATAAAATTGATAGATAGGAATTTTAAAAATTAATATACTGGCCTAACTGTAATGTGCAAAGAAATAAAATGGAAGCAGTTTGTAACAAAAATACTAAGTTTTTCAGAATAATGCTTAGGCTCAACTACATTAAGAGACAGAATCATGGAGCCAGAGGCTCACAACTCTTGCACCTATGGGATCGTCATGGTTGTGACTACCACAAATGCGAACTGCTAAGGTGAGCTGTCCAGGAGACAGAAATACAAGTGGTCCCACTGCCATGGAGGTAATTTTCTGCAATGGTAAACAATTCTTGATCATGTTTCAGTTAAAAAAATTAGTTAGATATTTCCCTGATCTACAAAACAGTTGAATTCTGAAAAAGAGTATACACTAAAACTATGCAAACAATGCTCTGGTGTATCTTTTTCAATGTGAAATTGGGCTCTAGGCAACAGATAAAATTTTAAAACTATTATCAACAGGCTTTTTCTTTCAACTTTATGAATATGCATAGAGGCTTTTGGAAATTACGAGGTACACAAATAATGTGTTCATTGTATAGGACTGCCCTATTTAGCATGATATGTGGCATGCCTGGCCCCAACCACTTTAGTGCCCATGAATCACTGAAACAAGAAAGAAATACTCTGCGAATTATCAAAACATCCCTTTGGGAATGGTACTGCCCACCACTCTGGAGAAGCACTGACTTAATGATTACGATGACTCTGTCACTTATTCTTACTTAGTGTGTTGTCTAGAAAAGACTCTGACACCCATGCATTGAAAATACAGGAAAGCAAACTTTGTATTTACTGTCTTTTATATAAATCTAAAATAGAAAATGGTTGTAGTTGGTTGATTGGCTCGCAGCTGTTCCAGCTCCAGTCATTGGACTACCAGCAGAAGTTCACAAAGCAGCAGGAGACAAGTGAGGAGGACCAGGAAAACCAGGGTGTGGGAAATATAGGGAGTCAGAAATGAAATGTGAGGATGCTAAACCAAAGAGAGGTGGAACAGCAAGATTTAGAGAAAGAAGAATCTGGGAAAACCTTCCATCTGCTACCATCCCTATAAGATACTACTTTTGCTATTTCCATTATTCAAGCTCATCATGAAGAAAATGGGTTATGTAACAAAATTCCACAATTGTTTTAAATTCTATATGGAGTATCTTTTTGAATGGCTTCTTAGAGAAATTTGAATGGATAGATTGCCAAAAAAAGTAATTACCCTCTCAGCTTCTAATATGGTCTTTACCTACAATGTAACTCTAGTATTTTGGCTACATTAAATGCCTCACCTATAGCCACATATAATATTCAAAATGTAAATGTAAATCACATTTCTAAGCATATTATTTTCTTTTTATATAATTCACAATAGGACCATATATGTTTCTTTTTTTTCTTTTTTCTTTTTTTTTGTCTTTTTAGGGCCATACCCATAGCATATGGAGGTTACCAGGCTAGGGGTCAAATTGGAGTTGTAGCTGCTGGCCTACATGACAGCCACAGCAACACCAGATCCAAGCTGCATCTACGACATACACCACAGCTCATAGCAATGCCAGATCCTTAACCCACTGAGCAAGGCTAGGGATGGAACCTGTGTCCTCATAGATGCTAGTCAGATACGTTTCTGCTGAGCCACGACAGGAACTCTGAGGACCATATATTTTTCTAATTATCTTAATGTCAAAGCAAAGATGAAGATACAGAAATGTAAGAGGGGAAGGTACTCAGTTTAGATATGACACTTTTCTAGTAAATATGAAGATCACGCTATATCAAAACCTTTTTGAAATAAGTCAAAAAGTAACTTAATAACCACTATAATCGAAGAAAAACTATATGAAATAAATGGCTCTTCTAAAATTCAAGGTAATTTTTAAATCTGCTGACATTATACATTGTTGATAGCACTATCTAATGACAACTTTACTTCTTAAAGGTTTTATAGGAAGAGTTCTAAACTGGGGTTTGAGGTTATGAAACAATTCTGCCATTTCTATGACTATAGGCAATTACATATTCTTTACATTTAAATATTATCAGGATAAGGTGAAAAATGTCTGAAAGTTATCTGAGAATTATAAAAAGCTGGCTAAATATTACTCAACATCATTTATACCTCTTACTTGTCTATCAAGGTGATACGAATTTGATTATTCCCATCAGAAATGATTTCTGCTAAAAATCATATCTTACTTGGACATAATTGTCCAGATATGACTGTTCTTGGTTGAAGTCAACTTATGAAGACATGAGAATTAGTTGGGTGATATGGAGTAGATATTTCTACCCAGGGCACACTCCAATGAATGTATTAAATTGAAGCTTTGGAAACAAGAGAATTTTTTAAAAATAGAAAACGTCATGATAACATACCATGTGACAATGAAAAGGTAAATACAATGAAATTGACATTTGCTCTTTCTTCCTGCAAATGGGGCTAGATATAGGTCCTCTGTGTGGTGGCTTGGGAGGGATGTAGAGAAAAGGGTGAGGACAGCTAAGCAAACATTAGGGAACTCTCTTAGAAAATGAGAAAGTAAAAGGAGGCATACTGTGTTATCAGTTTCCCAAATGTACAGAGACTGGGTCCATAAAACAAGCACTAATTGGGGAATCATTCTCACAGTCCTAGTACTTTTAGTTCATTACAGAATTCAGTATGATCCTTGGACTTCAAATAAATTTGGATGCAACATTCAAACCCCTACAATTGCTGGCACAGTCTTGCCTTGGCTATTTCAATAACTGTAATAATAGGACCCCCTGTTCCATACAATTGAATTATTTGTCTATATTTACAAAAAAATATTTCTGGGATTTTTTTTCAGGAATTGCATTAAACTTGCACATCAATTTGTAGAGAATTGTCATCTTTATTACACTGAGGCTTCTCAACAATTGACATGGTCTGTCTCTCATTTATTAAGGTCTTCTTGGTTTTATTTCTTTAGTATTTTGTAATTTCTGCATTTAAATTTTGTACTTTTTAAAAATCATACTTAAGTATTTCCATTTTTGGAGCTATTATGAATAGGTTTTAAAATTATTGGAATAATTATACATTGATATTATATAGAAATAAGATTGTTTTTGTTTGTTGACCTTATCTTCTGCAACTTTGTGGAACTATATCTCACAATTTTAATGTGATTTTAGTCAAACAGATTATTTCTAATTCCCCCTGTGATTTATTCTTCTTTGACCCTTCGGTGATTTTAAAATGTGTTTTTTAATTTCAAAATATTTGAGGATATTCCAAATATCTCTCTGTCACTGATCTCAAATTTAATTCAGTTTCATATCAGAAATACACTGAATGATTTAAATCATTAAAAATGTATTGATCTGGTTTTATGGCCCAACATACAGTCCCTCTTGGTGATGTTCCATGTATACTTAAAAAGAATGTATTCTGCTGTTATGGGGCGGGGTGCTCTGTAAATTTCAATTATGGAAATTTGGTTGGTGGTGTTATTCAAGGTCTCTATGTCTTTACTGATTTTCTATTTGTTCTGTTAAGAACTAACAGTATGTATTTGTATGAATGACCTTGGTTTATATAAATAGGTTAGAAATCCTCCTTGGAACAGCTTAGGCACTTATCCCATTGCTAATCAATTTGTATCTTACAGTACAATCATCTCAGCTCCCTATGTTTATAATTCCTTCCTTCTCGCCTTTCAGTTGGCTACTTCTTGATGGTATAAAATATATGTACTTACAGTAGGATGTTTCCTCCCACCCTAGAAAGTTTTTTTTTTTAATTTTACTCAAAATAGATATAATTCCTCTCTTATAGCAATTTAGCACAGTATTTCTTGCTTATGTATTGCTGTTAACACCTTTTATTTGAATTGAAGGACTTTGTGGTTAAAGAATGTGCATATCTTTAAAAAATCTGTACAGGGCTCAGTGTTGTCCTCTTCCACAGTGTCAAATACATGCTTAACTGAGAAATTAAATATCAGCCAAGTGGGAAGAACTAGAATTATCTAGGATTATAATTCTAGTCTCAGACAAAGGCCAGAGAGTTAAAGATGGGAATATGAACAGTGGCATATTAGTTTATGAAAAAGTATTTGCAGAACACAATCCAGAAATAAAACACATAACCTGTCATATTTGTTTTAAAGTTAACTTGATTTATCAGAAAACTAATCTAATACAATAGGTAGAAAGGACCATTAAAAACAAGGTACTTGGAGCTCCTGTTGTGACTCAGTGGTAATGAATCCCACTAATATCCATGAGGATGCTAGTTCAATCCTTGACGACCTCACTCAGTGGGTTAAGGATCTGGCACTGCTATGAGCCGTGGTATAGGACACAGATGTAGCTCGGATCTGGCTTTGCTGCGGCTGTGGTATAGGCCTATTCTCCTGCAGGTTGGTGAGGCACTCAGGTCCTAGTACCTGTCAAAATGAGGGTGGTAACCAGTGGGTGTGGCAGAGAAGTTTGGAATTATCATTACCTAAGTAGGAAGGAAAGGGTGCAGGGTCAGGTGAAAAGGAGTCTAAGTATGAAGCTGCAATCTCTAGCATATGATAGTTCATATTACACTAAATGAATGAATGGATGAACAAAGATAAATGATCTAAAGAATGAATGAGTCGTGACTAATTCATAAGACTATCATGACCTTCAACAAATGGATTTTAGATGTTCTATTTCCTACCACTGGGATTCCCATAGAGAATAAGTATGATCAAATCTGAGGATTAATAAAAAAAAGTATAATAATTTATAGAATTATTTTCTAAAGTATTGAAAGCATACTTAGAACTTATGCTACCTAGTATCATTGGTTTTTAATAAACCTAACTTTTTAAAAACTTTTTTCCAGACACATATTTCATTACCAAATAAAAGTGTTCCTGAAAGCCCATGTGTTACAGAGAAAAACAAAAAACAAAAACTGGTTGACAATGGATATGAGGGACTTACTTCTTCATTTATTCATTCACTATGTGCTTTTTGAGAACTTACCTTTTTCTATATTCTAATCAGTGGGACATATAAGTATAATTCTGATAAACACTCATAAAGCTTTCATTCTTGTGTTTCTATCTGTGAAACAATAAGCAAATAAATATTTAAGATATTCTATTGTGGTAAGCTCAATAAAGAAGAATAAAGGTAATTTAAGGTCTTATTTAGGTAGGTAGTCAAGAAGTTCTCTCTGATGAGTCATGAACAGAGAGTTGAATGAAGTGAGGGACTAAGTAAGCCTTGTGGCTGTCTGAGGAAGTGACTTCCAGGTGAAGCAAGGTTGCTGAGGCATAGCAGGAGAGAGGCCAGTGGCTTCTGGACTGGAGTGAAAGAAGAGGAGAGTGGCAGCAGATAGCATCAGTGAAGCAGGAGGTCACCTCATCTATAGAAGCATGGTAAGGATGTGTGGGCTTCTTTCTTCCCTCATTGTTTTGTCAAAGCTAGCACCTTCTCAAAACACTAGTGGCTCCATGGAATGTAGTTTAAAAATGGCTCACAGTGATAATCAAAACAGAAAATGCACGAACTGAGGTGGTTCACTGACTGCTTCCCAAGTACCAAGAGATGTGGTAGCTTTTGGAGACAATTTTCTGCAGGAGAGACAGGCTCACTGTGAAGTTCTTTACTGAACTAGAGGAAGCAGGGAAACTGGTGGTACTAAAGAGTTTTGATGAACTTCACTGTCTAGTCATCCAAGTTTAAAGGACCAAAAGAAGGCTTGATATGTTACATATTGTTTAATATATTATATATATTTGGATATATTTGTGTGCACATATGTGTGTGCATGCACATACATATATAAACATTGCCAAGCATTTTGTTCCCATCATAAATGAGGTATAGTCAGTCCTACATACAACATCAATTTAAAACAGGAAGAACCTCAGTAGTAAGTTCTGTAACCAGCAATTATATTTCTTAGTCAGTTGATAATATTCATGTAATTGGATTTGCTAAAATAACATATCAGCTATTTCCATCATATTCATTCATGCATAAAATGATATAAGCAGCATTTACTTCTCTATTGGGATTCCAGCTAGATCATGGAAAGAGTGCCACACTAGTCACAAAATCTCCCAGTCCTCAGATTGATCTGACTCAGTTCCACTTGTTCCTTTTACTTCATCATCTTTTCTATTTTTGATGTGGGCAATATAGATGAGAGTTTATAAATTAAATGTGTATTTTAGTGTCAGTATGATAATGATAATACTATTACAATGCCTTATGCTTAGGAACCTGGTAATGTCCTTAGCATTTTCTAGGCTACATTATGTTCTAAACATGGAGGATAAAAAGTATGTCAGGGGCCTCCTCACCTCCTCCCTTACTGTGTGCCACACAATATTATTATTATTTACTAATGGTAAATAAGCCAAAAAATCATACAATAAAGCTTTGTTGAGCCTAAAGAGAAATACAGGTTATTTGGGATAGGTTTGAAAATACTATCTCAAAACTTATCCTGTTTACATAAGGTAGAGTATTTGGTGTCCACATATTCTTCTTTCACAGAATATCAAAGGCCTTCCAAAGTATCTTCATAATTATGTTAAATTTGATTCTAATCTATGGGCTATGAGGCTTTATAAGGTTTTTCAGGTTGTTAAGCAAGTCTTTTGATACAGGCCACCTAAGTCATAGATAAATAGTTATCAAGAAGCTAAGGATGACAGGAGCAGAGTTTGGCATAAAGTGGTATTTGAGATTGTCATGAGTTACTATCACTATTATTACTATTATTGAAAAACCAACTACCTCAAAACTTTTTCATAACAAAGCCTGAACTGGCTCATAGAAAGAGGTTACCTGATCTTCAAGGCAAAATACCAGACTTACAAATGACCTTTAAATGATTGATATATTTAGCATTTCCAACTAATTGTACCAACCCTAAATCTGCAAAACAGGGTACCAAAGTTCTTTCTTTCATATTATAAGCAAAATATTATAAATTTAAGCCTATATTAAAAAGTTATTCCCTTATGTTTGAAATGTCCAATAACAGCAACCAGTATTTATCATACTCTAGAGCTAAGAATTTATAGAAGACAATGTGATTTAAAGGAAATGTTCAGGATTGCAAATTTTGTTAGGAGTCATATTTTGGATGATAAAAATTCCAGGTGACTATTTAAAAGTATAGTAATAATAAATATTGTTAAAATAAATATACTATTGAAATATACATTTGCAACTTTTCTATGACTTACCCTTTCATTAAAAAATGTATTTTATTAATTTAAAAATTAAAAGCAACGCAAAGAATTTGTGGTTTTTCCAAATTTCATAGAAGTTAACTTTCAACTCTAATGCTTTGCTCAATCACATTGTGCTCTTAGGTTGTCAAAAGTGTGAGAGTCAAATTCTTTGTTATTTTGTAAACTCAAATGAAACATAACATCCACACACTTCCTCTTCCCTCCCGCGCTCTCTCACATACATATACCTACACACCTACAGGCACAGTGGACACAATACCTTGGGTGTAGGTTTATTTGATTGTGTTTTATTTACTTAAGGAAAGATATTTTATTTCTTATAAATAGTCATTGTTATCATTTCCTTTCAGAACTAGAAAGTGCTATGAAACTTTGTTGTAAATAAGTAAAAAATATAAAAGCATCTTCCAATTTATTTTCTTTCAGTTCCTGAGAGAGTAATTTTATGATATCTTAACTTACCAGTAAAAATGATAAAAATGAGAATGTAATTAGGAACCTGAACAAGTGACTTCTCAGAGTTGTTTTGAGAGAAGGAATTAGAGAATTTTGTGGGTTTTAAAATTACAATTAAAGGTAATTGCCAACAAATGGATCAAAACATGGATAGATGACAGCCTCTATTCTTAAATTTATTCCTTTAAAAGAATTTTCTTTGACGTCAGAAGATAGGTTGATACTTTTAACATAAGTTGGTACAAACAATATAATGGTAGCTAGAGCTCTAAACTCATTATAGTATTTTATAGTTTACTAAGAACATGTTTTCTTATGCTTTGGCTATAACATACAGCAGTTGCTAATTTGAATATATCCAATAGCTTGTCAATTTGTAATAAGCTTCAAATTTTCCTTCAACATAGAAAAATACATATGTTTGAAATATAATAAAAAATCAAAAACTCAAATATTAACCCAAGAAAATGGTTCCCTTTATGAAGCGAATTGGTTTAGTTCAAAAATGTCAATCAATTGTTTTGATTATTGTGAGCATGTATGTATGTATGTCTAAAGAGGAATGTTGAGAACAGCTTACTTCATTCTACTATAGTGCACCAATGCCCTCATATAATAGTAAAATTATTGTAATGGATTAGTTTTAATCTTTATATTAATATAAAGTAAATCTGATCCTCTAATAAAGGGGCTGCTTAATTTAGTAAAACAAATTCAAGTCCACCATCAGGTAATGCTATTTTAATTAACTCATTACTACCAGTCTCTTATGTAGGTAAATGTTGTCAATTTTCCTTTTTTAAAGAAGAGTTTAAAGTTGCTATGTTGGAGTTCCTGTCGTGGCTCAGTGGTTAACGAATCCGACTAGGAACCATGAGGTTGCCGGTTCGATCCCTGGCTTTGCTCAGTGGGTTAAGGATCTGGCATTGCCGTGAGCTGTGGCATAGGCTGCAGACGCAGCTTGGATCCCGCGTTGCTGTGGCTGTGGTGTAGGCCAGTGGCTACAGCTCTGATTGGACCCTTAACCTGGGAACCTCCATATGCCACGGGAGCAGCCTAAGAAATGGCAAAAAGACGAGATAATAATAATAATAATAATAAAATAAAGTTGCTATGTATAATACCAAACTTAAGGGACTTTTTTGAGAGCTTGCGACTTAGGAAATATATTTTTCTAAAATAACAGCAATAATAGAACTCCATATATTGTGAGCAACTTACTATGTGGGATCCGAGTGGTGTCTGTGACCTACACCACAGCTCAGGCAATGCTGGTTCCTTAACCCACTGAGCAAGGCCAGAGATTAAACCTGCATTCCCATGGATACTAGTTGGGCTCCTCACCGCTGAGCAATAATGGGAATTTCCAGCATATCACTTCTGAGAGGAATTTACAAAATAATGCAATTGCCATCTTTTTTTTGTTTGTTTGTTTTTTGTCTCTTTAGGGCTGCACCCAAGGCATATGGAGGTTCCCAGGCTAGGGGTCCAATCCAAGCTATAGCTGCCGGCCTACACCACAGGCACAGCAACGCCAGATCCAAGCCATCTCTGTGACCTACACCACAGCTCATGGCAACGCCAGATCCTTAACCCACTGAGGGAGGCCATGGGTCAAACCTGCAACCTCATGGTTCCTAGTCGGACTCATTTCTGCTGTGCCATGACGGAAACTCCACAAAAGAATGAAATTGCCATCTTTAGTTCTCTTTCTCCCTCCTTCTCTCTCACTGTCTTTTTGTCTTTCATTTTTATATACTCCAGACTTTTTTCTAGCCTATTGTGGTGGATTTTTCCTCTCTCCACCAAAGATCCATTGTGGAATTTATCAGTGTTTTCTTTTTTTAATGTATTGTTTTCTGCTCTAGATTACTGAGAATGATGATGCTTTTATTTATTTACTTGTTGGTTTATATTCTGTCTTATATAATTATAAATGTCTTTGAGAGTGGTTTTCTTATCATCACCTGCAGTTTAATATGTAGTATTATTATTTCTCTTCATTGATCAAAAAGTCTATAATTACTTTTTTCTTTTTTGTCTTTTTGTTTTTTGAGGCCCATACCCATGGCAAATGGAGGTTCCTAGCCTAGGGGTCTAATGGGAGCTGTTGCTGCCAGCCTACACCATATCCGAGCCACGTCTTAGACCGCTATCACAGCTCATGGCAACACCAGCTCTTCAGCCCACTGAGTAAGTCCAGGGATTGAACCCACAACCTCATGGCTCCTAGTCTGATTCGTTTCTTCTGCGCCACAGCGGCAACTCCTACAATTACTTTTTAAAATTCTCTTAGACCTATTTTAGGAATATATTATCAAAGTCTCATATGATTAAATATTTTAGTTAACATTTTGTTATTAATTTCTAGTTTTCTGTCAGCAGGACTGAGATTTCTAATGTTTAAAATTCTTTTGATATTAACATTGCTCTAGGATATTATCATTTTATTAACTTCCTAATTGTCCCAAACGTATTTGAAAATAGTATATTCCACTCATTTTTAGGGGAGAAAGTTTTATATTTATATGCACCTCTTTCTTATTATATCTACAAATTTTTATCTATTTTTGATCTGTTGAAGACTTAGAATATTATTATGTGCACATCATTATTGTTATGATGTCCCTTTGTACAGATGTTGCTCTGTTTGTTTGCTTTTTAGGGCCGTACCCACAGCATATGTAAATTCCCAGACTAGGGGCTGAATCAGAGCTACAACTGCCGGCCTACATCACAGCCACGGCAACGCAAGATCCAAGCTGCGTCTGTGACATACACCATAGCACATGACAATGCAGGATCTTTAACCCACTGAGGGAGGCCAGGGATTGAACCTGCATCCTCATGGATACTAGTCCGGCTTGTTACTGATGAGCCATGACAGGAACACTACTTTCTCTGTTTTAATATCTATCTCTGCTACCTGATGCTTGGTGGCAGTTACAAAGGGAGACAATGTCATGCAGACCTTAGTCTAAGTCCCTAGAGCCTGAATGAATGGATTCAATTCCCAGCTTTACCAACTGCTGAATGCATTTATTTAAGTATTTCTTTATTGTTTTTGCTGACCAAAGTTTATTTTTAATTCAATTTATTAAAACAAAAACAGCAGTTCCCATTGTGGCTCAGTGGTTAAGGAAGCTGACTAGTATCCATGAGGTTGTAGGTTCAATCTCCGGCCTTGCTCAGTGGGTTAAGGATCCGGCATTGCTGTGAGTTGTGGCGTAGGTCGCAGACGTGGCTCTGATCCTGTGTTGCTGTGGTGGTGATATAGGCCAGCAGCTATAGCTATGATTGAGCTCCTACCCTGGGAACCTCCATATGCCGTGGGTGCAGCCCTAAAAAAAGGACAAAAGACAAAAAAAAAACAGTTCTAAAAATATTTTGGAATATTTTAAAATAGGAAATGCTAGCTATTTCTAAATACGGGGACAAAATACTATAATTCGAAGGTACTGAAAATTCTCTACACACTTCAGTGTTGGCCCTTAAAGTCAGTGTAACACACATTTATTAGATTTAACATAATAGGGAGAAATATGCCTGTTATTGTCATGAACAATCTCTACTCACTAATGAATAGAATCTCCATATTCATTAATCCTCATTATTCATTCTAATTTTATTGCAAAATGTAATATTTATTTATTCCCTCATGTTCAATGTTGTAAATGTAGTTTGCCATAGATTGACAATGAAACACCAAAGGATGGTTTTCATTCAGTTCATACTTTTAAGTTATGCTAGAATTTTAAGCTATTAATTTATTTGAAATTTTCAAATTATAAGTATCCTTAAATGCTCATACATAAAAATAAGAGTTCAGCTACAGCGAAAAATATACCCATCTCAATGCACATTTCTCCATACATTTTTACACATCCTTGCCAAACTAAACTTCCAAAGCAATAGCTTTAATCATGGCATTTCTTTGCTTTTAAGCTTTTATTTTCATTGCCTTCTGAATGAAACATAGAAGCAATTATTATCATCTGGCTCTATCTTCTACCCAAACTCTCCAAATAGCCTACATACCCATAAAATAGGATTCTCCTCAGTTCTGTTCCCTCATTCTTTGTATTATACTTATGCTATAATTTCCAGCTGAGCTTTTCTTCTCATTATTACCAACTATAAAAATGCTACTTAACCTCCAAAGTCCATCTTAAAAGTTATTATTAATCCTTGCCCAGCTCCCTGGGTTGAATGCAGATCATAAACTACCTTGTGTAACAGAAATTTACATGTATGTCATATCAGTCTCTAAATTCCTTGAGGGCCTATTCTTCTACCTGTTTATGTCCTACAGTACTTGGGATAATGCTTTTCTTATGGGTAGCAGGTTGCGTATTAAATCCATTGACTCCAGTTAAAATGTAAAACTCTAGCACAGGAGTGTGACTTCAAAAATGGCAGAGTAGGCAGCTCCACATACCTTTCTTTTCATAAAAACATTGAAAAACACACAGAAACAGTTACAACCAACATTGTCAGTACTCTAGAATAAACAGGCAAATGTGTACCGTAACCACGAAGATGCCGAACTAAGAAAAAGGCAACTAAAAATGGTAGGAAGAAGTTGAGACTTATTTTGTACTAATGATGCAGTAGTTATGATTGAAAAGGTACTCTCAATATACTCAGATTGAGAATATCAACAAATTAATTTTTCTTGGAGTTCCTGTTGTGGTGCAGCAGAAATGAATCTGACTAGGAACCGTGAGGTTGAAGGTTCAATCCCTAGTCTCACTCAGTGGGTTAAGGATCTGGCATTGCTGTGAGCTGCGGTGCAGGCTGCAGACAAGGCTCAGATCCCAAGTTGCTGTGGCTGTGGTGTAGTCGGGCAGCTGTAGCTTTGATTTGACCCCTAGCCTGGGACCCTCCACATGCTGCTGGTGCGGCCCTATAAAGCAAAAAAAAATTATTTTTTTCTTGAAAATTTATTTTCAAATGTGTTAAAATCACATCTTCAAATAATAAACTAAATAAGCTCAGGGAAAAGAATACTTAAACTGTTAGCTAGCTGACTAGGATCACTCTGTTGATTACATTTAAGCTGATATAAAAAATGAAATATATACCACATATGCCAATTTGTTAATATACACACTATCACTATCATTAAAAACAACCTAATCACTTTCTTGGGATCAAAACAAGGTTGGCATTAATATGATTAGTGTAGGAAAACTGTAGTCATGCTTAATGAAAATTAGGCTTGTTCTGTCAGTGTTATGAGCAAAAGGGATAATTATGTAAACTTAAAGAATAAACTTACTCTACTATATGCCCACTTAGCACACACATTTTTTAAGCATAGATTCTATATGATGACCACATGCATACACATATTACATGAATTGTTTGGGTTCATGCATATACTTGGAAGGAGTTCTACCACATATTTCTATGAGGCCAGGATGTCTGTTTTCCTAAAACACTACACCTGTAGATCCTATTAAGCAAGAGGTTGCCCAGGCATTTTTATCAGTGGTGTACTCTTATGAATTCTTAGCATTTATCTGACTCTCATCATTTCAGTACTATGCCTTTTTTTTTTTAACTGTTAAATAACTATAAGCCGATTGGTTAAAGTGTGTTTTTTCTTCCAAATTTTACCCACACTCAGTTCATTAAACTGTGACACTTGAGTTCAGGGTTTCAGGTCTTAGGAATTCAATACCTGGCATCTTCTACTGCCACCAGATTGAAAGTTAAAAAAAAAAAATGGTAAAATCTGCAAGAGTCAATTGGCCATAATCTGAATTAAGAATCATTAAAAATAAATAAATAAATAAGGCTACCCACTGAACCAAGGAGAAGGTTCAGACTCCAAGACTGGCCTCCCAGCTCTTTATCCTCTTGTCAGAATGCTTTACATTCTCACCACATCTCCTTCTCTCTACACTCAGTTTTGCACCACCCCACTGCCATGGTAGATCTTGTTTCCGTTAAAATAGCTCCTGATTTTCTTTCTCTGGAGCTTTTTTCTTCTCTTTTTAAAGCTTACTTCAAATGCTACCACTGTAGTCAAGTCTCCCATTATTTCTCTAGAGTTGTTCTTCTGAAACCTTTCTATAAAGGTTGTGTGTATATTATCTGATTCTCTGAAAGAATATGATTTGTATTTGCCTCAACTAAAATATGAGCACTTCAAGGGAGAGGGAACTTAGAAAAAAAAAAAAGTGCCACTAAATATATATGCACTATGCCCAAAAGTTAGAATAAAGCTCTGCAACATACAAAACACTTTTATATTCAATATTTCATTTGTTTTTCTCAAGGAGATATTTTAACTCCCATTTCACAAAGTGGGGATGATATTCATAGAAAACAAGAAATATATCTAATGTCAAGCATCCAGTAACACCAGATGAAGCCAGCATTTAAATCTAAGACTTTTGATTCAAATTCATAGTTTAAATATCTTGGATAGGGAAGAGAAATGAAGTAAAAGTTACTTAAATTACTGTCCAAGGATATAGGATTTGATTTCAGTTCTTCTAAATCTAAGCCCTATAAATTTTCTAAACTATCAGCAAAAGCCTGATACTAAAGGCTTAAAAGAAAATATTTGGTATTTTGAAACTGTAAATCAATGGATTTAGCTGTGTGGACAGCTTCATATGTTGGATATTATAGAAATAGACTACCTTTACACATTGAAATGCATTAATAATTAGTCATTAAATAAATCCATCATTGATATGCCATAAAAGGAAGCATAACACCTGTAAACACCTATTATCATTTAAAGTAATGCTGTTGTTCTTCAAGTCCCATAAAATTGGCCTAAATGTAGTATACAGAGCAATTATGCAAAGAGCCTCATGTGTTATAAAATATGCACAAGTCAATAAAACACTATACTCCTACAATCTATATTTAACACAAAATTAAGATGATAGCTCTAATAAATATAAAAAGTTATGACATCTTAATTTATAATTATCTCACTTTAGTTTTCAGAAAAATCAGAGCAGAGGTTAAGGTAAAATTTATATCTTAGTTCTTTTTACAAAAGCTTATATCTAAGTATTTCATTAAGTCTAGAAGTTTTTCTGTATTAAATTATTTAAAATTGAACTTAGAGTTACAAATAAAAAAATGACTCCCCTCCCCAAATAGCTAGGTAATATTGGGATTTTTAAATTCTTATAATTTATTTCTTCTGTGTGTATAAAATGTCTATTTTTTGATCTCTATTTTGAAATTTTTTATTTACCTTCGATATTTGAGAGGTTTTATTGGGTGAAATTCAAAGTGACAGAAAACCAATTCTCTAATGGATACCTGAGGAGAGAGAAATGGATTTGCTGATGCCATATTTTATGAGTTCAACTTAAAGAAGGTGCTGATGGGAGATTTTGTCACACAGAATACAGTCTAAGTTGAAGGAGAGGAAGGGTCTAACACAGCTTTTATGTTCTTAGAGTGGAGTATAAGAAAGACTAGCTATATTAGGCATATTGAATGACATAACAGATTCTAATGTAAAAATTACAAGAATAAGGAAGACTACTTGAATTTACATGTGGAAATGGTAGCACTGAATTGAGTTAAGCTATTCAAATGTTGAAACCTCCTGAGAACCTCCTGCTGAGCACTCTTAAATTTCCTGTTCAAAAGGTGAGAGCTGACTCTTATTTCCCTGAGCTTCATGTGACCTGCACAAGCTGTAAGCTGCTTGGAACCAGAAGGAAGCTGAAGGAAATGATCGCTCAGGTATGAATTTCATCTTTCTCCTCATGCTTCTCTTAGTGAATAGAGGAACAGAGGTGTCTGTACTAGGTCATAAACCATATCAATCAAGATGAAATACCAAGACTGAATAGGTAAAAGTAGAGGGAAAAATAATCAAGAAAGCAGCCAAGAAGCACTTAATGAAATTAATTCAAAAACTGTATGGAGTCTGAAAAAGGCAATATTATTTTTGATAATGGCTATTTCTCCAACTATTAAAAAACATATATTATAGAAGACTTGAATGATATGTGAAGATGTATCAAAAAAAAATAAAAACCAGAGAGCTCAGAAAAAAATTATTTGTAACATTTCGGTACACTTAAGAAAATTATTTTTCTTTCATGCTCTCAGCTGTTCTTGTGTTAATATTTTTCTCAAAAGGATTATATTGTGTATATATATATATATATATATATATACACACACATATATATATATACACAGTTTCACCTCTGCTTTTATATGTAATCTGATGTTAGGGGCATTTTTCTTGTTATGAAAAAAATAATGTTTTTATATTTTTTCCTTTTTTTTTTCTTTTTGCAGCTGCACCCACAACACATAGAAATACCCAGGCTAGGGGTTGAATCAGAGGGGCAGCTGCCGGCCTATGCCAAAGTCATGGCAACACCAGATCCAAGCTGCATCTGTGACCTATGCCACAGTTTGTGGCAATGCCATATCCTTACCCCAATGAGTGAGGCCAGGGATCCACCCCACATCCCTACAGATATTATGTTGGGTCCTTAAGCTGCTGAGCCACAAAAGGAACTCTTGTGTAAATATCTGTAACTCTTTAATTCATTAACATTTTTGGTTTCTCAGTAAAATTAGAATTTAACTTGTATTTTTTTTCCATTCACTAATTATATAAATTCATTTAATTATGTTTTAAATATATGTTTATATGCTCAGCTTATTGTATATTTGAAATAGACCAATTTCTTTTCTATTGCTTCCCACTAAGAAATAATTTTTGTCATTTTTCTTACATCTTACTTTGCCTGCAAATTTTTAAAATCAATTTTGCTTTATCAAATTACAAAGAGAGTTCATGGGGTTAAGACTTCTAGACATAAGAGTAATAGTAGATTCTTTATATTATATCTGATTTTATGGGATATATATATTTAAAGTTTCAGCATTAAGAAAGATAATTGTCAGTGAGTTTGAAGAAGACAATTCTAGTTAAGAAACATTTTCTCTATTACTTTTTTTTGTAAAGAGTTTTAAAATCAGGAAAATATACTGGATTTTACCCATTCTTTCTGGCAAATATGAAAATGAATACATTGTTTCTTTCATTTATCATGTTTTCTTAACAAATTCTGTATTAATCTAATTTTAGTCTTGCTAGTTGATAATAATTATTCATAAAAGTGATGTTTTTTTTTTTTAATGGTTGCAGCCATGGCATAGGGAAGTTCCTTGGCCAGGGACCGAATCTAAGCCACAGTTGCAACCTATGCCCACAGCCAGATGTTTTGGCTGGGGATTGAACCCACACCTCTGCAGTGACACGAGCCACTATAGTTGGATTCTTAATCTATTGTCCATGGCCAGAACTCCATGATGCACATTTTTAATGGTGGTAATGGTTACCATCTATATTATAAGGGTACAGTTCAATAGAATACATTCATATTGTTATATAACCATGTCTCCAAAACTCTTTCTTTCCATCTTACAAAACTGAAACTCTATAGCCATTAAACAACCCCTAAATTCCCCCCTCCTCAACGCCTTGGCATCCACCATTGTACTTACTGTCTCTATGAATTTGACTACTCTAGGACCTCATTTAAGTAGAATTGCACAGCACTTATCTTTTTGTAACTGGTTTATTTCACGTAGCATAACATCTGTGAGTTTTAGGCATGCTATTAAATATGTCAGAATTTCATTCTCTTTTAAGATTGAATAATATTCTATTTTAGGTATACACTACATTTTGTTTATCCAGTCATCCATCAGTTGACATATTGGTTGCCTCCACCTTTTTGGCTGTATGAATAATTCTGCTATGAATGTGGGTATACAAACATCTCTTTGGGACCCTGTTTTCTTCCCTTAGTATATACCCAGAAGTAGAATTGCTACATCAGATAAAATTCTATTTTTAACTTTTAGAGGAACCAACATACTGTTTTCTATAGCAGCTACATCATTTTATTTTTCCATCAATGCATAAAGGTTCCAATTTCTTCAAATCTTTGCCAACATCTATTTTTTTTTTGTTTTTTGATTATGGCCATTCTAAAGGAAGGAGGTGATATCTCACTGTGGTTTTGATTTTTATTCCCCTAATATTCAGAGACATAAGCATATTTTCATGTTTTTTGGCCATGCGTACATCTTCTGTGGAGAAATATCTATACAAGTCCTCTGCCCTTTTTTTTTTCTTTTTTTATTAGGTCATTTGGTTTTACTTATTGGGTTGTAGGAAAGTTCTATAAAACATAATCTGAATATAACCCCTATCAGACATGTGATTTCCAAATGTTTTCTTCTATTCCATAGGCTGCCTGTTCAGTCTATTGGTTGTGTCCATTGATGTACAAAGTTTTTCATTTTAATGAGATCAAATTTATCTATTTTTACTTTTGGTGATGATGCAATCAATATCATTGCCAAGAAATCATTGCCAAATCCAATGTCATGAAGTTTTCCTCTAGGTTTTTTTCCTAAGATTTTTATAGTTTTAGCTGCTATACTTATGTCTTTGATTCATTTTGAGTTAATTTTTATATATGGTATAAGCTAAGGGTCCAGCTTTATTCTTTTGCATGTGGATATCTAGTTTCCTAAACATTTGCTGAAAAGAATGGTCTTAACATCCTAGTAAAAAATTTATTTGACCATATATGTGAGAATTTACTTGTGGTCTCTTTATTCTATTCCATTGTCCTACTATGTTTGTCTTTATGCCAGTAATACACTGCTTTGATTACTCTATCTTTGTAATAAGTCAATTTATTATTTTATCATAAAATATATTTCTCAAAACCAAACTATCTTGCATTCCTAGAGTAAATATTATTTAGCCATACTTCTTCATTATTGTAACATTTTTATTTTTTATTTTTTTGTCTTTTTGTCTTTTGTTGTTGCTGTTGCTATTTCTTGGGTCGCTCTCGCGGCATATGGAGGTTCCCAGGCTAGGGGTCGAATCGGAGCTGTAGCCACCGGCCTACGCCAGAGCCACAGCAACGCGGGATCCCAGCCACGTCTGCAACCTACACCACAGCTCATGGCAACGCCGGATCCTTAACCCACTGAGCAAGGGCAGGGATGGAACCCGCAACCTCATGGTTCCTAGTCGGATTCGTTAACCACTGCGCCACGACGGGAACTCCCCTATTGTAACATTTTTAAACTGAATTCACTAACATTTTATTCATGGTTTTAAAGTATATATTCATAAACAATATATGTGTGTTTATGCATATGTGTATGTATGTGCTTTATCTATTGTGTTTTGTTGACTATTTTTAGGCAGGTTTTTTTCTTTTTCTTTTTAGGGCCACACCCGCAGCATATGGAGGTTCCCAGGCTAGGGGTCGAATCAGAGCCACAGCTGCAGGCTGATGCCACAGCCGCAGCAATTCCAGATTCAAACCGCATCTGTGACCTACACCACAGCTCATGGCAATGCCAGATTCTTAACCCACTGACAAGGCCAGGGATGGAACCCGCAACCTTATGGTTCCTAGGTGGATTTGTTTCCACCGCACCTCAACAGGAACTCCTCGAGCAATTTTTTGAGTGAATTTTTATAAGTAACATGAAATTTTACTATTTATGAATCAGTCAAGTTAGTTCAGAATAAAATTTACTATAATTTAGCAATATCTGTCAAAAAAAAGAAAAATATTTTCTGTGATGTAAGTTTTCATTTACAATGTTTTACCTTATGAAAGTAATTGGGCAATGATTCTTATTTATGGAGGTTTTGGTCATAATAGTGAAAAAACAAAATTAACCCAATTAATCTTCACCAAAGGAAGGCCTATACTGAAGGAGATGGCTAAGAACAGTTTCTGGAATATGTTACCTGGAATCCATCACAGGCCCCCACCACATGGTGCCAAGATGTAGGCCTTGCACAAATGCCTTCCTGTTTTGCATCTCAGTTTTCTTATGAATAAAATATGGATATTAAAAGCATTACATTTCATGTAGTTCTTGTGAGAATTTAATCAATTAATAAATATAAAATATTTATATGACTAGCTAGTATATAGAAATTATGTTTCTCAACTGCAATAAAATTAAATTAGAAATCAATGACAAGGAATTCTCATTATGGAACAGAGGAAATGAATCTGACTAGTACCTATGAGGATGCAGGTTTTATCCCTGTTCTTGCTCAGTGGATTAAGGATCTGGCATTGCCGTGAGCTATAGCATAGGTCACAGATGCAGCTTAGATCCTACATTGCGGTGACTGCTGTGGTGTAGGCTAGTACCTGTAGTTCCAATTTGATTTGACCCCTAGACTGCAAACTTTCATATGCTTCAGGTGTGGCTCTAAAAAGCCAAAAAAAAAAAAAAAGAAAAAGAAAAAAAAGAAGAAGAAAGAAAAGAAATCAATGACAAAATGAAATTTGAGAATTTAAAAAATATGTGAAAATTAAGCAACATACATGTAAATATTTAAAAGGCCAAATAAGAAACCACAAGAGATATTAGAAAATATTTTGAGATGGATGAAATTGAAAACATAGCATACAAATATTTACTGGATACAGCTAAAGTAGTGCTCAGCAGGAAGTTTATAATTGTAGATGCTTATATTTAAAAAGAGGATGTCAAACTAGCAATCTTAGTTTCCATCTTAAGACACTGGAAGAAGAGTAAATTAAACCTTAAGCAAGTAGAAGACAGGAAGTAATAAAGATTAGAATGTAAATTAATGAAATATAGGACATTAAAATAATAGAAAAATCAATAAAACCAAAAGCAGTTCTTCTGAAAAGATCAACAAAACTGACAAATATTTAGTTAGTCTAACCAAAGAAAAAAAAGATTTGAATTATTAAAATCAGAAATAAAAGAAAATACATCACTACCAATATTATAGAATTTAAAAAAAAAGGATTATGAGGAAACCCTATGATAAACAGTATGACAACAAATTAGATAATGTAAATTAAATGGGCAAATTTCTAGAAAGACACAAACTATTGAAACTGACCCAAGAAGAAAACAAAAATCTGAATGGACATATACTGAGTAAAGAGACTGAAATGTTGCATTTCAGCTAAGGCTACCATAAATAGACTGGGTGACTTAAATAACAGATATTTATTTTATTTTTCACAGTGCTATTGGCTATAAGATCCAAGATCAAGGTATTACCAAGTTTGGTTTTTCTTGAAGCTTTCTTCCTTGGTTTGCAAGTGCCCATTTTCTTACTGTCTTCACATGACTCTCTATTTAAATTTTTTTTTTTGTCTTTTTAGGGCTGCTCCCCCAGCATATGGAAGTTCCCAGGCTAGGGGTGGAATCAGAGATGCAGCTGCCAGCCTAGACCACAGCTATAGCAACATGGGATCTGAGTAGTGTCTGCAACCTATACCACAGCTCATTGCAACACTGGATCCTTAACCCACTGAGTGAGACCAGGGATTGAACCCACGTCCTCATGGATAATAGTTGGGTTTGTTGTCACTAAGCCACTACAGGAACTCTGACCTCTCTATTTTTAGATTACATGCTCTTATATGTAGAAAATCCTATGAAATCTATAGAAAAAATATAAAACTAATAAACAAGTTTAGCAAGGTTGCAGGATACAAGATCAATATATGAAAAATCAATTGGATTTCTAGATAATAGAAATGAATATCCCTCCACCCAGTTAAGAAAATGATTCCCTTTAAATTAATGTTAACAATCATAAAATGCCTAAGAAATGAATTTAACAAAATAATTTAATATCCTATACCCTGAAAATTCTAAAACAGTCTTTGAAAAAATTAAATATATAAACGAAGGGAAGAGTATATATGTTCTTAGATCAGAAGACTAAAATTTTTAAGATGATAATACTACCCAATTGTTCTACAGATCCAATATAAAAACAGTGGATTTTTTTTTTCAAAATTGAGAAACTGATTAATTCTTTCCACCTCCTCCAGACTTCCTGCCAATTCCAATATGAACAGGGATGGAGTCAAGCAGACCTTCTGAGTTTTTCCAGTTTAGAAATGAGGGGAAAGGCCTTGTGGTTTGTGCCATGTATGTCCTCATGGGCAGGGTATAGACAGAAGCTCAGGGGGAGTTGGTATCAGGAAGGAACTATTTGTCTCTAGGTCTGGTAGTCAGTTTTGTACAGGCCCAGGGAAAGATGATTCAAAGCATTTTCTCTGATTGGTAGTCCTTTGGATCATCCCTGGATGATAGACCATAGGTGGTGTTCTTAGAGTATATTCATGCATTAAGAGAGCTACTCTATCAAACTTATCATTGCATCCATCATAAAAATATTGTTAAGAGCCTCATCTAATGAACCTGCTTACATTCTCTAATGAAATCATCAGTTAAATCTCCCTTAATACTAATAATATCATTGTCTTTTTTCCTTAATTGCTTGGTTTATGTGCATCTCAAACATTCTCAATTATACAAATGAAAAGAAAAATGTCCTTTGCTTGGCTGTTTGCAAGCTTAAAACTGAAAATATGACTCAGCATTAGTGAATCAGTTATTACAGCATGCATTTGATATATAATTGGTTCTGTTTTCTCTTCTCAATGTTTATCTTTTCTTATTTATCTCAATTTTAATTTAGACCCTTTTGCCATATTTTATTTAACCTTGTGAGCTGGCTTAAATTTTTTTTAGAAAAAAGTTAAAAATACAAATAAATTGAGAGCAGAAATTAAATATGGCTCACACATTCTTTTGCTGCTTATTATTTTCTGTGTTTTATATCCTTTTTCTTTTTTTATATTATCTCACTATTTAAAATAAGAACTGGAAAAATCATGGCAGTCTTGCTATATTGCTGTTTTGATTTTGAACATTTCTGTATCTTAAAGGAACATGTTACTATTGTAACCTAGAATTTATGGATATTCTATATTTTTCCATACATAAAATAATTTTTACTCAGTGTATTATAATTGATAATTCTATTTGAATGTTTATTTTCTGTCATCATGGTAGCAAAAATTCATACTTCAATTTTTTAAATATGAATGAGAACAGACTATATTTTCCAAAATGTTTCTTAATTTTTTTTTAAATTTATTCAGAGTTTACATGTCATCTTCAAATGTTTAAATCTTGAATTTCAAATAGGAGAATTTGAGCCCTGCCATCTTTTATGTTTGAATATGGGGACTGCATTTAAAAAATTTTGGTTATCAAACTAAAAGTATTTCCAAGAATAAATATTAATCAATGTATGCCAAATGTATTATAAAGAAAATGATATCAAAGGGGAAATGAGAAACAACTTATTTCTAAAGCAAAAAGAGATGCTATCCTGAATACTATTTTTAAAAGGTCTTGAGAAGTTACAAAGGCAATTTAGAAGCTACTGACTTTAGTGCAATACTCTGGAGACCTTTTGAACAGGAGAAGCCATTGTTAAAGGGCCATGTGACCTGTGGTCCTACTCCAACTGAAACAGGCCAAAGATGAAGAGGGAGTAAACATGAGATGACTGTGTCTATGCATTAATACCCCATCCAAAGGCACACACATGTTAAGACAAAAAAAACTAGGACTATATGAAGAGACGAAAAGTCACTTGACAGTGTAGGTTTTTTTTTTTTTTTTAAATCTCAGTTCTAATTCTTAGATGAATAAATGGAAATAGAGATCATTTTCCAAGACTGCCCCTGGCCACAGGTATTGGAATCCAAATGAGAAGCACTGGTGTGTGTGAAGCAGCAACTGCATGAACTTTTTCTTTGATAAACACAATCAGCTTATCTAATTCCAAACTAGAAATATATTAACGGTTCACGACCATTTAAGGTTCAGGGGAATCATCTGACTCATGCAGTAGAACTCATGAATAAGTGATATGTGCCAGTTTGTATCACCTAACTATAGATGCATGCAGTGAAAGATGCTTCGGTTACTTCTGACCCAATATTACATATTTTTGTGTCATCTGAAAAAAAGGCTACATTTTGTTCACAGATGTAAGAATTGTACTCAGTGAAGGAATGTTACACAGCAAAGATTTGCTAAAGAGATGGAAAGAAAGAAATCGTCTTAATTAATGTTAGTTTTAGAAAATAACCTGAATCTGCTGCACAGTATTTTACCTGAATATAGCAGCACGGGCATCTCTGTAAACAGGTTTGTGTGCCTTTAATTTTGTCAGTCTCAAACCTGCTTTTGTACAGTTCAGCATGCTGACAAAATAAAGGGCACATAGAGACATGGTAAATAATACTTGGAGTTAAATATTCAGCGACAATATTGTTTCAGTCCAACAGTTGATGCTTATTTGCTTTGATGAGAAAGGTTGAATACCAAAGACCTCATAGTGCAAACAACTATATATTGAAAGTGAAGAGTTGTGATTGTTTTGTCAAAGTGTTTTTTAACTCATTAGAGATTTGCAGTATTGGAAAGCTCATTTGATATTTGCAGCATTAGATGAATAAAAACTGCACATTAAAAAGGAGTTTTATAGTTGAGTGGTACCCCTGCCTTAAGAAAAAAAAAATATATATATATCTCTTTTCTTTATAGTTTGAAATCTCTCATAACTCCATCCTATAGATGTTAGTAAACTATCTGAAGAGAGGGAGTTCCGAGAGGTTCTCAGACTTCCTTAGTTCTCCTTCAACATGGCTATGTGAAGACAAGTCCAAAGAGATGCTATTGAATAAGATAATGAATGAAAAGGAGTTGTATGGAACCATTTATTTAAGTTTAGGTACTGCAAGATATATACCTGTAAAGGAGAGAGATGTTGTGGGGGAGTAATTTAACTGTTTGCAATCTATGGAACAACTCTAACAGAAAGACATGGGAGGATATAAGAAGTAACAGTTTGCTTTGAACTGGGTAAAGAGAGGCAGAGGTGGGATGACACATCATTAAATATTGGGGGCTACAGAGGATATTATAAAGGGTGGAAAAAACAGGAGGTTATGATGTGGCAGAAGGACCTCAAAGATAAAAACAACTAGAGCAGAAACGTGAATGTTTTATGACACGGAACAAATTATTCAGAAAAGCCAGTGTTGGATTACCCAATAGAAAGACAAAGCATATGTCTAAGGCACCAGCAAAGGAGCTACACCAAAAAGGAGGATAGAGGGCAATGAGAGAAGGGAACAAACTTGAGAAGTAAAGATAGAATTTTTAAAAGAATTTTATATTCCACAGTATAAGTGATCAGAATAGCATCAAAGGAGTTTTCATAGACAAAAATCAAGTTTTTATGGGCTTTTTCCCACACATTGTTTATTGCTTTTAATATTTAAATTTCTAATTATATGTAGGATGAGTGTGTGTGTATGTGCATGTGCTTAAGGCCTTAAAACTCACTATATGACTCTAATAAGAAAAATGAAATAGGAAAGGGAAATGTGTCCATCAGAGATTGAGGTCAGGCATGCAGGCTTTAAAAAGGGGACAGTATTCCACTCTAATTTAGAGGAAGGAAAAACAACATTGATTATTGGAGAAGAGTCTAGAGGGAATTTAATTTTGAGAAGTAGTATGAAAAAATTAGGAATAAATAACACACTAGTGAGGATCAGAAAGGAAAAGCATGTATATATAATACTATATTTATACTATATAATATGTAAAATATATAATATACAATGGAAAAGTATATATACTATATATATAAAACATATAACTAGAAAAAGAATATGAAATTTACTGGCCAAGAAAAGCAAGCTGAAAGCAATTGAGCCAGGGGAAAAAATGGTGTTGAGAAGACAAACTATAATATAACAGTTTCAAAAAGTCTGAAAGAAAAGCAAAAAATGAAGAAATCACACTACCTGCTTTTAAGACTTATTATGCACTATAGCAGTCAAGACTGTATGGTATTAGTGAAAGAATAAATACGTAGATCAGTGGAATAGAATAGAGAACCCAGAAACAGACCCACATAAACATAACCAACTTATTTTTTACTTCCCTCCACTGAATTGCTTTTGAGCTTTTCTCAAAAATCAGATATTTTCTTTGTTTTTATTTATAAAATTTCATTGAATGGTGTTGGAATAATTGGAAATTTATAAGGAAAAAAAATTCCTCAGCCTACACCTCACATAAAACTCTGACAAAGGATGTACATTCAAAATATATAAAGAAATTTCAACAGAAAATCAACAGTAAGAAAACAATCCAATTAGAAATTGGGCCAGAGTATGAACAGATACTTCACAAAGGAAGATATACAGAGAGAAAATAAGTATAGTTGACCCTTAAAAAAACATGGGTTTGAACTGCACATGTCTGCTTATTCAAGGATTTTTTTCAATAAATACTTAACTACAGTACTACAAAATTAGCTTTTGGTTGAACCTGTGGATTTGGAGGGCTGACTATAAAGTTACAATGGATTTTTCAACTGATCAGGGATCAGCACCCAAACCCCTGCATATCTCAAAGGTCATATTTACATGAAAAGATGTTCAACATCATTAGCCATCACAGAAATGCAAATTAAGACCATGATGAAATACTGCTATATGCCTATTAAAATGTCTAGGATAATGAAAAATACTAATGGTACCAAATTCTAACAAGTATGTGGAGAAACTGGATTTCTAATGTATTGTGGTAGGAATGTAAAACAGTATAGTTACACTGGAAAATAATTTGGCAGTTCTCAATAAAGTTAAACACACATTTACCATACAACCCAGCAACTGTACTCTTGGGAATTTTTTCTAGAGAAATGAAGACTTATATTCACACAAAAACCTGTACATGAATGTTCATGCAGATTTATTTGTTCTATTTCCAAAATAGAAACAAATAAAATGTTCTTCAAGGAGTGAACATATAAGCAAACTGGTATAGCTAAGCAATGCACTATTTTTTAGCAGTAAAAAGGGATTGACTATTGACATACAATATTGTTGAATGAATCTCAAGTGCATTTCACAGAGTGAAAAAGAGCCAATCTCAGTATGGTCACATACAGCATGACTCAATTTATAAAATAATTATTTATAAAATAATTTATAAAATAATTTATAAAATAATTTTGAATTGACAGTTTTAGTAATGAAGACCAGAACAGTGGTTGCCAACGGTCAGAGTGCGGGAAGAGTGTGATCATTAAGGGGTAACATGAGATAATTTATGGTGACAGTCTGTATCCTGACTATATGGAGTTACATTGGTTACTTTAATTTAAACATGGTAAAATCTCATAGAACTCCACACACACACACACACACACACACACACACACACACACACACACACACAAATGTATGAGGAAACTGGTGAAATTTTCCTAAGATCTGTGCTTGAGTTAATAATACAGTACCAATGTCGATGTCCTAGCTTGAATAATATGTAATAGTCAGGAATTATCACTGGGAGAATCTGAGTGAAGAGTACATGAATACTATTCCGTTTTTCAATTTATTTTTAGTATTAGTATTAAACAAATTCAAAATAAAAAGATATAAAATAGTAATAGGGATCATCTAAAATTTACTGAGCAGGGAAGCACAAATAGCCTAAAATTACCCCAATAACTTATTTATAAGACTCTCTCCAACAATTTGTAAGAATTGAGATAAGGAGTCAGACTCCATTTTGCTATAGGCATGATCATAAAAGCCTATTTAAGTACCTAGGTCAACTGAAGAAGCATGTATTCTATAATATAAAATATAGCTAAAATACAACCTTAATAACACATTCACATTTAAAGAGATGATTACAAGGGTTAGAAAAATATGTATCATTTGAAAAATAGTTGCTGTTAATTCTCTCCCCAAGTGCACACTTTTGGGTAGCCACTTCTTACACTGATCCTGGTCTTGGTCATGTGACATGTTCTGTCACTTTGGAAGCTGCAAACAAAAGCCTGAACAAAAGGCTTGAACTCAGAGGATAAAAGAGTAGGGAGAGTGTTAGGGATTTGAAGATTAAGAAAAAAGGAAATCCTATAAAATTGGAATCGTTATGATCATTATATAACTACAGATGTGATAAATTCATTTGAATAATAAAAAATTAATAAAAAAGAAAAAAGAAAAAAGGAATGACATTCATTTCATATGGTAGAAGGTAGTTACATAAATTATTACAACATGTTTGTTGGTTAACATCGTTTGTGTAAGAGATTTATAATTCATAATGAATATTAAGTATATCGGTATAGACACATTATTTATTATTAGTTTTGCATATACTTATGATATATTAATTTGCATCTATGTAAGAGTGAAGCCAAGTTCAAAGTAAAGTTAAATTTACTCTGGAGATAATTGACATTAGTACTCTCTAAAGAGTGTATTTAACTTGTCATATGGTAACTAGAGAAATAGACAATGAAATGAATTATATAACATCCCTAAAAATGGAAGCATCAGATGCTTTTGTAAACGTGTCAGACATTGGGACAAAGGTAATCAAGAAAAAAATGTCAAATGCCCAATTTCTTTTACAACAGCTATGGCTTGATGTAAAGATATTTTTTGTGCTTCTAGACCACAACTTAGCACCTTTTAAAATGCTTATTTAAATAATCATCATGAATTTCCAACATTAGGTCTTAAATTTATGGGTAAGAAATTTTACTTGGACATGTATTCAGACAATAAAATATAGAATAACTATAATTAATGCCTCTGACAACTTTAAGATAAATTTTTAAATGTCTGAGTTATTTAGCATAAGAAAAAACAAGTTTTGGATCTCTTTGAATCTATCTATATACTTAGGAAAGCAAAAAATATAGATATGCATTTTTCTAACCAGAAGTTAAAAATTTAAACATAAGCAAGGCAGGATATAACACAACTTAGTATAATTATTTGTTTGTTATTACTGAATAGCATTTTAGATTGTTTCTTGATAATGCATATTATTCTAAGATCTACCATATTCTTCATAAAAAAAAAAACCTGACATAATAACCCTGAACCAAATTGAAATAGGACCATCATAGGAAAGTTCACTGTGTGAAAACTGCTCTTAACTATCTTAATTGATACTTTATGTGTGATGGATACCTATAAACTACTAATAAAATTCAAATACCAATGAAAAAATTACCATTCGAAAGATGAGCAGACTCAGAACCATTTTTAAAATTTTTAAAAAATGTTTTTGCTTTTTAGCACTGTACCTGTGGCATATAGAAGTTCCCAGGCTAGAGGCTGAATGAGAGCTGCAGCTGCCAGCCTATGCCACAGCCACTGCAATGTGGGATCTGAGCCACGTCTGTGACCTACACCATGGCTCATGGTAACGCTGGATCCTTAACCTACTGAGCATGACCTGGGATTGAACCTGTATCCTCTTGGATACTAGTCAGATTCGTTTCTGCTGCACCACAACGGGAACCCCCAGCACCATTTTTAATGTCCATGTCATTGATAGCTTATTACCCAGAAGTTCTGTTTCTTTCCAAAAAGAGAGAACTAGTATGTACTCACAGCATCTCACTAAGCCTATGTGATAGTTGCTTTGCATCTCTAGAAGTAAGAAATTAACCCTCTGATAAGTAGCCAGGTCAGAGTGCTTGTCTAATTAGTTATAAATTGTAGGAAACTAGCAACACCTTCTTCTATTACTATACACTCCACTAGGGCTGGGGCTTCTGTCTAACTAGTCCTATATCCTTAATTGCAGGGATGAGAGTTGCTGAGTGACTATTAAAAAATACATGCAAACTATTGATTTTGGAATGGATTAGCAATGAGATCCTGCTGTGTAGCACAAAGAACTATGTCTAGTTACTTATGATGAAGTATGATAATAGGAGAAAAAGGAATGTATACAAGTATGTGTAACTGGGTCACCATGATGTACAGTAGAAAAAAAATTGTATTAGGGAAATAATAGTAAAAAAATTTTAAATAAAAAATAAAAATAATAAAAATGGAATAAATGAATCACCTTTTTTTTTTTTTTGCTTTTTAGGGCCACATTCGTGGCATATGGAGGTTCCCAGGCTAGAGGTCAAATCAGAGCTGCAGCAGTCATCCCACATCACAAGCAGGATCCAAGCCAGGTCTGTGACCTACACCACCCCTCACAGCAATGCTGGATGCCCAATCCACTGAGCAAGACCAGGGATCAAACCCACATTTCCATGGATACCAGTCGGGCTTGTCAACCACTGAGCCACGAAGGGAACTCATCCAAATCATCAATTTTTAAGTTAGAAAGCAATTTTTAATAACTGCATGGTCAAATCTAGTAAATGATTCAGAAATTATAGGCCAAATCAGAAAGTATGATTTTCTGCTGGTGAAATCCTGCTAGAGGCAATGTTTCCTATAGGACCCATTCTAGGTTGCAAGGAGACTAAAGCCAGACCAGGAGATAATCATTTCATGCTCCTTGACTGAATAAGGTCTGGTTCATTTCCTACCTAGGACACATGTTAACAAGTTCTGCTCTTAATGATACATGTTAAGATTTTGTACAAACTCATGCCAGGTACTATGAAGAAACAATATTAAAATTTCTATGGGAATTTTGTTGCCTAGTGTTTTATTTAAGTGAACAAATTCAACTTTATTATCTAAATAGGAAGTTATTTCCCATCTAACATTTTATATAAGAAAGTAGTTTAATTCTACCTAAATTTTTATTGCGTGCTATTTTATATCAGTTTATATCTTTTTATTTGCAATTTGATGCACTTAGACACTCAATTCATTTCAATAACAACTGTATCCAATTTTAGCCTTTTCTTTAAATGAAAACCATTTCAGTAATCCCAAAACAATGTTTCAGGGGCATGGTAATACTTTGTGCTGTCTCAAATCATTTTGAAACAATTGGGTTTTGGAATCATATATAAAATTTAGCTAAGTAAATAATTAGATAACATTTGATTAGATCATACTTAAAATAGTAAAATATTTACATCATCCTGAAATTAATTTGGGGCTGAACACTTAAATACACTGCTTTACTACTACTACAGGTATATATATATATATATATATATATATATATATATATATATATCTCAACATTTGGGTATATGTATACAAACACACATACTGTATATATAATCAAACTTTAAATATAAAAATATATATGATTTTAGTTGTTTTTTTTTTTGCCCATATATCACTACAACATATATTAATGAAGGAATACATTAAACCCTTTTAATCATTATCATTGACTCATCTGTTGACCAGATTCTTTTTGGAGGGAGTGTAGGAGTGTTGCATTTCTTTATATGTCAAAATACTTGCTTTAATTGGTGCTAATAGAGTAATAATATATCATGTTGTAAAACACATATATTCACTATTAGAACATGTCTAGTTTCATCTATAATTATCCAAATAATTTCTAATGTACAGTTCAGTTATTTTCTGAAACAAAGTGTATCTTATTTGGTGAAAGTTAGACACAAATTTATATAACTCATTTATATGAAATGTATTTGTTTTATAAATGTAAATTCTTAATGACATTTTTCTCTTTTATTGATATATTCCTATATGCTGATATAAAAGAATGTTCAATCAAGTTTTCTGCAGTGGACACTGTGGCTTGAAGGATTCTTCATGAATACACACAAAACTATATTGGTTATGACAAAGCATCTTTTTTTTTTTTTGGCTGCACCTGTGGCTTATGGAAATTCCTGGACTAGGGGTTGAATGGGACGTGCAGCTGCAGGCTTAGATCCGAGCTGCATCTGCAACCTACTCTGCAATTTGCAGCAAAGCCAGATCCTTAACTCACTAAGTGAGGCCAGGGATTGAACCTGCATCATCATGGACACTATGTCGGTTCTTAACCTGCTGGGCTACAAGAGGAACTCCATGTCTTGATTTTTTAATCAATGTATAACTTACCAAATGAAATCTGGACTTTAGCTTTGATACATTTTTCTTCATAAGTAGGTATTTATTTAATAATGCTTATTAGTTATGCAATGCTTCGGGGAAGAAGATAACAGAGAAAATAATATTCTATTTTCTTTTTTACCATGTTTTATGTTTATATATGTATTATATTCAATAATGCTTAGATATCACTTACAGCCTGTATTTCAAGAGGGAATTATTCATTTTAATGTAAATGAAAATCCAAAATGATGTGTTAATTGATTTATTATCCATGGAATAGGATAAATTGATCACAAGAGGTCAATTTTAGAATGTTACCATTTCTTTTAATGTAACATAATTATATTTCAACTATGGCTTTAGAGTCTATTAATATATACCTTGGGTGCTTTTTCAAGCATAAGAAGGCAAGCTAGGGGTTTTGCAATACAAGACAAGTATTAATGTACCAATAATCCATGTCCTTGAATCGTAATACTTCTTCTTACATTACTATGCCTTAAAGCCATTAATATCATATAAATATATCCTTCATCTCTAATATATCAAACTTTACATATGTATCATAAAGGACACAATATATATTATTAATAAAATGTATTATAAATACTAAACTCCCTTTATATAATTTCTTTGGTGCTATCTCATTATAACCAATTTTGTAATAAAGAAATAAATTTCTCCCAATTGAGAGTCAGCCTTGGTGCATTATTTGACCAAAAGAAATTAACAGTACATACTATTAACAGAAGATAACTCACCATAGGAGAATCTTAATGTTTCACATTTACTTTTTCTTTTTAACTGTTCATTTTATTTATAGCCTCCGTTTCTCTCATCTGGCCTAGGGGTTATGCTGCCCAATGAATTATTAAATTAAGAAGGAAGAGAGGCTGGTGGGCAAGAGGGAACATTCAATTCTCTTCAATGGACATCACCTGTTAGATGAACAAGGAGAAGGCATTCTTCATTCTACAGCATTTTCCAGAATGCCAGTTGATGAATCTGGGTGGAAAAGCCTTTATAAAGTTCACACTAGTGTTGCAGTATAAAGAGAATAAGCTTTTAGGTGTCTCAAAATACAATAGACTATCTGATTTCTCTTTCTCTCATAACTCGTAATACCTCTGCAATTCCTATTGGCTTTATCTTCCAAATCTATTTAGAATATGAATAATCCTCATAACCTTCACTGTTCCCATCATGGCTCAAACTTTCATTGTCCTTTGCCTGGATTTTTGCATCAGGCTCCCAGCTGCTCTTCCTGCTTTTACCCTTATCTCCCCAACCCTCCTCTGTCACAGGATAATCTCAACACAGTGATCAGAATCATCTCATTAGAGTATAAAACAGATTATGGGACTCTTTTGTTCAAAACCCATTACTGGTTTCTCATCTCATTGAGACTAAAGTTCAAAGTCAATCAAATGGGCTATAAGGCCCTACACTAAGCAATGCACACCCATTTAACTGCCCTACATCTACTCTTCACTCATTAGCTCATGCTACTCCAGCCACAGTGGCCTTCTTATTGTTCCTTAGTCATAATGAGTCCTGCTCCCACAATAGGGAAGCTGCTACCACCAGAAGATCTGGGAATGTTCTCCTAGACATCTTCTTGGTGTACTGCCTCACTTACTTTATACAAATGTCAACCTCACAGTGAGAATTTCCCTGACAATTGTGTTCAAAATTGTAGTTCCTCAGATGTTGACTCACAGACATTGAAAATCTTGTGGTCTCCGGAGGAGACAGTTTGGGGGGGTGGGGGGATGGGCCTGGGCTATGGGATGGAAATCCTGTGAAATCAGATTGTTATGATCATTACACAACTACAGATGTGATAAATTCATATGAGTAATAAAAAACTAAAAAAAATTTGCAGTTCCTTCCAATTCACACCATTCCTTTCCATCTTTCATATTTTATTTTTTTTTCTAGCAAACTTAACACCTCTAAATACTGTATATAACAATTTATAAATTTTTTCTCTCTTTACAGCCATACCTGTGGCATATGAAGGTTCCCAGTCTAGGGCTGAATTGGAGCCACAGCCACAGCAATGCTAGATCTGAGCCTCATCCGTGCGTGACCTACCCTACAGCTTGCAGCAACACCAGATCCTTAACCCACTGAGTGAGGCCAGGGATCAAACTTGCATCCTCAGGGATACTACTTGGGTTCTTAACACGCTGAGCCACAACAGGAACTCCTATGATTATTATTTTAAATTTGGCTCATTTTCTGCCTCCCAGCGGAGTGCCACATACCCAAGTATAGGAGTTTTTGTCTATTGTGTTCACTGATGGAGCTTAGTGACTGGAACAGTGCGCAAAACAAAGTGTCCAATGCATGTGTATTGGATCTACACATAATTTTGGGAAAAAAAAAAACTTATAAGGTCAACCACATGGCGGGTACTATTTTGTATCCTATCAGCTTGACTGCAATCAGCAAAAGTGATTTTCATTAGTATAATCAATATTACTATAGTTTTCAGTGTTTTTTTTTTCTTATTGTTAAATAAAATCATTACAATTGAATCCACTTTTCACTAATGGAAATACTAAACATATTGTAGTTTCATTTTAACAGCTACTTTTACAGACATTAACTTCCATGTAAATCAATTATTTGACTTAAAGGTATTGCTAATGGCAAGTAGGATTTCATAGGCAGAATTGCAACAGACATTAAGGATGAGAAGCGAGAAGGTGCAGGGGGGAGAAAAGTGGTTGAAGAGACATCTAACATCAGCACAGAATTTCTATTACTACTCCATCCAAATAATTTTACAGGGCTTGTAGTAGTTGCCTTATTAATATGTCATGAGGAAAAGGACATATTACATGAAAAATATGCACAGGGTGCCTATATTGGATGGCTAGATTAACAAACATAATGGGAACATAATTTATGAAATAAAATAGAAATTCATTTTCTTACTGATGACTAGTCCAGAGATGTTGCAGGCTAAGTAGAGGTAGGGAGTAGGGATGGCTTCACATTAAGCAGGTTGATGATCACACTGTCATTTTCAATGACTGGTTTCTAAGGTCAGTCTGTTATTAATATCCCATTCCACCACAATGGAGAGAGAATATAGAAATGGTACATATCATTTTCACTTATATTCTATTATAGAGAGCTTAGTGATATAACCACACTTAATTTAAAGGGAGGCTGAGAAACACTACTTAAACAGATAGCCAGGTGTCCAATTCATACAGAAAGAGAATATGGATTCTGGAGAATAGGTAGCAAGCTCTGCCACAGTCTGGCCTTTTGCCTCCCAAATATCTGTGTCATCCTTCCTTTCACATTTAGAGTATTCAATGACACCTCCCCAAAGGAGACAACACAAATCTTCTCTCACTTACTGTATGCATCTCACATTCCATGAACCTTGCATGATGTACAATCTGCTCCACTGGGATCAGAGGAGCCCTGTGTGCTAAATGTCTAATAAAAAACATTTGCTGCCTCCTCCACTATCACAAACACAGTGCACAATGGTAAAGGAGGAAGAATAACTGCAGCACAAACTCAAGCACAGAAAGTATAAAAAATGGGAAATACACAAGAGTTGCTAATCTAAAAAGTTTTAGGCCCCTGGGCAGGCATCAGGAGAATTTTTCCATGAAAATGAAGAAAGGTTTTTGGCAGAATTGAGGCCTCTGGCCTTACTTTACGACTAAGGATTTTCCTCGTCATTTTCCTCTATAACAACCCCTATCTAAAGTAGGTGCTGTTTTCTGTGATTTCATTGCAAACTGTATACCACTGGCAGTTCACTTCCTTTGGATACGAGTTTGGGGTCCTGAGGGCTGTTTGAAGAGTCAGGGGGTTATTAAGGATAGGCTCATGGTTGTCTTGACAATACAGTTCTCTCAAAAACTCTGTAGGTTTTCTGATATATTTGCTTCCAGTCAATGGAATGCAACAGTAACCACAAACTACTTTTCTAAACATAGTTCTTAAATCTGCTTTATTTTTCTGTATCAAACATAATTTTGAGATCATCTGAAACAATACACTTGGGTATAAGGGCAGAAGATTTATTTCCCATTTTGGGGAGTCCAGAAATTGATATTAACAAAGCTTCCTGTTTCCTTCCATTCTTGTTACAAACCATTCAATCCTTGCCTGCTAAAAGCAGAAGGGACAGCTTTACTTGGTAACATTTTGCCTGTTCTAAACCCCTTCCCATCAAGGCACCAGTGAACTACAGATTAAGTACAGGCACATGCTCTGTTTTCCAAACCTCAGAGATACAGCGTGGTGTAGGCACCCATCCTAAAACCCAACTACCTTGGAGAAAAAACATCTAGGAGCCAACTAGAATGTCTTATATGATATTATAAATTGCAGATGTTTTGCATATTCTCTGTTTCAAAATTGCTGCACTTTTTACTTGCTTGTAATCTCACTGCATTCTAATGGAGTCTGAGAATTTTCTAATGCCTATAACACAGTCCAACACTGGTATTCATTTCATGAATACTTATTGATAGATCTTATGCTTTAAGGAAACACAATTTATTTTGTACAATTGACTGAGATATTTTCTGATTTTCCTATCCCATTTCCATCACTTTAGAGATTCATGTAGAATAAGACAATAATTAAATTACAGTTTGAATGTGGATGGGCACAGGCGAAGCACTCCCTTCATACATATGTGTTGATTTTCTTTTTAGCATTTATGCAAGCAAATTGTGTTGTGTCAAGCTTTTTCCACTTAGGATACAATCTGTGTGTGTATGTAAATGTATGTGTGAGGGTGTTTAAGTGTTCATGTGTGCTTTAAGACTGATTTTTAAAGCATATGTTTGAAAATTAAGGTAGTGCTCAATGATTAAAAATTAAAACACATATGAATTTCTACTTTTTATGCATGATTATTCAGAAGATCATTGAAGTACTACTTAAAATTATTCATAGAAACCTGGCAGAGTGTTAATAAATCCAGACTAAGAGTGCTGCAGGTATTGTTTGGAAATTCCAATTAGCATTTAGTAAACGTGGGTCTTGATCTGGATTCTTTACATTAATTATGATTTCCAGTATCCAACTTTCTGGTGAGGAGCTAATTAGATAGTCTTAGCAGGTAATAAGCAATACAAGAGAGTTGCAGGGCTATGGATATGACACCAACTAAAAAATATTGAAGGCTGAGCCAGAGATTCAAGGGGAAGGGCAGAATATAAGTCTAAGAAGAACACTTTCTAAATTCTTCCTTCTCTGGTGAACAGCAGAATTTATCAATATTTTTAAAATTAAGAACTATGTGGTACTATAAGAGTACATAGGACAGTTTCTACCACCATGATATTACCAAGGTAAATAACCTCTCTGCTGAAGTCACTAAGCCAGCACCAATAACCTATAAAATAAAGCAACACTAGTTGTAAACATACCCACACAGTATGGATCCATAAGCAATCATAAATTACATCTCAGTGCTTTAATTCTGAAAGGTCTATCAACAGCCACCACAGAAACAATCAATCCCTCTCTTATTTGTCAATATGTGTCTACTACCTCAGCTTCAAAATTGGTGTAATTTCTTTATCTTTGATGACAAAGGTGAGCTCTTGACATTGATGGGAAATGAGAAATGTAAAGCATAGTTGGCATCAATCAGAAGCAATTTTGATCTGTTATATCAGTATCTACTGAGTCTCAACTGGAAGACAGTTTTCAATATCAGGGTCATGGAGAAAAGCTGTCCTGTCAAAGTGCTTGAAATCATTATAAGCAGAGCTGAGTCTATTGGTATTTAGCTTAAAAAAACACAATTGGATTTAAACCCCCTGAATGATTAAGACATTTGAAGATATATTTAGAATGGATCATAATATTCTATTAAAATCCTTACCTAAGCCAAAAGTAATAAAAAATTAAAATTAGTACTAGTATTAAAATTTTAATTATATAAGTCTTAGAGATCTACTGTACAACACAGAACCTATAGGTAACAGTACTGTTGAAATACTCAAAATTTTGCTAATTGGCTAGATCTTTTATTAGGTATTGTTATAAAAAATAAAGAAGGCAGGAGGAAAATTTTGGCATAGATTGTGATGGTTTCATGGGTATACATTTATCTTCAAAATCATCAAGTTCTGTATACTAAATATGCACAGGTTTCTGTGTATCAATTTTTTCACAATGAAGTGTTTTTTTTTAATTCCAGTAATCTACTATAATAATATTTATGAAATCTGCCTGTATAATGTAGAAACATAATAAAATTAAGAATTATGTGATTACTCCAGATAACTTATATGGTACTTATATGAATATTAAAACATTTCTCAAATTGTCACCTTTTTAGATAGAAATGGGTTTAAAATGTATTACTTAGAGCTATGTTTTCTCATACAGCAAATGCACACATTGTTTAGCTGCATCTTTGTAACTCAAGTGGATAAGCCATGTATCATTTAATGCCCTGTAACTGTCAAAGTCTGGGCAGGAGACAGAACTTGCGCTTAACATTTTAAGAGTAACGATTTAATATACGGGATTGTTAACTATGCATAAAGTTGTTAACTAGATAAATATAAAGGAAAAAGAAAACATTAGGAGAAAGCCATTTCGGGAAAGAGCCACCACCCATAAGACTGAGTAAAAAAAGGGATTAGGGAGGAATTATTGAAACTTAAAACCTTGAAGTGAGTGGGTGCTGCAGAGTGAATCTCAGTCCTCTGAGGAGACAGCATGTGACTGCTGGTATTGATATTCTTCATATTGGAAAAGGGGCCACACAGAGCTGTCAACCCCTCTGAGAAGGGGATACCTATTTGCTGGAGCTAATGTCTTTGATGATGGTGTAATGCAGTTATTTGTGCAAGTACTAGAAAAACTGTCAACTGAATTCAGCTGCTGTCATAAGAACAAACTGCTGTTGCTGAGGTGAAGTGTTATTAGGCTGATGTGTACTGGAACTAGAAGTTCAGAAGAACCCCTAGGAAGGAAACAGGAAGAAAGAGATCCACTCTATGTCCTCCAGCCCTGTGGTCTCCTGTAATCATCCACTATTGCTGAAGCCTAGTAGAGTTAGATGGCAAAACAAAAATGTGTTTTACGAAGTTCCAGTTCCAGCATTATGGAAAAAAGTTACAGAAGGGTGAGGTTGGTACTAAGAGAAAAATAGCATAATAACTGGAAGATGGCCTTAGGTGATAATCAAACTACAAATAGCACAGAGTGCACCCCTTCAATGAATCCTTCCAGAAAACACTGTTGATTTTTTGCAAGCATCTTAACTTGTTCTCCCTTCTAAATATGTTATCCATGATTCAAGGAAGAATGGGGAAAGTTTGTTCAAGGTACGTGTTTTATCCAATGACCCCCCAAAACAATAGTGTCCACCTTAAACATGAGTTCATTTTTCTCTCACAAAATAAATTACAATGGATCAATGACAATTGCTTATTTAAATTGTGAGGAGTCACCACCATTTATATTTCAAATCTGGACATTGATTCAATAATTAAAGTGATCAGAAATCTGACTGATGATTTATAATCCTTTAGTTAGCTGAAGTAACCAGGGTTTTGTTTTTTTTTGTTTGTTTGTTTTTTTATACTAATTTATTTAAATTTATTTATTTATTTATTTATTTTATTTTCCCACTGTACAGCAAGGGGGTCAGGTTATCCTTACATGTATACATTACATTTTTCCCCCAGCCTTTCTTCTGTTGCAACATGAGTATCTAGACAAAGTTCTCAATGCTATTCAGCAGGATCTCCTTGTAAATCTATTCTAAGTTGTGTCTGATAAGCCCAAGCTCCTGATCCCTCCCACTCCCTCCCCCTCCCATCAGGCAGCCACAAGTCTCTTCTCCAAGTCCATGATTTTCTTTTCTAAGGAGATGTTCATTTGTGCTGGATATTAGATTCGAGTTATAAGTGATATCATATGGTATTTGTCTTTGTCTTTCTGGCTCATTTCACTCAGTATGAGATTCTCTAGTTCCATCCATATTGCTGCAAAAGGCATTATGTCATTCTTTTTTATGGCTGAGTAGTATTCCATTGTGTATATATACCACATCTTCTGAATCCAATCATCTGTCGATGGACATTTGGGTTGTTTCCATGTCCTGGCTATTGTGAATAGTGCTGCAATGAACATGCAGGTGCACGTGTCTCTTTTAAGTAGAGTTTTGTCTGGATAGATGCCCAAGAGTGGGATTGCTGGGTCATATGGAAGTTCTATGGATAGATTTCTAAGGTATCTCCAAACTGTTCTTCCATAGTGGCCGTACCAGTTGACATTCCCACCAGCAGTGCAGGAGGGTTCCCTTTTCTCCACAGCCCCTCCAGCACTTGTTACTTGTGGATTTATTAATGATGGCCATTCTGACTGGTGTGAGGGGATATCTCATGGTAGTTTTGATTTGCATTTCTCTTATAACCAGCGATGTTGAGCATTTTTTCATGTGTTTGTTGGCCATCTGTATATCTTTGGAGAAATGTCTATTCAGGTCTTTTGCCCATGTTTCCATTGATTGATTGGCTTTTTTGCTGTTGGGTTGTATAAGTTGTTTATATATTCTAGAGATTAAGCCCTTGTCGGTTGCATCATTTGAAACTATTTTCTGCCATTCTGTAAGTTGTCTTTTTGTTTTCTTTTGGGTTTCTTTGCTGTGCAAAAGCTTTTCAGTTTGATGAGGTCCCATGAGTTTATTTTTGCTGTCATTTCTATTGCTTTGGGAGACTGACCTGAGAAAATATTCATGATGTTGACGTCAGAGAGTGTTTTGCCTATGTTTTCTTCTAGGAGTTTGATGGTGTTCTGTCGTATATTTAAGTCTTTCAGCCATTTTGAGTTTATTTTTGTGCATGGTGTGAGGGTGTGTTCTAGTTTCATTGCTTTGCATGCAGCTGTCCAGGTTTCCCAGCAATGCTTGCTGAATAGACTTTCTTTTTCTCATTTTATGTTCTTGCCTCCCTTGTCAAAGATTAATTGACCATAGGTGTCAGGGTTTATTTCCGGGTTCTCTATTCTGTTCCATTGGTCTGTCTGTCGTAACCAGGGTTTTTAACACTAGCTCTTTTTATCTTATTTGTATACTGAACATGATGGAAAAATTATCCAAAAATACATGGATGACAAGTATTTTGGCACCAAAATATAATAAATTCATCTATCTTGATTGAGACAAAAACAAAAACTTTTACATTCATATGGTATTGTATAGGACATCGCATATAAGTTGCATTAGTTCTTAGAATTTGTGAATTTGCAAGAAGCATTTAATTTGGGTAATGTTATATTAAAATTAAGCAAAAAGCAAGTTATTATGTCTGTCATCTTCATGTCTATTAAATTATTAGTTTGATAATCCAGAGAGAGAGCAGGCCTATGGAAGGAAGAACTAAAATCCTAATTCTTTGAAATAAGTATTTGTTTCTATCTTGCTTAAAGCAAATAGCTTTCCAATGAAGCAGTTCTAATCTTATTACATAGGCTTGATCTTGAGACACACATTTAGAAAGGACTCATTATATCAACAAAGATTAATGGAGTTAGAAGAGGATTTCACAGAGCTTATTTAAATAACTCTATAATTTTATCAATTAACAGGTTTTTTTTTTTTAATTTCCCACCAAGGGAAAAAATTATCCATATATATTTATCAACATAGTATGTTAATATTGTTTCAAGTATTTCTTACCTATTAACATCCCAGATTTTGCTAGTTGTATCCAATGAGGAAGAAGCCACAAACTCCCCACAGGAGTGCCATGTGCAGGACCATACTGCATGGGTGTGTCCTTCACAGGTCAAAATGCAACTGCCTTTAAACAGGTCCCATAATTTAACTGTAGTGTCACCACTTGCAGTAGCCAGCTTGTTGCCACTATTTGCAAGAACATAAAAAGGTAATTTGTTAAAAAAAATCAACTTACAATGAATTTACTTTTATGAATGGTTGTATTCTATGAATGACTGGTGTATTTGTCAGACATTTTTACTCCTATTTTTTTATTTTATTTTTTACTTTTTTTTTGTCTTTTTGCCATTTCTGGGCCTCTCTTGCAGCATATGGAGGTTCCCAGGCTAGGGGTCTAATCGGAGCTATAGCCGCTGGCCTACGCCAGAGCCACAGCAACGAGGGATCTGCAACCTACACCACAGCTCACAGCAACGCCGGATCCTTAACTTACTGAGCAAGGCCACGGATCAAACCCGCAACCTCATGGTTCCTAGTCGGATTCGTTAACCACTGCACCAAGACGGTAACTCCTTTATTTTTACTTTTAATGGTATATCTTTGTGCCTGAATCTCATATTATTCAATTCTACACAATTTGATACTTCCTTATATTGTTTAGTAATTCAAGTTGATGAGAAAAACTGCTGTGGCACAATTTCTAGGTTTATTCTTCTTTCTTTTTCCAGGTTAATCCACTAAGTCTGTACTTTTTTAAAGCATATGCTGGTTTCAGGGCTATGTGAGTTTTTGTAGATAATATGCCCTCAGAATAATGAAAATTTGGAGATAGGCTGATAATTTCAAAAGTGTAACACGATATAAAACAGTAGGTTTGCAGGACTTATGTTTGTATTTGTTAGATGCTGTAGGAGTTCAGTTTGGATGATGAAGGAAGATGTGAATCAGGAATGAGGTGGCTTTGGAGCTCCATTTTGAGAGATAAAAAATTTTCGAGAGCTGGGTGGTTGAGAATGAGTCATTGGATTTTCCATTTGAGTCATGAGTAGATGTTTAAAAAAAAGCAGCGTCTTTCAAGTGGTGGACACAAAAACGAGTTGACAAATGAGTGGATGTCAGTTACATGAGCAGAAATAACTAGGGTTTTTTGGGGGTGTGGGCATAAAATATGAACTGCAAGAAATTGACTTCTCCTATCCTTCTCCATATCCTTCAGCATTGTCTGTTCCTTCTACGTATTTTCTTTTTTTATTTTATTTTGTGTTTTGAGCCTTCATGTGGAGGCTCCCAGCCCAGGGGTCAAATCAGAGCTGTAGCCACCAGCCTATGCCACAGCCACAGCAATGTAAGATCCAAGCCAAGTCTGAGACCTACACCACAGCTCACATCAATGCCAGATCCTTAACCCACTGAGCGAGGCCAGGGATTGAACCCCCATTCTCAAGGATACTAGCTGGGCTCGTTAACCTCTCAGCCATGACAGGACTCCCTATCAATTTTCTTAGTAACTTTTCTCTCACTGATTATGATGAACTGCTTATTTGCCTCCTTCTCTGTGTTTTTGATGGGGAACTATTTCCTCTCTCTATTTCTATAGCATCAAGCATTATGATTAACCAACTGAGGTGCTCATAAAATGCTTTCAGAATGAATAAATATATGAACAAATGAATGAATGAAGTTGTGCTATAAACGAAGAAGAAAAAGTGCCCAATATTTCTGAGACAGGAAATGGCACCTGGATCGACACGTGTTTTGCTTGCTTGTTTTTTTTGTTTTTTTCGTTTTTTGTTTTTTCCTTATTTGTATGCTAAGAAAATTAAACTTTTATGTGCAGATAAGCAATAGCCACTGGAGAGGAAGATTTAAGGATCTGCTAGAAAGGTGGATCAGGGAGTAAAGACATTCTCATTAAAGTTATAAAAAGACATTTATTTCACTTTTCAAATTAGCCAAGTTTAAAAACTACCAAGAAGTATATATAAGGGTAATACTTTACTAATAGATATTAAAAGCATCATTTGTATCGTGGATCTTGTTTATTTGTACATATGTTTTCCACTAAGAATTTTACTTTTTAATATTAAAAACTGAACAGTATATTTGTCTAAGAATATATAAGCAAATAAAAATATCAAAAATAATTTAACTATGCCTCTTTTTCAAATCTGTCTTTCTGAGGTGTTAACATTCTATTACAGACATAAATATTACTCTAGGATAAAAATTACTAAGGTATTTTTCTGTCTGTGACTCAAAAATCTTTTCAGATAAGTTTTATATGCTCTTCACTCTTGCTTTAAGCATATGACAAGAAAAAAAAAAATCAAAGTATGAACAACTATAAAGAGAATGAAACAACTATAAATATCATCACATGTACCATACATTGGTTTTTAGTCAACAATAGAAACAATATTCATATAAGTTTTTTTTAATATGTTGAGGTTTTTTTGTTTGTTGATATGGACTCAACCAAATCCAAAATACATAGAATACAAATTTCTGGATATCTTTGAAAAGATTTTAAGACTTAGTTTGAAATTTGGACAACTATATGACATTGGTTCACAAAAAATAAACATATGTCTGAGGGTTAAGAGAGAGCAAGAGAGAAAAAGAATAGTCAACCCAATTCAAAAAGTGCTCTAAGTCATATGAAAGTCAGGCTTTCCCTTGGTTCCACAAAAACCCTCAAAGAGAGCAAAAGTGGATCTAGATTATTAGCATATAGACTAAATCATTTTAATTTAGTCCCCCAGTATTCCACAGATATGAGCTTACAAAATAAATAAATAAATAAATAAGTTCCCATCATATAATGGAAAATAACAAGTCATAACTTAGGCTGAGGTGATAAAATTAACACATATCCAGAAGGATTCTAGTTGTAATTTTAAGGTACAGAATATTTACTATAAATACAAATTAAATGTATAAAGGAATAACAAATGACATAAAGCTTTTCAAGAGACCGAGGACTGTAAAATGAATCAGCAAATGTGAAACAAAATAAAAATTTAGAAATAAAATCTACCTATTGAAATTAATAAATCAGTGTGTGTATTAAATAGCAGATTAGACACAGTAAAGGACAGATTAAATGAATTGAAAAATAAATCTGAAAAAAAATTACTTTTACTAGAGTAATTTTTTACCTCTACTAGAGTATAGACCAGAATATGAAAACAGTGTATGTCTCAATGTACTTGGGCTGCTATAACAAAATGCCATAGGTTAGGTGTCTTAAACAACAGAAATTTATTTTTCATAGTTCTGGAGGCTGTAAAGTCCAAGATTAAGGTACTGGCTAATTTGGTTCATGATAAGGACTCTTGCTGGCTCACAGAAGGTTGTTTTCTTACTGTGTCCTCCTACAGCAGAGAGAGAGTACGTGCTAAAGGTTCTTCCTCTTCTAATAAGAGCCTCACCAGGAAGTTCCACTCTCATGACCTCATCTAGACCTAATTATCTCCCAAAGGTCTCACCTCATTAGAGTATCACATTGAGGGTTACAGCTTCAAAATATGAATTTGTGGGGGGGGGGGGCACAAAATATTCAATCCATGGCAGTATATAAGTTAAGAAATAGAGGTGATAGAAAACAATGTCATTTTCCTAATCAAAATCTCAGAAGAGAATGGTATAAAATGGGATACATACAACAAAGAATTAAAAGTTATTTACAGAAACTAGAAAATTTGACTTAGAATCAAAGATTCAAGAAGAAAAAATGTATACAGGGCAGAATAAGCAGTGTAAAAAAACAAGCAACCTCACTTAGATAAATCTTAGTCAATGCAGAGCATCATAGGTAACAATAATAATCAGAAGAATAAGAAGAAGAGAAAAAAATGAAAGGACAGGTTTTTTTATTTATATGGTGCTTAACATGTGCTAGAAACTCTACTAAGTACATCATATATATTTGAACTTTGCAAGGATTCAATAATTTGGGCAACTTTATTATCTTCAAAACATCTGAATAATATCACAGAGACAGTACGTAGCAGATCTGGAATTTCTTCAAATATCCAAGAGAAAAATCATTTATTTTAGAATTATCAAAAATGCCTCTCAAGACAGGCAAATAAAAATACCTCTGGTTAAACAAAGTGATTCTCCCCCACAGGAACTACTAATGTCTTTCAAGAGGGGACAAGATACTAGAAGAAAGGATGAGCAAAGAATTTAGCAAACATGTCAGTATATCCAAACATTTACATAACAACACCACCTGAAAAAAAATTTTTAAAAAGGAAACAGCAATAATAACATGACAAAAATATTCCTGTGGAAGACACTACACTGATAAATTTTAAACTTTATTAAGTCCACATGGTAAAATGTTAAGGGTAACCATTAAAAGAACAGGAATAGAGTACATACATTCAAGACAAGTACAAGAAAAAAAGAAATAGGTAAGAAAAGCTAACAATTATAAACATTTATCCAGTTGATAAACATATATCCAAAATGAAGCATGAAAGGAGGAAAAAAGCCCACCAGAATAAGCGATGGAAATAGAAAACAAATTTTAAAAGACATGAGAAAGAAATTCAAATATAATAATATCAGCAAATACAAATGACCTAAAGTGGAAGTTAAAAGACAAAGATCACTCAGTGTGGCTAAAAATGTACAAGTTCAGCTACATGTTGTTTATATGATGCACCCTAAACTCCTAAGGATATACAAAAGTCAAAGGTTAAAAAAAAGATACCTAGGCTAAAGGGAATGAAAATAAAGTAGTATATTAATATCAGACAAAAAAGACCTTCAGGAAAAATGTGTTATTAGGGGTAAAGATAGTTCCTACATAAATAAATAACATTTTTTACTCCTAGAAACATTTTTAAACTAAAATATATAAAAATGTTAAATGCATCTTAACTGATAAAAAATGACATTAGAACCACAGAAACAAAAATGACCAATCTATTGTCAAAGTGAAAGACTGCACACCTCTCTTATTTTTCTAATTCAAAATACTAATAAAGATATGGAATACTTAAGGGATAAAAAAATTACAACCTTAGTGGCTTATATAAAATCATCCACCAAATAACTAGTGACTACATTCTTCTCAAGTATATATGGAACATTTGTAAAAACAGACAATATAGTAAGCCATAAGGCGAGTCTTAATAAATTTAACAATAATTGTTGTCGCAGAGCTTATATTTTCTCGTAATTCAATTGTTATAAATTAATAACAAAAACATCTATTTTAAAATCTGTATATATGTGAATTTTGTTTTAAATAACTTACACATCAAAGATGAGATAATAATGAATATTTTAAAATAATTAGTACTAAATGAAAACACTTTATTAAAACTATGAGGTGAAATCAAAATAGAATTTTAAAAGCAGCTAAATTATTTTTACCTCCTTATAATGAAGACAGACTTACAATTGTTTTGCTAAGCAAAGACTTTAAGTTTAGAAAAAATATATGATTAAATATCATAATCAAAGGTAAATAAAGACCAAAGTGGTTCTTTAAAAAAAAAACTAAAGTAAATATATATCTGCTTTAGGCCAAAAAAAAAAGAAAAGAAAAGAAAAAGAAAAAGAACACTCAAGATAAGATGACAATCTATTAAGCCATACACTAAAGAGATTTTTATAAAGATGTAGTGTCATTCTTTTCACTTTTTTTGAAAATTGTATGTATTTTTCATCACTAATATTTATAGTGACAGGAGTTTTCTGCAGCTAATGAACAGTCTACAAATAAATCATCAAATTTGGTTGGGTCAAGCCAATTTACACTTTGAAGACAGTAAGCAAAAGTATCATTTATTTTATAGTTTCTGTAATCACTTTATTCCCTATTTTTGCATATTCTTTAACTTTTTCAGACTTTAGTACATAACTGCAGAAATATTAGAGTTTGTTACTGTTGAAAATAACTTCGGTTTTGAGAACTAAATATATTACAGCTTCCAGATGGATGCTAATTACCTATTTTTTAAAGAAATGTGCTAACATATTTCACGAGAGGAGTGGGAAAGAAAGAAATTAATGCCTCTGGTGTCACAAAATAGTAAGTGGAAAGTGTAGAGGCAAGATGTGGTTGGCTTCCCACTCTGTCTCTGTCAGATAACCTATGTGACCTTGGATGGGCCATTTAACATTTACATTTAACAACTCTGAAATTCATTGTCTTTATTTGGAAATATGGACATTAAGTTCTGCTCAATATAACTTAAAGTGTTGTTTTGAAGATCAAATAAGAGAATTCTTATAACAGCACATTTTTAATTTCAGGTATCAAACAAACTTGAGATTGTATTTTTTTTTTTTTTTGGCTTTTTGCTATTTATTGGGCTGCTCCCGCCGGCATATGGAGGTTCCCAGGCTAGGGGTCGAATCGGAGCTGTAGCCACCAGCCTGCACCAGAGCCACAGCAACGCGGGATCCGAGCCGCGTCTGCAACCTACACCACAGCTCACGGCAACGCCGGAACGTTAACCCACTGAGCAAGCGCAGGGACCGAACCCGCAACCTCATGGTTCCTAGTCGGATTCTTTAACCACTGCGCCAGGATGGGAACTCCAAGATTGTATTTTTAAAAAGATTCTCCTGTGATTTCTAGATCAATTTTTACATGAGATTCTTTCTCCACATTTCTATAAACAGTGTAATAAAGTACAATTGCTATCATTATATTGTAGTCTCATCTACCTGTGTCTATCTACTCTATAGGACTATATGAATTTGTAAAAGAACTATCAGTTACAATGTTTTCAGTTACCAAAGAATATGCATGGTATTATTTTATGTAGCAGAATGACATATAACCAAAATCTAATTAAGTTAAATTAAAAAAATTTCCCCCACTCTGTTGTAAAGGTAAATGATCTCATTTTAGTTTCCCTGAGCTCATTAAATGATGACATTAGAAAAGCTCACATTATAATTTAGATGACTTGAAAAACTTTGTCGCATTTGAAATACAATCAGTGTTCCCAGTTTGTGAGAGGCCCCAAACTTTAAGCTAAAATTTAAAAAAGGGCTAAGAATGTGTTCATACAAGTTCATTTAAACCCTTACTTAGTCTTTAGTACAGAGCTGAGGCCATTGTGACAAAGTATGAGTTCACACAGAGAATGGTTTTGGTTGGTTGTCTGAAGTAAAAGGTGCCCAATTCCAAATGTTCTTGCCTCCACTCCCAAATGATACATCCTTTTTTTATGTAGTAATATAGAGTCAACCAAGAATCACAAATGAAGGGAACTCAGAAGACAGCATTATGTGTAGATATTAAAGACTCCAGAAGCAGAGGGATAGCACTGAGCAGGATTCCCCACCTGGCTACAAAAACGATCACTCTTTGTTGGGTAGATAAAATGCTTGGAGCTCCAGGCTCACTTCTGTCAGTTGAGAAACTTCATTGAGATTTTCATCTTAACCTTTCATCTGTTACACAGGAATAGCAAAATGCTGGTAAGTGGATTCCTCTGTACCCATTATACAGTATTTATTTATACTATTTATTGGGAAAATGTATGAAAAATATGTGAAATAAGGAAAGAGAGCATTCAATTGGAATATATTTGCATTAATAGAACAACCCATATTATTTAGGGTTGCATGTGTGACTGCGTTTATGTATAGCAAGGTATTGGTAGAGAGGAGAGACCAAAAAGTTCCTTATGCTACAGGTGCAGCTCTTAAAAAAAAAAGATACATGCTCCCCTATGTTCAAAACAGCATTATTCATGATAGCCAAGACATAGAAACAACCTAAATGTCTCCTACCCTGCACTCTGTGCATCCTTAATCAGGGCTTGAATTCTTTCTTTTTGAGCTCTGAGAAAAAAGTCCCCATTTCCCTATTCAGACTAAAATTCATGCCAGTCTTTTATATGTTGTCTATAAAGTCACCTTGGGTCACTCATGTTTAAGATGTCACAGTTTCAGTTTCACATGGTACGAAGAGCAGCCTTTCCCTTTTCTTGCTCATCCCCAGGGTGTGAAAATTTTTTTTGTGGGGTTGGGGGGGAGGTGACTGCTGCTTTTGTTAAAATGAAATCAGAAGGGCCACAGGGATGGAAGTTGGGTAGATGTGGGAACAAGAGAGACAGTGGCAGAGACAGTGGATGCAGATCTATGGAAATTGCCTGGAAGAGTCAGTGCTACAAGGACCCTGAGGGTGAGCGAGAAAAGGGAAAGGCTGCTCTTCGTACCATGTGAAACTGAAACTGTGACATCTTAAACATGAGTGACCCAAGGTGACTTTATAGACAACATATAAAAGACTGGCATGAATTTTAGTCTGAATAGGGAAATGGGGACTTTTTTCTCAGAGCTCAAAAAGAAAGAATTCAAGCCCTGATTAAGGATGCACAGAGTGCAGGGTAGGAGACATTTAGGTTGTTTCTATGTCTTGGCTATTGTGAATAATGCTGTTGTGAACATAGGGGTGCATGTGTCTATTTTTTTTTCTTTTTAGGGCTGCACCTAAAAAGATGATGATGATGTGATAAAAAGACGTGATATATATATATGGAATATTGCTCAGCCATAAAAAGAACAAATTAATGCCATTCACAGCAACATGGATGCAACTAAAGATTATCATATTAAATGAAGTAAGTGAGAGAAAAATAAATACCATATATATCACTTACATGTGGAATCTAAATATGACATAAATAAACTTATCTATGAAATAGAAACATGCTCACAGACAAGAACAGACTTATAGTTGCCAAGGGGAGGGTGTTGGAAGAGAGACTCTTGGGAGATTGGGTTAGCAGATATAAACTATTATATAAGGAAGGGACAAACATAAAAGTCCTATCTTACAGCACAGACAATCTCATCTAGGACACTAGGCTTCTCCTATTTTTTTTGAGTAATACTTGTCACTTTAAGTTATTATGCATTTTACTGATTTCTCTTGCTAATTGTTTGCTTTCTTTAAGCTCTCACAGTTTCATGGACCTCTGCTTATACTAGTTCTTTGCTGTTTAATATATTCACAGATAATGAATGTCTTTAATTAGATTCCATATCCTGCCTCAATCTAGTTTTTACAGAAACATATTATTGTTGGCTCTATGTTGTTGTGAGCTTCAAACATATGGATCAAAAATATTTGAAAACATTCCAGAAAGTTCCAAAAAGCAAAACTTGAAATTGTTGCATTATTGAAACTATTTATATAGCTTTTACACTGTATTTACAGTTATTTACAAATAGCATTTACATTGTATTCAGTATTATAAGTAATGTAGAGATGATTCAAATAATATAGGAGTATGTGAATAGGTTATATGCAAATACTATACCATATATATTAAAGACTTGAGCAGATTTTACTATCTGTTGGGGTCCTAGAACCAATTCTCCAGATGATACAGAGGGAGAAGTGTATTTACTAATAGCCTCAATCCCACCATTGCAAGATTAAAATTGAAATTTTTAGCTAAAATTAAAACTTTCATTAAATTTATCATCTCCCTGAGCCTAGAATGTCAAGGCCCAGCTACTGTCCCTCTCACCACAAAGTTTCAGGAGATGCATCATTTTAATTCAGGTCAGGACCCAGGCCTCTTTCTTATATCTCCAGGGTGAGGAGCTCTCCATTTCCAAGTATTTTGTCTATTTCTGGCCCAGTGTTCACATGGTCCACAGGACAGGGAAGCAACTCTTTATCAAGATTTTTTTCCCATATACAGAAGGGCTTCTATATATTCCAGCCTGACCTTGGACATCACCAAGTCTGAGAAATTTCTACAATCCCAGTTCTCTAGTGCTTGGGTCTCTTCCAACCAGTTCTATGCTATAATTCGATTATCGTGAGTTTTTTTTTTTTTTTGTCTTTTTACCTTTTGTAGTGCCGCTCCTGCGGCATATGGAGATTCCCAATATGGAGGTTCCCAATATGGAGGTTCCCAGGTTAGGGATCAAATCAGAGCTGTAGCCACCGGCCGATGCCAGAGCCACAGCAATGCAGGATCCAAGCCACATCTGCGACCTACACCACAGCTCACGGCAACGCCGGATCCTTAACCCACTGAGCAATGCCAGGGATGGAACCCGCAACCTCATGGTTCCTAGTCAGATTCGTTAACCACTGAGCCACGACAGGAACTCCCAATTATTGTGGTTTTTAAGTTCATTGATCTATTCGATTCTTTCCGAGTAGTCTCTATTTACCAAGGACACTTGAAGGATATAATCTATACATATTTCTCTAATTCTTTAAATTGTTTCTTTGGATTAAATTATGAGAGGAGTTTGTTCATTCAGAGATTACTTTCCCCCTTCCCCTTCACCATCATAGAATTGCTTTTACTAAGTTGCCTGTGGTTTTGTTCTCCTGCATGAGAGCAAGGAAGGATAAGAGGCATAACACTAATAAAATCTGTAATATTAAAGGTTACTATTGAGGCTATTCCTCAATAAATTATATAGTACACAAGCATATCATATACTTTTAATATGGACCCAATGCTGAAGTGTCATTCAAGCTATAAGAGCAGGAATCATTGCATTGCTGCTAAACAGCTGGAGGTAACTTCTCTTATTGACAGTAAAAATCCCGTGACTGACTAAGACTACTTTTTGTTGACTGCTTGAATATTTAGGCCCAAAGTTGAAACCCTTCTTTAGAAATAAATAAAAACAAAATAACATTATGACTACCATTAATGAATGAATGCCTATGTAACCAACTTTTAAAAGAAAGGCTTTAAAGTAGATTACATACATTTTTTTGTATTAACTTGACTTTCAGCTTCATCTCATTTTACCTATTCTAAGTTATTCTTCACCTTAATTATCTCCTAAAACATTTACTTCTTATTCTGCAATTTCTCTAAATCTCTTTTGAAAATGTATGAAATAAAATATAATTAAAAAAAATTTAAACTGTACCATGTACTGGGGACATAAATATAACTGAAATAAGCTTTGCCCTCAAGGCCATGGTCTAGTAGTTTATACAAATATATACCAATTAATTGTAAGTATTTTAATAGATAATATATAGAATATGGTGATGGGACAGAGAAGGATATAATCAATTTTTCAGGCTTAGGTGATGGTTAAGAAGACTATAAAAAGACAAGCATTTGAACAAAATCTCTATGTATAAGAAGGTGTTCTCAGGTAACATAAAAGGATGAGAATTCAGCATGTGGAAATTGTGGCATATTCAGAGATTAAGCATTTTGCTTTTAAGAAGATAAGAGTAGGAGTTCCCATTGTGGCTCAATGGTGATGAACCCAACTAGTATCCATGAGGATGTGGGTTTGATCCTTGGCTCCTCTCAGAGGGTTAAGGATCCAGCCTTGCTGTGAGCTGTGGGGTAGGTCTCAGACAAGGCTCAGATCCCATGTTGCTATGGCTGTGGAGGAGGCCAGCAGCTGCAGCTCTGATTAGACCCCTAGCCTGGGAACTTCCATATGCCAAAGATGCAGCCCAAAAAAAGAAAAAATAAAAGAGAGAGAGAGAAGAGTAATGGGAAAAAATAGTCTAAATATATAAAAATAATTATAAAAGCCCTCTCCTACAGCCCTAAAGAATTTTTGTAGGCTATGAGGATAAATGGATGGGTATTTTGAGAAGTTGGAAATGTAATCAGATATTAATCTAGGATAATAACTCTGGGAACATGGCACAGACCAGGCTGTTGGAGGAAGAGCAGAAATACCCTAGAGAATTGATAGGGGTTTCTAGTACAGGCTGGCACTTGATTATTGAACTTAGTTATATTGAGATCTATGCTTTGTATAATTATAGTCATTCCCAGATTTTGGTAAATGATTCTCAAGACAGAGTCTCAGACTAACTTTTGACCACTTAGCTAATGATTATTCCAAGCCTAAACTGTAATAATAGGGATATGCCATTTTTCCAGCAGAAAGCCCCCCTGAGATAGTGTGGTTTCTTTACCTTATCTTCTTTTGACCTCTGGTCTGACTCAGTAAAGATCCTGAACTGCAGAATTTTTCAAGGTACTCTTTTCTGACTTTCAGGAGTACATGGGAACAAAAACATGTGGGTGTGATGTTGAATGCAAGCTTCAGGAGGATTGATTTGGCAAAAATATTCAAGGGCAACAGAGGCTGGATATATTTTTCATCATCGAAAGTCAATGACTAAATACAGAATGAAATACCTTCTTAGCAGCTTCTGCTTTGGCACCAAGTGTGCTGCACAAAGATGCAATAAGATAAGAAATGTACTGAAGGGGACTGCTTTCCACAGCTGTGTGAGAATTCTATGTGAAATGCAATTATATTTTCCAAATAATTATTCTCTACATCCAGTTTGGAAAGTACAATTAAAAAACAGCTTTCCTTGTATGTTTGGGAAGGAACATTCAACCTTGGAATATGGTTTTTCTCTTGATCCACATCTGCCAAAGCCACACTGGCTAAATTCCTTACAATGAATACAAATAGACAGGACATTTAATTGTTCCAGCAGAAGCAGTGTCTTCATTTCCAGTACAAAACAAGATGTTTTCCATAATGGAAGTTTCATAATGACAATAAAACTAGCTTGGTGAAAGTAAATTCATGTATCATCGAATTCTAAGATCTCAAGGCTGGAGGGTTCTTAAATCCAACCAGTCTAATCACTTATCCTTCATTTTAATTATTTCTGCAAATTTTATATTATTATACTGCCCAGCCTCTATCTAACAGGAAACTCAATTTATTTGGTTTTGAGCAGTTCTGTTAGAAAGCCCTCTTCTTCCCTCATTAATGTCAGTAATAATCCTTGGCATCATTCAGAATTCAAATAATCCCACTTTGACCCAGTAGCCTGTAGAGTAGAAGAAAAAAACCATCATGCTCTAGAGATGACACTCCATTCACCTCCTTATCACCCAAATATTCTTCTCCATGTCATTTCCATTTTAGAGGTACAAGGATCTAAGAGGCTCTGCATCCACTCTACCTTCACTCGTAACTGGTATATTTCTATTGAACAGGACATATATTTCCATTATTCTATTCCAATCCTATCACTTCAAATCTTAGTAATAAATTTAAGCTCATATGTATTTCCACATAACTAAAATATGAGGTTCACTTTGCTTATTTTCCATTCTCTGAGGTATTTAGATCCTCTTTCTTTTTTTTGCCACTAATTACTTCTTGGGTTTCATGTACAAATCTCTATTTTTCCTTTCCATGACAGATTTTCTTTTTAATGACCAGGCTTACACAGGCTGAAGTTTTCTTCATAGTATTGGTTGGTTTCAGGATAAAAAAGCTGATTCTAATATTTAGAGCTATATTGTGTTTTTACCCGGGAATCCAGTTGAGCATTTCAGTTTACAAAGCCACTTTTCAGAAAGCCAAAAACTCTATTAACTTAAACCATATTCCAATCCAGATGTTTCCCTCTCTTGTCACCCCATCCCTGTGAGTGTGATAAGAGAAAGAAATAGTGGTAACAACAGATGAATCCCCAAGTTTTCTAATTTCCTGTCAAAGATTTCAGAATCCCTAAAATGTTTTGCAGGTCTTCCTGGGAGTATCATCAGCTCCACCGTAAAATCCGTGGTGTGGATATGGCAATATAGATAACAATCTTAGCAAATTCTCCCTCGTATTTCTCACAAACTCTGGAAAAACACCCTAAGTTTCACCTGAATTTGTCACATCTTCACAGATCAGATATCTATCCCCAAGGCTGTATGTTCACCAAGGAATTAACAACTAGCAGGACATTAGTTTATTTTCTGTGTGATTTCTACACCTCAAACTTTATAGGTAAATAAAATCCCTAGGTATACTAAGTTTAGTACTCAATAATTGTTCTAGAAATAGGGTAAACTAGAATATTAGCCAAAATTAGATTCTTATGTTTCAATCACATCTTTGCCATTTAAAAGTCCAGTTGTTTGTAAAACAAACTGTCTTTCTGGAGACTAGTATCACCATCTCTAAAAGGAAGAAATGATACCTTTTCTACTGTGATCCTTAGTGTGGATTAAACTAAGGGTGTGCACCAACATATAATCCACAAAGCAGGCATAGGAACTAAGAAGTAAAATCTCTGGATCTCTGTGTAATACTCTTTAAGGCATTGTCACCTGTATGGAGCACACTGCTTTAAAGAAATAATAATAATAAAAAGTAACTCAGGGGCAGGAAATGTATTGTTTCTTAGGATGATTGCTCTATCTTCCAGGAAGTCAGGTTTATCTTGCAGAAGTCTGCATCTTGTGAGCAGAATAAATGTGAACCCCCACTGTGTAATCACTCCATGTAAAGGACTAAATTACTGGCTATGGAACAGCTACAGCAGAAGCTGAAATTAGAAATTAGATGTACATCATTTGAATATATGGATAAGCATAGTGTGCAATGAGCTCAGTGACTGGGAGTGACTAAAGCTAAGCACAAGCTTTAGTCTGAGACTAACAACAGGCAGTGTGACTCTTGGAGGTGAAATCTCTAGAAAATAAAACAGAAGAACACTGAAGCCTTCAGGAAGTGCCAGAGAATTTAGAAAAAAAAAAGGGGGGAAATCAAATTTTTAAGATACTCAGAAAACACAAAGTCTCAGATATAGAATAATTGGGTGTGGAGAAAGTAATGAGGAAGTTTGGCATACTATGCAAGATTGAAAGTAAAAACTGCAGAAACACAGTGGGCAAAAAAAGCAGTACCAGAGTCAGATTATTATTATTATTATTATTACTATTATTATTATCATTATTATTACTGTGCACTTACTGATGGAATGCTGGTGTTCAAATGTGGCTGTAAAGCACAGCCAAACACGCATCAATGTTAATTTATATTCGTCATACCAAGTTATACAAAACTGTATTATTTTAAATTCTTTTTTTCCTTTAAATAACAACAAAGGAATCCTAAACACGTTTCATCTAAAGTAGAAGAATGTGAGCTTTAGTTACCTCTACTGATTAACTGCACACTGAGCTTATGTCAGTTTAGGGTAGATCATTCCATAATGGCTCTACGTACAGATCTGTCTTCCTGGGTGATATGACTGGAGTCCCCAAATATCACAATGACGAAAGTACTTGGAATACTGTAAAATATTGCTTAAATACTATACTTATCTCTGGCTACTGAGAGGATTCATACATTTGGGGACAAATAGCATATATACAGTGACAAACTTATTTTAGTGCCTACTCAAAGTTTCCATAAATAGATTTTAAATTTGTATTTATATTGGCACTATTTGAGACTCTTACTGTTGGCCCATTTTTATTATAAAGAGGCATAAGTAAATTTATGTTTTATGCTTTTTAATTTATATTTTGTGTATATAATTTTTTCTTTAAATATTAAATAAAAAATTATCAACGATGTTAACATTAATGATAGTATGCCAAAATTCAGAAATATTTGAAGAAAACATGATTTAAAAATATACTGGGAACTCCCCAAAAATGAAATACTAAGGTATTAATCTAACAAATTATGCATAAGATCTGTTTGAGGGAAACACAAACTTCTAATGAATGAACAAAGAACTATATAAATGGAGAGATATTCCATGTTCGATACTGTCAGGATGTCAGTTCTTCCCAACTTAGCAAATCATTTTGAGGATATTGACAACTGATTTTAAGGCACATAGAGAGGCAAAAGTCCCAGAAGAGGCAACATAATGTGGAAGGAGAAGAACATATCTAAAGGACTCATATTTCTGACTTCAAGACCTACACTTAAAGCTGCAGTAATCAGGGCAGTGTGATATTGGTGAAATAGCAGACAAATAGATAAATGGAACATAATAGAAAGCCCAGAAATAGACCCCTATTAACAGAGTCAATTGCTCTTTGATGAAAGAGCAAGGACAATACCATGGAGCAAAGACAGCCTCTTCAACAACTGATGTTTGAACAGCTGTACATCTGCATACCAAAAAATGAATCTAGACACATATTTTACTCTCTTCACAAAAATTAATTCAAAATGGATCACAGGCCTAAATGTAAAATGCAAAACTCTAGTATTTCTGTAAGATAATACAGGAGATAATTTAGATGGCCTTGCTTATGTTGTTGCCTTTTTAGTTACAACACAAAGAAATCATCCCTGAAAAAATAGTAGGTAAGTTATATTTCATTAACATTAAAAACTATTGCCCTATGAAAGACAATGTCAAGAAAATCCACAGACTGGGAAAAATATTTGCAAAAGACGCATCAGTTAAAAGACTATTATTGAAAAATATACAAAGAAAACCTTAAAATCAACAATAAGAAAGCAACTTGATTTAAAAATGGGCCAAAAACCTTAACAGACACCTCACCAAAGAAGATATACAGATGTCAAACAAGCATATCAAAAGATACTCCACATCATCAGGAAATGCAAATTAAACCCAAAGTGTGATACCACTGCACACCTAATTAAAATGGTCAAAATCTGGAACACCGACAACCCTAAATCCTAGAAATGATGTGGAGCAACAGGAACTCTCATGCATTGCTCACAGCAATGCAAAATGATATGGCCACTTTGGAAGACAGTTTAGTGGTTTCTTGCAAACCATACTCTTACCACATAATTCCACAATCGCATTCCTTGGTATGACCCAAAGGAGCTGAAAACTTATTTCCACACAAAAACCTGCACATTAATGTTTATAACGTCTTTATTCACTTATAACTGCTCAAATGTGAAAGCAACCAAGCTGTCCTTCATTAGCAAATGGATAAGTACACTTTGGTACACACAGACAGTAGAGTATATTAGCAACACGAAAAAGAGATGACCTAGCAAGCCATGAAAAGACATGGAGGAACTTAAAATACACATTTCTAAGTGAAAGAGGCCAGTCTAAAAAGAATACATATTGTGTAATTCCAACTAAATGACATTCTGGAAAAGGCAACACTATGGAGATGGCAAAAAGATCACTGGTGCCAGGAGTTAGGGGGTGGGAAGAAACATAGAGAATGTTTAGGGCAGTGAAAAATACTCTGAATGACATATAATGGTAGATACATATCATTAAAACTTTGCCCAAACTTAGAGTGTACCACAACAAGAGTGAACCTTAAGGCAAACTTTGGATTTGGGTGATAACGATACGTCACTGTAAGTTAATCCCTAGTAAAAAAACTGTACAAATCTTGTAAGTGCTGTTGAGGAAACAGATGTCTGAGGGCAGGGGAAGGTGGACTGGAAATCTCTGTACCTCCCTTTCAACTTTGTTGTTAACTTAAAACTGCTGTCAAAAAAGTCTTCAAAACACACTGGAAAATTAAAAGAAATATAATTGAATATTAAACAAATTGTGGCTAGAAGGGATGACTTTCTAGTCTCCACACGTATTGAAAAAAATCCTTCCACACTCCCACAAAATGTTGACAACAACTACAAGCTCCAAAGTTCACTATACCAAAATTTAACTAGCAAAAAACATCAGACAAGTAAAACAAAATGTTATTAGTATTTCACAAAAATAGAAACATTTTAAATATAAATGGTTCATGAAAATTTAAAATAATTCTGTTTAATATTTCCACAGGAAAAATTAATAAACAAGTAATTAACAAATGAGAAACTATGGAGTTCCCATTGTGGCACAGTAGAAATGAATCCGACTAGGAACCATGGGGTTGCAGGTTAGATCCCTGGCCTTGTTCAGTGGGTTGAAGATCCAGCGTTGCTGCGAGCTGTGGTGTGGGGCACAGACACAGCTTGGATCCTGTGTTGCTGTGGCTGTTGTGTAGGCCAGCAGCTGCAGCTCCGATTAGACACCTAGTCTGGGAACTTCTGTATGCCATGGGTATGGCCCTAAAAAGACAAAAGACAAAAAAAAGAAGAAAAAAAAAGAGAGAGAGAGAAACTACAAGTCATCTTACACACAGAATAATGGTCAAGAAAATAGCTGAAAAACGAATATAAGTCAAACTTTCTTTTGTGTACCAAAGTAACAGAAGAAAGTCGTTTAAAATTATTGTTATTCAGAGTTCCCATTGTGGCTCAGTGGGTTACAAATCAGACTAGTATCCATGAGGATGTGGGTTCAATTACTGGCCTTACTCATTGGGTTAAAGGATACAGCATTGCCATGAGCAGTGGTATAGGCCACAGACATGGCTCAGATCTGGTGTGGCTGTGGCTGTGGCAAAGGTTGGCAGCTGCAGCTCCTATTTGACCCCAAGCTTGGGAACTTCCAAATGCTGTGGGTGCGGCCCTAAAAAGACAAAAATTAAAAAAATTTAAAAATTATTGTTATTCAATATGATAATATTGTATTTGTTCAGATGACATTGGAAGTGAGAAAGAGAACAATGGAAATATTTTATATTACCTACTTTTGAGACTCCTCAGTTTTATAATAGACTATTTACTAATAAATGTGTTTTTGTGGCTCATACATATTTACTTACCTTTCAAACCCTGAGCAATACTTCCTCAATGCAAATAAATAATTGAAAGTCACTAAAAAATACAATAAGATTACTGGAAGGAAAATATCACCACAAATATGACCTTTCAGATTTAACATGATAGCTTTTCTATTTAAATTGCATATTTTTATATTCATGTTTTTTTCCTTACACAAATTGTGGGTATTTAATAATGCCACTGAAGTTACTAGCTCAGAAATTTTCTTTTAAGTGTACCTCTCACTAAATCTCCCAATGTTTATAAGGCTTAAAATTATTTAAGTAGCTTGAAGCATGCCACTTTATGGCTGATATTGGTCTGCTGAAATTGAATTCAAATAATATATATAATTTTTGTGAGGATAATTGCAGAGCAAATTACTTAATGCTCTCAGTGTATTAATATTACGATGATTCCATCTTCATAAAACACCTATCACACTAGAAATTATTCCTGGACAATTTCTTTTTTCAAATAATAGTGTACAGTTTTTAAATATCTTTATATTCAGAGGATATGAAACACTTTAGAACCATGTAGTATTATATTTGAGGATGAAGTCTAAACATTTCACAGATTAGAAACTTCTCATGGAAAGGTTTCTACATCATTATTTTTCTCAAACTTTCAGATTTGGTTGAGTGATTTACATAAGTAGATGTTAAACATTAAAAAATGATATATTTCATTAGCCAACACTTTGTTCTCAGCACTATTGTTTCTCCTACCTTGAAAGATATTCAGTTGGGGAAAAATATCATAACCACAAGGAAATATAATAACCATAAGTCCAATTTTCCTTGATAGTCTAATATAATAACTGCATGCCTGAATAATTCTTCTGAGATTTTCTCAGTGTAGTAAAATTTGCAGAGTAAATAGTTTATATGAGAGGTTAGGTACCTTTTAGATGATATGTCCTATAGTGTAAAGGTGATTTAAGTTGTGGCTTTATACATAAACGTAAAATGCTTTGTTTATTTTTAGAAGTAATTTTATTCATATTTTGGATGCAAATGCATTTTATAATATTTGCACAGTGCAATTTATCAACACCGCAATCAAACTGCAAAAAATTATTCAAGAATTAGAAGTACTGCTTGTGAAATTTATAATGCAAAGGTATTGAAGGCATGGCCTTTTTAAAACCTCTTACAGTTCTTTATAAATATTTTATGGTGCCTTAACATTAGTTAAGAATAAAAAGCAAAATGTTAAAGCAGAAATACAGTATATCATTATAGGTTATCCATATACCCAGTATTTCAATACTGTAAAGTGAATTTGATTGTGTTCTGTAAATACTGAATATATTAGTATTTTCCCCTTGCAGGAATGAGGGGAAAATACATTCCCCCAAGTCTGCTTTTATAATCTAGTCCAGCAAGCATTTCACTAGAATAATTAGGAATGAATTAGTCCTACCCTCAGCAACTCTCTCTCTTGCCTAAGAGAATCTTGCTTCCAGCTTTGGTATTCAAGTAACCAAAAACCTTACATAAAATAGAAAAACGGTTGCTTGAAAAGTTAAAAATTAAAAGGTAATTGTTAATTGAAAGGTTGAAAACTTCAGGTTCAGGCCCATGCTAACTATGACAGGTACAGTTTTGTGGTATCTGTTCAACAGGAAAATATGTCCAAGTGGGAGTCTGAGAAGCTACTCAGAGCTTTTCACATGGGGGTCCCTCTGGGTTGGGATTAGACAGGAAGATACTATGGTAGACCATCGTAGTTTAGGAAGAAAAGACTAATTCATTCTAAACTACTTCACGAAACCCGGATAAAAGTAAATACTAACGACGGTTTTTAATACGAAGCCTAGCTGGTTGAGAAGCCAGAATATCAACTCTTCACATTCTTTCTCTCACTCTTAAGAGTCTGATATGGAAGCTAATTTGTGGTTAGAATATTGTTTGGTGACCATGACATTAGAGGAAAAAGGTTGAGTTTTTTTAATATCTCTGATAAATGGATGCACTCATCATTACTACACAAAAAGTAGAGTCACAGGCCATCTCCTCTAGAAGCAGCTTGATATATGGGACACTTTCTTACTTTTGGCTGCATTATTTTCATGAAGAGCACTTTTCTTCTGATAACATACATTTTCTCCAGACAAGTTACAATGAACTTGTACAGTTGTTTTATTTATGCTCTTTTACATTAATCACTTTCCATGCAAAATTTTCCCAAATCACTATCAGCAGTATAATTGATTTATTTAAGATTAATAGACTGAAGTTTGGTCCAAAATGCAAAATAATTTAGAGAATGATGTCAGGAGATCTCACAAAAAATGTTCAAATATGGGACTAACTGTAAGAGGAGTTTTTAAAGCCTTAAATAATATATCTCTGGATATTAAAACTTCCCCAAAGTAAAGAAAATTATTTACACGTGCCTTTAAATGAAGAGTGGCTTTTTGTAGATTCTTAATAGTGCAGGGTTTCTCAGAAGATTATCAGTTCCACAAATATTAAAGAATACTTTTAGTCTGCTAGTCAGCTTGCTAGTATCAAAGATTTGATATCAGCTAAATACCAACTGTTCTTTTTCTTAAGAATATCGCAATATAAAGAAACTAATAATCTACTAAGTAACTGAAGCCTGTCACTCAATAATATTGGCTCCTGTTTGGGGATTTTGAGGTTCTTAGTCCATGAGAATAGTTATATAGGTAATTTGTTTCCAAAAAGTAATACAAGTACCTTGTAGAAAATTTAGAATCACAGATAAGAAAAACCTAGACAAAGCATCATAATCCTTGTACCCTCAGATAAACACTACTTTTAGTTGTATTTTTCCAGAATTATTTTTCTAAGTGATATGAAGGCAACTAAAGAATGCGAAATTTAAAAGTATGTGCTAAATAACACTTTCTTTAATAAAAATTATTAATCTCTTTTTAAAAGAAAAATAATATTAAAACAGAAAAGTACATGCAAAAAGTTAAAAAAAGTACAGTTCATAAATATACATATAAATTTTACCATCCAGGAATATTTACTACATATATAGAGAGAGTGAGAGAGAGAGAGATCATAAAGAAACTGTAGGAGTTCCTGCCCTGGCTCAGTGGTTAACGAATCCGACTAGGAACCATGAGCTTGCAGGTTCGATCCCTGGCCTTGCTCAGTGGCTTAAGGATCTGGTGTTGCTGTAGCTGTGGTGTAGGTCACAGACGTAGCTCAGATCCCAAGCTGCTGTGGCTCTGGCATAGGACGGTGGCTATAGCTCTGATTAGACCCCTAGCCTGGGAATCTCCATACGCTGCAGGAGCAGCCCTAGAAAAGGCAAAAAGACAAAAAAAAAAAAGAAAAGAAAGAAAAAAAAAAGAAAAAGAAAAAGAAACTGTATATACAATATAGTTTCTATATATCAACTATATACACAATTTTTTATATATATCAGCTATATATACAATAGTTTCTTCTTCATATATATGGATAGTCTCTCTCTCTCTAAATATATATATAGTTTCTTTTTTATATTGTTACATTATTAAGAAAAAGAAACTTCTTTTTATAGGTTTGTAGCTAGAAATAGATGGAGATGGATATAAAGATGTTGAGAGAGAAAGAGGGAAACAGAAGGTGAAAATACAATTTTATTAAAATTAGAATCACAAACTACACATTAAGAATTTGCTAAAAATCACTGTCACCTAAATTCATATCCCCTCAAAAAAAAAAAAAAGGAACTCAACTGCAGGAATTTTTGAGCTTAAGTTCATTTTTTTTTCATTCTTTCATAAATCTTTCATTCTAGTTTATGAAAAATAATTGAAAACTGTGAGGCATTAATATTTTTAAATGGAGTTCCCGTCGTGGCGCAGAGTTTAACGAATCCAACTAGGAACCATGAGGTTGCGGGTTCGGTCCCTGCCCTTGCTCAGTGGGTTAACGATCCAGCATTGCCATGAGCTGTGGTGTAGGTTGCAGACGCGGCTCAGATCCCGCGTTGCTGTGGCTCTGGCGTAGGCTGGCAGCTACAGCTCCGATTCGACCCCTAGCCTGGGAACCTCCACATGCCGTGGGAGCGGCCCAAGAAATGGCAAAAAGACAAAAAAATAAATAAATAAATAATATTTTTAAATGATATTGTTTCATTGCCTGATATGATGCAGGACACATCATTTCTACACTATTTTTCACAGAAATCACCTATCTTTTCAGAAAACATTGACAAATAGATTTTGAGGGTTAGTCTACAAAATATATAACCAGTGCTCTATAAAAATATCAAGACCCTGGAGTTCCTGCCATGACACAGTGGGTTAAGAATCCTACTGCAGAAGCTCAGGTCACTGTGGAGGTGCAGGTTCAAGTAGTTAAAGGATCTGGTGTTTCAGCAGCTACAGAGTAGGTTGCAGCTCTGACTCAGGATTAAATCCCTGCCCAGAAACTTCAACATACCTCAGGTGCAGCCAAAAAATCAATCAATCAATCAATCAATCAATCAATCAAGATCCTGTAAAACAAGAAAAGCTGGAAGACCTGTGGTAGATAGAAATAAGATAAATAAGATTAACTAAATGTAATATTGGATCCGGGGTTGGATCCTAAAACAGAAAAAGGACATCAGTGGAAAAAAAAGAAGAAAACTGATTAAAACCTATAATTTAATTAAGAGTATTATGTCAATGTTATTATTTTTTTTCTAGTTCTGTTCATTGTACCATGGTATAAAACATTAAGATTAGGGTAAATCAGATGAAGATTATAAGTGAACTCTCTGTACTACAATTTTTCTGTAGGTCTAAAATTATACGGAAGTTTGAAAAATTTTAAAAATAGAAAAAATTATTATGTCTCACTTTTTTTTTTTAATAGGGCCACACCCTCAGCATATGGAAGTTCCCAGGCTAGGTGTCGAATCAGAGCTGTAGCTGCTGGCCTATGCCACAGCCACAGCAATGCAGGATCTAAGCCATGTCTGTGACCTATACCACAGCTCACAGCAACGCAGGATCCTTAACCCAATGAGAGGCCAGGGATTGAACCTGCATCCTCATGGATCCTAGTCAGATTTGTTAACTGCTTAGCCACGACAGGAACTCCTATGTCTCTCTTTTTTAAACCATTTCTGCCAACCTTCAGCTTTGAAGCACATAGAAATTAGAATTGTTAAACTTCTCCTCACAGGATTTATTTATAATATTTCTTTCTAAGATTCAGAATATAAGTGTGTTGTTCCCAGTTCTAATTTCTAAATGAATTCAATGATCCTTACTAGTTCCTTATTCACAGCATCTTTTTCTTATGCTATTTTCTAAATTCTTTTTTCAGTTAGATAAATTCCTCTGCCAACTTTTTTTTTGTAAAAGAAAGGTTTATGCATCCTCTGCCCTCAAGTTCCAATATATTTAAGCAGATCTTCTTGCTGCTGTAATAGTCTTGCTTGTTTTCCCTCAGAAATTTGTTGGCATTGCTTCAGTATTTTCTGGCACTGAAGATTATGCAAGTCCTTTGTCACCACATCTTCATTCAGCATTTGTTGGGTGGACATTATTCTGTTTTTGCTGCTATTGCTGTGGTTGTTATTTGTTTGTTTACTTCAACAAGGACACGCTCATGGATTCTGCATTTTCTGAGTTCTTTAATGCTTGGAATGATTTGCAGTGTTTAAATATACTTAGCATGCATGGATTATAGTTTTATCCTTCTCGACACTTTGTAGATACTGCTCTATGATTTTATGGCATCGAATGTTAGTGTAGGAAAATGTGAAACCAGCCTCAGTTTTTATTCATTTGTAGTCAATTTCTTTTCCATCCACTTCTTTGAGGATTTATTTATCCTTGAAGTCCAATAATTAATAAGAATATATCTTGGTATATCCTAGAATGATTTACCAGGTTTTTCTATGGAGTTAACTCATCCATAATTTCAGGGAATTTTTTTTAACACCTATGAATATGCTTTCTCTTCCATGTCAATGACACCAATTATACTTATGTTGAGACATTTGTTTATATCTTTCACATGTTATCTTTTCCTCAACTATTAAGATTATTTTCCTGTTTTCTCTGTGGTTACAGCAATTACTGCAAGCTTTACTGGAACATATTCACTTTTATATTATCACTCCCTTGAGAGATTAAAATTTATTTTTAGCTCTATTTATGTTTTCTTATGAATTATTATTTTTTGATTTGGTGAGAGCCAATTCTCCTTAAGTTTCTTGCTTATGTATTTGAGATCTGTTTGTCTTATGTTTCTTATGAATTATTTTCCTTTTATATGGTGAGAGTGAATTCTCCTTAACTCTCCTGCCTATGTATTTGAGATCTACTTGTCTTCCCCTCTAATTTAAAGTTTAAGAACTAAGAATTTTTTTTTTCATTTGTATACTACTAAAATTGTGTGTGTGTGTGTGTGTGTGCATGCTCACGAGTGTGTGTTGGGGTGGGCAACTTTACTGGATCATGTGAGTTTTTGTTTGAGGGGGTGGAAAGCCAAGATATCCTGGGAATTATTCTTTTTTTTCTAATTTAAAAAAAATGCTTCTTAAAAATATTTATTATCTTTAATCTAGAGCATTGTTTACCCTAAGGATAGCATGACTTGGTCTCTTCCTACAAATATATATGAGGCCAAGAAGATGAGATGTTTCTAATAGCTCCTTTCATACTTGAAGAAAACCTGCTGTGGTAGAAAGTTACTTTTGCAGTTACAGCTCTTCTAATATATTTCCCTAGCTTCCTAGGTCCTTCTTTAACTCATGCAGCTTCAAATTATGGATTATCGCTAAGAATTCTTAGTACATTCTAAAATGTACATTCTAATTTACCTTTTTTTAGTAAGGTGGTTAAGACTGAGACAGGCATTAGAGACTTCGTATGTTCCAACAGAATCTTTTTTCCCCCTTTGGCTATACATTCCTCAACTTTTTATCAAGAAATTACATGTGTTTCATTTTTCGATGGCAGCTGATGAATTGTTTTGCCATGTATTCCTGACTTTGTTTTCACCAGCAAAAATTGCAAAATGCTGTTTGATCCATCTTAATCTGCAATATCCTGAGTATTTCTCCAATGTCTGCTTTTTCTTAAGTCATATCAATTAACCGTTAAAGAATGTTAATACCATTTTAACCACTATATTGTTCAAAATATGTATTCACAGTCATGAATTAGCAATTAATTTTTTCAGTGCATTGTTTATATGTGTGTGTATGTATATATATATATACAGTTTCTGCATTTTTTTATCACTTAGTTTTTCAAACATTTGAAGTGTTATGATAGTAAAGGAGAAATAAAGTGTTCTTTTAAGGTAAATGGTAAAATGTGAAGAATCATGACTAAAATAGTAATATTTAATAGAAATTGAACACAAAGAGAAATCACTGAAGACTGGAACCATTAAAGAATGCTTTGTATTAGGTGTGAGACATGCATGAACTTCAAAGCGGGGCAGGCTTTGGACGGAAAAATGAGAAAGTAGAAAACATCTACAATGAGTAAGGAAACAGGATAGAGAGAAAAAGTGTAAGAACAGGAATAAGTATTTTGTACCCAGTTTCTTGGGTACTTTTGCTAACACTAAGTGTTTGTGTTGGATAAAAAGGGTGTGCCAAGATCAGAAAATTTATGTTTCAAATTTGGAGGGCCTTGACTGTTATGCTAAAGATAACTCTCTCTCTCTCTCTCTTTTTTTTTTTTTTCAGAAATAACAGATCATGACAGAGAAGTTGCACTGGAATATAACATGAAAAATAGCAGTGTTTTAGGATAACAAATAAGTGAGTGCTGGACAATATAAACTTAGGAGATGCAGACATAAAAGTAAGACAGTTTGTTAGAGAAGAGCCATAAAGGATATCATGATATCTTAAAATAGCAACTAGAATATCAGTATGATGGCAAATATTTTTCAGTGCCGTAAGATGTTGGGGACAGAGAAGCAAATAGTGTGGATATCAGTCCTACTATCCCAGAGTTCACAATCCAGCAGAGAACACAGGTATTCTTTCCTTTCTTTTTTTTTTTTTTTTTTTGCCTTTTTAGGGCCCCACCCGCAGCATATACAAGTTTCGGGGCTAGGGCCCAAATCAGAGCTATAGCTGCCGGCCTGCACCACAGCCACAGTAATGCAGGATCCAAGCTGCATCTGCAACCTACACCACAGCTCACAGTAATGCTGGATCATTAACTCACTGAGCGAGGACAGGGATCGAACCTGCATCCTCAGGTTTGTTAACTGCTGAGCCACGATGGGAACTCCCAAACACAGGTATTCTTTTAAGAAAAATTCTTGGGTGATAAATGCTGATAAGAGATGTTACATGAAAAACTGTATCTTGGAAATTATCCTAATCTGGGAGGATCAAGGAAAGGTGCCCTTAACAGTGACTTTGAAACTCTGGTGCTAAGGAATGAAGGTTTGTGACTCCTCCTAATTCATATGCTGAAAACCTGATCCCTAATGTGACTGTATTTGGAGAGAGGGACGTTGGGAGGTAATTAGGTCATGAGGTTGGAGCCCCTGTGAATGGAAATAATGCCCATATAAGAAAAGACACAAGAGAGCTTGCTTCTTCCTTGCTCTTCACCTTGTGGGAATACAATGAGAAGGTGGCCATCAGCAAATTAGGAAGCAGGCTCTCACCAGATACCCCCTCTACCAGCACCTGGGTCTTGAACTTCCTAGCCTCCAGATTGAGAAATAAATGTTTATTGTTTAAGCCACCCAGTCTATGGTAATTTGTTATAGCAGGTGGAAGCTGAGATACTTAGCCCTGAAAACAGATTAAGAGTTAGTTATATAAAGACTGAGGCTGAGGGGATAGAGAGTTCAGTGAACATTCCTAGCAGAAAAAAAAAAAATTGACTAAAGGCCTTGAGGTGCTAGATAAACATCACAATCAGTTTTCTACAATTTTCTTTTCTCTTTTTTTTTGTCTTTTTTTAGGGCTGCACCTGCAGCATATGAAGGCTCCCAGGCTGGGGGTCAAATCAGAGCTATAGCCACTGGCGTATGCCACAGCCATAGCAATGCCAGATATGAGCTCCATCTGCAGCCTACACCACAGCTCAAGGGAATGCCAGATCCTTAGCCCACTGAGTGAGGCCAGGGATCAAATCTGCGTCCTCATGGATGCTAGTCAGATTCGTTTCTGCTAAGCCATGATGGGAACTCCAGTTTTCTGGAATTTACTATGATAGCCAAGAGCCTTTGATGAGCAAAATTGTTGAATAGACAACTATGGTGGAGCTGAGGAAACTTGGTCTGAATTATCTTGCTAAACATGTTTCCTCTTTTATGAACATTATAAAATGCTTTAAAAAGGTGTCATACTCAAAATAAATAATTTGTATAAATGAGGTTGGTAAAATCTTTTTGAAGTCTGTTAATAAGCTCAGTGACACATGACATGACATCAGAGCACAAACCCCAATACTGAAATTATGTAGAAACAGAAAAGAACATGATTCAAAAATGACTTCTAAGGCCTGTGGCATTAGGACAAGAAACAAGGGCAGCCAATAACCATAAAAAAGATCATATTAGTATGGGAAAGGGCTATTTAGCTTGGGAAGGAGAAGGATGGAGGGAAAAAGTAAACATTTTAATCAAATCCAATACTCTGTTATTGATTTCTCTTTGCCAGACATACCTTGTAGAATACTTATAATGCTTTTGACTTTGAAATATTTGGCCGAAGCTATTGGATTAGCCAAGGTAAAAGCTCTGCTTCTGGTGTAATCTCTTGTATTTCATTTATATGTGATTTATTCCTTTCTCCACAAAAGGTTCTTTTTATTGATAAAATAGATGAAACTGAGAATCCCAAAGGGAATTTGATGTCCACCCACACAAAACAGGTTTGCAAAGTGTAAGTAGCAGGCAAGAAAAAGATTCAAGTACATGAAAATTGTGAGTTTCTTCTCTTCCTTTTATTTTCTTTTTTCTTTTCTTTTGTTTTCTTTTATGTTGCAGAGTCAATACTAAACAGATTTTCTGTCCTTTTATGTGTTAGTCAATTAATTATCCTTGAAGCTTTAAATATTGAAAGCAATGTCCCTACACTTGAAATGCAGAGGTTTGTTATTTAAAAAAATTAATGTCATTTACTGTCATTAAGGTTGCACCTGCTTAGGTTGGAAACTTTCACTCAATGTCATATCTGCAAAGGTTTTTAAAGTAAACTCTCTACCAGAAAAATTGGTATTATCTTATTTGCTTCATTGAAGTTAGGACAATTGTCAAAAAATATCTTGACAAGCCTTAAAGGTGTCTTATTTTAATAGTCTCAGTAGGGTTTTGTATCAGGCTGAGTTAGCACATCTTCCCCAATGTTTTAAAATAATGTCCTTGTTAATATTTAATAATATAATATTAAATATTATATATAAATAGTAGGTCTTACTGAGTTTTGTGTCAGTCAAAGATATTAAATACAGAGAAAACATGAATTTATAAACATAAAATGAGAATAATTCCTAATAAATATACATCAGACTCATTTTTATTTAGTGTCAAAGTGATGGACTGGGAAGAAAAATAAGCGATAGGGCTTGGTTCTTGCACATTTGGTTTTAGTCTGGAGTCCGTATTTAATATTCAGACCATGAGAATGTTCTCACTCTAAGAACATCATTCCTCAGAGACCAATCCCTCCTGTTTTAACTCTAAGACCCAAAATAGGCAAATTAAAAGTTTCAAAGTTAAATCAGCATAAGAATAAGAACTAGGGTCTAGTTTGTAATCCACTGCAATCACTCTTCTGAACCCTATGATCGTAAAAGCCTCATTGTCAAATGTGCACATATTCCCTCCATATCTGACCTCACAACTAAGTGATGCTGACCATGTCATTTAACCCTCTTTCGTGCATGTCTTTTTCTCCTGGCTTCCTCAGATCCATTCTGTCCTGGCTCATCTCCTGCTGCCTGGCACCTCCTTCATAGACTCTTATTTTAAATCATCTCTTTTTCTCCCTTTGCACATTTTGTTTCAATTAGTTCATCTATCCTTAATCATTCCTCACATTTCAGGGCTTCCATATAATTTCTCAGTCAATTTGGAGCAATTTTTAGAGTAAGGGGGTGATATTAATAATTCTATACAGATAGCAGGTAGAAACTGGGATTTTCTGGGAATAGACAATCCATTCATATGAAATGATAGAATGCAAAAATGAATTCAACTGTCTACCTCTTCCTGTATCCAAGCCCTTGACCTTGTAAGGCAGAATAACTCAGGTAGTTAATGTAGGAACATGAGCTTTGATATATTCCTTGATATGCTCATTAATTAACATCTGTAACTTAAGGGTCCAGGGAATAATATCCCCACTGGCCTTGTTTACTCCAGAGTATATCTGTTTTACAAACAGGTGGATGTTAATCTCTAACCCACTCCTCAACTGATAGAAAAGGAATGAGAGGAAGGGAGGGAGACTCCCAGCAACTCAAAGTCTAGGGAAAAGAAGAACAAAGACACCGTAAAGCTTAAGGGGCATATCCACCTCTAAGACCCCTATCGGACAAGGACTGATACAGGATTGATATTGACAATTAGGAATCTTTGATAATGATTTGATTACTGATATAGGTAAACAGGGCAAGGCCAGTGGGAAAAAGAACTGATATCTGGGTCCCACGTTGGTACTCTAGTCTTTAAGAAATAAAACCCCCTTAGAAAATTAGAGGAGGGGGATTCCTCCCCCCCCCAGTGTCTTTTCTGGGAGCTATTTGCTTTCCTGTAATAGACTTTTTGCTTCTTACTGTGTGCTGTGTGTTTGTGAAGTTCATTCTTGGGCTCCATGAATAAGAACCTGGATTCCAGTAACATCTTTCTGGTAACACTTGTTACTCTGTAGTCCATACCCTCTCTTACTCTGGGTTTTGGCCAATAGAATAAGAAGGAAATTACATCATGCTCATTCCAGCATAGTCCTCAAGAGAACATGCACAAAACTGTCGGTGCTCTTGCAAAGTTGAACTTGCTTGTCTTTGTACCTGAGCTTCTCTGTAAGAACACATCCAAACTAGCCTATGGGAAGGATGTGAGAAGCACGTAGAGGGTGAGACATCTAGAAGATTTTGAAGGCACTCCAATAATACTAACAGAAGTTGAGCCACCAGAGGACTTGGCCTAAAAGCAGATACAGGCAAGAGGCCAGTTGAAATCAGATCTTCCCAGATAAGCCCAGTATTAAATGATAACCTACAAAATTAAGAGCTGAAGAAATAATTCTTGTATTAATAGCTAAATACATATGAAGTGTTTTATTATGCAACACTATTGTGGCAGTAGATAACTCATATACTATCAAATCATATCTCTCCTAAGATTCAGATTCACATACTGAATATCTTTACCTAAAAGTCCTAAAGATATTTCAAACTAAATAAACCCAAGATAAAGTTATAAAATTTTCAAAAATCCCTTTACATGTGTATACACACACATCATACACACGCATACATATATATAATCTCAGAAGCCCAGTTTTTCATGTTGAAAATCTGGACCATATTAATTATTCAATATTTCCTAATTCTGATAGGGAGAATTATTCTTAGTGTACCTATCTTTTCTATACCTTTATAAATCATGTTTCTTCTATCACTACTCACTAGGCCTTAGCCTTTTTCGGTCAGGGGTCTAGCAAGAGACTTAAGCCCTAATGCCCTAATATACACATTGAATGTACTACATTTATTTACCTCCTATAGATGCAGAAATTCAGGTTTAGAGAACTGAGAAAGTATCACACAAATAATTTATGTAGGGTTTAATTCCCTTAAAGAATCCAGATTAAAAAAGGTTGGTAGGTTGGTAGATCTTTCTTAGTTTTCACCTGGACTATGCTAATAGTTTACTTGACTATTCTACCTTTAGACTCACCTTCTAATTGGTCCACCATAAGTTATGATTTGCTTTAGCCTTTGCCATTGTTTATCATCTGCGAGTGAACTGTATTTAAGAAAAGAAGTTCGGAGTTCCTATAGTGGCTCAGCAGTTAGCAAACCCGACTAGCATCCATGAGGATGTGGGTTTTATCCCTGGCCTCACTCAGTGGGTTAAGGATCTGACATTGCCATGAGCTGTGGTGTGGGTCACAGACATGGTTCAGATTCTGTGTTGCTGTGGGTCTGGCGTAGGCTGGCAGCTGCAGTTCCAATTGAACCCCTAGCCTGGGAACCTCTATATGCCGTGAGTGCAGCCCTAAAAAGACAAAAAGACCAAAAAAAAATTTAAAATTTAAAAATTTGAAAAAGAAAACAGGTTTGATTCTCTCCAACAAGGATGCTAACAAAATTAAATAATGGTATATTTAATACATTCCTAATACCTTTTTATTTCTTATCTTGCTATTGATCAGTAACAATACTTTTTAAATTTGCTTCTGTCACGTTACTGTCTTCATGATGGCTATAATCACTCTATGACTGTGCTGAGTATTTGATACAGACTTTGAAAAGAGTTGAAAATAAACGGAAGAGCCATGCCATGACCAGTTTACCCATATGGGTGTACATCAATGCACATTATAGATCCAGAATGACAACTCTCAACTTGAGAGCTTAATGTCATCTTCCAAGGTGTTACATCCTCTCAGTTAGAATGTTTTCATATATATTATAATGCCTTTTTGAGGTGAGACCTGTGAGCTTTTCTGATATTCCTGGAGCAACAAAATTTTCTACAATCTGCAGTAACTTGCCAAGGTTTCCTCTGTAATTTAATCAGGCCATCAATCAGCAAGGTTAGATCATAAGCTAATATTTCTTTATACCTTATATACAGTTGAATGATTTTTTTGGTTTAACCAGAGGCAAAATGTTAGTTCCTCATGACATTTAACAGTTCCTGAAGTCATTATTTTGACAGCATCTATTTGACCTGAGAAACTTCTTGCCTACGGAAATAGTCTTAGGGCAAAATTTGCTTACATAAAAACTCAAGAATGGAAGTGACCTTAAAGGTGAATCTTAATCATCTATTAAAAATAAATGCAGGCTTCTGAGTAAGATGATGCTATGGATCCACACCTCTAACTCCCCCGACCCAGAGTTTATAGGAATGACCAGGAAAAAAAGAAAACAAGGAATGAACACACTAAGATTAAAACCAAGAAAATTGCCATCAGATGCCCAGAAGCTCAAGGAGTGTCTTCTAAATATATTACAGACCAAATTGGCTGGAAGAATGCATAGAGGTATGGTTTGGAATTTTTAAAAGAGCAGCATTAAGAACTATTCAAAAAAAGATTTTAGAAAATCTCATTAAAACCTCCTTGGAGAACAGAGGGGAATTTATGGAACTAGACTTGATAATATGCAGAAGGTCACTGCAGTAAGGGGTGTTTTCTGGAACAATTGTCTAAAGTATAGCAGAATGCCCAGTGGGGGAGCTCCCTCTAGATTTGAATGAATCAAAAATCTCAGAAGATGGCCTTCCTTTTGGGAAAATGACTAAGAGAAACAGAAAGCACAGAAGCTTTAAGGTTTCTTTTTGAAAAGGGCATGTAAAATAATTGGAAAAATCAGTACACTTAGACCAGTTTTCAATAGAGTTATTTCTTCATCTTTTTTTCCCCCTTAAACCAGAAGATATTTGAAATGATGCTAAAAGTCAGAAGGGGACAATTTTAAAGAATCAGAAAAAATAACTCTCTCTGAAACCCATTCACTAACAAAGAAAAGAGAAATAGCTAGAAAACTGCTGCATCATATTTCAAAAATGCTCAAGACAACTTAGAATCTACGAAGTTAGAGAAAGTAGAGGTGGGAAAGGAAAAATCTGAAATGAGGATCATGTAGTGCTTCCAGGGATGTGGGTATTTGTAAATATGGGACACAGGATGACAAACCCGGCTCAAGAAGGGAATATATATATATATGCTGAATATATATTTTAATATGTCAGTTCCGTGTGATCAAATGTTTTCTGCTAATGGGATAAGTATCACTTATGGCTCACTCATCTAGAAGTATGGGTAGGCCATTGACAGCTTCTTAGTTTCTTCAGGTAAAGCAAGTGTCATCATTTCTTGAACATGCATCATGAGCTAGGTGAAGACCCAAGGGAGTTTAGGGTGGTAGCACTAGGAGTATCCCTTCCAAACTATCTCAATCTTATAACTCAGGTTGAAAAAAAAAATGGATGTGAACTACTGTATTCTGTCAAGCCTGTCGAGTATGAATCCATGACCTAAATATTTTATTTATGTGAAAACCAAGTATTCTCCTGCCATGTAATAAGTCAGACTAGAGTCAAATCTTGGTCTCTGGCAAAAACAGCAAGATTTAATACAATGACAGCTTTATGAAAGTGAAATAAGCTATTTTAATATGAATCCAATTAAAGCTTTTTGAGGGTGGGTTTCAACACTAGCAGTGGTAGGTGGCAGATATGGATGTGATTCAGAAATCAGGAGAAAGAAGAGGGTAGCAGAGGCTGTTTCTTAGCTCTTCAGTGAAATTCAAAGAGCACCCCTAAATGGGGATACATATTTGGTGTGGCATTGTTTACAGACATTAAAGAACTGTAACTGCATGTCTTTTCCATGGAGCAAGGGGAAACATAATTTATCTAATGAAAATCTGCAATGGAGTTACAAATATAAATATATCATTATATAAATGTTGTTTACTAATATAAAAAATAATAATTTCAACTTTGCACCTAAATAAGAAAGGAGGAAAGAGATGAATTAGATGAAGGTGATAAAAACAGATGATAAACTTGGTGATAATACTGTAATAACTTTATATGGTAACAGACAGTTGCTAGACTTATCAGGAAAACCAATTCACAATATATATAAATGTCAAGTTACTATATTGTATACCTGAAACTGATATGATATTGAATGTTAATTATACTTCAATTTTTAAATTTTTAAGAAATTCACAAGGCCAAAAAGTTATGCTGCTTTATTTCTTAGCTAGGTTACACAGATCACCTAACTGACATGTGTTTATAATATATATATTTGATAATATATCCTATTAATCTTTATTTATTTGTAACTAATTACTTCAAGGTAAAATCCAGATTATTAGAGCTAGTTAAATAATTCATAATATCTATTAAAGATCATCAAACACCTCCCCATACACATGCAGATATGGAAGATCAAGTATGTGTTTAAGAGCAATAGGAGAAGGAGAAAACATAAAGATGAAGTGGAAAAAATGATTATTAAAATAATATGAATAGAGACTGTCTTGACTATGGTATAATAGCCAAGATATTGAAGCAATGTAAGTGTCCTTCAACAGATGAATGGATAAAGAAGATGCTCTATACATTCTTGTATGGAAACACTACTTGGCCATATAAAAGAATGATGAAAAGAATGAAATTTTGTCATTTGTGACAACATGGAGGGACTTGAAGGGTGTTATGCTTAGTGAAATAGTCAGAGGAAAAAATACAATATGTTATCACTTATATGTGGAATCTAAAAAAATAAAACAAAGGAATACTACTCAGCCATAAAAAGAACAAAATAATGCCATTTGCAACAACATGGATGGAACTGGAGACTCTCTTACTAAGTGAAGTAAGTCAGGAAGAGAAAGACAAATACCATATGATGTCACTTATATCTGGAATCTTATATATGGCATAAATGAATCTTTCCACATAAAAGAAACTCATGGACTTGGAGAATAGACTTGTGGTTGCCAAGGAGGAGGGGGAAGGAGTGGGATGGATTGGGAGCTTGGGGTTAATAGATGCAAACTGTTGCCTTTGGAATGGATAAGCAATGAGATCCTGCTGTATAGCCCTGGGAATTATATCTAGTCACTTATGATGGAGCATGATAATGTGAGAAAAAAGAATCTATACATGTATATGTAACTGAGTCATCTTGCTATACAGTAGAAAATTGGCAGAACACTGTAAACCGGCTATAATGGAAAAAAATAAAAATAATGATATAAAAAAAATAAAAAGATTTTTGAAACAAAAAAATAAAATAAAAAATAAAGTAGTGAATATAACAAAAAAGAAATAGACCCTCAGATATAAGAAACCAAGTAGAGGGTACAGGGGAGGGATGGGGGGGATAATAAGAGGGATTTAGAGGTACAGACTACAAAATAAATAAGCTATAAGGATATATTGTAGAGCACAGAGGATTGGTGCAATGTTTTATGATAACTATAAATGGAGTATAAGCTTTAAAAAGTATGAATCATTATGTTGTAAAACCTGAAATTTATATAATATTGTAAGTCAACCAGATATCAATAAATTTTAATGCTTTGAATTAGATAAAAAGATTGGAATCAGGGTGTTTTTATTTAAAATGAGAAATTCTGTCTTCATGAAGAATCAGTGAATTACGAAATACTATGGATCCATGCTTGAAGGGAACCCAATAATCACTAAGACGTGAATCGAAAAGAAAAAAAGAACTCAAGAATATATTGAAAATATTGCTCTAACCATACCAGCAGTAAATGATATCACCAACTAACTAGAGTTGTTTAAACATCTGATATCAAAATATATTTAATAATAAAGATAAAAAAGAAGTTTCACTCAAACCTATAGCTCATACTGTACTTAATGGAAAGAAAAATTAGTATATTTTGTTTTGAGAGCAAAAATATAGCATTTTAAAATGCATAAAATGCTTCTATAGCATTTCTTTGAAAGAAATTCGCAGCTATAAACAGTCCATTAAAAAATAATAAAGATCACCATGATATCATATCCTTCCACATTAAGAAGGGAGGAAAAGAGAAAACTAAATCTAAAGGAAATAGAAGGAATTAAATAAATACTATAGTGGAAATAAATAAAAGATAATTTAAAAAATATATAGAAAATAATTAATAAATGTTGGTTCTTGAAAAAAGTAATAAAATTCACAAATCTTGAGCCAATATGAGCAACAAAAAGAGAAGACTAAAATTATTAAAATTATTAAAATCAACAATTAAAAAGGGCATTGCTACCAAATTTCCAGAATTACAAAGATAATACAGGAAATTGAACAATATGGCAATAAATATGGCAATAATATGGCAACAAATCATATAATCTAGATGAAATGGATGAATAAAATAAAATCATTCCACAAAGAAAAGGACAGAACCAGACAGTTTCACTGACGAATTTTGCCAAATATTTAAAGAATTAATACTAATCCTTTACAAATTCTTCCAAAAAATACAAGATGGGGGAAACAACTCATTCAGTGAGGTCAGTATTGCTTTGAATCTTAAACTAGAGAAAAACATCACAAGAAAATTATAACATATCTCATGAATATACATGAAAACATTCTCGACAACAACAACAAAAAACAAGCACACTGAATCTGGCAACATATTAAAAGGATTTTCAAAAAGGCAGGAAATAGCAAGCATTAGAATGGTTGTGGAGAAAAAGGAATCCTCGTTATACTGTTATGGAAATGTAAATTGGCACAGACACTATAGAAAATGGTATAGAGATTCTTTAAAAATCCGATAGAACTACCACATGATCCAGTTATTCCACCTCTGGGTATTTATCTGAAGAACATAAAACATTAATTTAAAATATATATACACCCCTATGTCCATTGCAACATTATTTACAACAGCCGAGTCACAGAAATGACCTAAGAGCCCAGTAAAGAATGAATGAATAATGGAGTTGTGGTATCTATAGATACAATTGAACATTTCTCAGCCATAAAAAAGGTGAAATCTTGCCATTTCTGACAATATGGATACATCTGGAGAGTATTATATTAAGTGAAATAAGTCAAATAGAGAAATACTGTATCATGTCACTCAAAGGTGGAATATTAAGTAAACAAGCAAAACAAAACCCAAAAATAAACATATAGTTACAGACAGCAGAGTAGTGTTACCAAAGCGGATGGGGAGTGTAGGGAGGGTGAAATGAGGGAGAGGGTCAATTGTCTGGTGATGGATAGAAACTAAATTTTAGTGGTGAGCACAACTGCTGTATACACAGAAGTTGAAGAATAATTTGTATACATGAAACTTATAAAATGTCATAACCTGATTCTTTAGAAAGGAGGTTATAACCATGAACAACCAGTGTTTTTTTCCAAGAATGCAGTCATTCAACATACAAAAATCAATCAATATAAAACACTATATTGATCGAATAAAATACGGAAACTACATGACCATTTTAATAGTTACAGAAAAAGTGTTTAATAAAATCTAACACTCTCTTATGATAAATGCATTTAACAAATTGGGAATGGAAAGGAAATTCCTCAACCTGATAAATACATCTACAAAAAATTCATGACTAACGTATTTAGTGATGTAAGATGGAAAACTTTCCCCCTAAAATCAGAAATAAGACAAGAATATCTGCTCTTTCTATGTTTATTGAACCTTGTTCAAGAGGTTTTAGGTGAACAATTCGTTTAAAAAAATAAAAAGCAATCATATTGGAAAAGGAAAAGGAACACTCACTAAACTCACAGATAACATGCCAAGATAAAAAATAGAAAATTCTAAGAACTCTACTAAAATTATCAAAATTAGTGGTATTGTATAGAGATACAAGATCAATATACAAAAATCAAGTCTATTTCTGTACCTTAGCATTGAATAATCTCAAAAAATTAAATTAAAACAATTTCATTTATAGTAGCATCAAAAATAAAAAAAATACTTAGGAATAATTTAACATAGTAGTATTGCGTATTAGTTTTCTTTTTCCTAATGTAACAAATTACCACAGAGTGGGAGAAAATAACACAAATTTCCTAAAACTCTGAAATATGTTTTCCTGGGCTAATAACAAGATATCAAAAGGTCTGGTTCTTTCAGGTGTCTTGAGGGGAGCTGCTCTTTCTCACCTCACACTGCATCACATCACTCCTGCTCTGACCCTTTTCTGCCTCCCTCTTCTACATTTTAAGGAGCTTTATGATTACACTGGGCCCACCTGAATAATCCAGGATCATCTTATTTTAAGGTCAGCTGAATATAAATTTTAATTCTATCTGCAATTTTAATTCCATTTTGTTATATGATATGTTTTAGAGATTCTGTATTTTGTCCAGCCTTTCTCTCTCTCTCTTTTTTTTTTGCCATTGTTGAAAACCTGACATTTTAAATAGTACAATGGGGAAAGTCTGTAAATGAGACTCCTCCCCAGGGTTTGTTGTTGCTTTTTGCTGTCCTTGTTGTTTTTAGGGATTTTTCTAAAGTAATTCATTAAGGTCTCTCTTTGTTGTGCGTGGCCACAGAAGTCTGCCTGTTTAGCAAATGATTAAACAGATAATGGTTCAATGCCTTGAAAGAATAAGTCATCCAGTCTTTGTCAAGTGGCTCTGTTGAGGCACCTGTTCAGCATTCTGAAGTTTTACAGCTCTGCCTTAGCCTTTACTTCCTGTTTGAACAAGTCTCAAGTTCAGCCAGCTGTGAGAGATCAGACCTTTCCCAAGTCTCTCCTGGCATGCACCCAGCTCTCCAAATGCATGTGTCCTTTGACGTCCCTATGAATATGACAGTGTTTCAATGCTCCTTATGGACAGTTAATTATGTAATTTTTCTGTTTAAGAATTTTAGGAGTTCCCATCGTGGCTCAGTGGTTAACAAATCCAACTGGGAACCATGAGGTTGCGGGTTCAATCATTGGCCTTGCTCAGTGGGTTAAGGATCCGGCATTGCCATGAGCTGTGGTATAGGTCATAGACGCAGCTCTGATCCCGCTTGCTATGGCTGTGGCATAGACCAGCGGCTACAGCTCTGATTAGACCCCTAGCCTGGGAACCTCCATATGCCATGGGTGCAGACCTAGAAAAGACAAAAAAAATAATAAATAAATAAAAGTCTAACAAAAAAAAAAAGAATTTTAGTTCACCTCTGCTTTGCCCAAATGTCATTGTTACCTTAGGCAGTCGGAATATTAAACAAGCACTGCTACTTGTTTGCTACCAATGCCGTAAAAAGCAGTCCATCCATAGAGAGTAGGCCTTGACTCAGGTCAAATAAAAACAAACCCTGAAAATGGCAATGGGCTTCTGAGAAGTTCAAATAGTGACCTTTCCCTTAGAATGGGGCTTTGTGGAGCTCTTCAAACTTGTTCTGCTCTGCTACATGCTGGCATTGGTTTTCACAGCTACCATAGTTGTGAGACAATTGGTTTTCAAGGCTATTGCAGAGTTTGGGAGAGAGAGGGATGGGAATTGGGCGAGTTAAAACATATGAAAGGTCACATTCTTACTCAGATGCAGAAATTTTTCTTTAATTAATGCTCTTTTAATTGATATATGCTTAAGTTCTAGAGTTCTGAAAAAGTTAACTACGACAATTTTTGCCAGTATTCTCTCTGCTTTTATGAAGGAGAGATTTTTGAAGGCCCTTATTCTGCCATTCTGGAATTTCTTTTGCTAATGACTGGGCTTTTGAATGAAATTTATCCCCATTGCAATATTAATCAGAGGAAGGTTTTATATTTTATATTTGTAAAATGTCAAAGGAAGGACTAATATCAGGTTTGGGGTTACTTTGATAGAGCCACCTCGGTAGTGACAAATGGTCTGTGTGAGTGTGCAATGCATGTGTGTGTTTGTGTATATTTCCCTATAATCACATGATATGACCAGAAGCATGAGAGGAAGTGACCACATTCTGGGTCTATAATTTTCAACTCTGTTCATCTTAATTAAATAAATATTGATTCCCCATAATATGTCAATAGATATGCTATTTCCTAAGGATACAAAGATGTATACGATATAGACCCTGTCCTAAAGCAGCTTATAGTACTTCTCAGATTTTATTTTCCTTGTAGAAAGTGAGAGACAGTCCAAGAGACCTGGAGATAATACTGGTTTAAACAAGATCTCAATTAGAACCTTCCAAACTCCACCAATGATGATACTCTTACCAAATGTTTACTCTGAGTCCAAAGCTGCTAAATGTTTTATTCAGATGCTTTTCATGTATTCTTCATGAAAACCTTATGAAGTAGGTAGTCCTCATTCTCAAATGAGCATCTGAGGCTGAGACAGAGGCTCTCAGAGATTAAATAAAATGACATGGCTGGTTCTTTGTCACACCAACAGATGAAAACAAGTCTGATTTTAGAAGGTACTTCTTATGTAGTACCAGATCCTGCCACTTGCCTGAGGAAAGCCCTGGGCCAGTCTCTCCAAGTTTTCACTGAGTTGGGAGACTATAGGAAGTTTTTATTTTCTTAATACTTTTCTCTATGGTGATCATGTACTACTTTTAGAATTAGACAAAAACACTTAACGAAATATAATGTTACCTTCAATGTTCAGCTTCTTCACATAAAAGTGACAGACTATATGAAGAACAGAAGCGTAACATATGCCTCATCAAAGAACAAAAAGTAGAACATTATTATTTAACAGGTATATCTCAGAATTACCTTGGTAAATATCTACTGAGGTTTCCAGATTAGGAAAGCATCTACCTCTGAAGCTTAGAAGGAAGCAGGGCATCACAATCTTAGAGAATTGCTGCATCAATCCCTAAATGATGTTTTGGAATTTGAACCTTTGGCTTTATGTTTCTAGCAAATAAAACGATTAACCATTCTTCTATTTTTTTAAATAACTAAATGAGACACTTGTCAAAGAGCTTTCATACTTTGGTTTTAGGCACCGTATAAATACACGAATAGATAGCTCGTACAGCAAAGAGAGAGTATGAAGGATTTTGCAGAGGCCCATTTATTCACAATTCATAAATCAGCTTATAAGGGTAGAAGTTATGTTTAACAGGATGCTGTCAGCTCTATTTCTGCCTCAGGCAGTGAAATCAGGAAAAGAAAATGCAGCACTATGAAATTGTTTAAACTGCTAATCCCAACTACTTTCAGCTTATGGAGACATTTGGGAAGATACATGCTGTTTCACATAGTAAGCTGTGGTCATACAAAAGAAAATGCAACTTCAAACGTCAGAGAACTGGACATTGTATTTTACATTCAAGACAATGTTACTGTCATTGAGCAGTTCGCTGATATAGGTAAAGACCAAATAATATGTTATTTAGGTAGTGTAGTGTGTGTTTTACTGATCCATTAAAGTCAACCTGGACATTGACATGCAACTCTGTTTTGGTTGCCCAAAGCTATACTAAATGAATGAAAAATAATAATACATGCCTGTGGATACAGCAGGTCAAACACTATATGGTTTAATTCCTCAAAAACAAAAAAAAATATTTTATTTTTAAATGTATTTTTAGGAATTCCTGTTGTGGCTCACCGGTAACAAACCTGACTAGTATCTATGAGTGCAGGCTCGATCCCTGGCCTTGCTCAGTAAGTTAAGGATCCGGAGATGCCTTGAGCTGTACTGTAGTCACAGACACACACAACTTGGATCCCATGTTGCTATGGCTATGGCACAGGCCCGCAGCTATAGCTCCAATTAGACCCCTAGCCTGGGAACTTCCATATGCTGCAGGTGCAGCCCTAAGAAGAACCCCTCCCCAAAAACAGCATTTTAAAATACATTTATTTTAAATACCCTTTATTTTAAAAGGCAATTTTTGGTGTTTCTGGCCATTTTTTAGCGAACCAAATCCTAAAAAAAGGAAATGCAGAATTCTTCCTTCTATAAAAACAAAATAAGATGAACTTATTGGTATAATTTTTAAAGAGATATTTTTAAGTAGACATCTTTTTGCATTAATTATATTTGATTTTCAATTTTTACATGTCTATGCTTAACTTGGTATGAAATTCAGACATAATCTTCTGATATTTCATGGTTTAATGGCATTCTTCTAATTCCAGCTTAGTGTAACCCAGACATCACAATTAATGTCTTCTTAATCCACTGTGTTTAAAGCTTTATTTAAAAAAAAATTGAGCAATGTCTACGTTCTCTGTCAATGAATGAAAAATAATAACAGACAACATTTATTGAGCATATATGTGCCAGGCAACAGAATTTGTGTTTTTTATAGATTATGGTATTTAGCCTTCACCATTAAACTGAAAAGTAGGTATTACTATTGTACCCATTTTTCAGATGAGAAAACTAACAGGATTTGCAAAGTTGAAGCTAAAATGGGCAACCTGAAACTCTGATTTTATGTGTCAGAGCAGGATGCCTACTTTGCACTGGATTATGCTTAAGATTCCTGATTTTTGGCACTGTACATTTCACTCTTTCAACAGCGCAAAGGCAGAACCAATAGAAATCTGCATTGTTCCACCCCTTCATCATTTTTAGCCACCGATGGATAACTTTCAACAGCCAGTTCATCAGTCTACCCAGTAAAGGCAAAGGGTGCTTTACCTTACCAATGTGTGACTGCCATCTAGTGGTAAACATTTAGTAATTGCTCGTTCTACAGGAATTAGTTACCCATGTCATTCCTAAAATGTCTTGATAGGTAAATTCTATTAAGAAACTTAAAATCTTAGATACAAACAAAACCAATTTTACTATAAACAATAGAAGGAAATGATTTAGTTGTGTGTATAGTGTTATTTTGAAACAATAAAGCTTTTGGGAGTCTGAACCTTTTGTTAGTAAGAGTTTTAAACTGTCTTCAGATTGTATAGTTTAATATTTGTATAAGGATGATATAGTTAAAAGTTTTCCACATACATTTTATTTTTTGAGCTAAAAATTGGTTAGAAAATGTAAATGTTGAAAATATTTTAATAAAAATAATCATTATCTTTAGGGAAAAGAAAAACGTGGCTAACATTTACTGGGAATAAACACCAGCTGGACAAGTAATAAGGTTTGCGTAGATATTGAAGGTTTGGACAAAGAGGACTCGCTCTTATTTAGATTTTAGGCATCTTAGGTATTTTTGTCTGTTTGGTTTTATGTTCCCCAATTTGCTCCATTACCTGTAAATATCCATTCCTCATTTGATCCATCTAACCCCATGGCATCCAGATTCTACATTCACCTTCTTAGTTCCCAGCTGCTCCCAAATCCCTTCTCTTTATCAATTTCAACATGTAGGGGTTAAAAATATTTGCAAACATGTATGTATTAAGTATAAATGATAGATTTTTTTCCCAATTACTTTATTTATTTATTTATTGGTCTTTATTTTAGGGCCACCATTTGGAAGTTCCCAGTCTAGCGGTCAAATCAGAGCTGCAGGTGCCATCCTATACCACAGCCAAAGCCATGTCTTAGAACTATACCACAGCTCAGGGCAACGCTGGATCCTTAACCCACTGAGCGAGGTCAGAGATCAAACTCTCATTCTCATGGATACTAGACAGGTTTGTTACAGCTGAGCCATGATGGGAACTCCCCAACTACTTCAAATTAAATTTTTATGTCTAACTATTAATTTAATTTATAATATGATATTCTCATAGTTGCATCATTTACATATTCCATGCTTTTATTTATGTATGTATTTATTTATGTATTTATTATTATTAAAGTAGAGTTGATTTGCAGTGTTTCATCAAATTCTGTTATACAGCAAAGTGACCCAATCACACACATTTCCCTGTGTTGTACAGTTAGGGTCCCATTGCCCATACATTCCAAATATAACAGTTTGACTCCCAAAAACCCCAAAACGCCCATCCATCACATTCCTTCCCCTTTCCCCCTTGGGAACCCTAAGTCTGCGTGCCTTGTACAAACTCCTTCAGAACTGATATCTTCCCAAAATAAAATAAAGCCTTTTGTTGTCATTTCTATTAATCATTTACTATTTTTCATCCTCCTAAGAATGAAATTCTACAAAAAGAATATTTGCTATTCAGTATGTCTCCCTTAAAACACATACAGCTAAATGTATTTTCTCCCATTATTTTTAAAAGCCATGTAGTTGAATTTTACTAAAATTCTGACAGAGAAAGCACTGAATGTAAATTCATACTATGGGTGAATAACGATGTATTTCACCTCATTTAATTTCAGTAATTGAGTGGGAAAACAGGAAGATCTATTAAAAGGACCGTGTGCTGGTCAACACTAATGAGACAATCTCAGAGTCACTGGCTGTCATGGAGATGGGGCATTATGGAAACCTGGTTAGTATGCCAAGCAGCTACATAAGCGACAGGCTACACTTCTAATTGTGTTGTCTCTGCTTGCAAAATGGGCTTTATGTTCCTGAAAGGTGAGAGGTAGTGCAGACCTGTTTATTCATATGCCAAATATGGAATTATTACATATTCAAAAATTAAATTCAAACAGCTAGCACCAAAGGTAAAATTATATTTTGAAAACATTTTCAAAAATTAAAATTAAATTAAAATATAATTCGCTCTTTTCATTAACATACATTTTTGAACATTTGTGCTTATTTTTATTTCAATCTAATTTCATTGATATCCATACCAAGGATAAGACAAAGATTTTTTTTTTAAAGTTTTGTAAACACACGATAAGTCAATAAAGTCCTCCTAAGAATGAAATTTCCCAATGGAGTGGTTAGGAAGTTGCCTTAAGAACTATGAGGCTCTAAAAGTAATTAGACCAGAGAGTGTTAAAAAAAAGTCAGACAGAGGAATCTTTATAAATGCTAAGTATAATGAAGAAAATGAGAAGACAGTTGGGACTGGGGATAGGGGTTGACCACCACCAACTGTGGGCAGAGTTTCCTGACACCAGAATAATGCATGTCTGTTTAACAATGTCTTACTTTCTGTGTCCTCATGCTTTTGGTATAAAAATTCAGTGAATCCTGAAAATTACAAGGCTCAGTGCCTTCAGTTCTGCTTTGTTCTCCTGAGCAAGTATCACTGGATTTTTAAAGAAATTGATTACTACCTTCTGATCCTTTTTGGTAAATAACTAAAATACTAAGAGGAAAAGATGCAAGATTAACAGAGGCAAAGCAAACACCGGCATGCATTATTGGCCAGAAGTCCGTGGTTCTTGTCAGAGCTGGTGAGTACAATGAGCATTTATAATGCCTGTCCTGGGAAGCTTATGACCCATTTTAAATGCTTCAGCATGTGGACTAAGTTTTACATGTACCAAAATATCAAAAACTATCAATCTAATGTCAATATAATGAAAGCCACTTATCAAAATTCAGTGAAAGAGGTGGGGTTGCTGAGATAAAAGTGGTACCTAAGGCAGCAAAGTATAAAGTTTCAAGTTCCATTTATATAAGATGAGTAAGTCCGATGGATCTATTGCACAACATAAAGACTACAACTAAATATACTTATTGAGTACTTAAAAATTTGCTGAGGGTAGATCTTATATTAAGGGATTTTATAATAACAATAATAAGACTGAGTAGGAGGAACTTTTGGAGATGATAAATGTGTTTATGGTATAGATTGTAGTGATGGTTTCAAGGATGTATACCTATCTCCAAATTTATCAAGCTGTATACATTAATTACGTAGTTATTCATACTTCAATAATAAAGTGGTTTAAGGAAAAAAAAAAAGGGCATCAGAGCAAAGACATGAAGTAAATGCGTGCATTGCTGGAGAGATTAGGCTGCTCTGGAGTTGTGTGCACTGACCTGGGATGGAAGCAGCAGTTTGAAAGCCAGTCTGTGTGGCCCAGTCCCGTGAGAAGCACGTTGCCTTTCGGGAGTGCCACCAACTTCCAGACTCGGTCCTCCCCACAGGAGACTAGGAATTCTTTGTGGGGGTGCATGACGATGCTACGTGGGGCAAAAGAAGAAAAGGAAGTTATGGGGAGATAATAGTGAATGGTTTCATACTGAGAATAAATGAAATAACAGTGATTATCCATTTCAGCCAGGCAGGACAGCTTATAAAGTGCTGGCTCAGAAGTCAGATGGGCCAGGGTCTACATACTGGCTAGAGATCTAACTTATAGTTTCCTGAATGCCATCAATCTAATTAGGTTCATAAGATCTCAGATTCTTCATTTGAAAAATAGGGTGGTTTATTTAGGAAATAATCATATTTAATTCTGATTTAGGTGAACACTGATGTCTAATTCTGGTTTTGAAACAATAACTGTGGTTTTTCTTTTCAGGAAGAAAGTTATGCTGATGAAAATCTGATGTCAGGCTATTTGGACCAGTAGCCATGCTTATTAAACAAACAAACAAACAAACAAAAAACTTTGTTTCAGACTACAGTACAACTTAAATTAGGCATTATCCAGGAAAGGTTCATGAATCATTACTACATTATCATAATTCTATAATAAATTCTATAAATGAAACATTAACTCCATGGCCCACTATCTACACAAAGTAAAGGAGTTCAAATTTTGCACTAATACACCACTTAAATTGGCTTCAGTCAATGCACAGTACACAAATTACAGTAATGAATTCAGGATGCATAAGGCAATTCCCACTCTACAATGGCATAGAAGGAAATGAGAAAGAAGTATGTAAAATTAATGATGAGCACATTAAGCAGTATTATGATCATTGTGGCTAGTTAAATACTGGAGCTAACCCATTCTAAAATCAAGAGTCTACAAGGTTAATGCCTAATACTTTATCTATGACAATTCTTTAAACTTATTTATGTAGAATTTCATCTATGTCTTACAATGTAATGGGGACGAATGTGTCCAATGTTAAGTACTATTAAAATGCCAGCCTAAATATTAGCAGAAACTTGTTCAATCTCAACATAGCCATATCAAGTCAAATATATAATGCATTTACTTGTCTATAAAGTGAAATAAATAATAACTTAAAAATAAAAATTAGACAATCATTTCTCTTATAGTCCATTGTATGAATGGCATTGTTCCCTTCTTCTGCAATTTAGACTTTAGGAAATCAATTTCCCAAAGAAATCATGGTCTTGGTCCACATCTATGTAGATAATTCCAGGGCTTACATGGGAGCCAAGATTATCCTTATGGATCCCTTCCAGTAATTCCATTACATCCCCAAATTCTGAGCTGAAAAAATATCTCCCCCTGTTAGACCTATACAGTTCTGTAAATCTGTAGAGTTGATCAGTGTTGGAAACATTCAACTCACAGGCGTGTAACCAATGAGGAGGGCCTTCTTTCTAGTGAAACAGTTTCCTTCTCTCCAGCACTTTGTTGCTCAAAATAAACGCAGTAGAAGGGAAATTATTTATTTTGTAATTCATCATAATGTTGCTTTGTGACTTTCAGAAGGCCAATTTAGGAAAGGAATTTATTACGTATCATATTGGGGGGAATACATTTATAGAACCTAATTAGAAGAAAAATATGATGAGAGGTAAAAAATGTCAGGTTGAAATGAATTCTATATTCAAACACACATAAGAAGGCAAACTAAATCTTTGAAGCTACTGAGTATGATATATGTTGGCTCACAGCTTTCCTGGCAGACACATGAACACTTGACTAGATGATAAATTACCTTGTTTAAGTGAAGATAACTAAAATCATTGATGTCTTTACAAACTTTGAAAGATAAGTTTCCAAAATGACTTTAGTGAGGGGAGTTATTTGTACAGGTTAAGGAAAAAATCCATAAACACAAACATACTGGTGGTTCATCTGTTTTGAAAGTATTTTTCTTGACTCTTCTTTGTTATAGTTTTTTTTTATTATAGTTGATATACAATATTCTGTCAATTTCTGCTTACAGAAAAGTGACCCAGTTATACATATATATATATATATATATACGCATTATTTTTCTCATATTATCTTCCATCATGTTCCATCACATGTGATTGGATATAGTTCTCTGTATTATATAGCAGGACCTCATTGCTTATCCACTCCAAATGCAATAGATTGTATCTAGACTCTTCTGATCCCTCTACTCTGGGACCCCTTCCACACCACTTGCATTTCACGTGGACTGATTCTACTAATAACACTCTCTGGCTTCTTTGTGTACATACTCTTCTTCTAACATTGTCTTAAAAAAAAAACTTAGCTACATATGACTCTTTTCCTACTCATTCTGGACCAATTTTAGTCAAACACTGATGTTCTTTAAAATGTATGGTATTTTACTTCCCCCATGAAATGGTCTTTAAATGACAAGAAATATTTCTAACATGCTATTTTCACAGCAAGTGATTAATAAGTACTTCATATCGAGTTAGTCACAGAACAAGTACACCAGAAAAGACCGGGTTATAGGGATAAAGATCTGCAATCAAGAGTCACAGATCCAGATTCAGATCATTCCCTGTGGGAGATGAGCAAGACAGGAAATACAGATTAAGGGCCACTGACCAGACATATCTCCCCTGATACAGAATATAGTGAAGTTGAGTCTTATTACCTACTCTATAATAGGGCACTGGTGTCTGAAATCCTCCCCTCTTCCTTCTCATCATCGTCAACAACAATATCTAGCATTGTTTGAAAACTTAATATTCACCAGAATCTGTTCTAAATGCCTGATTCTCACAGCAAGTAGAATGAAAGTTCATGAGGGTAGGAGTTTATGTCTGTTTGCTATACACTTGCTGTATACTCAACCCTAACAGTCGCTGGCACACATGACCTATTAAGTTAATACTTGTCAAATGTCTGACTGGGGAATTGACATTAATACAGTGAGTTTTGCTATTTTATGACTAAGTAAACAGATGTTGAGATATTAAATAAATTGTCCAAGTTTGACAATGGAGGGAGGCTGACTTTTAATCTAGGATGGTCTTAGTTTGAGGCTCATTTATTTTAGGTATTTTTACTTCGAATGAATCATTCATAGCTTATTTCTTATACGTAAACATCTATAATTCTTGTAACAGAGATCAGGGATATTATAGTTCCCAGTAAAGGTTTAAGTTATTTAGTCATTACTTGGCACTGAGTTAAAAATACATCTAGGAATTGTCATCATATATATCAGAGGAGGGTACCATCTGATGTAATAATCTTTAAATTGTTAGAGGACCCTATTCTTTACAATTAAAATGCTTTGCTTATGAAAGAGAAGCCGGGTGAATAGCACTCCTACTACATTAATGTCTACAAAGGTGTTTGTGCTGAGGTACCACATGTTGCACTTCTACAAACCCTTGAATTTGTTTTCTCGTGCTAATATTATGAGCTATGTACTATATGTCAAGTTATCAGAAGGCATTAACATTTTTATAACTTTTATGCAGTACTCTTTAAAGAATAAATATTCTCTTTAAAGAATAAATAAAGAATAAATGCACAGGATATTTAATAAACATCAGTTCCATAGGCACTTACTTCGTTAAGAATTTCCCCAGTATATTCAGGCCTCATTTTCTATCATTCTATTTATCTTGGAATCAGTCTTTTGAAGAAGTTGAAAAATGGGAGAAATAACTAACACTTTATAGGAGTCAGTTCCTGACCCCAAAATTTCATAATTAACTTATTTAGTGGCCATAACCTCCCTACAGCTTAGATCTATTATTATTCACATTTTGCAGATGTGGAACTGGAGCACATGGAGGGTAAGTGATCTGCTCAAGGCCACAAAGCCAGGAAGTAGCAGAGCGAGGGGCTATGAATTTGAGCAGATGGTCTCCAGAACCCCTGGCTCTCTGGAAAGTGGGCTCAGAACTTCAATACCTTTTTCCTTTTTTTAGATGATAACAGGAGCAAAAGCCAAGCTGAACATTGTCTTATTTCTGTCTAAGGGATTTACTGAGATGCATCTTGAAATTCCTGAAGAATTGGTAATTATTTTGTCATTTTTATAATGGGGTGTGAAAGGTCATTTTCTGGAAGGTTTGGGCATTGGCTTGGTTCAGAGTGGTGGAGAAATAGATAAAAAATGATCAACAAGATGTACTTATGATTGAAAGCTGAGGTTGGACAACTTTTTCTGTAAAGGGCCAGAGAGTAAAAGTTTTAGGCTTATGGACCATATGGTCTCTGCCATAACTACTCAACTCTAACATTTTAGCTTGTAACAGCAACAGACAGAACATGAATGAGTGAGGAAGGCTGTGTTCCAAGAGAACTTCATTTACCCAAGGAAGTGGTGGGCCAGATAGAGCCTTTGGGAACTAGTCTGCCTACCCCTGTTCTGCTCCACCCCATTTGCATGGTATGAAGTAGACTGGTGTTTTAGAGTATGGACTCCCAAGTATGTTGTGAATTTGAACTCTTGCTCAGGTACTTACTTACTAGATATTCTTAGGTGAGATACTTCACCAGCCTTTTCCTTAGCTTCCCATTTGAAAAGTGGGAAGAATAGCCATTCATACGGTATTTTTTGTTTTGAGAATTAAGTAAGTAAACACATGTGAAGAACTTAGAATAGTGTTAGACGCATAATGAAACTCAGTGAACCTTATCATAGTGGAGAGAGGCAGGGTCTCTGAAGCCAGCCTGCCCAGACTGGCTTCAGAGACCCTGACTAGACTATTGACTATTGGCCTAGAACTTAATTTACTAGCAAATCTCATTGACAATCTCTATAGCCTCAATTTCCTTACTTGTGAAAAGGAAGGGATTTATAAAGGTGTTGTGTTGTTAGGATAAGTTGGTATGTGTAAAGTAGTTGGGACGACATCTAAATATGGTCAGCTTTCCATAAATATTGGCTACTGTTACTATTGAACATTATTGGACTTCATTGCACCTGGCCCTTCATGAAGTTAACTTTTATAATCGATACATGCCTCTTTTATTTTTTCTTTTTACTACTGCACCTGTGGCATATGGAAGTTCCTGGGATATGGGTCAAATCAGGGCTGCAGCTGAGGCCTATGCCACATCCATGATAACTCCAGCTTCTTAACACACTGAGGGAGGCCAGGGATTAAACCTGCATCCTCATAGACACTACACAGGTTCAATAACTTAACTCTCTGAGCCATAACAAAAACTCCATAATACATGACTCTTTTAAAAAGCATTAAGTAGGAGTTTCCATCATGGCTCTGTGGTTAACAAACCCGACTAGTATCCATGAGGATGTTGGATCGATCCCTGGCCTTGCTCAGTGGGTTAAGGATCTGGCGTTGCTGTCAGCTGTGGTGTAGGCCGACAGCTACACTTCTGATTTGACCCCTAGCTTGGGAACCTCTATATGCTGTGTGTGTGGCCCTAAAAAAGACAAAAGACAAAAAAAAAGCACAAGTAAACACAAGTAGTAAATTCTGTTCTTAAAATTATAAATATTTAGAGAAAATAAAAAGGAAAAGGATTTTTCCACATGGTTTTGATAGATACGAGACATTGTTGGACTTTAGCTGATGTTAAATCCTCTGATAAAAAAATGCAGCCCCCACAATGAATACTTTCACACATGAACATAAGGCAGCTTTGTGACTGTCTCTTTCATAATGTGGCTTTTAGGAATGCATTGAGGGAAACAGTGGACAGTATGGACACACTGACTCCTATCCCTGCCATCATGTGTACAACTGGCATCAGGCAGTTGCTGGTTCCTGGGAACTGGCTCTACGAGGCTCTGGGTATGGTGAGATGAAGACAACACAGTTTCTCTTCTCATGTTCTGTCTTCAAATAGATGTCCCTCTTGTAACAACCAAAAATGACTTTCATTCTCAAAGATGTCTTCCTGAAGTTCTAATTAATAAGAATAATGAGCACTTACTTAATATCTTCCTGGCACCTGCCTGAAGTGCTGCAAAGTCATTTTACTTTAAACTTTGAATATAACCTTTCTGCTTCCCTTTAACTTACTATTAATTATAATTGCAAGATTCAAAGACAAAGGCCCTGTCACCTCACTCCCAAGTTAATAAGCTTGTGATTACGGTGAAAATAGTACAGGAAAACATCTAAAGGATTCAAAAAAAGAAAATGTGGGTGAATGCTAGTCCTGCTTCTTAATCAAGTCATGTCCTCATGAAGTATCCATAAAATGTTTTGTTAAACAATACACCAGGCAGGTTACATAAAGTATGTTCTATCATAGATTTTTCTCTCTTTTATAATAGGACACATCCCTTACAATAGACCACATGATATATACTTCAAAAGCTCTCCTCTCTAATTGAAATTGTTCTTTCCAGTAGTGGCATTACACAAGGATATTTTGGAGGGAATGTGTGTAGGTGTATGGTGAACACTATTAATTATCAGTGGAGTCACTGACATAAGCACCACTGTTAGAGTTTTCAAAGAGAAGAATATTAATCCAAAAAAAGATCGTCACAAGAAAAACTAATTAGATACCCCTGTCTTCACTTTAGGTTATTCAGCATTGTAAATGTTTCCTTCACTTCAGTTTGCAGGTTCTAATTATTTCCAACATGGAAGATGCACAGTGGGTTGAAAATGAATCAATATCAAAATGTGTTTCCCATGAACAGTAGGTAGCCACTTATCTACTCATCCTCAAAGACAGCAAACACTCACACATTGCATATGCTTTTATCCACTTTTCCACGACAAATATGTATAAAGGATTTCTCTGACATTGCTCAGCTAATAGTTGCCTCTTATGTGTGGTTGTGCACCAGGATTTACAGATATTCTAACATGTAACTTTTACTCATTTCAATAAATATGGCTAAGAGCCTATGATGCAGTCTGCAAAACAGATAAAGACGTCACTCTCAGGGAGCTTACATATGAATGTGGAGAAACAAATGGTAGCAATAAAATGAGCGACTGTAGGAAATACACAATAGGACAAAGATGTGGAAGAGAACATTGTTTTCAATGAGGTGGTAACTGAAGTCCTCATTGACTGGCAAGCTGAAATCTGAATGGCAAGAAGGAAAAAGCATCTTTAGGACCATGTAGGGGCAGGTAGGTTCGGGTACAGGTGACTGCACATGCACAAGTGCAGAGGTTCAAAGGAGTCAGTGTATTCAAAGGACAAAGAAGGCCAGGGTGACTACAGAGAGTGGCAAGGATTGTATTAAGGATAAATGAGAATCAGGTGGAAAAAAAGGACTAGATCACTTGGAGCCTCACAGTCTGAGAAAAGAAGACTGAAATTTATTCTAAAATCACTGCATGGCTTTAAGTAAGAGATTGATATATGAATGATGTTTATTCAAAAGATCTCTCTAGCTCCTGTGTAGAAATGAAAAAGTGAGGAGTGAGAGGAAAAAAAAATTAGTTAGGAGTGCACAGTAGTAACTTGAATTATGGCTTTATATCCATTTAACATATAGCTCCTCATTATTATGACAGATGTCACTTTAGTATATTAACATTTTTTGCTGTTATCTTCAGGAAAAGGCAACTCATAGTTCTTCTCACCAATAAAGAATATTAAATAATTAGATGTATTTTTAAAAGTGTCAAAGCAAAATGGATTAAAAGCCATAAACCAAGGGTGTGCACAAAACAAAAAATTAAAAATCTGTCAAAATAAGATATCAGGTCTCATTCTTTTCTAGGAATCAGCTAAAAGTGTGAAAATATGAAATCTTAATAATTTACTGGCACTTAATTTTAATTTTCTTTTATATAACGATTTATACTTTTTTCATTATAACTGGTTTAAAGTCTTCTGTCAATTTTCTACTGTACAGCACAGTGACCCAGTTACAAATCTATGTATACATTCTTTTTTCTCACATTATCATGCTCCATCATAAGTGACTAGACATAGTTGCCAGTGCCACACAGCAGGATCTCATTGTTTATCCATTCTGAAGGCAATAGTCTGCATCTATTAACCCCAAGCTCCCACTCCATCTCACTCCCTCCCCTTCCCCTTGGCAACCACAAGGTATTCTCCAAGTCCATGAGTTTCTTTTCTGTGGAAAGGTTCATCTGTGCCATATATAAGATTGCAGATATAATTGATATCATGTGGTATTTATCTTTGTCTTTCTGACTTACTTCACTTAGTATGAGAGTCTCTAGTTTCATACATGTTGCTACAAATGGCATTATTTTGTTCTTTTTATGGCTGAGTAGTATTCCATTGTGTACATATGCCACATCTTCATAATCCATTCATCTGTCAATGGACATTTGGGTTGTTTCCGTGTCTTTGCTATTGTGAATAGTGCTGCAATGAATGTGTGGGTGCATGTGTCTTTTTCAAGGAAAGTTTTATCCAGACATATGCCCAGGAGTGGGATTGCTGGATCATATGGTAGTTCTATGTATAGTTTTGTAAGGTACCTCGATACTGTTCTCCATAGTGGCTGTACCAGCTTACATTCCCACCAACAGTGCAGGAGGGTTCCCTTTTCTCCACACCCCCTCCAGCTTTTGCTATTTGTGGACTTATTAATGATGGCCATTCTGACTGGTGTGAAGTGGTATCTCATGGTAGTTTAGATCTGCATTTATCTAATAATAGGGATGTTGAGCATTTTCTCACGGTCTTGTGGCCCATCTGTATTATCTTCTTTAGAGAAATGTCTATTCAGGTCTTTTGCCCATTTTTCCATTGGGTTGTTGGCTTTCTTGCTATTGAGTTGTATAAGTTGTTTGTATATTTTAGAGATTAAGCCCTTGTCAATTGCATCATTTGAAACTATCTTCACCCATTCTGTACATTGTCTTTCTGTTTTCTTTCTGGTTTCCTTTGCTATGCAAAAGCTTGTCAGTTTGATCAAGTCCCATTGGCTTATTTTTGCTTTTATTTCTGTTGCTTTGGGAAACTGACCTGAGAAAACATTTGTAAGGTTGATGTCAGAGAATGTTTTGCCTATATTCTCTTCTAGGAGTTTAATGGGTCTTGTCTTAATGTTTAAGTCTTTATGCCATTTTGAGTTTATTTTTGTGCATGGTGTGAGGGTGTGTTCTAGTTTCACTGATCTGCATGCAGCTGTCCAGGATTCCCAGCAATACTTGCTGAAAAAAGACTGTCTTTTTCCCATTTTATATTCTTGCCTCCTTTGTCAAAGATTAATTGACCATAGGTATCAGGGTTTATTTCTGGGTTCTCTATTTTGTTCCTTTGGTCTGTATGTCCGTTCTGGTATCACTACCACACTGTCTTGTTTACTGTGGCTTTATCGTATTGCCTGAAGTCTGGGAGAGTTATGCCTCCTGCTTGGTTTCTGTTCCTCAGGATTGCTTTGGCAATTCTGGGTCTCTTGTGATTCCATATGAATTTTTGGATTGTTTGTTCTATTTCTGTGCAAAATGTCATGGGTAATTTGATAGAGTTAGCATTGAATCTGTAGATTGCTTTGGGTAGTATGGCCATTTTTGCAATGTTAATTTTTCCAACCCAAGAACATGGAATCTTTTTCCATTTCTTCACATCATCTTTAATTTCCTTGATGAATGTCTTACAGTTCTCAGCATATAAGTCTTTCACCTCCTTGGTCAGGTTTATTCACAGGTATTTGATTTTTTGGGGGTGCTATTTTAAAAGGTATATGATTTTTGAATTCCTTTTCTAATATTTCATTGTTAGTATACAGAAATGAACTGATTTCTAAATGTTAATTTTATATCCTGCTACTTTGCTGCATTTGTTGATCAGTTCAAGTAGTTTTTGGGTTGAGTCCTTAAGGTTTTTTATATATAATATCATGTCATCTGCATACAGTGACAGTTTTACCTCTTCTCTTCCAATTTGGATGCCTTTTATTTCTTTTGTTTGTCTGATTGCTGTGTCTAGGACTTCCAATACTATGTTGAATAACAGTGGTGAGAGTGGGCATCCTTGTCTTGTTCCAGATTTTAGTGGGAAGGCTTTCAGCTTTTCTCCATTGAGTATTATGTTTGCTGTGGGTTTGTCATAAATGGCTTTTATTATGTTAAGCTATGTTCCCTCTATACCCACTTTGGTCAGAGTTCCGATCATGAATGGATGTTGGACTTTGTCAAATGCTTTTTCTGCATCTATTGAGATGATCATGTGGTTTTTGTCTTTTCTGTTGTTAATGTGGTATATGACGTTGATTGATTTGCATATGTTGAACCATCCTTGTGAACCTGGGATGAATCCCACCTGGTCATGGTGTATGATCTTTTTTATATGTTTTTGGATTTGGTTGGCTAAAATTTTGTTGAGAATTTTTGCATCTATATTCATGAAAGATATTGGCCTGAAGTTTTTTTTTTTTAATTTTAAAGTATAGTTTATTTTTTAATATTACTCATGAATTTATTACATTTATAATTGTGCAATGATCATCATGACCCAATTTTATATTCCATCCCAAACCCTTAGTGTATCCCCGCTACCCCAAAATCTACCTCATTTGGAAACCATAAGCTTTTCAAAGTCTGAGTCAGTATCTGTTCTGCAAAGTTCATTGTATCTTTGTTTATATTCCACATGAAAGTGATAGCATATGATATTGGTATCTCATTGTCTGACTGACTTCACTTAGAATGATAATTTCTAGGTCCATCCATATTGCTAAAAATTCTGTTATTTCATTCCTTTTAATGGCTTAGTAATATTCCATTGTGTATATGTACCACATCTTTATCGACTCCTCTAGTGATGGACATTTAGGTTGCTTCCATGTCTTGGCTATTGAAAATAGTGCTGCAATGAACATTGGAGTACATGTGTCTTTGTGAGTTGTGGTTTTCTCTGCATAGATGTGCAGGAGTGGGATTGCTGGATCAAATGGTGGTTCTATTTTTAGTTTTCTGAGGAATTTCCATACTATTTTCCACAGTGGCTGCACCAATTTACAATCCCCCCAACAGTGTAAAAGGGTTCCTTTTTCTCCACACCCTCTCCAGCATTTATTGTTTGTAGACTTTTTGATGATGGTCATTCTGGCCGATGTAAGGTGGTCCCTCATAGTGGTTTTGATTTGCATTTCTCTAATAATGAGTGATGCTGAACATCTTTTCATGTGTTTTTTGGCCATCCATTTGTCTTCTTTGCAGAATTGTCTGTTTAGATCTTCTGCCCATTTTTTGACGGGGTTATTTGTTTTTTGGTATGGAGCTACAGAAGGTGTTTATAAATTTTGGAAATGAATCCCTGTCAGTTGATTCATTGGCAAAGATTTTCTCCCATTCTGTGGGTTGTCTTTTCGTGTTGTTTAGGGTTTCCTTTGCTATGCAGAAATTTTTACGTTTGATTAAATCCCATTTGTTTGTTTTTGTTTTTACTGTCATTACTCTAAGAGGTGGATCTGAGATGTTGCTGTCATTTTTGTCAGAGAGTGTTTGGCCTATGTTTTCCTCTAAGTTTTGTAGTGTCTGGTCTTATATCCAGGTCTTTAATCCATTTTGAGTTTATTTGTGTGTATGGTGTTTGGGAGTGTTCTAATTTCATTCTTTTCCATGTGGCTGTCCAGTTTTCCCAGCACCACTTATTGAACAGGCTGTCCTTTCTCCATTGTATATTCTTGGCTCCTTTGTCACAGATTAGTGGGCTGTAGGTATGTGGGTTTAATTCTGGACTTTCTATCTTGTTCCACTGATCTATATGTCTGTCTTTGTGCCAGTACTACACAGTTTTGATGATTGTTGCTTTGTAGTCTAGTCTGAAGTCCAGGAGCCTGATTCCTCCAGCTCCATTGTTCTTTTTCATGATGTCTTTGGCTATTCTGGGTCTTTTGTGCTTCCAAACAAATTTTAAGATATTTTTTTCAAGTTCTGTGAAAAATGTCCTTGGTAATTTGATAGGGATTGCACTGAATCTGTAGATTGCCTTGGGTAGTATATTCATTTTGATAATATTGACTCTTCCAATCCAAGAGCATGGTATGTCTTTCCATCTATTTGTGTCATCTTTGATTTCTTTCATCAGTGTCTTATAGTTTTCAGAATATGGGTCTTTTGTCTCTTTAGGTAGGTTTACTCCTAGGTATTTTATTCTTTTGGATGTGATGGTAAACGGGATTGCTTCCCTAATTTCTCTTTCTGCTCTTTCATTGTTAGTGTATAGAAATGCTGTCAATTTCTGTGTATTAATTTTGTATCCTGTGACTTTGCCAAATTCATTAATGAGCTCCAACAGTTTTCTGTTAGAGTCTTTAGGATTCTCTAGGTATAGTATCATGTCATCTGCAAATAGTGATAGTTTTACTTCTTCCTTTCCAATTTGGATTCCTTTTATTTCTTTAAATTCTCTCATTGCTGTGGCTAGGACTTCCAAAACTATGTTGAAGAGTAGTGGCCAGAGCAGACATCCTTGTTATAGTTTTCTTTTTTGGTGATATCTTTGGTTTCGAAATTAGGGTGATGGTGGTGTCATAGAATGTCTTTGGGAGTGTTCCTTCTTCTTTTGAAAAAGTTTAAGGAGGATGGGTAATGAGTTCCTCTTTTTATGTTTGGTAGTATTGGCCTGTGGAGCCATCTGGTCCTGGACTTTTATTTGTAAGGAGTTTTTTTTATGACATTCAATTTCATTTCTAGTGATCGGTCTGTTCAGTTGATCTATTTCTTCTTGATTCAGTTTTGGCAGGATATAAGTCTCTAGAAATTTGTCCATTTCTTGTGGGTTGTTAAATTTGTTGGAGTACAAATTTTCATAGTATTCTCTCTTGGGTTTTTGTTTTGTTTTGTATTTCTGTACTATCCATTGTGACTTCTTTTTCTTCATTTCTTATTTTGTTTATTTGGGGTTTTTTCTCTCCTCTTCTGGTGAGTCTAGCCATTGGTATGTCATTTTGTTTATCTTTTCAAAGAACCAGCCCTTTGTTTTATTTATTTTTTTCTATTTTTTAATCTCTATTTTATTGCTTTCCTCTCTGATCTTTATGATTTCCTTCCTTCTGCTGACTTTAGGTTTTGCTTGTTCTACTTTTCTAATTTATTTAGGTGGTGGGTTAAGTTGTCAATTTGAGATTTTTTTTCTTTTTTGAGGAAGGCCTGTATTGCTATGAACTTCCCTCTGAGCACTGCTTTTATGGCATCACATAGATTTTGAGAGGTTGTGTCTTTATTATCATTTGTCTTGAGGTATTTTTTAATTTCCTTCTTGATTTCCTCATAGACCCATTGGTTTTTTAGAAGCATGTTTTTCAGTCTCCATGTAGTAAGTTTTTATCTAATTTCTTTTCCTGTGGTTGATTTCTAGTTTCATGCTATTATGGTCAGAGAAGATACTTGAAATAATTTCTATAATCTTAATTTTGTTGAGGTTAGCTTTGTGCCCCAGTATGTGATTGATCCTTGAGAATGTTCCATGTGCACTTGAGAAGTATTTGTATTCTGATTTTTTTGGATGTAACTTCCTGAAAATGTCAATTAAATATAACTTTTCTATCCTTTAGGATCTCTGTTACTTTATTGATTTTCTGTCTAAAGGATCTGTCCATTGACGTGAGTGGGGTGTTAAAGTCTCCTACCCTTATTGTATTCCCATCAATTTCTCCTTTTATGTCTGTTAGTATTTGTTGGAGGTATCTGGGTGTTTCTATATTAGGGGTAGATATATTGACAATTGTAATATTCTCTTCTTGAATGGATCCTTTAACCATTAAATAGTGTTCTTCTTTGTCTTTCTTTATGGGCTTCATTTTAAAGTCACTTTTGTCTGATATGAGTACTGTAAGTCCTGCTTTCCTGTCTTGTCCATTGGCATGAAATATCTTTTCCCATCCTCTGACTTTCAATCTGTATGTGTCCTTTGCCCTAAGATGAGTGTCTTGTAGACAGCAGATTGAAGGGGTTTTTTTGTTTTGTTTTGTTTTTAACCCAATCTGCCATTCTGTGTCTTTTGATTGGAGCATTCAGTCCATTGGCATTTAAGGTGATTATATGGAATCTAATATACAAGACAAATGAAACTTTCCACAGAAAAGTTAATCATGGACTGGGATAATAGACTTCTGGTTGCCAAGGGGGAGAGGGAGGGAGTGGGATGGATGGGAGCTTGGGGTTTGTAGATGCAAATTATTGCCTTTGGAATGGATTAGCAATGATATCCTGCTGTTTAGAACTGGGAACTATGTCTAGTCACGTATTATGGAGCATGAAAATGTGAGAAAAAAGAATGTATACATGTATGTGTAACTGGGTCACCATGCTGTACAGTAGAAAACAAAGTATTGGGGAAATAACAATAAAAATTAAAAATAAAAAAAGATATGTATTTATTTCCATTTTAAACGTTGTTTTCCAGTAGATTCTGTTTCTCTTTTCTTCCTTTCTTTTTTTGGTTGGATGAATTCCATTTATTTTATGCTTGAGCACTTTTCTTTTTAGTTTTTGTGAATGTAATATTCAGTTTAGATTTGGGTGGCCCTGTTTTTTAAGTATGTTAACCCCTTCCTATATCTGCTTGCTTTAGCCTGATAATCATATAGGCTCAAAGTCATCATCAGAATAAAAAAAAAATCTAATTTTCTTACTTTCCTTCCCCACATTCTATGATTTTGACTTTTTTTTAAAACATGTTCATGTTTAGACCTGTATGCTGGCTTATTTAAGTGATTGCTTTCCAATTGTGGTTTCCTACATCCTAGTTCTTCTTACTTCTTTTTTTTTTTTAATTTTAGAAGCCCTTTTAGTATTTCTTTTACAGTGGGTTTAGTATTGTATACTCCATTAGCTTTTGTTTGTTGGAGAAATTCTTTACTTCCCCTTCTATTTTAAATGATATTCTTGCTGGATAGATTATTCTAGGTTGCATTTTTTTTCCTTTCAGAACTTTAAATATATCTTGCCACTCCCTCTGGCCTGTAGCGTATCTGTAGAGAAACCAGCTGATAGCTTTATGGAGGTTCCCTTATAATTAATGCTTTGCTTTTCTCTTGCTGCCTTTAGAATCCTCTCTTTAACTTTTGCCATTTTTATTATAATATGTCTTGGTGTGGTCCTATTTGGGATCAACTTGTTTGGGGCCCTCTGTGCTTCCTGTATCTTGATATCAGTTTCCTTTAGATTTGGAAAGTTTTTGGCCATAATTTCTTCAAATATATTTTCAATCTCCTTTTCTTTTTCTTCTCTTTCTGGAACTCCTATTAGGCGTAGATTGGCCCGCTTTATATTATCCCATACATCACTTATATTGCTTTCATGTTTTTTCATTTAGTTTTCTGTCTGCTGTCCTGATTGGGTGATTTCTAATATTCTATCTTCCCTGTCACTAATACATTCCTCTGCATTACTCATTCTGTTCTTTATTGCCTTTAGCTCAGTTTACATCTCTACAAATGAATTTCCAAGTTTTTCTTGTCTCCTCATATTTTTCTAGTTCCTTTCTAAAGGAATCTGCATTAGTGTTCATATCCTCTGTTAATTCCTTGATATTCAGCCTTAATTCCTTTAGTATTTTCACTATCTCCCTTTTGAACTCAATGTCTGTCAGACTGCAGAAGTCATTTCATTATTGACTGCTTTAGGTGAATTCTCCTGTTCCTTTAACTGGGAATCATTTCTGAGCTTCTTCATCTTGCTTATGTTTTTCTTTTTCTGTGAGTTTGGGGAAGCCAAATTGTAATCTTGTAAGGCTACTTCTATGCAAGAGCACCCCTTTGTATTTTTTTGGGGGGGGTTATATTTATTTTTGGTGTGGGAGTTTAAATATTTGCTGTATCTTTCTTTGGTATGAGCAGGCTGTTATCCTCAGAATGCTCAGTGTGTTTTCTGGGAGAAGGAGGCAATGGGCAGGGCCACCAGTCAATGCCTGGTTAGTAGGCTCTCAACAGCCACAAGGACCTGCAGGAAGGTGGCACAGGCTACTCCTAGTTGCAGGGCCTTGGGAAGTAGTAATTATCTCTAGGCAGATCTACAAGGTGACCAGAGCATTTGGCATTAGCAGCAGCAGTGAGCATGAGTTTCCGGGGGAGTGAGAGCAACAACAGCTAGTGTTTGATTGCAGTGCCCTCCTATGAGGTGACTGGAACTGCAGGTGGTGCCTGTTCAGTGACCCCTAGTGGTAGTGGGCCATGACCACCTCTGGAGTCAGTGATAACTGTGCTGGCTTGCCTCTGCCATCTGTAGATCTCCCATGAAGCAACCCATCTCACTTAGCCCACATAGGAGGTACTGCACAGGCTGATCCTAGTTTCAGGATCCTGGGAAGTGACAGAGATCAGGCATAAGGGTACTACCCAGAGCATTCAGCAGTGGCAGCAGTAAGGCTGGTGTGTTCCCAGGGGTGTGAGAGCACCAGCAGGTGTTGCTTGGTCACAATGCCCTCCTCTGTGATGCCCTTGAAGTGACTGGGGCTGCAAGTGGTGCCGTTCACAGACCCCTAGTGGTGGCAGGCCAATCCCACCTCTGGGGCCAGAGATAACTGTGGTAGTTTGCCCCCACTTCCTGTAGACCATGCAAGAAGCACCTCATCCTGCTTATCCCCCACAGTTGGTGCTGTACAAGCTGCTCCTAATTGCAGGTTCCTGGGAAGAGACAGTGATCAAGCATCTGGGCACTGCCCAGAGCATTTGGCAGTGGCAACAGCAGGGCAGTTGTGCTCCTGGGGAGCGAGAGCAACAACAGGTGGTGTTCCATTGCAATGTCCTTCTCTGTGGTGCCCTCTGAGGTGATTTTTATTCAGGTATTCCCAGTGACAGTGGGCCACGGCCACCTCTAGAGTCAGAGATAACTGTGGTGGTTTGCCGCTGCCACCTGCAGACTATGCAAGAAGCACCTTGTCCACTCCTACACAGGAGGTGCTGTACCAGCTGCTCCTAGTTGTAGGGTCTTAGGAAGGGACAGTGATCAAATGTCTGGGCACTGCAGTGACAGGTGTGTTCCCAGGGGAGTAAGAGCAATATGTATGGTGCTTGATAGGCACCATGTTGCACTTAGCCCCCTGATGCACTTAGCCAACACAAGAGGTACCTGGCCACTGGTAGCATGCACAAGAAGTGCCCAGTCTCCCATAAATGAGCAAGAGGCTTCTCACCACCTGCAGCCTGTGCCAGAGCTGCCAGTCTCCTGTAAACTAGCAAGTGGCTTCTTGCCACCCATAGCCTGTGCCAGAGCAGCCTTGTCTCCTGCAAATTAGCGAGTGGCTTCTCACTGCCCATAGCCAGCACCAGAGCTGCCTGGTCTCCCGTAGACTACCAAGTGGCTTTTTGCTACCTGCAGCCTTTGCCAGAGGTGCCCGATCTCCCATAGATTAGTGAGTGGGTTCTTGCTGCCCATGGCCTCCATCAGAGCCATTCAATTCTTTGAGAGCCCACAGACATGCATGCGTGCTCAGGACAGGGAGTTTCCTGTGGCGATCCACCCCACCTCCTCTCACCCTCCCAAACAATGGTGCCTTGCCTCTTCTGTGGGTCTGGACCTTCTCCTGGGTTCCCTCTGCTGTAGCATTCCACCCCCAGCCCATAGCTCCCCCTGCCCATGGTGCACTGCACCTTAGCCCCTTAGGCTGTCTCCACACCACCAAGCCCAGTCCTCTCCCCAGGATCTCCAGAGCCTAAGTCTCAGTGGCCAGCCCCTGCCAAAGCATCTCAGGCTGTAGTGTCTGAGCCAGGGATTCAGATGATCTGTGTAGCTTTCACTCTGTTTTGCCATTCTCAGTTCAGCTGCTGCACTTTTCTTGGCAACTTTGAGGTCCCTCTGACCCAGCTGATCTTTCCATCAGGTGGCTTCCCAGGATATGGGTTCCTTTTCTCCTTCACAGCTCCCTCTCAGGAATGCTAGTCCCATCCTGATTCTCTTTTCTCTCTCTTTTATTTTTTCCTTTGTTCTACCCAGTTATGTCAAGAGTTTCTTGCCCTTTTTGGAGGTTTAAGTTCTTATGCCAGCATTCCACTGATGTTCTGTGTGAGTTCTTTTACATGCAGATGTGTTTTTTTGATGTGTTTGTGAGGAGAAGGTGAGTGCAACCTCTTACTTCTCCGTCATCTTGCTCCGCCTCCTTCTTCCCTGGCACTTTAAGTTTAAAAACGTAATATCAATTTTGTTCAGAGCTCTATAGGATGTATATTGTCAGGATCTGGAAAGTAATATCTCTCTTTCACTTTTACTAAATAGGTGAGGCATTTTCACAGTTCGTGGCTTAATACCGTCCCAGAGGATTGTCATAAAGACCAACATTTCCTCTTTATTTTCCTTGTGCAGTGTTCTTCCAGCCTCATATGGACCGTAAACTTGGAGTGGGATGTAGTACCAAATAGTCTTCCCCTTGCCTTGCTACCTGGCTGGTAGTACTAATCCAAGTCAGGGGCAAGATAAGAGGCAGGAGAGGTTGTATGTGTGTTCTGGCTCATTTATATGGCAATGCTATTTTCCTTACTTTTTCTATATACTAACAGAAATGCTCCATTGAAATTGTAGATTTGTATTTTTAAAAGAAAAAAAATCCCCTCAATACATATACAAATGTAAAGATTTTCCACTGACACTCGACTCAAATATCATATGAAAAGTCAATATATACCTAATATGCAACCTAATAATTTGGAAAATACACTATCATATCATCCCCCATTAGTACTACTGGCTGGATATCTTTGTTTCATGGAGTGATTGGTGCACAAGATTGGCCATTTCCCAGATGAAAATTCTTAAGATCATGGCCTTTAAGAAGTCTTTTTTTTTTGTCTTTTTAGGGCCACACCTGGGGCATAGGGAGGTTCCCAGTCTAGGGGCCAAATATAACAGACCATTGCAACTCAGGATCCAAGCCATGTCTGAGACCTACACCGTAACTCATGACAATGACAGATCCTTAACCCACTGAGCAAGTCAGGGATCAAACCTATGTCCTCATGGATACTAGTCAGGTTCATTAACCACTGAACCACAATGGGAACTCTAAAGAAAAGTCATTTAAATGTATTATGTTTCTGTTTTCTCATATAAATATGTGATATCATTTATCTTGCTCCCTCACCTCCTTCTCATTCTGTTTTATTTATTAAACAAAACTTAGGAAAATATATTCTTAAGCTAAACAATATAACTTCCATCTTCTCTAGATGTTGTTCTAATATTAAAAAGAAAGACCATTTCAAAATCCACAGAGTCAACTAGATGAAATTTATAAACTCCAAAGACAGGGGAAGATAGGCAGCACTAGTGGAAAAAAGAAGATCAAGGAAATAGATTAACTACTTCCAGATTTATGAAAATAATTCCTGGAAGCTTCCTGCTACCTTAGTAGCTGAACATTTTATGCTACATAGTTTTATACACACTGTGTTTCATGTTATGCAATTGCTGTAGTTCTTTATGGTTTAACAGTTTTGAAAAGTTTCATTACACATTTATGTTCTTAGGAAACCTATTTCAATAATAAAGTTTATTTGGTTATTTCATGTTTCAGCAATCTATGAGAATTCTGTATAGCTATGAATATAAAAATTTTCCATTTTGCATCTTCTTAGTGTATTAGTAACAGAGTAGATGCCTTTTTAAGCTAAAATCAAACATCTTCATGGTAGGCACTCTATCATGAAAATATCTTTTCAAGGAGTATATTTAAAAATACAACCTGCATATATCTAGAAATAACTGTAAGTACTGCTACTTAAGACATAGAGATGAGGTACATTTACACACTGAAGTGTAGTACAAAATTATGTTCTGAACTTGGCTCAATTATTAAAAATTATCAAGCCAATGTGATGATTATGTTTAACTACTGACAACTTCTTGTGGTACAGATTTGATAAACAAATTAGAAAGCCAAAATTAATTATGTATGGTTGCTTTATTATTAAAGAATATTGACTAAGCTTCAACATGTTTTTACAAGTAAGTTTTTGAATTTAAGAGACATATATTGAAATTGTCATAAATTACATAAATCATCCTGAGTCTCGATTTCTCCATTGGAAAAATGTGCGAAAACTGAATCAATTTACATCATCATGCCTCATGTGTGTCAGGCCATGTGCCAGAATTGATGGGAACAAGAAAGGGGAACTAACTGGCACTCAGTGTGTGTAGCTGGTGATATTAGAGGAAGCTGAAGAGCAGCAGTGAGGGAGCCCTTGATCAGTTTCCAAGGGACTGGCAGAGGCAGGGAGCGGGAGGAAACAGGGAGTTGGATGAAGAGGACAGGAATAAGAACTGAGATTATAAAAATGACTCAGTAAAGCTATTTAAAAACACAAATGAGTTGAATTTAGGGTTGGCTGCCAGATATATACAGCCAGAACTGATGAATAAAATGAAAGTCTAAGTTTAAGAGGGGTAATTAGATGGCCAATCAGGCCAAAATGAGATCTGATAAACACATAAAAGTGTAGGGCATAAATTCTAAAGAGGGAATAAGGTAGACAGATATGGATCCATAATGGTCCATGCAGTAAGATGGTACTGCATCAGTCTTTTATTTCCACGCATTTGTCTCTGCATTATAGATGCTACTGAACTCTACCTTCTACTCCAGGTGTAAGAAGCAAAAATAAAGAGGGTTATACTGACTCCCTGAGCTATTTCCAGCTGCCCACTTTGGGTAAGAAAAGGGGGCAGAGAAAGTAATCCAAGCAGCCACAGGCTACATCCTCAGGTAAGCACTGAAGCTTCTGTTGTTACCCAGCCCAACATTATAGTTAGAATAGGAGCAACTGAACAGAAATTCAATTCTATGATTTATTATTCACCCTGAGATCTATCAAATTCAAAGAGAAATAAAAGGTATGCACCACCTCTGTTTCTCTCAAGCACACAGCTTAATCAACTCACCTTTTATAAGTACCTCAAATTACTTTTCTTATTGCAACACGCAAGGTCTACAGCACACACCCTTGTAAAATTACCCAAACATTCTCCAACACCAAATGTTCTCCAATATCACCTCCAGCTATTTTTGTATTATGTGCTTGTGTGTGTGTGCCCACACACTCTTGTATATAGTTTGTTTATGTTTTAACATCTTGTTGTCTTTAGTGAGGAGAGGGAATCACTTCAAGGGGGATCAGAAGAGATGATTAAGTCTTTGCTGCAGTGTTAATCAACCCCCAGCCCTGTTTGTTTAAACTCCCCTGTTTTGTCCTCTCTTTACTTCGCTCACATAAAAATGCACAAGAGTCTTTGCTTATGTATGCTTGCACACTCTGCTTTACCTCTTCTCAATATAAGGTTTTAGAGACCTAAAATATTTCATCTGATTCAATAACTTCACTTATTTTATTTAATAACTCAATTAATTTTATTATTATTTATGGTTGTACAACCATCATTACCACCTAATTTTAGAACATTTCCATCCCAATCCTCCAGTCCGCCCATCCCTCCCTTCAACCTGTTCCTTCTGGTAACTATAAGTTTTTCAAAGTCTATGCGTCTGTTTCTGTTCTACAAATAAGTTCATTTGTATCCTTTTTTTTTTTTTTTTTAGATTCCACATATAAGTGATACAACATTATGTTTGTCTCTCACTGCCTGAGTAACTTCATTTTGTATAATTTCTAGGTCCATCCATGTTGTTGTAAATGCCACTATTTCTACTTGACGTTTCCATCCTCTTAAAGGGCAGATCAGCTGCTCTCCTGGCCCCTCCCTCATGCCTTTATCAGTATTTCTAGTGCATTAAAGCAATGTTCACACTGTAGGGGATAAAGAAGAGTGATGTGGATAGGTAATTATGGAAAATAATTCCTTAGTTCATTTTGAGTAAATTAGGAACTGGAAATTCTGAACATAATGTTACAAATGTATTAATGAAAATCATTCTTATTCTAGAATACTTTCGTCAGACGAAAATCAATTTGTTATAAATATGTTATTAGTTTAACAAAAACAGAAATGATTTCAGAAGTCATGATCAATTTTTTTTGGCTAAACATAATCATGGCACTAGAATAGGCAAATGGAGTTCCATCTAATAGCTACCCTAAAGGTTCTGTGGTCTGTGCCTCCTGGAGCTAGCACTCAAAAAATTCCTAAGTCTCAGTTTCCTCTTCTATAAAATAGGGATAATAAGCATCCTTAGTTCATAGAGATTAGATGAGATCATTCATAAACAAATGATGCTTCATTTAATCCCTGATATTCAACAAAGTTTATTCCTGTTAGTATTTTAAATACTATAGGGATAAGAAATTTAAAGGTACAAACTACTATACATAAAATAAATAAGCTACAAGGATACATTGTACAGCACAGGAAATATTCAATACTTTATAATAACTTCAAATGAGGTATAATCTAAAAAAAATCACTATGTTGTATACCTGAAATTAATATAATATTGTATACCTGAAATTAATATAATATTGTAAGTCCACTATACTTCAACTTAAAAAAAAAAAAAGTATCCTAGTGCATATTGCTAGCTTAGGAAGAGACAAAAATTCAAAATTCCAAGTATTATATCTACTGAATATGTTTGTTTTTGCAGCATTGTTAAGTTGAAAAATCATAAGTTAAATCGTTTAAGGATCTCTGTAACTAAGTCAAAATAACTAGGCAAAGAAACAAAATAAGCTAAGTTAATTTTCTTCCCAATGAAATGTTAAAGTGAATCTTCTTTTAAGAAGATTTTCGGAGTTCCCGTCGTGGCGCAGTGGTTAACGAATCCGACTAGGAACCATGAGGTTGCGGGTTCGGTCCCTGCCCTTGCTCAGTGGGTTAACGATCTGGGGTTGCCGTGAGCTTGGATCCTGCGTTGCTGTGGCTCTGGCGTAGGCCGGGGGGCTACAGCTCTGATTCGACCTCTAGCCTGGGAACCTCCATATGCCGCAGGAGCGGCCCAAAGAGATAGCAAAAAGACAAAAAAGAAGGAAGATTTTCTTTAGGCAGTTTTGGTAGATAATTTCAGCAAGGAATATATATATATATAGTATATTACATATATTGCAATTATGTATATAATAGTATTATTACATACAGTACCATATTACATGTTTTAAATCTTTGCAAACACCTTTCAACTGCTCCTACTAGGTTATTGGAAAAATAACTAAATTGTAAGCTCTCTTTTCTTAAAAATAGATATGAAAATAATTTTTAAAATGATAACTTTCAAACTATAAATTCACAGTTTTTATACTTATGAAAACTGATGATGTATTTTAACTTGTAAAGATAAAGACATGAATTTACCTCGCTTAAATCATCTGAGTGATTATGTTTTTCCACCTGTAGCTTTTTCTCTACCAAATAACCTTTGATTAGTCTTATTATGAAAATATATGGCTCCAGCATAAGATATATATAATGAGAATAATTATTAATTTTTTTTTTACTTTTTTTTAGCAATATTGATCAAAATAAAAATATCTATAACTGTAAACTGGAAGTTCCTCTTGTGGCTTACAGGTTAAGGACCCAACATCGATGCTGTGAGAATGCGAGTTCCATCTCTGCCCTTGCTCAGTGGGTTAAGGATCTCATGTTGCCACAAGCTGCCATACATGTCTAAGATGCAACTCTGACTGGGTGCTGCCACGGCTGTGGCATAGGCCACAGCTGCAGCTCTGATTTGACCCCTAGCCTGGGAACTTTCATAAACAGAAGGTGTGGCCACAGGAAAAAAAAAAAAGAAGAAGAAACTGGATCTTTTTGTATATTTGCAACTTAGTAATAATAGTTTTAATCAAATTTTACACTTATTTTTCTTCTGAAATTTGTTTAATTCTACGCAATCTAGACAAATACCAACTCCTGAGCATTGCTGTTCTCTACCACCCATTCCTGTATCTGATTCTTTTGCAATGTAACTTTTTAGTATCTCTCCCAATTCTGAATATGAACCTGATCACGTGATGTGTACTATCCACTGAGATGTCAGGAACTGTGGCACACTCAAAAGGCTTGAAAAGTGTTTGCATGATTAGGCTTGCTCTCTCCTTTGCCCTATACCATCATCACAAGAAGGGTGTACCTTTCCTAGTCTGACAGAGTATGAAGAACACATAGAACAAAGCCAAAGTATTTTGATTTTCACCTCATACTTGGTCAGCTGACCCACACACATTTGACTGAGTTTAGTCAAGACCAAAAGAATCACCATGCCAACCCAGCTACAAACAGAAGAATCACCTCAATGACTATCTCAGAATCTTAAGCATTAAAAATTTATTCTTGCATATCAATGAGTTTTGTGTTTTTGGTAACACAGACTTAGCTTTAAAGAGCTAATTGATATGAGTGGGCTTTTAAATAATACTTTGTATCATTTGAGATATTCTTATTTAGAATCAACAAAAAATGCTTTTCACATTTTTCCCATTTGCCGATACTAAAATAAAACATTTATTATATATTATTATAAATATATTAACTTTTATGTTCATTATGATTAAGAATCTAAGTATATAAAATAAAATGGTAACAATTTTTAAAAATATTTCCATTTAATATATATATTTATTACTTAATGACAGGTTACACAAGATAAAGTGATTAAAATACTGTATAAATTTAGCATTTAGAGACATACTCATTGGACATTGGAGCCAGAGGGCATGTGCATTTGGATATATACCACGTTATATGTGCATTGTGAAAAAACACTGAATTCCAAGTTCACTCTCCATTGCCTCTTTTTTTAAACCATTTTAAAATTTAAGTATAGTTAATTCACAATGTATTAGTTTCAGATATATAGCAAAGTGATTGAGTTATACAGACACACACACACACATTCTTTTCCAGATTATTTTCTATCATAGTTTATTAGAAGATATTGATTATATAGTTCCTCGCTATACAGTAGGTCCTTATCTTTTATTTCATATATGGTAGTCTGTTAATCTCAAATCTCATTCTTTGTTTTCCAGTTATCTGTATTACTATGTATGCAAAATTATTTTATTATTATCTTCTGACAGCCCTTAATTTGGAAAGTAAATTTTCAGAAAGTTATATAAAATATAGATGAGTGATTAAAAATCATTTTCAACAAATACTATTTATAATAATGATGCCTTCCATTTCTAAACATAGTAAAAACTTGACTATTGCTTCAAATAATTAAAATTAACTTAAAAATAATCTGTGCTTCTTAGGGTCTACATTTTATCCATAACCAATTAGTACTGCTGACTATTTACTGTGATTTTAAGATTTTACTAATCAATGAAACAAAGAGAATATGAAATACCATTTCTGTGTTATTGTATTGTTATCTGAGGCATTTAATTTCTGAAAACTGATGGATATAGTGAATATTGAATAAAATGATATTTTTTTCAAAATATTTTTGACCCCAAAAACACATGAACAGATATTCAACATGATTAATTATTAGAGAAATGCAAATCAAAACCACTATGAGGGACCACCTTACACCGGCCAGAATGGCCATCATCAAAATGTCTACAAACAATAAGTGCTGGAGAGGGTATGGAGAAAAAGGAACCCCATTACACTGTTGGTGGGAATGTAAATTGGTGCAGCCACTGTGGAAAACAGTATGGAGATTGCTCAGAAAACTGAAAATAGAACTACCACTGGATCCAGCAATCCCACTCCTGGGCATCTATCCAGAGAAAACCATGACTCAAAAAGATATATGTACTACAATGTTCACTGCAGCACAATATACAACAGCCAAGACATGGAAACAACCTAAATGTCCATTGACAGAGGGGTGGATAAAGAAGATATGGTACATATACACAATGAAAAATTACTCAGCCATTAAAAGGAAGGAAATAAAGGCATTTGCAGCAACATAAATGGACCTAGAAATTATCATGCTAAGTGAAGTCAGTCAGAAGTGAGATACCAACATCATATGCTATCACTTATATGTAGAATCTTAAAAAAAGGACACAATAAACTTCTTTACAGAACATATACTGATCCACGGACTTTGAAAAACTTATGTTCTCCAAATGAGACAGGTTAGGGGGTGGGGGATGGGCAAGGGGTTTGGGATGGAAATGCTATAAAATCGGGTCGTGATGATCATTGCACAACTATAAATGTAATAACATTCATTAAAGCAAAAAAATACTTTTTACCTAATCATTTTTAACTGTTAGAAATTCTAAAACATTTTGCTGTAAGTGTTAAGAGTCTTGTTAGAGATTAGAGATGACCAAAATCACTGTTTTAAGTTCTTTATGTCAATTACAGTCCCTCAGTCCCACTTCATCAATTACCATAATTTCCCTGTAGTTTTTGTTCTTTTTATTTCTGGCTTTATCTTTTCTGTGATCTTTGAATGTTAATTAGGCTGAGACATAACTCTTACACTGGATACCCCACCTGTATAACTTTTCCCATCCATTAATTCAGGTTTCACTTGATCATACTACTAAGTTGTTGGAAATGTCACAAGAAATAGAAAAACTTTATGCAAAATGAGTATTCCCTGTTCTAGCCCTCTGTGTTCTGACAGTCTGAATATATGAGGACAGCAATTAGAAGGCAACTAGTTCCTTGACCTTTAGGTTTTAGTTTTCTTATACCTAATACTACTGCCACACAAACATGCTACTCTGAACTAGGAACAATCTACAACTTTAACAAGTGGCTCTATTTTTTTTTAAACTATTTCAATTCATTAATGTTTAAATATTAATAATTTTCTTATAATTTTCTTGTTATAATTATAAAAGACGGATAGAGGCAAACCTCCCATGAGGTCTGTCATGTTTTAAAGAGGAATTTCTTTTTTTTTTTTTTTTTTGTCTTTTTGCCATTTCTTGGGCCACTCCCGCAGCATATGGAGGTTCCCAGGCTAGGGGTCTAACCGGAGCTGTAGCCACCGGCCTACGCCAGAGCCACAGCAACGCGGTATCTGAGCCGCATCTGCAACCTACACCACAGCTCACGGCAACGCGGGATCGTCAACCCACTGAGCAAACGCAGGGACCGAACCTGCAACCTCATGGTTCCTAGTCGGATTCGTTAACCACTGCGCCACGACGGGAACTCCAAAAGAGGAATTTCTTGTATAAGTTTTACTCCTGGCCTCTCTCCAACCCATCATTCACTCCTGAGGATGTAGGAAAAATTTATCTGAAGGGTTCTATGGCAACACTGGAGTAAAAGGTTAGATTTACAATGGTCAGCTTCTTCTAACTTCTCTGGATCAGCATGCCTACGGTTAACTCACATTTCCAGCTCTTTTATGCTATGCATTACAAGGATAGGTCCCTGTATGATAGGCCATCTGTCACTTAGCATTATCTGTGCCCCAGTAGGTTAACCTATTTGCAAGAGTAATAAAAATTCCATTGTGGCAACATACTGAAATATCACTTTAATCTAGCTTTCATTTCTAAAAGCTAAAATCCTATCTCCATTGTTCAGAGTCCTCTGTTTATCTTCCAACAAGTACTTGGCTCATTGGCACAAGGAAAGAAGGTGTTTATTTATTGGCTCTTTAAATTCCAAATCTTGAAAAAAGACAAGTACTAGTATTTGGAAGATTAAAATAACATGGTTTTCGTACTCTTGGTGCATGGTGGATTTCATTCTAACAGTTTTAGATAGTTCCTAATGTGCTTTGCACTTTCAGATTTGTGGCTGCTTCTGTAGATTTACGGATGACAGTTCTGACTAAGATGGGCCAGGTCCATGGATTAGCAACCATGAATCGTGAGGTTCTCTATGACTAGCTTGATGAATCTTCTCAAACAATACAAAATATTAAACTTTAAAAACAAGATTTTCCCTAGAAATCACTTGTAAAAATAAGCATTTTTGAGATATTTAAGAAAAAGGGGTTTTCGTTTCTATAATTTTCTTAAGACTTTTAAAATAATATTCTTCATACTTTAAACAAATCATTGGGTTACTTGTCTACATATTTGTTTTCTCATTTATAGAATATGAATGTTGGGGAATTGAATATAATTTAAATCAAACTAGAGAAAGAATTTGGGAAAGCAACTCTCACATATTAGGTGCTTAATTACATGTTAGTTATTATTTTTGATTATTTCCACACTTTTGAATCATTTTAAAATTTCTCAGAAAATAATTTTTTTCTAATCTTAAGCCATATAATAATTGAATTTTAATCTCTAATTTTTTTCATATCTTAATTCCTCAAACTTAAGCAACAGTAATAGTATTTATATACTGTTTGAAATTCCAAGGGGAAAAAAATCAGATGGTTACCTGGTGTTTTTCGGTCTTTTAATGCTCACTGGAAATGAAAGGTCTAATGGAATAAAGTTATAGATGGATCCTTGCTCCACACTAACCCACCTAAAGAACTGTTTCTATGAATTTTTTTCTAGGTCAGATTATAGGCAAAGGCTGTAAAAAGATCTAAAACTATTGATCAGTACTTGGCTGCCTGCATGTAACACAGAATGGTGGTTTTCCAGTCCCTTATCTAACAGCAATAACATATGTTTTCCCTATATTTGTCATGAGAACTACTGGTTTTAACAGAGGACAATGGCTAAGAGTGGTGATGGAAGTCATTTCATGTAAACATAATCTTAACTTTACCTCAGAATGTTTTTCAAGTAAATTAGTTTTACGTCTCAGCTTTCTTTAGGAATATAGAAATTTTACATCATCTGGGAAATGTTCACCTCCCCATTTAATGGCAATCCATACACAGAAGGAGATGAACATACTATACTAATTTTTCAATGAGCAGATGTTCCATAATATATGATTTTCAAATTTTAAGTCTATTTCCACAAAAGTGATTATTTTACTCATTTTATTAAGGGAAAGACTTCTTCAGAAAAAAATAATGGCATTAATATCTATCACACAAATAGTCAAGAAATTAAGTAGATCACAGATCTAAAATGCCATTGAGCCCTATCAGCTTCCTCTCAAGAGAAGAAAAAATCTTGCCAACCTAACCCTATATTTATCTCTCCAGTGTTCTTACTCTCTTATCCACAAGTGTTATGTGCATGGCTACTTTCTCAGGGGTGGGTTGGGCTTGACAAAATGTCTGTCTGTCTGTCTCTTGTATCTTTCTAAAGGCAATTGATCAAAAAACAAAAGCAAAAGAAGCACAACAATGTTTTCTTCCACCGTATTATACCATCTCTGATCCATAAACAAGCACAATAACATACAAAATGTTTTTTTCAATGTTATTGTCTTGCTTCTGCTGCCGAGTGACAACCTGTTCCTCCATAAAACATGCACTGCCCTACCCTTCTTCCTACTTAACAATCCTAGCTCTGTTTGAGACTTAGAAATCCTATTTTATAGATTACCTCTTCCAAGAAGCTCTTCTTGGTTTCCTCTAAAAGGTGGTCTTCTTCCACATTTGAACTTTCAGGGTGTTTTTACAGACATTTATGGAATGTACCTTACTTTGCTTCAAATGATTTTGTTTGTTTTTTACCTCCCCAAATTAGTAAACAGTAATTAAATTTCCTAAATTTTAAGTGATTTTCCAAGGTCAAACAATCATTGTTTTATTTTTCATTCATCTTTTAAATTACTTCCTATGGAAAGGGAAACAAATGTAAGAGTTTGTCATAGACTAGGGAAAACAAAAAACTAGTCCATGTTGAGTACTTCAGAGCCTCCTGAACAAGTACCATCAATTTCAGGCCCCTTGTCTAATATCCAGCTTACCAAACAGTATCATATCCTCTGTATGGTTCTTTCTCAATTGCAAAGGTGATTTCCTCATTTTTTTTCTTCACTGTGTAATAGAGACCTTGCCTAAATATGGTTATTATTATTTTCTTTTTATGGCCACATCTGTGGCATATGGAAGTTCCCAGGCCAGGGGTTGAACTGGAGCTGCAGCTGAGGTCTATGCCACAGCCACAGCAACACTGAATCCAAGACAAGTCTGCAATCTATGCCACAGCTTTTGGCAATGATAGGTCCTTAACCCACTGAGTGAGGCCAGGGACCAAACCTGCATCCTCATGGAGACTATATTGGGTCCTTAACCCACTGAGCCACAATGGGAACTCCAATGTGGCTATTATTAAAGTTATTTGATTAAAAATTTAAATTTCTTCTCTATATACTTAATTTCCTATCCACATTTTAATGTGAATTCCTAATTTCCAAGCGTGAAGAGAATATCCAAGTTTGAAATAACAACAAAAAATACGCCTTCTTTCAGAAATGGCCTGGGTTAGAAACCCTTAGGAATCCAAAGAGTAATTATAAAACTGGAATATGAAAACCTTGCTGAGCATATGGCTTTTTCTTTAGAGATGTTTCCAGTTTAAGCGTTCTTTTCCTACCCTTTCTGTTTCTCTCTCTCTCTCTTTTTTTTTAATAGGAAGAGCCTTCTTTTCCATTTCTCCTCCCCATCGCCTTTCTACAGCTGTTAGCAGGAAGTCACAAATTTCATTTCAAAAAAGATGCTTTAAGTGGTAGCTCATAAGAAAGTGGGCAATTTTCCACTATAGGGTTATACTGTAGTGTAATCAACCCCTGAAATTTCCTTGATGGATGACATGGTTGGATGCAAGCCACACACTGTACACATCAACTTTACTGCTGTGCAACAATAATGTCGCATTCTAGGCTGTGAAATATGTCTCTTTTAAGGAAACCTGCAATATATAATAAAAAAGATCTCATTTCAGAATTGTTGGTTTTGGCTAGAAACTATATGTAGGAGAGCTCTCAAAATGATTTAGAATTGTGATACTTGATTAGCCTTCATAAGTATAAGGATTATTTATTTTAAATGTCTAAGATTTTGTTAAGGCAGGTCTATTGAGATATTTGACATTTTCTTAGGAATTAATTTGTAGCTCCAATACTTTTTGTTGTTGTTGTTAAGAATGGGAAAGATTATAAAAATTGCTTCCCTATATACAGAGAGGGGAAAGAATGCATTTTAAATAATTTCATTAAAATTCTACATTGCAAGTTTTTTTTTTGAATCAAAGACCAATAAGAGGAGTAAAAGTCTCAACTAATAATTAATAAATCTGTGACAGTTCCCCATGTCTTTCTGCAGAAGCACTTGGTGGCTCAGTATTTTAAAATGAATGGCAGCTGAAGAATGATGGTATATATAGTAGTCAGCCAATCCATGTGGCAGAAATCACGCACTGAAATTTGTATTTCATAGTCTCTGAAGATTGGCTCCCCCAATCATTCACAATGTCACTTTCTTTTTTTCACTACAGAACTTGAAAAGCTAAAACATCTTCCTGGACTTTCCTATAGTAACAGTGACCATGTGAAATAATTCTACTCAACTTGATAAAGACTAAAGTACTTGGGAAGTACATTCTTTCCTGCATGTAAAGGCAGGAGCAAGGATAAAACTCCCTGCCTTTTGATTTCTGTCCTTTGCTCAATTTATTTTATTTTTCCTGCCAGTCATGAGCATAATGCTTCAAAGTTCAGCAACATGTTTCGTAACCATAAGAGTAATAACAACACACTAAGGATGATAACCCTGAAAGAAGGAATCAGATTCCATGACAGTTTTGTGGAGCTGGCCTGCATAAGATAAACTAATCCCTATAGGTTTAAGTGACTGTTAGTCATGTTGTCTCTTGTCAGCTGAACATATTCTGATACTCTATTTGACACCTGAAAAGTGCACTGCTGTAGTGTCAGAACCTAAAATATAGAACTGCTTTAGTGGAGAAAACGCATGTTAAGGACCTTAGAATTTTAGTCTAAAAGGTAAGTCTGGTCACATTGGTTAAAAAAATTGTTCAAGTACATATGAACTATGCAGAAGCACACTTATCAACAGGACATATCATTAAGTACATAGTTTTACCTTTGTTCTAGTTTTAAAAATTACTAATTCTCAAGCCTAGAATGGTTGGCTATACAATATTCACATTTCTACCACATCCATACAGACAATTAAGCAATGCCACCAATTAAGGAGGAGGAAGGATGCTATTCCCTAGATTTCCTATATTCTCAAACTAGCAGGAGCCAATTAAATGAACTTAACCTCCATGTCATTGATGACCTTCCTCCTTCAAGGAGCTGCCGCTTCTTCAGAGCCCTTGGACAGAGTTCTTTTCAGAGAAGCACAAATTGTCCAGAGCCAATCACTAATAGGGCCTAACAATACATAAAAGTTGTCCAAGGGCTGTAGATATTTGTCTTTTCTATTGCAGTGTAACAAACTTCCACTAACAGTGGCTTAAAACAGCACAAACTTAATATCCTAAAGTTCTGGAGATCAGAGGTTTGCAATTGGCTTTACTGGGTTAAAATAAACATGTTGCCAGGGTGATTCTTTCTGGAGGGTCTAGGAGAGATTCTATTTCCTTGCCTTTTTCAGCTTTTAGAGGCCACCTGCATTCCTTGGCTCATGGTCCCTGCATCTTCAAACCCAGCAGTGCTTCATGTTCAAATAATCTGTTTGGCTCTGAAGCTTGCTTCTGTTATCACATCTCCCCTACTTCCTGCCTCCCTCTTTTTCTCATATGGATCCTTGTGATTACATCAGGCCACCCAGATAATCCAGCATAATCTACTGATCTCAAGATTTTTAATTTAATCACATATGCAAAATCCATTTTGCCATTTAAATTAACATATTCCCAGGTTTTGGGGATTATGGCATAGATGACATCTTTGAGACAACATCATTCTACCTACCATGATATTCTTTTTTTTAATTTATTTTCAGCAAAAATAAAGACTGGTATGCTGACTATCTAAACATTGTCATGAAAATAACCCAATGTCCTTAGCTGCAAAATAGCAAAATTATATTGGCACTGTAAGGAAAATACATTTTAAAAATCTATGAAATATTCTGAGAAGGAGAGTAACTTTTGCATGTTTAAAAGTGACCCTTGCATAGAACAGATACTATTTGGGGTAACTGAAATTCATTTATGATTTAAATTTAGGAAGAGTAGAAAAGTTTTCAGGCTACAAATGGTATTTATTTTAACATGTATTAGGATATAACAAAAATAATTTTTTATACTTGATCTAAGGCCTGTAAAGCAAATAGATTCAAATTTTTTCTAGTTTAGCTTCCTAACACAACACTAAACTATAATCTACTATGGTGACCCTCCTGATAGGAACAATGAATGGGCACAGAAATAAATGGCATGGTTTATTCCTGTGATGTGGTATTTATAAAAGAGGGAAGCCACTAAGAATTTCCAGGATGAAAAGAAAAAAGAATTGATGGTGGCAACAACAGCAAGGAATATTAAAATGAGGAGTCCTCATGAAAGTCAAAAGTATCAGGGAAATCCTGGAGGCTGATCCAGAGAAAATAAGTATATATTTGGAGTGGGATAATACCAGCTTCTGTATTTCACAAAGAGAAAGCACTGTTTGGGAAATTAAAATAGTAATATTTGGACAAAGGTCTCACAATACAAGCCAGAATTGGTAGCAGGCATGGAGAAATTTTAAAAAGAGAAGTTGGGCAGCTATTTGCCGTCATGAAGGACAAATTACAAAAAAATTCTGGAGCAACACAATACCTAAGACGAATGCGAAATAGCAGCAGTCTTTGTATTCTCCATTACAATTGTTGAGTTAGATAAGAAATATATTAAATCTTTAGCAATACTTTTTATAAGTTAGACAGACCAAGAATTTCCACTAGAGCATATTTCTCATATTTTTAGTTGGAAAAAAATTAGTTAAAATTAATTTTCCCTTTGGCTAATATATTCCTTGAGTGTGCATATAAAGATAAAAATACAAGGAATAATTTAATATCTAATGGCATCAAAACTGTTTTTATTCTCTCAGACATGGTAAAAGGAAAAAAAAATACTGAAAATAACTTGTGTTTAGTTTGAATTTGCTCTTAGAAATAAAATGAGTACTGCTAATTCACTGTATCCACTCAAGCTTTTAGATGGTGTTGGTCTCATATAACTAACAAATAATGTTTTTATTCAGTAACCCAGTTTCCTCTGAATCTGTTCCTCATGAAGAAATCTATTTATCAAAATATACCAACATACCTATTTTCAAAGCATGTAGTAAAAATGACCATAGGTTTATCTTTGCTTTACTTACACCACAGAATAAATAATAGAACCTGTCAAAAATGTCCTCAGTACCACCATCCATCCATTCTCACTTTGCTTCAAGTGAGAAATAAGAACCTCTGATACTAAAATAAAGAGAAAATGGATAAATTCACCTGATGTGGGTTTCTTATCCTATAAACTCCAAATTGGCCTGTATTTTTCTAATGTGAATGTAAAATATCAGCATGCCAAATTAGCACATTTTGTAATGTGTGGAGGTTAAAATTTTAGAGCATAATTCTCCCATTGGGGTGATTCTCATTATGTAGTGACTTACAATTATTAAAAAAAGGAAAATATCTCAGTATACACTAAAATCTTTGGGGGAAAAAAAGAGATAAAAGGTTGGACACCCAAAGAGGAGAGACCATAACATGTTGGCATAGATTTAAAAAAAATCATGTCTGAGAGGTAAAGTTCACAATGAACTTTAGATTTACAAACATTGATTTGAATAAAGAGTTCATGGGATTCTCTAAGATCTACCCCACTCAATAAGGACAATCATGGAACAAGATGGTTGTATGGGAATACAGTTTAATGTTATAAAATAGAATTTTATGTGATTTACTCAAATCTTTGTTTTTCAAAAGAAAATATATTTCAGGCTATCAATGGAAAAGCAGATATAAGCATATGAGTGGAAACAACATAGCACTAGGATCAGAAATTTCTGGATTTTAATTCTGGCTTTCAACATTAGGAAAGTTACAGTTGACCTTTGAAGAACATGATTTTGAGGTATGTGGGTCCACTTACTTGCCAATATTTTTTTAATAGTAAATACGACAGTGGTACAGGTTCCAAAGTTGGTTGATCAGAGGATACAGAGGGAACCCAAATATGGAGGGCATACTATAAATTACAGACAGATTAATTCCCTGCATTGTTCAAGGGTCAACTGCACTTAACATCTCTAAGCTTTGTTTTTGTGTCTTGATAAAATTTCTTTGAGCTTGGCTTTCTAAATGTCCCACTAATATTTAGCTTATAAAATCAGAAAAAAAGAAAAAGACTCCACAAAATATTCTGTTGTAAATCTAACAACCTATAACCAGAGGCCAGGAAAGTCTGGGATGGGGTAGGAAGATTAAAATATATTTTGCAACCAGAAAAAGTATCCAATGAAAGAATCTAGGACAAAAAAGCAAAAGGAGTATAAAGATATTTCAGTCTACTCAACCATTTGCCCTCTATATCAGACACAAGATTATAAACCAATCTTCCTTCCCCTGAATGAGCACTGTTTTTGAAGTCAAACAGAATATGTACTCTTTTCTACATTACGTCAGAGTCTGTAACTAATATTTCTGAATTACTACAAGGAGAAAAGGAAAGTATCCATAGCAGGTTCATTATAGGAGATGTGTATAAAAGTAAGGGCCACCTTCCTTACTTTAGCAGCCGTCTCTGTAGCAGGGTGACTGCCTGGTACCACAGGGCCTCTGACCAGTCACCTTAGTCTTGGCCCCAAAAGTGCCAAAGTAGTGATGCTGGCAGTTTGGATGCTGTAAGGTGCTTAGTGAAAAGTGAAAATTCTCCATTAAATAAGGACAGAAAGAACGTCCTATACTGAGGTTGCTGAGACCTATGCATCCCTGGGGGAGAGTCCGGGTTATTTTTAAGAAGACAATAGAGGGAGTTCCCATCATGGCACAGTGGTTAATGAATCCGACTAAGAACCATGAGGTTGTGGGCTTGATCCCTGGCCTTGCTCAGTGGGTTGAGGATCTGGATTGCTGTGAGCTGTGGTGTAGGTCGCAGATGCAGTTTGGATCCTGCATCGCTGTGGCTCTGCCATAGGCTGGCGGCTAGAAAGATAGGAGCTGCAAGGAAGTACTGGGCTTTTTTCTGTACAATCTCAGCATCTTGTAGTATTGGCTTCTAGTTCCAGTTCTGAAAGCAAATACTCCAAAGTTCAAATCTGAGCTCTTCTTCTAACAAGCTAAATGACTTTGGGAAATGTACCTTCTAAAAAACATCTGAGAGGAATTGTCAGGACCAGGGCCTGGAGGAAGACCAGCGGATGATAGAGGAGCATGATCTTGAGAAGGAGGGAAGGAAACAGCGGACAGTGAAGCAGGAGGGACTGAGCATAAAAATTAAGATTTTCTAGATGGGATTAAGATGGTGGAATAGAAGGACTAGAGCTCAACTTCTCTCCTAAAAACAACAAAATTCACAACTAAAGGCTGAGCAATCTCCAAATGGACCAGAAACCTTAAAAAAGATATCCTACTCCAGAAGACAAAGAGGAGGCCACAGCAAAAGGTAGGAGGGGCAATTTCATGATATGAACAACCCCATACCTCCTGGGTGGGAAGCCCCACAGACTGGAAACTTACTGGTTCACAGAGACTCACCTACAGGAATGAGAGTTCTGAGCCCCACATCAAACTCTCACGTGTGGGGATCTGGCACTGGGAGAAAGAGCCTCTGGAACATCTGGCATTGAAGGTCAGCGGGGCTTGTGCTCAGGAGCTCCATGGGACTGGGGAAAGAGACCCCATTCTTAAAAGGCACACACAGACTTTCACATGCACTGGGTCCCAGGGCAAAGCAAAGTCTCCATAGGAATCTGGGTTGGACCTGACTGCAGTTCTTGGAGGACATCCTGGGAAAACAGGGGTGAATGTGGTTTGTTGTGAGGGAAGGACATTGAAGGCAAAGCTCTCAGGAATATTTAGCAGTGTGCCTTTCTCTGGAGGTGGCCATTTTGGGAAAATCTGGCCCCACCCATTAGTCAGTGCTGAGAAGCCCCAGGGCAAACAACAAAAAAAAAGAGCAACAAAACCAAATCCAAAGCAATTAATAAAATGGCAATAAGAACATACATATCAATAATTACCTTAAATGTTAATGGACTAAACGCCCCAACCAAAAGACATAGACTGGCTGAATGGATACAAAAACAAGGCCCATATATATGCTGTCTTCAAGAGACCCACTTCACTTCTAGGGACACATACAAATTGAAAGTGAGAGGATGGAAGAAAATATTCCATGCAAATGGGGATCAAAAGAAAGTTGGAGTAGCAATACTCATATCAGACAAAATAGACTTTAAAATGAAGAATATTTTAAGGGACAAAGAAGGACATTACATAATGATAAAAGGATCAATCCAAGAAGAAGATATAACAATTTTAAATATCTACACACCCAACAGAGGTTCACCATGATATATAAGGCAACTGCTAACAACCTTAAGAGGACAAATCAACAATAACACAATCATAGTGGGGGACTTTAACACCCCACTTATAGCAATGGACAGATCAACCAGACAGAAAATCAGTAAGGAAACACAGGCCCTGAAGGATGCATTAAACCAAATGGACCTAAAAGATGTTTATAGGACATTCCATCCAAAAGCAACAGAATACACATTCTTCTCAAGTGCACATGGAACATTCTCTAAGATTGATCACATCCTGGGCTACAAGTCCAACCTCGGTAACTTTAAGAAAATTGAAATCAGATCAAGCATCTTTTCTGACCACAATGCTAAACGACTGGAAATCAACAATAAGAAAAAATCTGCAAAAAACACAAACATGTGGAGATTAAACAATATACTACTAAACAACCAATGGATTACTGAAGAAATCAAAGAGGAAATTAAAAAATACCTAGAAGCAAATGACAACAAAGATACAACACTCCAAAACCTATGGGATGCAGCAAAAGCCATTCTAAGAGGAAAGTTTATAGCAATACAAGCCCACCTCAGGAAACAAGAAAAAGCTCAAATAAACAAGCTAAATTTACATCTAAAGCAACTAGAGAGAGAAGAACAGACAAAACCTAAAGTTGGTAGAACGAAAGAAATCATAAAGCTCAAAGCAGAAATCGATGAAATAGAAACGAAGAAAATCATAGAAAAGATCAATGAAACGAAAAGCTGGTTCTTTGAAAAGATCAACAAAATTGATAAACCCCTAGCCAGACTTATCAAGAAAAAAAGAGAGAGGACTCAAATCAACAAAATTAGAAATGAAAAAGAAGTAAGAACGGACATCACAAAAATACAAAGGATCATAAGATACTACTATATACAACTATACGTGAGTAAAATGGAGAATCTAGAAGAAATGGACAAATTCTTAGAAAAGTACAATCTTCCAAGACTAAACCAAGATGAAATAGAAAAGATGAAGGGACCAATCACAAGAACTGAAACTGAAAGTGTGATTAACAAACTTCCAACAAACAAAAGTCCAGGACCAGATGGCTTCACAGGTGAATTCTATCAAACATTTAGAGAAGAGTTAACACCTATCATTCTGAAACCATTTCAAAAAATTGCAGAGGAAGGGATACTCCCAAACTCATTCTATGAGGCCACCATCACTCTGGTACTAAAACCAGACAAAGATACCACAAAAAAAGAAAACTACAGGCCAATTTCACTGATGAACATCGATGCAAAAATCCTCAACAAAATACTAGCAAACCACATCCACCCATACATTAAAAGGGTTGTACATCATGATCAGGGATGCAAGGGTTCTTCAATAGCCGCAAATCCATCACTGTGATATAACACATTAACAAACTGAAGAATAAAAACCTCGCAATAGGTTCTCAGGCTAGGGGTCCACTTGTAGCTACAGCTTCTGGCCTACGCCACAGCCACAGCAACACCAGATCTGAGCCGCATCTGTGACCTATACCACATCTCATAGCAACACTGGATCCTTTAACCCACTGAGCAAGGCCAGGGATCAAACCCACAACCTCATGGTTCCTAGTCAGGTTCATTTCTGCTATGCCACAAAGGGAACTCCTTGAAAAAGAAATACTTAAAAATATTTGGCAGTCAACAAAGAACTCAGGTTTGGGGAATTTGAAGGTAGTGAGCCTTGAAGGAAAGAAAACAGATTACACTTGAGTACTAAGTAAAATAAAAAATAGGATAAAGTCAAATAATTGTTATAAATATGTGTCCAAAATTGAGCACAAAAGTTAAATTATTTCAGAGAATGAGTTTTCTCATTTTATAAACAGCAATAATTTAAGAATCTAAGTCAATACCTTTTATAATGGAAATTTGAATTTTTTAATCATATCATGTTATTTGATGAAAAAACACACATTATAGCAAAGCTGTAAGCATCCCAATTTACTGAAGAAAAAACTTCATGAGGCAAATTAGAAAATAAGTCAATGCTTTGTATGAATGCATAAAACCAGAAAAATGTATGACAGAAAAAATAACTATTAAAAAGCAAGATTTTACAGACTGGCTAAAAGAAAACAGATGCACAACAAAGTGTATCTGTATCCTATTTATAAGAAATACAATACAGAAATGTTAAGAAAAAAGAAAAAGATGAGTAAATGTTTATCAGAATTCAGAAAGGAATTCCTTAAATTCATTTACTGCTCTATGACAAGACCTTGCACCACAGGAAGATTTAGGACACACTTCATAATTATTTATAGTATACAAAATACAAACAAAAGCCTTACACATATGAAAAGTGAATGAGATGAAGATTGATAGTACTAATTTTACACACTTAGCAATTACTTTAAGAAGACAGAATTGGTAACATAGGTTATTTAATATTGACAAAAGATACAGACCACAATGATTATATTATGCTACAAAGCCATAGAGATGTGATAGGATATTATCAAAACCTATATGTCAAATCTGAAACTAGGAATCTTTATTATATCTCTCTCAACAACTAATTAATTAGACAAAAATATAGATGTATAATAATCTAAATAATATAATGTTCTCAAAAAGTTTCTCATGCTTTATAGCCAATTAATCAAGATTACAAGTGTTCAAGTGTTTATAGAAACTAAAATAAGGACTTTCGAAGCATTCATTCTTAGGAAGCCCAACAACAAATTACCCAGATGCTAAGTCAGAACTGTGGGCCCATCACCAAAGGAATTCATAAACTTCAATGGAATGAAAAAGTTTCCTGCAAAACACATGTTGTCAAAATTTAATAAAGAAGAAGGAACATAAAGAGATTAATTTCTATCTTCAACATTAGTCTCATAAAAATGCTCATTCATTCCTTCTTTTACAAATATTGATTGAACACCTGTGTCAGTAACTCAAACTATAAGGTTGTCCCCCTACCCTTTCTGAGAAAGAAAATTGGCATTAAACAAACAGATTAACAGATAAATAATAAAATGTTAGCTAGTTTCACATTAGGGCTTAGTGTCAACACAATTTTATCAGTAACATCTTTCAAATTCCAAACAATTTCATGTTATACACTGAATAGCCTTTTCCAGAAAAAGAGAAAGAAATGAAAAACTACCTGATTAGAATTGAATATTCAGATACTATCCTACCATAGGGCCTGCTTTAATAAAGGACCGGGGGAGTAAAAAGGCAATGTTACTCAATGCCTCTCCTTATATTTTTTAATAAAGACATTCACCATATTAATTTTTAAAAATCACTAAAACATAAAACCAGGGATTTTTAAAAGGACTGTTACACAGGAGGATGACTGTACACACTCATTCATTCATTCCTATTGCTCATTGATACTTGCTTCCATAGGACATCTCGAGATTTTCTGGGTGCAAGTATCTCGACATTATTGTGTGTATATGCCTAACATTATCTTTTTTTCCCCCAGAGCAATACCACATATGACCCGCATCTGCAACCTACAACACAACTTTGAGGCAACGCCAGATCTTTAACCCACTGAGTGAGGCCAGGGATCTAACCCACATCTTCAGGAACACTATGTCAGGTTCTTAACCTACTGAGCCACAACAGAAACTCCCTATTACCTTTACTATATATTCTGTTCCTTAAATTTTTCCTGTTTTGTTTTTTATGAAAACTAGAGAAGTCAATTTATAATATGTGTATATTATACTTGTATATATATATATATACATATAGATGGGGGAGAGAATATGTAAGGTATTCAGTTGAATTACTGAAATTATTTAATGTGGTTTTTTTTGGAGAAGTATGTATTTGCACCTGTTAAATATACAGGCATTACTTACTTTCTCTGTTTTTAAGGTTTTGTTTGTTTGTTTGTTTGTTTTTAATATCAGGTTTTAGGAGGAGATTCTTCACCCAAGACATAGGCAAATTTCCCTATGAGCTGGTACTCGTAGGTCATTGTTTGACAACTGATTTTTCTTGGCACTCAAATAAGCCTCTTGTCATATTTCTAAAGCATTTATTACAGTAATATTGGATTTGTGAGTGAAATGCTGACAACTGCATTCATTACAAGGTCAGTGATAACATTTTTTAGAGTGATGAAATACAAAAGTATGCAGATTTTTAATCTGTAAACATAGCACCATTATAACACACTGTCAAAGTAAAGTGACCCTGGAGGTCCAGAAAATAATATATCTTACTATTTATGTACCTAAGAGATGTGTCTGAAGACTATCTTTCCATTACAAAAAGATAGAAAATAATGTAGTCTGGAGAGTAACACAGGTACCTCTTAGAAAGGAAGCAGCATTAATCATTTGCCATAATTTATCAATTTTAATAATAATTTAATACAACTTAATACAAATGTCATACTTAGAAAAATAAATTCCACTTGCGAAAAACCTGTGTTTTGAGGAAAACTGAACATATGCATGTCCTAGGATCTAGCAGTTGCATTCCTAGATGTACACCTGCTAAAATGCCATTATTTTCATGTAATATCTCTATCACTGTCAAATGTTGTCCTGAAGTGTGCTTTTCTGATACTAATTGTGATGGTTTATTTTATATGTCAATTTGGCTAGGCTATTGTGCCTAGTTTTCTGCTCAAACACCAGTCTAGATGTTGCTGTGAAGCTGTTTTCCTAGATATTATTAACATTTAAATAAGTAGACAATGATTAAAGCATATTACCCACCATATTATGGATAGGCCTCTTCAAATTAATTGAAGGCTGTGAGAGCAACACTGAAATTTCCCTAAGATGAAGCAAATTTGCTTCAAGGCCACAACACGGAAAACTTGCCCACGTTTTTCAGTCTACATTTTAAACTTGAGACTGCAGCAACAACTCTCTTCCCTTAATTTCCAATCCGCCAGCCTGATCTACAAATTTTGGCCTTGACCGACCCCAAAATTATGTCAGCCAATTCAAATACACCCACACACGTATGCATATGAAAAGACAGAAGAGCATGTGTGCACGCGCACACACACGCACAAATATTATGTATCATGTTTCACTCAAGAACCATGACTCTGGAGAAAGCATTTTAGTTTTCTTATGACCAGTATATATATGTCATATGCTTCTTGATCTTTTGACTTCTAATCTGTCTGCATTTACATCTTAAAGTGACATCTTAATCTGAGTCTTCTTTTTAACAAATCATCTAATATTCCTGTCTTTTGAGATTTTAGGTAAGTTCTATTGAATGCATTAGTTGATACAATTGAGTTCACCATCTTGCTATTTAATTTTTTTGTCCTATTTATTATTTGTTGCTTTATTTCTCTTTTCCATCCTTATTATAGATTGATTTTTTTAATTTTATCAAGATACAACTGACATAAAACTGTTTAATTTTAAAGCATACAATGTATTGATGTATTGATTTACTTATAAATTGCAATATATTTACCACTATAGTGTTAAATAACACCTCTATCAAGTTATTAAGTTGATTTGTTATTCTATTTCATCTTCTCTATTGACTTAATTAAACCATTTCATTTTTTTCTTGTTAGTTGTTCCTACAGTGATTAGAGTATAAATTTTAACTATCATAGTATATGATGTAATAACTTCATGTTTATAGTTAAATGTAATTATATATCTATGTCCTTGTTTCCCATTCTTTTTGCTAATTTTGGTAACATTTTATTTTTCATATTTGTTATAAACTTCAAATAATGTTATTACTTTATTATAAATAAGAGTAATCTTTTAGGCATATCAAAAATGAGAAAAATGCTGTTTATATTTACCCACATATTTACATATTTGGTCCCTTCATGGCCTTGTGTTTAGATTTAAATTTCCAAATAGTATCATTTTACTTCTTCCTAAAAAACTTCATTTAACAGTCCTTGCAATATAGGTCTGTTGGCATCACAGCCTTTGTTTATTTTTCTGAAAAAGTATTGCATTTTTAAAAGATTTTTTGCTAAGTAAAGATTTCTAGGTTGGCAAGCTTTTTTTTTTCTTTCAATATTTAAAAGATGTTTCTGTCTTCTGGTGTTCTCCATTTGTGATGTCTGTTACCATTCTATATAAGATGTTTCTTCTCTTTGGCCGAATTCCATATTTCTTCATCCTTGTTCTATTTAATCCTTCTGGTACTTCGATAACATAAATGTTAGGGTACTTAATGTTACCTGCTTGATTTTGGATATTCTTTTCTACTTTTCCATCCTTTTTCTTTCTCTTTTGATTCAGTTTGAATAATTCCTACTGGCCTATATTCAAGATCACCAGTGCTTTTTCTTTGTGTCCAGTCTGCTGATAAGTCCATAGAAAGAGCTATCTCTGATATCATTTTTTTATATCTAACATTTCCAATTGACTTTTTTTCTGGTTTCCATCTCTCTACTAAAATTCCTCATCTCTTCACGCAAGTTTCCATATTTTTCAGTATGGCCTTTAATATAATAACTGAAGCAAAGAGCAATTTTAAAATCCCTGTCTGCTGAGAGTTCTAACATCTCTGCACATGATTCCATTACTGCTTCTGATAATGGGCCATTTCTTTCTTGCCTTTTTACTTTGGTGTTTTACAATTTTTGATTTAAGGTTGGTTATTGCACATAGAGACTTAGATAAATAGTATTTACACAAAGATGGACAAGTTCTTCTGTCAGGTCCTTAATATTAACCTAGTATGTAGTTAAACTGAGATTGAGTACTGTTGTTGCTATAGTTACC